>NC_133651.1:287008296-287673738 GCF_009905375.1 Apium graveolens
GTAAATATGTGGAAGGGAAGACCCAAGTGCATTGTTGGTATTAAGTTATATGCATTAGAAAAGCAAATAAATTTTCTTGGTGACTTTTCACAATCTTTGATTACTGGAGAAATACTCTGACAACAACATAAATTCTGATAAGCAGTCGTGACTCACTTACACTGAGAAGCCACTGTAAAAAGGAATTTTAAAAGATGCATAAAATGAGCACAGACAGTTGAGGTGGACTCATGCATAAATTTGTTCTATAGTAGACTTCATGATTGATGACAGATTTTAAGCACTTTTCTGAGTTATGCCTTATTTCTAAGATGTACTGAAGTTTATCAGACTTTAATCTTTATCTGATATTTTGCTGAATGCACACACTTTCGCTCCATATGAATTATGAAAATTATTGTGGTGATTAAGTTGTTTTTAACAAACAGTTAAGTGTCATTTGCATAAATTCTGAGGACAAGTTCTGATGGAAGTTCTGATGACTAAACTCTGAAGAAAAAAAGTCAGTCTTTGTACGAAGAATTACAGAAACAAACATTCACTTATTGAGTACAGAAGCCAAATTCTGATGAATGGTAAAATCTGATATAAATTAAGTTCTGATATTAAATCCTGATGGAATCTTTGATGCTTATGTGGCATTATTCTTTACTTGACTTATTTGTGGTAAAGTCTGAAACAGTCATATTTAAATCAGAATATATTTGGGTGAAATAAAAATAGTCATAATCATTATGGGTTAGTGGTTAACGTGTTGGTCCTGAAAAACTGCAAGTGCACGATAATTATTGCTTATTTTACGTGCCCATTAACTCCTGTTCTAATCGTTTACTGACTGTTCACATGTTGCCAGGTGTAAAGTGTATCTCATGCTTCAAAAATATAATTGTTGTGTGGAGAGAGTTAATCTTTTATTTACTTTTCTATTTTTCATCTCTCTTATTCTCTCTTTCTCTAATATTCTCTGAAGCGTTTTCTTACAGGACTTTTATCAAACACTTTGCAAACACTCTCTTTCTCACGTAATTTAGATGGCACCAAAAGACGTGATTTTCAATGGAGCTAAGTTTGTTCCCAAAAACTACTCGTCTATTCTTAGAAGGGTTGAAGCTCCATCGGAACTTCACTTCATTCAGGACTTTCTTGCTAATTATGATATTGGGTACGCTCTGACCCAACCTGACGCAGTCTCTGGAATTCAAGTGCTAAAATTTTGGAGAAGTGGACTATATGATGATGGTGGTGCTCAAGGGTCCCCAAGTATTATCTTTTCCACAGGGGAGGATGAGCATGTCGTGACATTGGACACGGTTCGACAAGCACTGCAGCTGCCTGAGAACTGCGCTTATTCCATTGTTGAGGAGCCAGTTCTTCAAAATATGATGGCCAGTCTGGGGTATGAAAAGACATTGGGAAAGCTGGGTCAATTGAAGAGATCCAACATAAGGAGGGAATGGAGTTTCTTCTTTGACTGCATTACAAAGACCTTCGCCAACAAATGTTCTAATTTTGATGCAATCCCCATACTTAGTCAACAAATCGGGTATGCTCTCATTTATCAAACTGATTTTGATTATGCAAGTGTTGTTTTAGGTTTTATTGGTGATAGGATGACAGAAGATAGGAATACTGTCTATTTTGCTAGATTCTGTCAGCTTATTTATAGTTTTTGTTGTGATGATAAACCCCAATCTGCTAGTGAATTAATTCCATCTTTTAGCAAAAAGAGCTTTTAATGACTTATTATCTAATGATAATAAAAAAGCTGTGTTAAGACCCCTCCGAGTTCCTTTATCTGTCAAATAGGCCTTAATAACCTATGATCCAGTTAAATATACTGCATTATATCCTGATGTTCAACCATCCAAACCTCAACTACCAGCACCTACCACCACTACCCAAACACCTCAAACTTCTCAACCACAACCAATATCTACCATCAGGACATCTATAAAACCATCAACACAATCATCTCAACCTGATTCATCAATACATACTATCAGACCTTCATCTTCCAAATCATCTAAGAGGACAAAGTCTGTTCCTCAACCTCCACAAAAGAGAAGGAAGATGATTCTCAGATATAAATCTGATAATGAGGATAAAACGATTGAAGCACAGGTTCCTGCATCAGAACCTGTGATAAATGAAGCTGAGAATGTTACTTCTCAGAAAGAAATAGCAGCTCAAAGTTCTGATACTTTGAAAAGGAAATCTGTAAATTCTGATGCTACAACAACAACTCCTTCTTTAGAAAGGAGATTGAAGAAAATGAAGGCTATGAGGTATTTGGCTAAATCTTCATCAGAAGATAATGAAGAAGCAGAGGAAGGGGATCAGGAATCTCTGATCTCATAAGAACCAATCATTATTGAAGCTCTGATTTCTTCAGCTCAAGCCACAGACACTGCTACTGATACAGTGGTTACCCCTCCTGACTCTCCAATAAAAGCTACAGATGATACTAAAGAACAAACTAACAACTCTGAGATAGATATTCACAATTTGAATATACCTCAAGTTCTTTATTTGGAAGCTCCAACTATTGAAGCTCAGCCATCTACAATCAAATCTTCAATCTTAGATGCTGAGATACCATCTACATCAAAGAGACCAGCTTTGGAGATAAATTCTGATGATCAAATTTTAGATGATGTTATTCTTGGATCTCCATTTGCATCACACACTCTTTTACTATCAGAAAATGATGAAAATTCCTCAAGTTCTGGAGACAGTATTTCTGTTGAAACTCCAGTTCCTATTCTGGAAAAGGATGCTTTGGTGAAGAAATTTGTTAGACATGATGCACCTGTACCTTGGGAAGAAACTCACAGGGGAGTTGAGTGGACCAAGAAGTGGAATGACTCAGCTTTTATTCCATGCACCAAAATTCTGACAGATCATGTATCAAAAGCTGATGAGTTATTATCAAATTCTGATTTCAAGACTCAACTAAAGGTTACAGCTATGAGTACAAGAAGTCTTCATGGTTTACATTCTATTACTCATGCTAAAGTTGATACACTCAGGGAACAAGCTAATAAGCTAGATCTACATCTTAAGCTTGATAACAATAGGTATGTGAAACCTAATCTTGAGAAAATTGAAGTCATTGAGAAGGTTCAAGAGGAGCAACAGGCCCAAATTGCTGAGGTTCTAGTTAATCAAGCTTCTCAGAAAGCTCAATTGGAAGAAATCCAATCTTCAGTTGAAATTCTTCTTTCTCTCTCTTACTTCCTGATGATGCCAAAAAGGGGGAGAAGATAGTTAAGTCCAAATAATCACCTACTCAAGTACTGAAGAAGAAGGATGATAAAGGTGATGACCAGGGAAACTCTGAAAAGAGCAGATATAATGCCCCCAAATCCGGGGTCAGGAACCTGGGTCATCACGCAATCCTTCAATCATGTGTAACCTGCATTAACTCGATAATCCAATAATTCCATATCATAGACCCCCAATCTCACACACTCACAAGTTATAGCCTTAGAAATGACGTACAATCAGTATCATCTGTTATTAAAACTCAAATGTACTTTATAGGATCTCAAACAATTATTCATAACCTCTAAATCAAGTTACAATAATTACGACTGATATCTTATACCTATCTCATACTCTGGCACACCTGAGACAAAGCTGCCAGGGATTCTCCCCATGACTATAAGCGACTAAGTCCCACACCGGCATACTGGTTATCTGTTGTGTTGTGTCATTTAAAAGAAAGCAAGAGTGAGCTATAATGCACAGCATAATAATGTATAGTGTGAAAATGATTGTATGATAAACTCACGTAAAACATCATATATGATAATTACGTTTTATTCAAAAATAGTTTTCCTTGGTGACACACACCTTCTCATGAAAACAATTCTTTAGTGGATTTTATTATCATGCGAATACCTTAATGGTAAACCCAGCACCTAGGCTTGGGTTACGGTATTGCATGACAATTCCAATTGGAAGAATAGGACATTCGTTGGAGCCACCGCATACAATGATCAGTCGTACTACGATAATAGTAACCTTTTCTACATGTAGATGTACGATTCCTTTTTTATTATCGGTTATCACCCTGGCCGCATTCGGGCCTTTTCTGTGTCCGTCCCTCTCAGGTACACACTTCGCGTATTTCCCTCTCAAGACACGGTTTTGCGCCCATCCCTCTCAGGTATGCATACTCCATACATTCATCAGTATATCAAATGCTTTCTCATGTGGTAGTAAATTGGTAGTCTCCCTAGTCCACGAAGTACTAGAGTCTACCCCTCCTTGTCCTTGTAAGAATCCCATCATATTTATGGAACTTATATTGTTCCCCAAGCATATTGCTTGTTGATAGGTACACTTGGATATGTACGTATATATACGTACTTCCGAGAGTTTTCGGAGGAAGTAGTAAGGATGTGAGTTGACCGTTTTCAACATATTTGTTATTTAAGGAGGAGTTTCTTTTGAAACTAGATTCAAAATATTTAAATAAGTTGAGATAATATTCTCCAACGTTCTGAAATTATTCGAATGATTTTTCCGAAAATCAGAAAGTATTTTAAATCAGGATCTATGATTTTTAAATCATAAATAAACCCTTTAATGAATAATAAATAATTAAATGATAATCAATAAATAATTAACCTCGAATGAGTTTACTCTTTAAAAGAATATATAAAATACTATTCCTCAACTAGTTTATGTCTACGCAATCAATAATCTTTAATGTTTAATTGGGTTTGAAATAAATAATCGTTGGAGTATACTTCTCCCATAAAAAAGGAATAGGTATATAATATTTATTGTTCGAATAATAAAATATAGTTAAGGGAATATGATCGTTGGTAAATCGTTTTAATTAAAGTTCGAGGTATTTTAATGTTTCGTAAGTTGACGTTGAGTCCCCTTAAAACGTACTATTATGGACTTGTAGTTGTCCTAATATCAACGGAATGATTCCCGGATTTTCATCATAAAATCCCGACAGACTCTTGGTCTTATAATTATACATCATGCTTAAAGCGGAAATAAATATTTTACGATACACATACTTATCGTACAACATCGCTATATTATGCAAAAGTTCAATAGCTATGTATCATGGCAAACATGGTATTTATGCAATGATAATAAAATAATCCTTTCACAACACAACAGTAAAAGGAGTTGGGCTCGTAAACTTTCCTGGGTATCTTGAGGTGGAGGAAGCTCTAGGTTCCGCTCGGAAATCTATAATCATAACACAAGTCATTTTGTTAGGTCCCGTTCTAATTTACGGCTACCCGCACTCATGCGCTAATCATTATGCACCCTCTCAACTTATATTACCCTTATTATTTCTTTAAGTCCTTACTCACATTATGGTCGCTTCCTTTTTCAAAGTATCTTAAGTCCATTTTCATTTTCGTCATCGGCTCCACTTATGGATTCTACGGTTTCTAATCGCACGGTCTCGGCTCCGATATTTTTATAAAATTGAAAAATCAATATTTTCACTTGAAATCTTTATGGAAGTTATGAAACTCAATTTACTACTCTCCGTAAAATTTTCATTATTTATGAATATTTTTAAGTCGATCCTTTATATTTTCAAAGTTCGTAATTCGTAGCAATTTTTGTCGCGTAAATCACTTTTTAGTAAAAGGACCATAACTTTTGATCCGTAAATCGGAATTAAGCGCCTAAACGATCCTTGTAACATTTTATATCATAATCAAGGGATATTTTTCAGGACAATACAGTTTAAATCTTCGGGACTTTCTGCAGAAATCTAAAGTTACGTCTTGTTCGTTTTAACGAGATTACCTTTACGATCGGAGTTTCGTTTACGCCTTAGATCTTTATACTACCACCACCAATTAACATATCATCATCAACACACTAACTCCTCTCAGTAACATCATGTTATTGAGGAAACAACAATCAACCTTAATTCTACTTAGCTAAACATCAAGATTTCAACAATACCACCATTAAAACTGGGTTTACAACTATATTCTAAAAGGATCTTGAAATCGAATCTTAAATAAAGTTGGGGTCAATGATTTTTACCTTTCTTGAGAGCTTGAGATGTGTTCTTGATGATGGTGAAGTCTTAGGAGTTCTTAGTATAGTTTTTGGAACCTAAAACCACCATTGAAATCAAGAAACCAAAGAAGAGTTACTATTCACACTATTCATTAACAACTTTCTTGATTTTATTTCACCCATCAAACCTTGATAAAAAGAGCTCAAAGATTTATCTTACCTTAGTTTGGTTGATAGGAAGCTTGATAATTAATTGGAGGATTTATGCATGGCTAGAGCTTGAAGTTTTAATTTTGATTTCTTGGTTTTAAGAAGAAGGGCCGAATGGGAGGTTTTAGGGAGAGAAGGAGAGTTTTTATGCTTGCTTCTTGGTTGCTTCTTGGAAATAATACAAGTGGTATCTTGTATTGATTTTTATTCTCTAGTTTATATCCTAGGATTTGATTTATGTTGGCAAATCTTAGACAAAAACTAGCTAGCCTTTGGTAGATTACAAGCTAAGCCACTTGTTTAGCTCTTTAGCTCACTATTTGGTAGCCTTGGTTGATCATCCTACACCTTAGCTCACTATTTGATAAAGTAACCATGGTTACTTTCCTACCATGGTTAGTTAGTGCATTACGTTTATTTAATCATTTACGCGTTCGCTCGGTCGCTTAAACGTTTTCGTAATACTTTCTTATAAATGGTCCGCGATGTAATTCCTTTCGTATTTATTCCTTATGTTTTGAATTATCATACTTGAATATAAATCCATAGGGTTTTAAATTCGTAATTATATTATGATCCTCGTAATCCTCGATGATTCGTAAATATGGTCATTTTTCAAAGTTCGTTTTCTTCAAAAACTAATAGCGTTTACATACACTCATTTGGTACATATAATCATGTGATCAACTCCGAAACTCATTTTCTCATGCACAATATAGTGTGGGCTAAAAAGTTTTTCCCCATCCGTCAGGGTTACTATTCAATAAACGTTTTACAAGGTCTCAAAAATTTAAGTTATTATATTACTATTCATAAAGGTCTTTTACCGATGTCAAAAATTTGGGTTCTTACAGTCTTCCCCTTTAAAAGGATTCCGTCCCGAAATCAGTTCAGAAATAGGTAGGGATATGCTTCTCGCATGAAAACCTCGAGTTCTCACGTTGACCTTGTAGTATTTGATCTCTTCATAAAATTTCCACTCATCCATCTAATATATTTCCGGGTACTCGTCCTTGTAGTCTTATGACCTCTACATGTTACTCGACATATGCTAAGTCTGGCTACGAGTTTATTAGCTCATTTTCAATCATATGTTTGGTTTTGACGGTTAAATTTCCTAACCTCGATTCATGGTATTCGTTATAACTTAGCGACCGTTCGACGATGGTGCTAATTTATAAGTCAACTTTCTTAGTCCTTTAATTCTTCAATCGGTCCAATAAATCTTGGGTTCAACATTTCTTTCCCTTTCGAATCTCATCACTCCCTTATCGGGAGGTACTTTCAACAATACTTGGTCTGTTACTTCGTACTTTCTGTCTTTATAGTTTTGGTCCGCATATCTCTATTGTTCATCCTGGGCAGCCACTAGCCGGGTCTTGATAAGTTCTAGGAATTTCTTTGGTCTGTTGACTCAACTATGGTCCAGTATCCTCCGCTTACCAATTTCTTCCCAACCTAAGAGAGAATGATTCTTTCTTCCGTGCAAAGCTTGGTAGCCATTCCAATGCCCGTATGATAACTCATTATTGTCGGTAATTCGATTAACGTTAGCTGGTCACTTCCTTTCCCTTAAAATTAATGATATGGACGATTAGTGCATCCTTTAGTGTTTGGAATCATCCTTCAACTTATTTGTTTCCCCCCTACATCGCTCCTACTAGTGCTAGAGTTTCATTCCTTAACATTTTCCCATTTTGGCACATCTTCTCTATCGATTAATTCATATAAGAAATTCTCGTCGCAATTCTACACGCTCGTCTCATGTTACACGCTTAGTGTCAGATTTAACATTTCTTCCTGTAGTAACGTAAGGCACGTCATCGTCCTGTTGCCATCTTGAAGGAAGCACCATTTTATACGCAGTTGATTGACACGTTTTAGGATCATGGAACGTTCAGCTTCTGTCATCGGTCAAACTTCTTTAATCATTCCCCGTATAATATCTATAGTACTACAATACCTTCTGGGTCATACTTGTTATTCTCGCTAGTGCCTTAGACGTATTCACGTTTATTGGTACCTGCTACCAGTGGCCTTTATAGGGCATGTACGATCTTCTTTGCCTTCTATCAGCTCTGATAATGACATCCTTCATTCTTTCACGTTGTCCTTCGTAAGGGATATCGGTGACTATTTTTCGTATGCTCGCGTGGTAAGTACATCTACACGAATTTTCTATTAACGATAGGCGATTCCCCTAACCGTTCCAAATAAAAGATAAGCCGCTAGACGTATCTTCAATGGCCCGAATAGTCCTCTCATTCTACTTGTCAACTTGAGAACTCTAAGTCGTGCCTCTGTTCGTCCCTTCTCGCAAAATATCTTGGGTCCTTGTGTGGTGCGATTTCACGGGGTCTCTCTATCACCAATTATCTCTTCCGCATTCATAACAATTTTGTAAAGTGGACATCTATCGTTTGCATAATAAAATAAGCGGTCTTATTTAATCTATCACTCAAAATCCTCAAATACACGACGGCTAACTTGGTTCTTGATAATCCTCCTTCAAAATTTATTATAATTAACTTTTACTCTTATTTGGGTCCTCTACAAGTCGTAATCGCCAAAATTTTAATCCTCGCATTTCCGTTTTTACTTTCAACCATGTCGAATACTTACTTACGTACTCAATGACATCGCTTTTCATATTTTGTCATGACTAATATCCTTTCATGTTTTTAGGCATCTTTAAGTCTTCCTGTCAAGTAATAAAGGTTTCTTTTCATGCGTTCCTTCTCATCAGTTATTCTGACATTTTTCATCCTCAATATATCTTTTCCTACTTAAAGTGTCGGCCACCACATTGGCCTTTCCTTGATGATAATAGATTTCTCAATCATAGCCTTTGATCAATTTCACTATAGCCTCTATCTCGTGTTCAGTGTAAGAAAAAAAAAATTCCGAAATTTCCTCATAAGTAAACTCCTTGTCCCTTTCAGTGCGAACCTTATCGTAATTATTCTAGATCATTATTAGGACGCCTTATGTCACAGTCCTTAAGCTGCGTAAACGTATCATTAGACTTCACAGAAAATCCTATTTTTATCGTCGAGTATTTCTAATACGGGGTTGCTACTACCCTTACCTTCACTTTTTAAAAATCTTATTCCTCAAATTCATACATGCTTGGTCTTTCCCGAATTTATTAGTACCTAACCCGAATATGTTTCATAGAAGTGTACCTTACTAATCACGTTGTATCTCTATTATCGTTCTTCTATAACCATATTAAAGATTCTTATGATAACAACTAAATATGGTATTTCCTTTTTAAAACAACTTACTCATCGTGATGCTCCGATTGCACCATTTAGCACTGATTCTTCAATCTCATAATACAACAATTGGTTCTCAACTATGCCACTCTTTGTTCGGAAGGCAATTAACCTTGAAAGAATGATTTCCACAATATTGATGTAATTTAGACAATCTTAACGAGATTTCAAAATCTAACATCTGGAGAAATAATGAGCTCTAAATAAAAGAGTCACAACACTTAGAAGATTTATAAATTGGAAGGAAGAATACAACAAGGATTATCCTTCCGTGTCCTTAGAATTTCATATTATGATATTGTAGAGAATATCCTTTAGAAGCAATGATTGCTGAATAATAAAATCATACGAACGGTACTTATAGGCTTTTCCCATTAAAAGAATACCTTTATTATCGAATATTGAAAGAAATTATGAATAACATCCGCAATCAAAGGTTAACCATTAAGGTCTCAAAATGATGCTATTTTGAAAGAAGGAATTCTATACAATAATTAACAAACAAGGAAGTATATTGTTCTTCAATCATTTTATAATTTTAAATGGATATTCGTTATATAAACGAAAGAATGGAACATTTCATGAACAAAATATTTCAGAAAAATTGGGTATGAATCCTTGTTCGAGTGGGCGACCTAGTTAGGTCTCAATTAAATAATTCTTTGAAAATTTCATCAATGATTAATCTTGCATATATAGTGCATTGTATAAAAAAATTGATTGGAAATGGAACTAGAAAAATAATAATAGTCCATACCAAGTAATATTATCAACCGGCTAAGAAAATGGCCAGCTCAATCGGTTTGGCCCATATCAACTAGCTAGGATGATTAGCTAGGCTTCTATCATATTAATTAAAATTTTGACTAGTTAGGATAATTAACTAGTCATTCATGAAAACATATGCAACTAAACATATTTCATTTTTTTGTAAAAAAAAATTCAACATCGTAACCACTGAAGAAATTAGTGGCTACCCGGATGACGATTTTAAAATAAAGAGTTTTCAAATTTGGGCTAAGAAAGACAATTATAACTCTGAATCGAGTGGTCTTGGCATCGGAAAAATCAATAGCCTCTCATCAAATATTTCTTGCCAATAAAATGGTACACTCAGAGGTGCCCGTGTTCACATACTTTATCAGATTCTCAAATAGATTTGAATTCGGAATACCAATATCAAATTGATACCCTTACTATGATTTCAAAGTTCAATATACAATTTCATCCTGAATAGAAGAAAAGGATTCCCGAGGAATATATGGATATTAGATCATCCATGTTTTTAACAATTTGTTAGATATTTACAATCTCGACTGAGAAGAGTAAGTATGAAAGAAGAATCAAATGAAGATACTCATTATGAATATTCATCGATGAATTGAGGGAAAATTTATACATATATAAAAAAATCTCTTGGATAATTGAAATAAAGTATAAATATCTCTGAGTTGAACAAGAAGATCATAATCTATGAATGAAAGTTCATGGATTAACTAAAGGAATTGAACAAGTCCTGATGCGGGGAAAGACTATTCAAGATGGTCACATCAGAAGTTCAAAGTAGGGAACGAAAAGGATTGCCTGATATAACTTATCAAGGCAATATGAATGATCAAAATGTGAAGGGAGTAATGTGACAATGAGTAGGTGCCAAAATGTTTCACTGATTATCTTAACTCTCGTCATTATCCATATGAGGATGATCCCACCTCTTCTTCTTCGTAATCCCATATTTCAAATAGTTTCTCTTTCAACATCATTTTAAAATCACTTACTAAGTTGACTTTCGCACATATATCTGTCATTCCGGTGTTTTACCTCGAAGACCTTACTCAGAAATATTCCAAAAACATCTGTTAAGCTGAAAGTTTCCTTCCACACGCATCTGTTACTAACTATAAGTGGCCAGTTTCTGGGAACAAATCAAAGAGATCTCTCAGGGATATCAATGCAGTCCATAAGTTCAGTGGCATGTGTGTAGTTGAACATACGTTACCGAATATATTAGAGGTCTACAGGTATATATACGTAGCCTCTGACATCATATCTACCGAAGAATTCCGCTCTAGACTCACTGGTTTATCACTTTTTAAAAAGTTCTATGATCGAACGATCTCTCGTTAGAATCTTACGCCATTTAATTATAGACATGCCATCAATTCTCGATGCTCTTAATTTTTAATCTAAACCATCATATCCTTACATGTTAAGCCCACTAATAATATCATGTAGTGTAGTCGTCTTACGTTAACATTCTTACATTACATTCAAATCTTCCTTAATACAAAATATCCTTTAAGGGTATATTGGACACTATCTCTGGTGAACTCGTGATTAATACAATATTCACATCTTCCTTGGTAAAAGGGCACATTTAACTAGTTTGGGTCAATAACCTCAACTGTATATTAATAATTAGACTTTACGGTTCTCACATGTGATGCCCCTTCGTGGGCAACTTATAAAGAACTACGAGTAACAAGGCTCATTTTATCAAAATTTACATATGGTGTTGGTAATATCGCCTTTACCCCAAATGCCCCGGAGACTCAGCTCCGAGTTCTACATCCACATCCTTGCCAAATCATATATGATTATAATTTTTCTTTTCATCATTCTGATAATCTCTAATGGTTCTATTAGTCACACTTTAATACCTCAAATATACATTTAATCTAACCTACACATTGAGGCTACATCCGATAGTCCAATGATGAACTCTATATGAGCACTTACGAAATCTCACATCTAGACAAAATCCTAACACGCTCGTCTCTAAGTACTATAACTTAATGCTCTGATACCATTTCTGTAACGACCCCAAATCCGGGGTCAGAAACCTAGGTCGTCACGCAATCCTTCAATCATGTGTAACCTGCATTAACTCGATAATCCAATAATTCCATATCACAGACCCCCAATCTCACACACTCACAAGTTATAGCCTTAGAAATGACGTAAAGTAAGTATCATCTATTATTAAAACTCAAATGTACTTTACAGGATCTCAAACAATTATTCATAACCTCTACATAAAGTTACAATAATTACGACTGATATCTTATACCTATCTCATACTCTGGCACACCTGAGACAAAGCTACCAGGGATTCTCCCCATGACTGCAAGCGACTAACTCACACACCGGTATACTGGTTATTTGTTGTGTTGTGTCATTTAAAAGAAAGCAAGAGTGAGTTATAATACCCAGCATAATAATGTATAGTGTGAAAATGACTGTATGATAAACTCACATAAAACATCATATATGATAATTACGTTTTATTCAAAAATAGTTTTCCTTGGTGACACACACCTTCTCATGAAAACAATTCTTTAGTGGATTTTATTATCCTGCGAATACCTTAATTGTAAACTCAGCGCCTAGGCTTGGGTTACGGTATTGCATCACAATTCTAATTGGAAGAATAGGACATTCGTTGGAGCCACCGCATACGATGATCAGTCGTAATACGATAATAGTAACATTTTCAACATGTTGATGGACGATTCCCTTTTTATTATCGGTTATCACCCTGGCCGTATTCGGGCCTTTTCTGTGTCCGTCCCTCTCAGGTACACACTTCGCGTCTATCCCTCTCAAGACACGGTTTTGCGCCCATCCCTCTAAGTTACGCATACTCCACATGTTCATCAGTATATCAAATGCTTTGTCATGTAGTAGTAAATTGGTAGTCTCCCTAGTCCACAAAGTACTAGAGTCTACCCCTCCTTGTCCTTGTAAGAATCCCATCATATTTATGGAACTTATATTGTTCCCCAAGCATATTGCTTGCTGATAGGTACACTTGGATATGTACGTATATATATATATATACTTCCGAGAATTTTCGAAGGAAGTAGTAAGGATGTGAGTTGACCATTGTCAACATATTTGTTATATAAGGGGGAGTTTCTTTTGAAACTATATTCAAAATATTTAAATAAGTCGAGATAATATTCTCCGACGTTCTGAAATTATTCGAATGATTTTTCTGAAAATCAGAAAGTATTTTAAATCAGGATCTATGATTTTTAAATCATAAATAAACCCTTTAATGAATAATAAATAATTAAATGATAATCAATAAATAATTAACCTCGAATGAGTTTACTCTTTAAAAAATATTTAAAATACTATTCCTCAACTAGTTTATGTCTACACAATCAATAATCTTTAATGTTTAATCGGGTTTGAAATAAATTACCGTTGGAGTATACTTCTCCCATAACAAAGGAATAGGTATATAATATTTATTGTTTGAATAATAAAATATAGTTGAGGGAATATGATCGTTGGGAAATCGTTTCAATAAAAGTTTGAGGTATAATAATGTTTCGTAAGTGGACGTTGAGTCCCTTTAAAACGTACTATTATGGACTTGTAATTGTCCTAATATCACCGGAATGATTTCCATATTTTTATCATAAAATCCCGACCAACTCTCGGTCTTATAATTATACATCACGCTTAAAGCGGAAATAAATATTTTACGATACATATAATTATCGTACAACATCGCTATATTATGCAAAAGTTCAATAGCTATGTATCATGGCAAACATGGTATTTATGCAATGATAATAAAACAATCCTTTCACAACACAACAGTAAGTGGAGTTGGGTTCGTAAACTTGCCTTGGTATCTTGAGGTGGAGGATGCTCTAGGTTCCGCTCGGAAATCTATAATCATAACACAAGTCATTTTGTTAGGTCCCATTCTAATTTACGGCTACCCGCACTCATGCGCTAATCATTATGCACCCTCTCAACTTATATTACCCTTATTATTTCTTTAAGTCCATACTCACATTATGGTCGCTTCCTTTTTCAAAGTATCTTAAGTCCATTTTCATTTTCGTCGTCGGCTCCGCTTATGGATTCTACAGTTTCTAATCGCGCGGTCTCGGCTCCGATATTTTTATAAAATTTAAAAATCATTATTTTCACTTGAAATATTTATGGCAGTTAGGAAACTCAATTTAGTACTCTCTGTAAAATTTTCATGATTTATGAATAGTTTAAGTCGATCCTTTATATTTTCAAAGTTCGTAATTTGTAGCAGTTTTTGTCGCGTAAATCACTTTTAATAAAACGGCCATAATTTTTGATCTATAAATCGGAATCAAGCGATTCAAGCGCCTAAACGATCCTTGTAACATTGTATATCATAATCCAGGGGTAGTTTTCAAGAAATTACAGTTTAAATCTTCGGGACGTTCTGCAGAAACCTAAAGTTTCGTCTTGTTCGTTTTAACGAGATTACCTTTACGATCGGAGTTTCGTTTACGCCTTAGATCTTTATACTACCACCACCAATCAACATATCATCATCAACACACTAACTCCTCTCAAGAACATCATTTTATTGAGGCAACAATAATCAACTTTAATTCTACTTAGCTAAACATCAAGATTTCAGTAATACCATCACTAAAACTGGGTTTACAATTACATTCTAAAAGGATCTTAAAATCGAATCTTAAATAAATTTGGGGTCGAAGATTTTTACCTTTTTTGAGAGCTTGAGATGTGTTCTTGATGATGGTGAAGTCTTGGGAGTTCTTAGTATAGTTTTTCGAACCTAAAACCACCATTGAAATCAAGAAACCAAAGAAGAGTTACTATTCACACTATTCATTATCAACTTTCTTGATTTTATTTCACCCATCAAACCTTGATAAAAAGAGCTCAAAGATTTATCTTACCTTAGTTTGGTTGATAGGAAGCTTGAGAATTAATTGGAGGATTTATCCATGGCTAGAGCTTGAAGTTTTGATTTTGATTTCTTGGTTTTAGGAAGAAGGGCCGAATGGGAGTTTTGGGGAGAGAAGGAGAGTTTTTATGCTTGCTTCTTGGTTGCTTCTTGGTTGCTTCTTGGAAATAATGCAAGTGGTATCTTGTATTGATTTTTATTCTCTAATTTATATCCTAGGATTTGATTTATGTTGGCAAATCTTGTTGGATTTTTAACGCAGCGGGGCATGGCAAAACACTTTTACACATATAAAATCCAAATAAAAGCATATAAATCGTGAATAAAAATTCGAGGGATCGAATCTAACCTTTAAAAATAATTCGGAGACAACGATCAGAGATCCTTAGCAGTTGCTCCTCAAGTGTGAAGCACTCCACCGGTATCCACCAAGAAAACGATGTTAAGGAGGAGGAAGGAGGTGGAGAGAATTGGGTTTTCCAAACTTTTTGGATTTTCGGGTTCGATGTGGGTTGGAATAAATTTAGGGTCTATAATAGTGTATTTATAGGCAAAATTTTCAGCTGAAATTTTCCCATAAATATTATTATTATTATCCCATTTATTATTCTCATTAATAATTAAAACACCTTTTAATTATTAATCCTTTTTCTAAACACTTTAGAAATAATTCTCTCTCTTGATTTAATTTCCAAAAATTAAATCCTTTAATTAATAATATTAAGAACTTTTCTTAATTAATTTATAATCAATTAAATCTCATTTAATCAATTATTAAATTTGCCAATTAATTATTTATTTCATAAATAAATAATTATTAGCCATTATTAATTAATTCCTCCACCATTAAATCATTCTCTTTTTATGGTGTGACCCTGTAGGTTCAATATTAAGCCGGTAGTAGAAATAAATAATAATAAAACTATTTTATCATTATTTATATAAATTCTCTAATTTATTAAATATGATTAATTAATTAATCACATTTATTCTACATCGTGAGGGATACTTCTCAGCATATCGCGACTATCCGGATAATATGAATTCACTACTTAGAATACCAAGAACCTATTCAGTGAATAGTTACCGTACAATAAACTCCTTCTACCCTACAATGTCCCGATTAAATACAAGGCATGGATCTCGTGTCAAGCCTATCTAATTCAATCACTTGCTTACCATTTTCTATGCAAATTAGAAACTCCTTTCTAATTTGATTCACTCTGGCCAGAGATTCCTGAACTAGCATAAGTGGATCAGCCTTGAACATTCGCTTCCTTCACTGGAAGGGGTAGATCCTTTATTGATCATACACTATCTTCGTGTACAAATTCCTATACCCAGAAGAGCCCTAATAATTGTCTCTGGAGACTAAGAACTAAACCAAAGCATAGTTCAGTGTACACAAGATGACTATGATGACCTTAAGTCTAAGGATACTTGTACAACTATTACTATGTGAACAACTGCTGACACATGAGTGAACTCCATCAGTTGTTCAACTGTGCGAGTCATGTTCAGTGAACTTATTCCATAATAAGCACCTACATACTAGCTATAGTGTCACCACACAAATATCTATGAGAACAGACATCCTTCATAATGAAGCAAGCATAGTATGTACCGATCTCTGCCGATTATTAATTACCAGTTAGTAATCCTACGACCAGGAACTATTTAAGTTTAGAGTTATCATCTTTTTAGGTCTCACTATTATGATCTCATCATAATCCATAAAAAGCTTTACTCTAAACTATGGTATATCTTATTTAAACACTTAAATAGATAAAGCCCGTAATAAAAACAAAACAAGTCTTTATTAATATCAATGAAATCAAAACAGATTACATAAAAGTTATTCCTAAATCCTAATACACGATTGGACTTAGGACATATTCCTTTCAATCTCCCACTTGTACTAAAGCCAATCACTCTGGTATCTAATACCCATCTTGACGATCAAAGTGACTTTCATAAAGTAGCTTTGTGAGTGGGTCTGCTATGTTGTTATGTGTGTCAACTCTAATTCAATACAATATAAGAAATGTTACCGCGCTCCCACTAACCCTTTTGTAGACGCATGGTTCATCTGCGTTTTTGATAAAATCAAACTCTTTGATTGTCTCATCAAAATGAATGTTCTATCTTTCGAGAAGCTCACTTTAAACCATATATGGTTCGCAGCAGCTTACACACTAGGTTTCATTTCCCTTGGAAAGAAAACCATCTGGCCATCTGCCAGATTTCATAGTCGTAGTAAGCAGCATTCGCAAGCAAAATCCGAACTGATTTTAACAGGGCTACAGGTAAAAGGTTTCATCAAAGTCAATCCATTGCCTTTGTTTGAATCCTTTTGCCAAAAGCCTGGCCTTAAAGGTCTCCACCTGGCCATCTGCTATAATCATTCTTTTGTATCCCGTATACATAGATTTCTTTCCGAATTTCATGGCACTATGCCATTTCTCTGAGTCAACACTACTCATAGCCTCATTATAGGTCACAGGGTCGTCATCATCAATGATCGACAACTCATTGTCATTCTCAATGACAAGGCCATAATACCTCTCAGGTTGGCGAGACACTCTCCCTGATCTATGAATGGGCTGTTCCACAAAAGGTTGTTCAGTCAGAACAGGTGTTTCCACTTGATCCGTAGTAGTTTGTGCTTCTTGAACTTCATCAAGTTCAATTTTGCTCCCACTATTTCCTTCAAGGATAAACTCCTTTTCCAAGAAGGTAGCATGTCTGGAGACAAACACCCGATGATCGGTGCAAAAGTAATACCCTAAAGTCTCTTTAGGATATCCCACAAAACTACATTTTACGGATCGATATTCCGGCTTATCTGGGTCAACTTACTTGACATAAGCTGGACATCCCCAAATCTTAACGTGTTTAAGACTCAGTTTCCTTTCTTTCCATATCTCATACGAAGTTTGAGGAACAGATTTTGGAAGGCACCTTATTCAGTAAATATGCTGAGGTTTCCAATGCATAACCCCATAGGAATACTGGAAGATTTGCATAGCTCATCATGGACCGAACTATGTCTAACAAAGTTCGATTTCTCCTTTCAGATACTAATCTGGAGGAGTCCACTGGGAGACTATACCATTTACTTTGAGATAATCCAGAAACTCTTCGTTCAAGTATTCACCACCTCGATCTAATCGAAGAATTATAATACTATGTTTGGTTGTTTCTCCACTTCATACTTATATTCTTTGAACTTTTCAAAGGCCTCAGACTTGTGTTTCATCAAACACATATCCGAATCCAGATCTATCATCTATGAAAGTTAAAGAAGTATGAAAATCCACCCATGGCTTGCTTAGACATTGGTCCACATACATCTGTATGTACTATTCCTAGCAAATTTGCAGCCCTCTCTCCATGTCTACTAAATGGAGACTGCAGTGCCACTATAAAGTGAGATTTTCATCATCCCTTTTCTTTTATTAGTTTGTTCAATCTAAAGTAAATTATGTCACATTTATACAGACCATTATTTAAAGTACCACGTCCATAAAGAATATTATCTCTAAGAATAGAACATTCATTATTCTCAATAATAAATGAAAATCCAATCAAGTCTAACATGGGAATAATATTCCTCACAATCGAGGGAACAAAATAACAATTATTTCAAACAATAGTCTTGCCCGTAGGCATATGTAAATGAAATGATTCTACATCTTCAGCAGCAACTCTTGCTCCATTTCCCATCAGTAGAATCACCTCCTCTTCTTCAAGAGTCCTACTTCTCCTTGGTCCCTACAACAATTGCAGATATGAGAACCACAGGCGGTATCTAATACCGAAGTAGAAATTTGATTTAATGACATATTCACTTCTATCATGAACATACCTGAATCAGAAGCGGTAGTCTCACTACCCTTCTTCTTCTTCTTCAATTCTGCAAGGTAAACCTTGCAGTTCCTCTTCCAGTGCCCCACCTTGTTACAGTGAAAGCAAACAACTTTGCTCTTGGGGTCTTCAGCTTTTGGTGGAACCGGCGTTTTCTCACCTATTATCTTCTTCTTGGAAAGGTTCCTCTTCCTTTTCTTAGGATTGAAACCTTCACCAATTAGAAGAACAGAACTCTTCTTAGGGGGAAAATTCGATTCCGTAGTCTTCAACATGTTGTGGAGTTCAGGCAGGCTGACATCCAACTTATTCATGTGAAAATTCACAACAAACTGCGAGAACGAACTCGGAAGCGATTGCAAGACCAGGTCTTGGCTCAGCTCCCCATCCATGACAAAACCAAGTTGTCCAAGACGTTCAATCAAATTGATCATCTTAAGTACATGGTCATTCACAAATGATCCCTCAGACATCCTACAACCGAACAGCTCCTTCGATATCTCATATCGAGCTGTCCTCCCCGCCACATCATACAACTCTTGTAGATGCATGAGGATAGTGTGAGCATCCATATGCTCATGTTGCTTCTGTAGCTCAATGTTCATGGAAGCAAGCATGATGCATTGAGCAACATTTGCATCATCTATCCACTTACGATACATAACATGTTCATCATTATGTGCATCACTAGCAGGTTCAGTAGGCTTAGGTGAGTCAATCACATATTCCAGCTTCTGAATCCTGAGAACAATTCTCAAGTTTCGAAGCCAGTCAGCATAATTAGGACCAGTCAATTTGTGAGCATCTAGTATGCTCCTGAGTGATAGTGCAGAAGACATAAAGTACAAAGTAAATCTGTAAATGATAAACACATAACAACACTTAGCAAATATTCGATTTCATTTCAAAACACTATATGAATCGGGTCTTTATTCATAAGTGGCTCCCACTAGTTTTCCTAATTTATTCAACCCCCTACATGAAAAATTAAGCATTCATAATGCTAGTGGGAATAGGGATCCTACATTCCATTACACAACCCCGGCTGTGGCACGAAACGCCATGTAATGTTCGATAGGCAGACAACTCTTGTCAATTACATCTAATGTTATTCCCTAATCAAACTTTAGCCTCTTGAATAATTGAGTCATGGCTGTGGCACGACAAACTCAATATTCTAAGTCAAGTCTAACCCAACATTCCGTACAATTGAATCAGTCCCCAAAGGCCCACGGCTGTGGCACGTAACGACCTTTAGATTCTTATTCAATGTACACATCTCTATGTAATAGACAAGTATTTCTTATTTCGAAATCAAAGCCCTCGGCTGTGGCACAAAACGACAATGATTCAAAAATAAGAACTACTTTCTACCATGTTAGAAGGCTATGACTGACACAAGCCCGTTGTGTCATTGGCCAATTACTACTTGATATTATTTAATTTTAGAGGGATTATATTATGTTACAATCATAATCATATTATAAAGAGATTCTTCCTTTTAAATTAAATATTTCAAATCAATAATCAATAATCAGATGATTCCCAGATCGGGTGGAGCATTGTCAAGAGGCGTCACTTAATAACCCTTTCTTACAGATAGAAATCTGTTGTTGACAGAATCATCCTTTCTCTCATATCGAAAATTCATATTCAATTACGTGTTTCATAAACACAAGAATCTCATGATTGTATTCATAATATTATTATTAAGGTTATGAAACAATTTCACTATACTAGGTTGTCTAACAAACGCCTTATGTTCATTTAAGTTCACCTAAATCTATCATCGCATGATAAACTAAGCATATATCACATATATCAACATGAATAAACATCAAGATAGGCATGTTACATCATCTAGCACATTAGTCTAAGCATTATACATCTCTATGTATCACATGAAGCATTTAAAAGCAATTAAAACAGTCAAAAACATCTTTAAAACACTTCATGGAAATATAAACAGTTCAAAACTTTTATATAAACTAAAATTGATCACTCCATTAGATCCGTCTCAGAAAAATGAATCCAACGGTATATTGCACGCCCAAAACGGAGTTACGAAACTCCCAGAAAATCAATTTTAATATCAACAGACGGGCTGTAACGCATTACAAGAACGCGTTACAAGCCCTGTAACACATTCTGGTGATGCGTTACACCCCTTTTAAGCCATTAAAGGGTGTAACGCATTCCGTGAATGCGCCACAGGTGTGTAACGGATTCCCGGAATGCGTTACACCCCTATTATTTTTTTTTCAGCAGCCGTAGCCGCCTTTTCTTCCTCGATCGCCGCGCGCGCCTGACATCTCTGTGCTTCTGTCTTTTCCTCGTGCAGCACAGACAATAGCAGACCACAGATGGACAAGCAACAATCAACAGGTATACAAACATATATATATACAATATATACATATATTTACTTATTTAATTACGAATTTTAATTGTAAGAACTTCAAAAATTCATAATAAAAAATCTATACATCCTAAAATTATGAAAAAAATACCCAGACGATCTACAACACTTGTAGAACCCAGATCAACATTCAAAATTATTCTGAGAAACGATTTCTCATCAGACAAAATTAATCCATAATATAACTTGTAAAAATCATAATTAATTCATACTAGCACATAAAATTCTGAAATTTTTACCACAGATCTATATGCATACAACCTATGCTCTGATACCATTGTAGGATTTTTAACGCAGCGGGGCATGGCAAAACACTTTTACACATATAAAATCCAAATAAAAGCATATAAATCGTGAATAAAAATTCGAGGGATCGAATCTAACCTTTAAAAATAATTCGGAGACAACGATCAGAGATCCTTAGCAATTGCTCCTCAAGTGTGAAGCACTCCACCGGTATCCACCAAGAAAACGATGTTAAGGAGGAGGAAGGAGGTGGAGAGAATTGGGTTTTCCAAACTTTTTGGGTTTTCGGGTTCGATGTGGGTTGGAATAAAATTAGGGTCTATAATAGTGTATTTATAGGCAAAATTTTCAGCTGAAATTTTCCCAAATATATTATTATTATTATCCCATTTATTATTCTCATTAATAATTAAAACACCTTTTAATTATTAATCCTTTTTCTAAACGCTTTAGAAATAATTCTCTCTCTTCATTTAATTTCCAAAAATTAAATCCGTTAATTAGTAATATTAAGAACTTTTCTTAATTAATTTATAATCAATTAAATCTTATTTAATCAATTATTAAATTTGCCAATCAATTATTTATTTCATAAATAAATAATTATTAGCCATTATTAATTAATTCCTCCACCATTAAATCATTATCTTTTTATGGTGTGACCCTGTAGGTTCAATATTAAGCCGGTAGTAGAAATAAATAATAATAAAACTATTTTATCATTATTTATATAAATTCTCTAATTTATTAAATATGATTAATTAATTAATCACATTTATTCTACATCGTGAGGGATACTTCTCAGCATATCGCGACTATCCGGATAATATGAATTCACTGCTTAGAATATCAAGAACCTATTTAGTGAATAGTTACCGTACAATAAACTCCTTCTACCCTACAATGTCCCGATTAAATACAAGGCATGGATCTCGTGTCAAGCCTATCTAATTCAATCACTTGCTTACCATTTTCTATGCAATTTAGAAACTCCTTTCTAATTTCATTCACTCTGGCCAAAGATTCCTAAACTAGCATAAGTGGATCAGCCTTGAACATTCGCTTCCTTCACTGGAAGGGGTAGATCCTTTATTGATCATACACTATCTTCGTGTACAAATTCCTATACCCAGAAGAGCCCTAATAATTGTCTCTGGAGACTAAGAACTAAACCAAAGCATTGTTCAGTGTACACAAGATGACTATGATGACCTCAAGTCTAAGGATACTTGTACAACTATCACTATGTGAACAACTGCTGACACGTGAGTGAACTCCATCAGTTGTTCAGCTGTGCGAGTCATGTTCAGTGAACTTATTCCATAATAAGCACCTACATACAAGCTATAGTGTCACCACACAAATGTCTATGAGAACAGACATCCTTCATAATGAAGCAAGTATAGTATGTACCGATCTCTGCGGATTATTAATTACCAATTAGTAATCCTATGACCAGGAACTATTTAAGTTTAGAGTTATCATCTTTTTAGGTCTCACTATTATGATCTCATCATAATCCATAAAAAGCTTTACTCTAAACTATGGTATATCTTATTTAAACACTTAAATAGATAAAGCCCGTAATAAAAACAAAACAAGTGTTTATTAATATCAATGAAATCAAAACAGATTACATAAAAGTTATTCCTAAATCCTAATACACGATTGGACTTAGGACATATTCCTTTCAAATCTTAGACAAAAACTAGGTAGCCTTTGGTAGATTACAAGCTAAGCCACTTGTTTAGCTCTCTAGCTCACTATTTGGTAGCCTTGGTTGATCATCCTACACCTTAGCTCACTATTTGATAAAGTAACCATGGTTACTTTCCTACCATGGTTATTTAGTGCGTAACATTTATTTAATCATTTACGCGTTCGCTCGATCGCTTAAACGTTTTCGTAATACTTTCTTGTAAATGGTTCGCGACGTAATTCCTTTCGTATTTATTCGTTATGTTTTGAATTATCGTACTTGAATATAAATCCATAGGTTTTTAAATTCATAATTATATTATGATCCTCGTAATCCTTATGTTTTGAATTATCGTATTTATTCCTTATGTTTTGAATTATCGTACTTGTAAATGTTTTGAAAAAGGCATTATGATCAAGGAAAAGTCAAATTCTAAAAGTTCAAAATTCAAGACTAGATCACAGACTAAAGAGTAAAAGTTGATGAACCAATTAAGTCACTGGAGATGAAAATTTCTCAAGTTCTGATGAAACCAGTATGCAAAATGGTTCAAGTAACTGATGATAATCTTGTTGAAGATGAAACTGTTCAAATTCTAAAAAGAAGAAAGATAATTGAAGAATCGAAAACAACCTCTGACATTGCTCAAGTTGTTCAGAATGAAGGATAGCAAGCTACAGAAGAAACAATAAATTCTAATCAAGTTGATTTGAATAAAATGATAATTGCTGATAAGAAGAAGCTGTTATGGAAGAAAGCTACTCCAGTTGAACCAAAATCCAATCTCATGATTAATCAACTCGCTACATTTTGGTTGAGAGCCAAGCAACTTAGAAATAGAGCTGGATTAGGTTCTGATGAAGAGAAGATTCAAACAGGAGTAGAAGTTACTCTAAGAGATCCTTTCATGTTGATAGATAAACCATATGAACAAATCAAACAAAAGCACCTTGACAAGGTGTTGTCTGCTCAAGTTGTGATAGATGCTCATGATAAGGAGAATCTAAAAGAGAAATTGATCTTATTTCTCAATGATGGAAGGACTTATAGACTAGCTGATACTGATGTACTAAAGAAGTCTGTCAGAGAACTTCAACATATTCACTATCTTCTGGAAGTAAAATCTGATTTTACAAGAAGATGGTCAGAATACATTTTGAAGGCTATAAAAGATCTACTCAGAATCTCTTGTACAAAGACTTCTCATTACAGTCCAATGATTACTGAAGATGATGGAAGAGAAATTCCTATGCTGAAGAATTCTGCTAAGGTGGAAGTAATTCTGAAAGGAAAATGCTTATGTTATAATGAAAACTCTTCACATTCTAAAGTTATCAGACTTGGTGATGGACTTGAAAGAACATCCATTCAAGCTCTTAGAACAACCATTTATGAAATTGGTGATAGTAAAGAAGAAGAACTGATGCAGGTCAAAGCACAGTTAGTTGAAGTTCTGAGGAAAGCTGAAGATAAGCTGGTGAAAGATTTTGTTAAGAATCATTATGGATTCAGATTGATCCATTAATGATGGTAAAGCTGGATGTTCTGTAAGTTGTAATTGATAGTCTTATTAAACTCTTATTGCATTTGAACTTAAATGTTTTTGACATCAACAAATCTATTAACTTGTATATTCTTGCTTAATTTACAAGTTGGGGGAGACTGTTGGATATATTTGAGATGTCATGTCTAATATGTTTCATGTTTAGTTTTCAGATCTTAACAAACAGGAAATATCAGTTCTTACTGGAATCAGTACTTACTGGAAGTGAGGACTTAGTGTTATATCAGGCCTTAAGGTCATATCAGAACTTACAGTTAAGGAAGGAAGCTGATTAACAGTAGAAGATCGAGACTAATACAAAAGAAGATATGCAAGGAAAGAGTTAGAGGACTAGAAGAATTATATAAGATATCTGATTGATATATTTTAGGAGACAGAATTATATTCCATATCAGTTAGAAGTTATCTTGTAACTGTGTACTATATAAACACAGACATAGGTTTACACTATATATGTTATAATTATCGAGAAGATCATACATTATAACCTAGCAGCCATCGTGATATTTGTTCATCACTGAAAGAGGACAGTTCCATTGTAACAGAGTTTATTATATCGAATACATCTGTTTTCTGTTACTTGTGTTCTAAATCGATTTGATTGTATTCTACACTGTATTCAACCCCCTTCTACAGTGTTGTGTGACCTAACATATAACACTATTTATATATTTTGGACTTGTTGAGTAACTTATGGCTCACCCCCTTTTTGTTGTTATTCACCTTATTGTTTTCAGTTAAGAAGGAAAATGAAACCTATCAGGACTTGCATAGTATAGAAACGAGTCAAGCAGCGGGACCCTTTAATACCAAAAGTGTTGATCACGATTCAGGAAGAAAGCTTTGAGTTACCTGAGCAGGTGTAGTGTAGATAGATAATGTATGTATATGAATAAAGATAAATGTAGTTTAAAACTTGTTAGACAATGGTTTGTAATCAAGAGAGTTTTGTGAGATTTTTAAATTTGGATTGTAATAAAAGTAGAGTGTTGTTCTTGTTTTCATACTTTAACATAGAAAAGATTCTGGTTAGTATTAAAGGGGTTAGATATGCATCTGCTTTATTATTATACAGGTTTGGTAATTGGCTAGTAACCCCCAGACCTAGACCCCGGGTTTGGAGGGCGTTACAGGTTTGGTATCAGAGTTGTAGGTTTTGGTCTCTGAAAACATGAACGTTATGAATAAGATAAGATAGGAAGATCACATAAGATAGGAATAGGAAGGTTAGGATTTAGATAGTTTTAGAATAGGAATTTATAAGTTCTAGGAATGCGTAGTGACCCTTTTTTCTTTGTTATATTATCATTTGGCGTTATCCGCATCGTCTGAGAGGAATGTTACCGGGCCAGTTGCACCAGTGATACCGCTAGTGTCAGTTGAGATACCAGCACAGATACCTCCGCCACCTCCGCCACAGTTACCACAGGAGCCAACCCCACCAACTCCTGAGCAGCTACCAGATCCAATGGAGATATTTGATCCTCTAGAGTTCTTTGAGCCATAACTTCCACCTCCACTACCTGTAGAGTATCAGTTTATACCGGAGATAGAGGCAGAGTTTCCACTAGCTACAGTGCTACCTCCTATGCCAGTATATGCTCCAGAGCCAGGGATATTTCAGATGGCCCCGGTCGAGGGGATGGATAAGCATGATGTGGGATTACAGTTAGGTTTTCTGCATCAGGGTGTTGCAGGGATACCTAGGGTTTCATCCCAAGAGTCTGTTGGATAGGTTGCAGAGCCACATATGGTACCGTATCATGATTACAATATTGTGAGAGAGGATGTACAATATTGGAGATCTCAGTGCAGAGAGATCATGGGATTGTTTGACCAGAGAGATAGAGGACCGTTAGCCGCACTTCAGCCAGATTACATGATGAGGCAGAGACTTCAGCATACAGTTTATAGTGCTACTCTTGAGTTAGATGCCTTGATACATGATGGGCCACATTCTTATGCAGAGTTTTATAGAGCCACCTGTCTGGCACAATCAGTCATTGAGATGCTTCGTGAGTAGTTGAGACGCATTCCGCCAGGGTTTTGAGGCATGACAGTTGGAGCTAGTTATTGCATTATATGTGATATATGTAGATAGAAGTAGCATAGTATAGTGAGATCAGATATGTATATGTGTAGTACTCAGTTTTGACTTGTATCGGCAGTAGTTATGGCAGACCTGATGTTAGACCTTTTGTATCAAGCATTAACACCTGAGGCTAGTGTTAGATATATATAAAATAAACTTTTCCAACTTTTTCCTTTTATTTATTTAATTTTAGTCTTTATAACATTTATATTTACTATACTGCTTTACAGTTTTTCCATATTGTTATGGATAAACACTTAGGTTCGGGAGCTCAAGGCCTTTAATGGCTGCTCTCGTGTTTCGTAGCTTAATTCTACCTTTACGAGATGTCTACGTATCTTTGTGATTTAGAGAATCAAGCCAAAAAATGTAGTTCTGATTGGTGGGGGTGAGACCCCTTATATAGATGTTGGGAGTCCTTGAATTGGACTTGGGTTAGGAGACTTGGTGGGGAAGTCTCTGAATTAGAATGAACTTGGAGTCCTAGGAAGTAGGAAGCTGATTCCTTATCCTCTGACGTTCCTTGGAGGCCAATCTACAAGGATTTATATCCCCACTAGGACTCATCTTAATAGCTATTTTTCTACCTTATTAATTAATTATGAAATTAAATAATATTCAGGGTTTTGGGCCTTGTTAACTGGGCTTCAATGCTGGACCATATCAGGCCTAATTTATTTGTCATTAATTATTTATCTAGGCTATATTTAGGCCCATATCATTTGCCCCCCAACTTCTGGGAAACCGCAAAAGATTTCGCAGAAGTTAACTTCATTCGTACCCTTACAGGGTATTATTTTTGCGTAAAGTGTGGAGTGACCTACGTATTTATAATGATTTTCTTTAACCCCCATTATTTAGGAATTACCTTAATTTCCAGGAATTTTTCCCTTATTTCTGGGATTTTTCCTTAATTTTCGGAATTTATCCTTTTTCTGGATTTATTCTCAATTTTCAGCTCTAAATTGATCAAGAGTCGTGTCTAATTGATCAGGAAATGTTTCAAATCGATCAGGATTCCTAATCGAAATCAATCAGGATCCTGATCGAATTAACTGCCATTCTACTTCTCTGGTCGATGGAATTTCGACCAGGATTTGTGCCAAAATCGACCAGGATTCCTGATCGAAATCAATCAGGATCCTGATCGAACTAGCTTAATATATGCCGCTCTAGTCAATCAAGTTTCGACCAGGATTCCGGATCGAAATCGATCAGGATCCTGATCGAATTAAGTGTATTTTTGACAGTGAGGTCTGAGGTAAGGTAGGCCTGGAATCCTGATCGAAATCTATCAGGATTCTAATCGAATTAAATAAGCTTATTCATTTTTGTTCGAATAAAAATTCGATCAGGATCTTATTCTTTATCGATCAGGACTCTGATCGAAATAAGTAGTTTTTTACCCTTATAATCGAATGAAATATCGATCAAGATTCTTCCCTTTGTCGATCAGGACCCTGATCGAATTAAGTGGCTTTTTACCCCTTTAATCGAATGAAATATCAATCAAGATTCTTCCTTTTGTCGATCAGGACTCTGATCAAACAAAGTGGCTTTTTACCCTCATAATCGAATGAAAATTCGATCAGGATTCCTACCTTTTGTCGACCAGGACTCTGATCGAACTATTTCTTCAAAATTCTGGTCAATTTTTGACCCTTCAGTTTCCATTCGTGCTTCTAGAATATCCCTGAAGCTTCCCCATGGTGGGCTTTCCTCAAGTTGGGCCTTGCTTTATGGGCCTTAAATGCCTCGTATTCTGAGCTTTTCGCCTATAAAAGAGAAGTGAGAAGTGAGAATCCTCACTTCACTTCTCATTTCTTCAATTATCTCTCAAAAACTCTCTCAAATTTCTCTCAAGTTTCCTCTCTTAGGAAGGCGATTTCCGGTGACCTCAGCCACCGCAGTTCCACCACCTTCAAGATTTTTCTAGGTTTCAATCCTTCATTCGAAGAATATCAATGGTGGATTGTGATCTAGCTCGTTTGGGGAAGATGAACACTTCCAAGAGAGGTACTGCTATTCAAATCCAATCTCCGTACACTTCTTTAATTGATATGATAATCTCTAGAGGCGATGAATATCCCTCTTTATCTGAATTAGATTCATACAACCACGGTAACGCTTTCCACGAGTTTGAGGGTAAAATTGAGTCCATGAACACCACGTATAAACTTTCACCCCACCTTAGGATTACCCCAGCCACCCCTGGGGATAGGACATGTAACTGGGAGGGCGACACTCTGTTTATTTATCAAGAAGCCCTGACTGCGGGTCTTAGGTTCCCATTTCATGAATTTATTCCTCGTTTACTTGCAGACGTAAAAATCAACCCATGTCAACTCCCTCCTAATGCATGGAGGAATATTATTTGTTTTATGGTTCTGTGTTTAGAAATAAATTTCTTCTTTCCGTAGCTGTCTTTCGAAAAGTTTTCCAATTTTATAATAGTTCCTTGGGTCAACCGGGCTGGGTTTTAATTCGTCAACGGCCCAAAGTTCCCCATATTTTTGATAGCAACTCTATAGTTGAGAATAACCCTAAGTAGAGAGACGAGTTTGTTAGGCTGACCTGGGTTGGGGATGATTGGGCCACACTCTTCCGTAGGCCCTTTTACAAAGTGTCAGATGGTAGCCCTGGTAGCATCAGGTTAACTGATGAGGAGGAGGTGGCCTATCAAGCCCTCATTTCATATGACGGAAAAACAGACACTTGGACCCTTTTAAAGGAGTTCTCGTTGAAGAAAGTTGGTCTCTCTCAGGCCAGTGATAAGGGTAAATTTATCTGCGCAACTATTTATTTCCTCCCTTTATTGCAACTTCGTTATTTCCAGAGTTTTAATACTTCTCTTATCTTTTCTTTTTCAGCTTGCGAGGCCATTAACAATATCAACAGACCTAAGGAGGGGGAATCTGGCCGCCAGATGAGGGCCAAGCTGAACAGAGACCCCAGGGGCAAGCCTGATGCTCCCACTATCCTTAGGCCCCACATCCCTGTTGTGGAGCTGGGGGATGATGTGGATCCTCCACTTAAGGCACACTCCTTTAGGCCTAACTGGGGCTTTAGGAGAAGTGATACGATGATTGGATCCACCAAACATGTCAGGGACTGGTCGTACAATTCCATCACTCCCCACGACTTCACTGACATTGTCACGAGGAGTGACATTGAGACCATTGAACTTTTGGGTTCTCAAGCCTAAGCTTCAGTAACATCCCTTTCTCTTCTCCTCAAATTCCAACTTTTTCCTATATTTATGAACTTGTATTAACTCACGTTTCTTTGTGCAAGGCAACACTTACTTCCAGGCGGTCCTTCATCAGGCTAGGTCCTGGAAAGGGAACTCAGACGAGTTTGAGAGGGAGATGAAGAAGTGGAAGGAGAGAGCTGAGGTCCTGGAGAAGAAACTGGATACGAAGAAGGAGGAGCTGTCTAAGGATCATTCCGAGCTGGTGAAACTTAGGAGTGATAAGGAAACTATCATTGATGATTACATGGATTCCGATAAATTCACGAATCTCATGGAGATTCATGATGAGGGTCTTTATTCCCTATAGTTTACCCAGGGATGGGATGCAGCCATGAGGGCGGTTTCAGAGAGGCATCTTGGCTTAGTTGATCCTAAGGACTTTATAAGTCCTGAGCAGCCAGAGATAGAAAATAGCTTGGATGCCCTCTTTAACTCTCCTCAGCCGGATGATCGCATCTTGGATCCTAGCACTGCTTCTCCTCCTGTTTCTCCCGCGAAGGATGCTGAGAAGGAAGGTGCCGAGAAGGAACAGGGGAATGAGGGCTCTCACATGAAGGAATAGTGTTTCTAATTTGTTATTTTTATTCATAACTTATTGTTGAACTTGTTTGTATTCAGAACTTGTTACCCTTCGGGGTTTAGTTATGCTACTTTTTTCTTCATACCCTTCTCCTTTAATTTTTCAGCACTTATTATGCTTTTAAAGAGAATGTTTAATAACTTGAACTACTTGGTCCTTTGAGTTGTGCAACAAGCACTCCTTATAATAAAAGAATTCTTGAAGTCTTCTTCTTTTAATGATCAAAGCATGATTTTTGTTAAAATCACACAAGGTATTATCACAACTTAAATATCCAAAGGCTGAAATAATTTCAAACTTATTAATATAAAGTCTGGTTTTCCAAAACCTTACATAGTATGGGTTCGGCCCTTAACAATAATGAATCAATAATGTAAATCCTACTGGAATTAGAATATAAAATCCTACGCAAGCAAAGCTTCAAGGTGCTTTTAAACCTACTTGTCATTTTGACAAGTGAGAGTCGTGCTCAACTGATTTACACATAGTAAACCTTCAGGTTTTGTGCATGCCAAGTTCTCGGGACTTCAAAGCCATCCATAGTCTCTAACTTGTAGGTTCCCCTTCCTTGAACGCTCTTATCCTTATATGGCCCTTCCCAGTTTGGGGCAAGCTTTCCTTTATGCCCTACTCCAGAGGCTTCCACTTTTCTAAGGACTAAATCTCCTTGCTTGAAGAACCTTTCCTTAACCCTTAGGTTGTAATAGAACGAAGCTTTCTTCTGATAGTTCACTATCTTCGTATGTGCTTCATCCCGTACCTCATCGATTAAGTCCAAGGCTATACTTTACCACTCCTCATTTTCCTCAACATTAAAAGCCTGGATTCAGGGAGATGAGTACGATATTTCTACAGGGACAACTGCTTCTACCCCATACGCCAACATGAAGGGAGTGGCTCCGGTAGTGACTCTACAAGTAGTTCTGTAAGCCTAAAGTATTTGGAGTATTTCATCCACCCAATTATTCCTGGATTTCTCAATCCTCTTCTTTAGTCCATCCAGGATTATTCGATTTGCCACTTTCGCTTGCCCATTGGCTTACGGGTGAGCTACGGAGGTAAATCATAACTCAATCTCATTCTCATCGCAATACTTCTTAAATTCCTCATTGTTGAATTGTGTTCCATTATCGGTAACTAGGATACGAGGAATTCCATAACGACACATGATGTTTTCCCACAGGAGTTGTACAACCTGCTTAGTTGTGATTTTGGCCAATAGTTTGGCTTCAATCTACCTAGTAAAATAATCAATGGCTACAATAAGGAACTTCCTTTGTGCCGAGGCCATAGGGAACGGTCCAAGTATATCCATTCCCCACATAGCAAAGGGGATGGGAGAATTGATGGAGGTCAGCATGCTCTTTGGTATCGGCCATCATTTCTGGCCAATAGAAGCCTAAACGAGTTATCTTATGAGCTAGTGCTCTGCCCCCCAAGTGTTTCCCACAGATACCTTCATGCACATCTTCAAGAGCCAAGCGTGCCTCATCGGGTATGAGACATCTTAACTAAGGAACTACATAAGATCTTTTATACAAAATCCCATCTATCAAGGAGTATCTTAGTGCTCGAACAGCCAACTTCCGTGCTTCAGTAGCATCATTTGGCAACCAACCGGTTTTAATATGTGTCTTAATGGGATCTATCCATGACGTCCCCAGACCTATAGGAGCTACAAGCTTAACATCAATGCGCCGTGTCTTCTGAACGTGGAAGTATACACTTCCTGAACTTTCCTCTTACTCAGATGCAGCAAATTTTGATAATGCATTTGCCTTAGCATTTTCCTCCCTTGGAATGTGCTCAACATGACATTCATCGAATTGGGTCATCACAGCCCTTACTAGGCGGACATACTTAGCCATCGTATCATCCTCTGCCTCAAAATCTCACTTTACCTGGGATATGACCAGCTTCGAGTCTCCACAGACCTTTAAGTTCTTGACTCTAAGTGTCCCTGGTAAGCCAAGGCCAGCTATCAGAGCTTCATATTCTGCCTCATTGTTTGTGGTCAGGAAGTCTAACTTCATAGTATAGTCAATCAAGAACCCATTAGGGCTTTGTAAAACTAACCCTACTCTACTTGAATTTGTTTTTGATGCTCCATCAAAATAGAAAACCCAATATTCCTTCTCCTTATCATCCTTTCTTTGTGCCCTTTATCAACTTCCTTGTCTTGAGGCATGGTATCCTCCTGCCCCCCGACTTCTTGTGTAATAACCCCAATTTTTGGAAATTTTTGAAACTCGGATGAATAGTAACTTTTGCTGACAATGCTGATTAATAAAAATTATCAGACCACGATATATAGGAGTACTGTTATGGAAATTCTAAGATCGTATTAGTATTCTATAAAGAAAATAAGTGTATGTAAAAGCCGTCGGATTTTGAAAACGAGCACTTTTATTTTTTCCCGAGATTTCCACCAGACATTAAGGGATTTAAGGAATTAATATTAAGATGAAGGATTTTAAATTCAAGGATTATAAAGGAGAATTAACTTAGGTATTAAAAATACCAAGAAGATTTTATCAATAAAACCATTAAGGTATTTAACCAAACGATCAACGAGATTGAGTGATAACCGGACAAAAAAATGAATAACGACTCTTGTAAATACCTTTGCAAGTGGCAAGGCAAGTGGATGGTTGATCAAACAAGAAACCAAGTGATAGTTAGGAAGGAATGGCTAGTTACTTATCTAGTTAACTAGGGATGAACTCATCTCACCACAAATCACCAACACATGGCAAATGATGAGATCATCTTCCACTAACTCCTTTGTTTATTATTAACCTAGCAAAATATCAAGACAACCCATCATTATCCACCACATTATTCCACCAACACAAGAAAGCAAAAGCATTTCCTCCCCCATTTCTATTGCTCTCGGCCAAAACAGAACCAGCACATTAAAACTGATGTATCTCCTTCATTTCTCACTCAAATGTTGTGTTCTATAGCTCGTTGGAAAGGTATTGAGATGGCCTACAACTCTTTTCACAAGTCTCGTCCAAATAAGCAAGGTAAGACCCTCAGTTTTACAGTTCTTTCAATCGGACTTTTAGAAACTTCAAAGCCTAACTTTGTGTTCTTGATTTCTTTGGAAAGATCAAGCTTGTAGGAGGCTCCCTAAGGCTTCCTAGAAACTTATCACCTCCCAAGGAAGGTATAAACTTCAAACCCTAGCCTTTACTTTATTTGTTAGTAAGTTTAATGGTTGGTTTTGTGAAATGAGAAGCATAGATTGTGATTATTAGTAGTTTGGTTTGATTTGGAAGTGTTTTGGTAATTGAAGCTTGATTATAGTTCATAGGTCTTGATTGTGGTTGTTTGAGTTGAAAAACTTGGAGTTTATGGACTGATGTGGTATGGCTTAGGTGAATTTTTGTTGTATTGATGGTTATGAGTTGGTTGGTGATTGATTTGGAGTTTTACAAATTTGGTAATCGCATAAACATAGCCGTCGCAATGCCCGATTTACCTTAGACTGCTTTTGTTCTTAACATCAGGACTTGTGAATTCACTGTTAGGTTTTTACCATTGCCATGATTAGATATCTCATGTTACGAGCTTCGTTTTGATATGTGTTTCGGTTGAATCCGATGTACGGTTTAGGAGAAACGACCATTTTAAGTAACGGCATTTTGTGAACGGACCATTACCCCTCGCCTTACTTTGAAACCTAGATTAAGGCCCCTAAAAGACTAATTGGATTACGAAACAATTATGTAATGTGGATTAGGAAGTTGGTAAAGTACTCGCGAAAGAATCGCCTTAAAATTCATAATGGTTAATTTATTAAAAATGGTGGAGCCGAGGGTACTCGAGCGACTTAAGTGAATCGTTAAGCGCAGAAGCGAGGGTTAGAGTCTAGTTGGTTAAAGTATAGATTCTTAAGCGACTTTTGTTTAATTCCAATTTATATGTTGTTTACAGGTTACCAGGCTCGTCCCAGGCCTTTTACCACCCCCAGTCGCTCAGGCAAGTTTTCTACCCGTTATACTGTTGTTGTCATGTAAATATATGTATATGCATTATCTTGTGATAGATGCATGATTGTTATTAGCAAATCTTGTGATATATTGGAGCATGCTGATATGGTTTATATGCATACCTATTTCATAATATTGATATCTAACTGTTGATTCAAATGCTTATAAGTTGCATAATACCTATGCTAGAGATAAGCAGTAATTGCGTATACCCTTAGTATAGGGGACCCAAAGGCGAACATTTTCTAAAACCGGGAGTCGATGTTCCCAAGTATATTATATATATATGTATATATATAGATATAGTTTTCAAAACTATTAATCGAATAAGGTTTATTTGATAACTTAATTTTAATTAATGAATATTATTTTGAATATTCATTCGAGGACTTATGACTCCGTTTATTTTATTTAATGAATATTATTTTGAATATTCATTCGAGGACTTATGGCTCCGCTTATTTTGTTAAATAATATTCTTTATTTTATTAAAGAATAATGTTTCGATAATCAAACTTATTTTCGATTATTCAAATAAAGATCGTACTTTCGTATAAGTATATCTTTGGTTATTTATTATTCATTTCAAGTATGAGTTTTAAAACTTCTACTTCAATTATTTTAATAGAGACTATGCTTTATGGGAATATTATTTAAATAATAATATTCAGATATTTTCTAATATATCGGGACTGATTTATTTCATTAAATCAACATTACTCCAAACATTCTTAAAAATGTTTTCGAGTCTTCAAAATGATTTTTAAAAGTTAGAGCGGAACCCAAAACTCATTTTTATATTTAAGTTCTTCCTTTCGAAGGGGATTTAAATAATCGCTCAAAACCTGAGGGATCCGGCTCAGTGGTGTATTTTACATTCGCAACGAGGTTGCTGTTCTGAGAAAACATCTTGATTACTTGCCCATCGTTCAGGAAGTAAGTTCATCTATTTGAGTCGGCATAAGCAACATGGGCTCAGTGGGCGTCCATGAAAGTGTAAGTGGCTCAGTGGGAGTCTATCAATGCGTAAGTGGCTGAGTGGCAGTCCAGCATAGGTCCTAATGTGGCCAGGGTGATGACCAGTGGGGAATTCGTCCATCTACTTGTAGAAAAGGTTACTTATTGGTATCTTTGCCTGATCATCAAGATATCAGGTTAATGCCAAGGTTTTCTCCTTTCCAAATTCATTGGATATTGCAACTCTGTTTATAATTTTCATAACAGAGGTTTTCAAGGAGTGTATGAAATGTATATATATAGGTGTGTATATATATATATCGGGACTTAATGAAGTATCTCGTAACTTCATTTCTTTCAAATGATATTTCAAAGATTAAATCTATTCAAGTCTTATCTTGTAGTCTCATCAGTGTGATGAACTTTTGAAACTGATTATAACTTGAATGGTGGTAGTTCAAGTAGTATTTGGAAAAGATATAAGTATATTGGAGTATCTTGTAACTTCATCTTTTAAACTTATATCTAGTAAATGATTATCTTATGCATGTCAAAGATTTTCAGAAAAACGTTGAGACAAGGTTAGATATATGAGATCACCTTGCAACGATATTTTTATACAGTTATAAACTGGAGCTCTGTGTATATTATACATGTCAGAGGATTTCAAAGATTGTGAAAAGTATATATGTATATATATACTGAATATTTTGCGACTTGGTCGCGTTAAGATAACAACTTGGTTCATTTCTTTTTGACCAAGACTTTCATGAGTACTATGAAGATGCTCATATATTGTTAATTATTATACATATTATTTCGGTGGGCTTGTTACTCACCCTTGCTTTCTTCTTTCATCACACAACAACAGATAGACAAGATGAACAGGATCAAGCTCCCAATTCGTGAGCGGTTAGGAAACGTTCCGCAGTTTCCTGTAGGCGTTGATGCCGTTGTAGCTAAGGTAGGAGCTACCAGTAGGCTAGGCTTTCAACTTTTGTTGTGACAAACTTATGTATATTTATGAATTGTAATAATGGCAAAGAATATGTAAATTATTCATAAACCCTTTTTATGGTGAAATGGTTTATAATTGTGGAATAAAATGACTTGTGTTATTTTTGATATTCATCTCTGAGACTATAACTTGTGGTGTGTGTGTGTGTATATTGTGGGGTCACGGTACACAGTAGTTGGTTGACTGTTAAGATTAAGTATTGATAAGGGAAATGGAACTCATGACAACCCGAATCCCCGACCCCGGATTCGGGGGTGTTACAGAAATGGTATCAGAGCTAAGCGTTATAAACCTCAGAGATGATATGACGTTAAAATAATAAGTTCACTAAGATAATAAGAACTCTTGCCAAGTTCATAGTCGGACTACCTAACATAGTACTGACAGTTAAAACCCTTATGTGAACCCTTATAAATATCGTGATAGAAGCGTAGTTCGTTATCGTATATGGTAGCGGGACTCCGAACCCGGAGGTTGAGGAGCAACAACGCGATGATGTTTTATTACATATTGGAGATCAGATTATGGATCCGATAGAGCATCCTAACGCGGGACCGGATGATGTTCATATTGAGGATGTAGCGGTTGAGGATGTTGTCCTAGAAGAGATTGTTGCTGAGAAGAATCCCGTGGAGGATCCTGACAAGAATGAATAAAGGACCACTGAGGAATTGATGACTATGGTTAGGGCGACTACTAGAGGTAGGATTAGCCGGTTACTACCGGAGGTTTGTTCAAGTTCGTAAAGATAGTAGCCCCTTTAACGCGGCTTACTCGTATGACTGAGAAGTTTGAATGGACAGAGAAATGCGAGAAAAACTTTTAAGAACTAAAGCAAAGGTTGGTGGCGGCCCCTATGTTGGCGTTGCCGGATGAAAAAGGAGATTTTGTGAATTATAGTGACGCTTCGCATAAGGAATTAGGGTGCTTCTTATACAGCACAACAAGGTAATCGCGTACGCGTCAAGACAATAAAATTCGATATCCCCACCCATGAGCTTGGGCTCATGGCAATAGTTTTGCCCTAATGATTTGAGGCACTACTTGTATGGAGAGAAGTGCGAGATTTACATAAGCCATAAGTACTCAAGTACATTTTCACGTAGAAAGAGCTCAACATGCGCCAGAGAAGGTGGTTAGAGCTAATCAAGGATTACGATTATGAGATTCTTTATCATCCAGGGAAAGCCAAAATGGTGGCTAATGCCCTTAGTATAAAAGAGAGACTCAAGATGAAAATGTCTTTGGGAGAGTTGATAAGAGATTTTGAGAAAAATGGAAATAGAAGTGAAGGTAACCGGAACCGGTACCGAAAAGCTGTTTGAGATTGCAATACAGCCTGAATTATTGGAGAAGATCATATTGTACCAAGAAAAAGTGATGAATAGAGGCAGAGAACCAATGACCGGAGAAGAGATTAATACCTAGAAAGATGATGAGGGAATAATGAGGTATCCCTAGAGAATTTGGGTTCCAAATGTTCAAGAGCTTAAGGACTGGATCTTAGATGAAAGTCATAGTTTGAGGAATAAGAGTTAGGGTAAACCCTGAATGTGATAGTCAGGGAGGACGCCATTTAGAAAGAAGGAGCCCATAATATAATGAAGTGGAAAACAAGGATTTTAACGTATAAGATAATCCTGATTATGGGAGAAGGATGAAACATTTCATACTAAGGAAACAGAAAGTCGAGTAAGGAAAGGAGACCCGAGACGGTACTCCTATGAGGCAATTCATGGACCTGCCTAAACAAAACTAATACTTTTACCCCCAAACACCACCCTGAGGAAATAATGTGGTGTGAAATTCTTTCAGGACCTTTAAGTCGCTAAGCTCTCAGAGTTCCAAGGAACAAGCTGACCTAGTCGAGGCAAGATCCTGGCTAAAGGAAATAGAGGAATCATTTGAGATTCTAAATGATTGACGAAGCACAAAAGACTATTTTTTTTTGCCACTTACCTTCTTAAGAGAGAGGCCACCCGCTGGTGAAAGGCCAAGGAAGGCACGGAGCCAGATGTTATGATAAACTGATTAAAGTTCAGTCAATTGTTTTCGAGAATGTAATTCCCAAGGTTATGGAGATAGTGTAAAAGCTTTAGAGCCAGAACAAAAGTGGACGAGTATGATGAATTATGAATCTAAGTTGTAAAAGTTATCAAGATTCGTTCTGAGGACAAGAATCCCAGAACGACGTGATGTTTGAAATCAATATTTATCTTGTGTTGGTTCATGAAATGATTGTAAGAGAAAGGAAAATAAAGGGAGACTGAAGTGGAAAGAAATAAAAAGGCAATACAGTTTGAGGAATGATAAGGGAGTAGGGTATGAGGAAACCCTAAAGACTCGTAGCAATAGAAATAGAAAAGTATGTAATCGTCAGGATGAAGGTGATTCACTATGAGTTAAAGTTGATGGTTGAAGGCATAAGTGATACATATATTTATCCCCCGTAGGTTGGGAAGATGCGAGGAAACCTTGAGATAGTTCGAAGGATAAATAATGAGACGCGGATAGACCGGGGAGACAAGAAGGTAAGAAATTAGGAAAATTGGATGAAGGAAGTGACCTTCAAGAATGTGAAGTGTAAAACTGGTGGCATGATACCCAGAAAGGGAGACGCCAGGTATAAAAGATATCCCAACATTAAGATGACTGTTGAGATAAATAAAGAGGTAAATGACTAGTTAGAACTAAAAAGTTCACGTTGAACACAAGCAATATCTTCTAGAACATCCCTGTTATCATTACTAAATCAGGCAAGAAAAGCGGATAACCGTTGTTATCTTTTGGAGGCCATATTGATTGACCTCATTTTGAATAAGGATGCTATTGTGAAATTTGGTATAGACTATTGAGATGGGAATGATTAAATAAGATAATCTATCAAGGATATATGACTTGATTTATCCATGAAAGGATGCATGTACCTTTTTAAAGGTGGAATTAAGGATAGAACCTCGGTAACTTAAAATGAATCCTAGGGGAATGCATAAAGGTTGGCATTTCACCCTTAATAGGGGTAGTATGAGTCTTGACAGTATGAATTGGAAAGAATTAAGGTAACAACAACCTTTAAGGATCAGTGGAGAAATTTTTCAGAAGTATATAGACAATGATTCTGGTATTACTAAATGGTATCTTGATATGCCCTGTACCTAGGGTGTACCTGATGAAGGATTCAAGGATAACCTTAGAGGTTTTACAAGGAAAAATGTAATATTCAAAGTTCTCAAGAATAGAAAATTTGATAAAGGAAATGTGACGTAATTATAATAATGCCAGTTGGGGCACGTGTTGAACCATAAGAAAGTATAAATCGACCCAATAAGGGTCAAGATTGGTGAAAACAAGAAGGAACCAAGACAAGAGACGTCCTAAGTATGATCGAGAGTCAGCCGTGACAATGTTCACATCTAAAGACTAAGGCAATGACTTATGGAAAAATGGTGATTTTTTTTCTTTTCTCACCAGGACTTAAGAAAAACATTTTCACATAAGCAGTGATTGAAATGAGGTAGAAAATTTAGTTGGAGGTGGTTAAAATGACATTGATTGTAAGAAAATTTTACTATCAGGAAAGGGCAAAGAGATGGCGCGCTCGTGCCAGAGGAATACAGTGATGATGGTTAAAGCTGTGAAGGTTGTATTATGGTTTGGAAGATTGACATTCCTTCTGATGACTGTGCAATACCCAACCGTAATAGTAGTTGGTAAAGGTTTAATTCGTGTAATCGCCATGAGCGGGCTATCTATCTTAGAAGGTACTATCTTGAGATAAGCCAGGACCATGTTTCAAGAAGGACTAAACAAACCTTTGAGTTAAGTCTTCTATTGAAGGCATATGGTTAATAATGGTATTAACCAGCTATCGTTGCTTTGGTTGAAACTCTTCTGCAATTTTATCTGCTTTATGTCATGAATGTACATCAAGATCTGGAGTGTTCTTCATGAATCATGAATGGTGATTATGTTAACTCCTTAAAAGATTTTGATACAGCAAATATGGACTCCGTATGATTAAATATTAAGGTTCCGAGGAAAGCGAATGACTACGGTAGGTCAGCGATGGACCATAGTAATGCAGCAATGATTCTGCGAGTAATGAGTCGATTACAACCATAAGAGATGTATTAGAATGGATGTTGAGATTGAGTACCACTAATCTGGTCGTGGTGATTGAAAGGCATATGTCATAGCCTACTCGTTTATTCGAGTATTTAACTCAACTCAAATAAGAATGTAATAAGTAAATAGTGGATCAATCGTCAGAGAGATCTCATAATGTAACATCTATCAAAGAATAAAGAAACATTGTTCATCTGCAGACTTGAAGATTCACTGGAAGAAGTTCAAGAATTTGATCATGCCTCAGTGATATAAATCAAGATCGTGGATTTAATCAAGTGACAGAGATCTCGTCAGAGTATCATTTATTACAAGGATTCAATCAGAATATCAAAGTCAAGACATGAAGAAACGTCACGGAAGTTAGTCACTCATGAACCAGACAGTACATCGAGTGTCAGCATTGAAGTGGCGGAATTGATTCATAAGTCTTAGTGACTTTCAGAAGATTGTCAGAAGAATGGATGCTGCTCAGGGTTAGTATTAATTCTCTATTAATTAATTAAGTCATATAATTTAATTAAGAAAATAAATTATATCTGCAAAGATTAATTTATTGATTAATTGAATTAAATTGATTAATTAATTTAGAATTAATATTAAGGATTTACAAGATTTTAATTGGTTTAAAATCTTCTTAAATTCAGCAAGACAATTCATTTGAACTAGTATGACAATCGGTATGACAATTGATAGTCATACCGAAAGTCATGCCAATACATTTAATTGTCTTATTAGAATTTCTGTTTAGATTAAAATCTGTTATTAATTCAGTAAGACAATTTATTTGAACTAATATGACAATCGGTATGACAATCAATAGTCATACCGAAAGTCTTGCTAGCTCATTTTAATTGTCTTGCTAGTTGTAAATTTTGTCATACCGAAAGTCTTGCTGGCCAAAGAGATTGTCATGCCAGTACATGTTTACATTCGGCTGTTTGATAAAAAGCAGCAGAAGTCTATTTTTCACAAAAATCAAAAAAACACAGAACAAAAACTCAAGAACAAAAGAAAAAGGAGCAGAAAAATATTTCATCTCATCTGCAACTTCAAGATCAATTTCTAGATTGTAAAGTTAAATCCAATCAACTAGAAATACTTATCTTGTTCTTGTGTATCAATCTAGCGGATTAAAATCCCTAGAACTTAATCTCAAATCGCATTTAGCATTTGATCTTTTAATTACAAAAATAGAAAAAGTTCATGTCGAATTTATTCTAGATTTGTAATAATTGATTTGAGATTAATCCCTTGTAACCGATACCGTAGTTGTAACACCTTTCAAGTTTAATAAAAGTTTTATTTAACTTGAATTTTGTTTCACAATTTTATTCCGCATTTTATTCGACTAAACGGTATTGTTTGCATTCAACCCCCCCTTCTACAAACAAATTGGGACCTAACAATTGGTATCAGAGCCTTCTGATTAACGTACAAATCTAGATCCTAGACTTTTGTGTTTCTTTCACTTCTTGAATTTTTTATTCACTCAAAAATTCATAATGACTACACAAAAAGTTGGAACCGTTAAAATTCCACTTTTTGATAAAGAAAATTATGTTATGTGGAAGGAGAAGATGCTACTGTTTTTACAGGTTGCTAATCCCAAATATTTGCAAGTGTTGAAGAAGGGTCCAAAAATTCCTATGGTTATGGAACCAGAGGTAATAGAAAATGATGTGGTGATCACCAAAGCGAGAACTTATGTGAAGGATCCTGAGGACTTCTCTCCTGCTGAAATAGAAGAAGCTTCCCTGGATGCTAGCCTTCAATTAATCTTAGTAGATTCACTAAATCCCCTGATGAATAGACATGTGATGAATTGTAAAGATTCCAAACATATCTGGGAAACTATTGAGATTATTAATGAAGGCACAGAGGAAGTTAGGGAGAACAAACTAGAAATCCTATCCTCTGAGTATGAATACTTTAAATCCAATCCAGGAGAAGGAATCACTGAAGTGTTTGAGAGGTACAATGCATTGATCAACAACCTGAACATTAATGGTAAATACTATTCCATCAGGGAGGTCAACAAAAAGTTCCTTTTAACACTGCCAACTCATCTCGAACATAGAATCACTGCCATAAGAAAAGCAAGAGATCTGAGTGAGATTTCTTTGGAAAGGCTCTATGGTGTGTTAAAGACTTATGAGTTGGAGCAGATTCAGCAGAAGGAAGTTTACGGGAAAGGAAGAGTGGTCAGCACGTCTACTGCTCTAGTAGCTAATGAACAACAACAACAACAACCACAATATCAACAACAATCTCAACAGTCAGAAAGAATGGTACAGTCTTCCAAGGTTGAAGATAATGTGATAGTAGCAGAATTTGATTCTCCTACTTCAAATCAATCAGGAGATGATTATTATTCCTTGGAAGAACTGGAGCAATTGGAGGATGAGTCAATGGCCCTGATTGTCAAGAGATTCTCAAATGTCAGATTCAAAAGGAATCCCAAGTTCAAGTACAAGTCCAACTACAACAGATTCCAGAAAGGTGGATCTTTATCCTCTAACACCAGCAGTGGTGGGTATAAAACAGGGATGGTTGATCGAAGCACCATTCGATGCTTCAACTGTAATGAGTTGGGACACTTTGCCACAGAATGCAGGAAGCCAAAACAAGCTAGGAAGAACTCTTACGATTCTAATCAGAAGAGTAAATCTGAAAGGGCGTACCTGGCAAAGGGAAGAAGCTGGGATGATACTGACAGTGAAGATGAAGAAGTTGGGAATCTTGCTCTCATGGCTAGTAATGCAAGCACCTCATCGTCAAGAAAAGAGGTAAAATTTACTGATGCTGAATTAGTTTATCATCTAGGAGGTTCCTTAGATTGTGCTCGTCGTGATAATGAATTGTTAAATCAACAAATCAAAGACCTTGAGAAAGAGGTCAATGAATTAAGACTTGTGCACATTAATCAAGATAAACTAAAAGAACAAGTATCTTTTCTAGAGAATAGAGTTGACTGTTATAGACAACTCGAAACTATTCTCAAAGACAAGATCACCGGTCTTGAGGCTAAGGTTAAAGCTTACTTTAATTCTTGTTTGAAGTCCAAAGAGTTTTACAATAAGCAAGCTGTTAATCAAACACATGGAATAGGTTATGATTACAATGCTGCTATTGGAAAATTAGGCATAAACTCCCCTCCTCATGTATGTGCTAAAGGCAGGGAAGTACCACATGTGCTTAAGGGTGTTGATGAACCCCTCTATAAAGAATCAATTGCTGAACCATTTGATGAGACCTCTTTTATTATTCAAGAAGAAATCCGTGCTGAAGATAATGCTAATGAGAAAGCTGTCTCCAAGTCAAGTGTGTCAAAAGTTCCAGTCAAGGTTGTGAAAGCAACTGAGACTAACTCAAACACACATGAGTTGGATAACACAAATGCCATGTCTACCATGCATAAGTTGCCTATTGTTAATCCCTCTCATAAAGCATGTGGTGTTCCTGATTGTATATCTTGTGCTTTTAATCTGATGTATGCTTATTTTAATGGTAAGCATGTTTCTAATGATAAGACTACTCCTCGTCAGCATGTGAATAATAGAAAGCATGATAGGTCTAAGACTGCTAGTCCTCCTAAAGCTAGAAAGGAGACATTTGTGCCTAAGCCTAAACAGAAATTTGTCAAGGCTGTTTTAAAGGTCAAATGTTCAGTCATTGAGAACGTTGAGAATAGTAAAATTAAGAATGTTGTTTTGCCTGATAAAGGCCAATTTTACAAGTATGCCAGACCCAGCCAAGCTTGGGTTCCGAAGAAGATCTAATCCATTTGTGTTGCAGGGCATTAAACAGGTACAACCGGTAGTATGGATTCTTGACAGCGGATCGTCAAGACATATGACTGGAGATAGAGCCCTGCTATCAAATGTGGTTGAGAAAGCTGGCCCAGTGGTTACCTTTGGAGATAACAGCAAAGGTTTAACGGAGGGATATGGCTGTTTGCTAGCTGGAAATGTTATCATTGAAAATGTATATGTTGTGCAAGGACTTGAACACAATCTGCTTAGCATTAGTCAGTTCTGTGACAACGGCTACAATGTTTTATTCGACAAGCTGAAGTGCCAGATTCTGCACAAGAAAAGTGAAAAACCCTCCTTAATGGGAATCCGGAAAGGAAATCTGTTCGTAGCTGACATGAACTCTGGAAGCAATCTTGAAGTCAATTGTTTCTATGCAAAGGCATCGTCAGATGAGAGTTGGCTATGGCACAAGAGAGTTTCTCATCTTAATTTCAAAACAATGAATTCTCTTGTCAAAAGAGAATTGGTAAGAGGTCTGCCTCAGCTGGAATTCTCTCCAGAAGGACTATGTGAGGCTTGCCAGAAAGGAAAGTCAAAGAAAGCAAGTCACAAAGGCACTGACACATCTTCCATAACTGGTGTTCTGCAATTATTGCACATGGATTTATTTGGTCCAGTTAATATCCTTTCTATGTCAAAGAAGTGTTACTGTCTTGTGATAGTTGATGACTATTCCAAGTATACGTGGGTTTTATTTCTTCACTCTAAGGATGAAACACCACAAGTTGTGATTGATCATATCAAGATGATTGAGTTAGATTCTAACGTCCCTGTTAGAGCAATAAGGTCAGATAATGGGACAGAATTCAAGAATGCACTTCTCAATGGATTCTGAACAGACAAAGGGATTACCAGACAATTTTCAGCTCCTAGAACCCCTCAGCAAAATGGAGTGGTAGAAAGGAAGAATCGTACATTGATTGAAGCTGCAAGAACGATGTTAAGTGAATGAGGTCTTCCAATGTACTTTTGGGCCGAAGCTGTCAATACTGCATGTTATACTCAGAATCGAACTCTAATCAACAAAGACTTCATGAAAACTCCTTATGAGATTTTGAATGAACAGAAACCTTCTATCAAATACTTTCATGTATTTGGTGCCAGATGCTTCGTGCTCAAGGATGGAGATGATCGTCGTGGTAAGTTCGAGGCAAAGGCATATGAGGGTATTTTTGTTGGATATGGAAGAAGATCATATAGAGTGTATATCATTGATCAACACAAAGTAACTGAAAGTGTCAATGTTACATTTGATGACACTAAACTCCCTAGTATCCAAACTGAAGATCCTTCTGAGAAACTGAAGTTTGATGATATGTCAGATTCAGAATCAGAACATGGTCAAGTACCTGAGGTTGTTGCTGGTGAAGAACCTGTTAATCCTGATGATACTCAAGGTAATAGTGATGGAAACTTTGGCAACAATGGAGATACCACTGCTACTGACGGAGAATCTTCAAGTCAACATGGCAACAACTCAGGGGGAGATGCTGAAGGATCATCTAGTAGGACACAACATCACAATGAATTTCAAGGTGAATCATCAAGATCAAATCTTCCAAGACAGACTGTCTGGAATAAAGCTCACCCTTTTGAGTTGATTATTGGTGATCCAGATATTGGAGTCAGAACTAGATGTGCTACTCAAAATGAGTGTCTGTTCTCAGGATTTCTTTCGGAGATGGAACCTAAGAAAATTGAAGAAGCACTGACTGATCCAGATTGGGTGATTGCTATGCAATATGAACTCAATCAGTTTGAAAGTCAACAAGTCTGGAAACTGGTACCTAGGCCTGTACACAAGAAAGCTGTTGGTACTAGGTGGGTATTCAGGAATAAACTAGATGAAGATGGTGTGGTTACAAGAAACAAGGCAAGACTGGTAGCTAAAGGGTATTCTCAAGCTGAAGGCATTGATTATGATGAAACCTATGCTCCAGTGGCTAGACTTGAGGCCATCAGGATATTTCTGGCATTCGCAGCATTTTCAAACTTTAAAGTTTATCAAATGGATGTCAAGAGCGCCTTTCTGAATGGAAAGCTGGATGAAGAGGTATATGTAGAGCAACCTCCTGGTTTTGAAGATCCAGATCATTTGGATTTTGTCTTCTTTCTTTTCAAGGCTATCTATGGGCTAAAATAGTCTCCAAGAAAATGGTATGACACTCTCTCTGAATTTCTTATTGAAAATAGCTTTATTAGAGGTGTCATAGACAAAACTCTCTTTTCTAAAAAACATAAGAAGGATACTATATTAGTCCAAGTCTATGTGGATGATATAATATTTGGGTCTACTAATGATAATCTCTGTAAGAGATTTGCTAAGTTAATGCACAGCAAGTTTGAAATGAGCATGATGGGAGAGCTGAAGTTCTTTCTTGGATTACAAGTAAATCAAAGGTTAGATGGAACATTTATTTGTCAATCCAAGTATCTCAAGGAACTCCTCAAAAAGTACAATCTAGAGGATTCTGCATCAGCAAGGACTCCATCAACTACAGCTGTCAAGCTTGGACCATGTGAAAACTCCATTAAGGTAGATGTCACAAGCTACAGAGGTATGATTGGCTCGTTACTCTATCTTACTGCAAGTAGACCAGATATTATGTATGCTACATGTTTATGTGCAAGGTTCCAAGCGGATCCTAGAGATATTCATCTCATTGCTGTTAAACGAATCTTAAGATATCTTAAGGGAACACCAAATCTAGGTATTTGGTACCCTAAAGAATCTGGTTTTAACCTTGTTGGATATACAGATTCAGATTACGCAGGAAGTGTTGTTGATAGGAAAAGCACCTCAGGAAGTTGTCAATTCCTAGGAAGCAGGCTAGTCTCATGGTACAGCAAGAAACAGCAAACAGTTTCCAACTCAACGGCCGAGGCTGAATATATTGCTGCTGGAAGCTGCTGTGCTCAGATCTTGTGGATTAGGAACCAACTCCGAGACTATGGCTCTGTATTGAACAAGATTCCTATTTTATGTGACAATACAAGTGCAATAGCCATCACCAACAACCCTGTGCAGCACTCGAGGACAAAGCACATTGACATCAGGTATCATTTTATTAGAGAGCACGTCATGAATGGTACTGTTGAACTATTTTTTGTTCCAACAGAAGAACAAATAGCAGATATTTTCACTAAACCACTTGACGAATCCACATTTACCAGATTAGTTGGTAAATTGGGCATGTTGAATAGTTTTAGTGATTAATTTAGTTAATATCTGGGATCTGTTCTTGAATGAATTTACAAATGAATTTTTCATAAATGAAAAATTCATTTGCAAATTTATTTTATCATTTTATCATATTTCTTGCTTATTTCTATGTAATATATATATTATCTTATCTATTTTTATTTTCCCTACTTGTTAATTTAAAATATCTCAGAATATTTTATTTCCTCTAAAAATATTTTACTATGAATTTTATTTGCTAAAATTCAATAGAAATCTATTTTTAGAATAAAAATAATAAATTCTGATATATTGTCTTTGTTTCTGTAAATATTATAAGTCTGTATTTCAGTTTTACTATTTTGTAAATATTTTCTGATATTTTTACTAAGTTATATAAGTCTTTATAAATTTATATATGTGTGTGTTTCTGTGTTTAAAGCTGATATGACAATCGGCAAGACAATTGAAATTGTCTTGCTGAAAGTCATTTCAGTTTAAATTTTGTTTATTATATTATTCAGTACAGTTTTATACTGGCAAGACAATCGGTATGACTATCAATTGTCTTGCCAGTTATAAATCATATATATAATTATTTTCCTTTTATTATTATACTGGTATGACAATCGGTATGACTATCAGATTGTCATACCAGTTATAATTTTAGTATTTATTCTATTTTTTTTTTCTTTTCCTTCTTTTGCCTGGTATGACAATCGGTATGACAATCCCGGATTGTCATACCAGCTGTAATATAAAGGCGTGTGTTTGTTTTTTTTTAAAACCATTTCAACAGTTCATTTTTTTTAAGTCGAACAGTTTTCTCTCTTCTCTCTCTTCGAACTAAAACCAACGAATTGCTTCTTTCCTTGCTCGAGTTTTTACTCAGCAAACTGAATCTTCACTCCTGTGATATATACTTACATATATATACATACAGGAGTGCTGTCAAAATTTTCAAATTTTTTTTTATATCAGTTTGCCCCTTCAAATTCAATTTGAGTTTGTTGATTTTGAACTTTTTATTTTTATTTTAATTTCTGATTTGTGTCTTTTGGCGTTTCAAAACTGCGTTTGTGAGTTAAGAATTTTAACGAGATACATTTCTGTCTAAATTTTTTGATTATAATTAATTTAATTCGAATTATTAAATTAATTTAATTAATTCGAATTTTCCTAATATTATTCTTAAAATTCTGAAAGTGTGTGTCTTATTATTATTTTAAATGGCTCACAATTTCCAAATTGTCGCGCATAATCAGGTTGGTTATTTTAATCCGGAAAAATGTGATGTTGAAAAATTTAAGCCATGGATTAGATTTTTAAATGACCATTCGATTGTTAGCTCTGCTATTAAATCAAATGTAATTTTAAACGTCGATCTACTTAGACTGATTTGCACAACCTCTACTGTGGCCGATGATTCAAAATCTTTTTCATTCACCGTCGCAAACACACAGTATGTAGTTGATGAAACAGTCGTCAATCGTGCGTTAAATTTTCCACTAGACAATTTCTGTAATTTACCCTCTGAAAATGATATCACAAATTTTTTCAATGCTATTCACTATCAGGGGGTGATCAATTTAACCAAACTTTCTAAATCAAATTTGGTGTCTGAATGGGATATTTTCTTCGATACACTTTCCAAAGTGTTTGCCAACTGCACAAAATCCAATTTTCATACCATCACTTCCACTCTGCAGTATATTGGTCTGGCGGTTGTTTTCAATCAAAGGATCAATTTTGGCAAACTACTTTTTCCCATTCTCTTGAGACGTCTAACTTCTGCTTTACGTGATCATTCTACAAATCGTAGGGTATCATGTTACTATGCTCGTTTTCTCATGCTTATAGCAGATCATCTTCTCACACCTGAACACAAAGCCCTTTTTGCTAACTCTGCAGTAACCGAACCCCCTCTAGTTAGCAAAAAGATTTACACTCGCCAAGACACAACCTTCAAATTCATGCAAGTTCCAGTACTTGTATCTGCTTTCATGGCCACTTATATTCCTTTACCTATTTTCAATCTTCCCGGCCATGAACAGCAACCTCAACCTCCAGTGGTTCAAGCCACCCAGGCTCCTCCAACATCAGATGCTCTTCCATTACAGGTAGTAATTCCTCACTCTCACTCCCTTCCTACTTCTGTTGAAAGACCCCCAGTGGTTGATAGGGCTGACCATGAAGTTGTAGAACCACAGCTTCAATCCCCGGTCATAGAGCCAAACACAGAGTCACATTCTATCTCAACCTCTCCCCCACTGTCTAAAATGTTACCCAGAAGATTACTAGGAAGTAGTACATTGTTAAATATGAGTGAACCCTCAGCTCTGCCTCCTCCTAAGAAAAGAAGAACATATTCTGAGGCATCTGAAAGCCCATCCTTGTCCTCCCAACAGGACATGGACTTTGAAATGGCCAATGAACAGTTACTAGAGGCATTCTCTCAACAGCATGCATCTATTGAAATTCGCCATAGGGCCATGGCATCTTGTACTGAGTCAAGCACAATTCCATTACTCACAATGGAACCATACACTTCCCCAGATCATACTCAGGACACACAGCGAGGAGTGCACGTAGAGTCGGTTACAGTGCCTGCCATAGTTACGGCAGAAGAGCAGTCACATGCTTTAGAGGGAAAATCTGACTCTCCGCCATCTTTAATAGAGTCATTTTCTCCCCTCCCAGATCCAACACCTCTGGCTCCCTTATGGGATTCTCCACTCGCAGATTTATCTGGAGAAAGTGGAGGGCAACTCGGTCAATCTATCCCTGAAGCAACTCAGACATCTATTCCAAAAGATTTGATAGTATTGACTGAGGATCGGGACTCGCGAATTCCCATTGCACCACCACTGACCTCTCTTGAAGAGGCTAGGGTGATTTTTAATGCAGGTACAGAAGAACAGCAACAGGAAGACTCCTCACGAGCAATTATATTGAGAGAAACACATGCACGTGAGGTGAGTGAACCAAACACGAGTGAAATTCAGGTGAGAGCACACACAGACACTGATACTGTAAACCTGTTAGCTCAGATTGCTGCCCTAAAAGAAGAACTTGCTAAAAGCCAAGCTGAAGCTCAAGCATTCAAAGCACAAGTGGTTGAACGGTCTTCTTCTTCCACCTCTGTCAACAATCAGCTTGCAATCATAAGGAATGACATCTCAGATCTAAAGACCACTGTAATACCAAAGCTCAATTCTATTCAGGACACTCCAACTTTATCAGCTGATGACATATCCAACTTCTGCTCTCTACACACAAGAATGACTTCTTTTGAAGACCTCGTTGAGATGAATCATTCACTGGACTCCTCAAGATTTCTAAAGATAGAGACGGGCATGGAACATCTCAATGAAGGGATGAAGCACCTATATTTCATGATCAAGAATTCTCATTGCCCTAATGAAGAACAAAGAACTTATTTTGAAGGACCGTCTGGTGGAGGATCAGGCTTTGAAGGTGATGGAGGTTCCAAAGGAAAGTCAGTAGAGGATCCCTCAACTAAGGGGGAGAAGAAAGGAAGTAGTGCCAAAGGGAAAGAAAAAGATACCTCTGTTGGAAACAAAGGAAAGGCTGATGATGTCTACTACAGTGGAGAACAGGATGACTTTGATATTTTTGACATTCCCACTGAACCAGTTCAGGAAGATAAAGATGGGTTATTTGAAGCTGAAGAGGAAAGTGATTTTGGAGAATGGGAAGAAGAAGCTCAAGTGGATCCTATGTTTGAGAAAGAATTTCAGAAGGAGCAGTCAGAGATGAAAAGAAAAGAAGCTGAACTCAAGAAGGTCTCTCAGATCATTGACATGAGAAAAGACATTCAAAGAACAGAAACTCTTCAAAAGCAACGTCTTCATGACATTAAGGCTCAAGAAAGGAGAAGAGATGTCAGACTAAAGATTGGTGAAAAATGGGATGAAGCTAGGAGAGTACTTGATATGCCTCAGCTGAGCACTAACAATGATAGGCAGTTCTTACATCTTCTTGACAAGCTGGAAATCTAAAATCCTAACAATGACATGTACATGAATGCTATCAAGACTGAAGTCTCAAGGATCATAGCTGCTTTTGATAGATCCCTAAATGAGATGAGCATTTTTGTATATTGTCAGAGTGAAGGATCATTCAAGGTGTCACTTCATCTATTTGAGAATCGTTCTTTGTCAGAGATTTGGGTTCTTTTAAACAAAGTCAAAAGAAGCTCAGAATTGAATGAAGTTCTTCGAGAAAGGCTTAAAGAGTTTGCCAGCAGGGCTAGTCCTCAAGTGGTCAACAATCCTCATCAGGTGAGATTCTTTAAGTCTGATTGTCTTCAAATCTGTCAGCTAGATGTACAATCTCTTAAAGACTACTCAGCTAAGCATCTGGTCTGGATGGAACATCATTTGAGAACTGCTGGATATTCATCCATGTTGAAGACTCAAGCTGCTGACTTGATTCAAGCTTATTGTGAAAAGAATGTTAAAAGATACAATCAACTCAAGAATAAGCTGAAGTCAGTTGGAGTTCAACCAGTCAGACCAGCAAGCTTCACTTCAGAAAAAGATCGTGTCTTTGATAAGGAATTGCTTCAAGATTTAGAAGAAGGTGAAGTCAGAAGAGAAGACAACTGAAGTCAATTAGCTCAAAACTCAATGTAATATGATTAGAGCTTTATGAATCAAGATAGTCTAATGTAGTTATATGTTCAGGCTAGAGGAACATCTATCTTGTATTCACTTGTAAATTTCATTTGGAATCTGGAAAATGTTAAATATAATCCAGAACTTTTCTGCTATTTACTTTACATTACTGTTTATATCTTTTTCTTATTTGTTAGTTGAGTTATCCTCTAGGTATTTGTTGTTATTGTCTAACAAGCAAATAGGGGGAGATTGAAAGGCATATGTCATAGCCTACTCGTTTATTCGAGTATTTAACTCAACTCAAATAAGAATGTAATAAGTAAATAGTGGATCAATCGTCAGAGAGATCTCACAATGTAACATCTGTCAAAGAATAAAGAAACATTGTTCATCTGCAGACTTGAAGATTCACTGGAAGAAGTTCAAGAATTTGATCATGCCTCAGTGATATAAATCAAGATCGTGGATTTAATCAAGTGACAGAGATCTCGTCAGGGTATCATTTATTACAAGGATTCAATCAGAATATCAAAGTCAAGACATGAAGAAACGTCACGGAAGTTAGTCACTCATGAACCAGACAGTACATCGAGTGTCAGCATTGAAGTGGCGGAATTGATTCATAAGTCTCAGTGACTTTCAGAAGATTGTCAGAAGAATGGATGATGCTCAGGGTTAGTATTAATTCTCTATTAATTAATTAAGTCATATAATTTAATTAAGAAAATAAATTATATCTGCAAAGATTAATTTATTGATTAATTGAATTAAATTGATTAATTAATTTAGAATTAATATTAAGGATTTACAAGATTTTAATTGGTTTAAAATCTGCTTAAATTCAGCAAGACAATTCATTTGAACTAGTATGACAATCGGTATGACAATTGATAGTCATACCGAAAGTCATGCCAATACATTTAATTGTCTTATTAGAATTTCTGTTTAGATTAAAATCTGTTATTAATTCAGCAAGACAATTTATTTGAACTAATATGACAATCGGTATGACAATCAATAGTCATACCGAAAGTCTTGCTAGCTCATTTTAATTGTCTTGCTAGTTGTAAATTTTGTCATACCGAAAGTCTTGCTGGCCAAAGAGATTGTCATGCCAGTACATGTTTACATTCGGCTGTTTGATAAAAAGCAGCAGAAGTCTATTTTTCACAAAAATCAAAAAAACACAGAACAAAAACTCAAGAACAAAAGAAAAAGGAGCAGAAAAATATTTCATCTCATCTGCAACTTCAAGATCAATTTCTAGATTGTAAAGTTAAATCCAATCAACTAGAAATACTTATCTTGTTCTTGTGTATCAATCTAGCGGATTAAAATCCCTAGAACTTAATCTCAAATCGCATTTAGCATTTGATCTTTTAATTACAAAAATAGAAAAAGTTCATGTCGAATTTATTCTAGATTTGTAATAATTGATTTGAGATTAATCCCTTGTAACCGATACCGTAGTTGTAACACCTTTCAAGTTTAATAAAAGTTTTATTTAACTTGAATTTTGTTTCACAATTTTATTCCGCATTTTATTCGACTAAACGGTATTGTTTGCATTCAACCCCCCCCCCCTCTTCTACAAATAAATTGGGACCTAACAGTGATGTATAATTTATCGTTGATAGACTAATTAAGTCAATTATTTACCTATTGAATATTTATTCCTTCTTATGAATAGAGAGCCGTATTACTATACGAGGAAGGTTGCACTGCAAGCATAGAATTCTAGTAACGGTGATGTCTAGAATGAAATTCCAGATTTGATTTTTGTTGTCAAGGGAGTTTCAACGGTGATTGTTTATAAGCTCGAGCGAGAGTATGGGTCCATAGGACGATGGACGGAATAGTAAATATTCAGACACATGAATTGCGATGTTATAATACTTGATGTTGATATATATACATATATGTTTTGTTCTCCTATGACAAACCTCTATAGTTCAGAGGTAGATTCCAAGCCAGATATTTTATGGCAGTATATTTTTACATATATACAATTCTCTTTAATTCGTTCTTTTCTCTCCTTTTCATTTCATATAAGATGAGAAGAACAACCCTTCCAGAAGGGGAGGTATTACCGAATGACTATCTATCTGTGTGATAGAAGCCTAATAGGATACCATCTATTGTTTAATTGCTTGTCAAGTACTAAAGGCTGGCCACCTTCTGTACTAACTATGCAATGTAACAAGTGTTCATGATTATAGTGATCTCTCAATAAATTCTTTTACTTCTATATGAAGGACCAAGCTTTCGAAGATGGAGGCAGCTAGAGATGAAGTGGTACCAAGTATGGTGGTATTCCGATTCTAACGCGTTCGTAATACTAAGGTTGACGCGATTATTAAAAGGTTATAGAACGCTAACGAGCAAAAGTGTAATTAGTATAAAATTTGGTACAGAAGATAGTAACGATTACGAACTGGAAAAGAGTGGGTATTGAGAAGCAAAAGGTGTAGATCTAGATGAGATAATGAGGTCTGTACACTAGACTTGAAAGAAATTTGGAATGATAACTTAACGCGGATTGAGTTTTCTTACGATAATCGATCGTATGTCAGTATCGAGGTATCGCCTTATGAGATTCTTGAGGGAAGACAATGTCGATCTCCCTTACGTTAGGATGAAGTTGTAGAGGGCAAGATGCTCAGACCTGCAGTAGTCCAAAGGACCAAGGATATGATAGATCTAATCAGAGGACGACTGGTAGTAGCCCAAGATGGACATAAGAAGTATGTTGATTTGACACGAAAGGACAAAGAATAGGAAGTAGGGGACCTAGTGTTGTTATAGGTATTCCCTTGGAAAGGATGGATGTGGTTCGGAAAGAAAGGAAAGCTAAGCCCATAAATTGTTGGACCCTTTGAGGTATTAAGATGTATTAGGAAGTTAGCATATGAGCTATCCCTACCCCCGAACATGTAGCAAGTTCAAAACGTGTTCCACATATCAATGTTAAGGAAGTATAATTCGGATGCCAGACAAATAGGGCCATATGAGCGCATAGGCATGCAACCAGACGTAACCTATATGGAGCAACCAGAAAGGGGTTATAGATCGAAAAGGAACAAGTGCTTAGGAGAAGGGTTATCAAACTAGGCAGAGTTTGGTGGTAGAACCACAATGTGGGAAAATTTACTTGAGACTTAGAAAATGAAATGCTAGAAAAGCATCCCCAACAGTTTTCTATCTGATTCCGGGACGGAATCCTTTTAAGGAGGGGAGACTGTAATAACCCCAATTTTTGGAAATTTTTGAAACCCGGATAAATAGTAACTTTTGCTGACAATGTTGATTAATAAAAATTATCAGACCACGATATATAGTAGTACTGTTATGGAAATTCTAAGATCGTATTAGTATTCCATAAAGAAAATAAGTGTATGTAAAAGTCGTCGGATTTCGAAAACGAGCACTTTTATTTTTCCCCGAGATTTCCACCAGACATTAAGGGATTTAAGGAATTAATATTAAGATGAAGGATTTTAAATTCAAGGATTATAAAGGAGAATTAACTTAGGTATTAAAAATACCAAGAAGATTTTATCAATAAAACCATTAAGGTATTTAACCAAACGATCAACGAGATTGAGTGATAACCGGACAAAAAAATGAATAACGACTCTTGTAAATATCTTTGCAAGTGGCAAGGCAAGTGGATGGTTGATCAAACAAGAAATCAAGTGATAGTTAGGAAGGAATGGCTAGTTACTTATCTAGTTAACTAGGGATGATCTCATCTCACCATAAATCACCAACACATGGCAAATGATGAGATCATCTTCCACTAACTCCTTTGTTTATTATTAACCTAACAAAATATCAAGACAACCCATCATTATCCACCACATTATTCCACCAACACAAGAAAGCAAAAGCATTTCCTCCCCCATTTCCATTGCTCTCGGCCAAAACAGAACCAGCACATTAAAACTGCTGTATCTCCTTCATTTCTCACTCAAATGTTGTGTTCTATAGCTCGTTGGAAAGGTATTGAGATGACCTACAACTCTTGTTCACAAGTCTCTTTCAAATAACCATGGTAAGACCCTCATTTTACAGTTCTTTCAATCGGACTTTTAGAAACATCAAAGCCTAACTTTGTGTTCTTGATTTCTTTGGAAAGATCAAGCTTGTAGGAGGCTCCCTAAGGCTTCCTAGCAACTTATCACCTCCCAAGGAAGGTATAAACTTCAAAACCTAGCCTTTACTTTATTTGTTAGTAAGTTTAATGGTTGGTTTTGTGAAATGAGAAGCATAGATTATGATTATTAGTAGTTTGGTTTGATTTGGAAGTATTTTGGTAATTGAAGCTTGATTATAGTTCTTAGGTCTTGATTGTGGTTGTTTGAGTTGAAAAACTTGGAGTTTATGGACTGATATGGTATGGTTTAGGTGAATTTTTGTTGTATTGATGGTTATGAGTTGGTTGGTGATTGATTTGGAGTTGTACAAATTTGGTAATCGCGTAAACATAGCCGTCGTAATGCCCGATTTACCTTAGACTGCTTTTGTTCTTAATATCAGGACTTGTGAATTCACTGTTAGGTTTTGAACATTGCCATTATTAGATAGTTCATGTTACGAGCTTCGTTTTGATATGTGGTTCGCTTGAATCCGATGTACGGTTTAGGAGAAACGACCGTTTTAAGTAACGGCGTTTCGCGAACGGACCATTACCCCTCGCCTTACTTTGAAACCTTGGTTAAGGCCCCTAAAAGACTAATTGAATTACGAAACAATTATGTAATGTGGATTAGGAAGTTGGTAAAGTACTCGCAAAAGAATCGCCTTAAAATTCTTAATGGTTAATTTATTAAAAATGGTGGAGCCGAGGGTACTCGAGTGACTTAAGTGAATCGTTAAGCGCAGAAGCGAGCGTTAGAGTCTAGTTGGTTAAAGTATAGATTCTTAAGCGAATTTAGTTTAATTCCAACTTATATGTTGTTTATAAGTTACGAGGCTCATCCCAGGCCTTTTACCAACCCCGGTCGCTCAAGCAAGTTTTCTACCCGGTATACTGTTGTTGTGATGTAAATATATGTATATGCATTATCTTGTGATAGATGCATGATTGTTATTAGAAAATCTTACGATATATTGGAGCATGCTGATATGGTTTATATGCATGCATGTTTCATAATATTGATATCTAACTGTTGATTCAAATACTTATAAGTTGCATAATACCTATGCTAGAGATAAGCAGTAATTGCGTATACCCTTAGTACAGGGGACCCAAAGGCGAACATTTTCTAAAATCGGGATTCGATGTTCCCAAGTATATATATATATATATGTATATATATAGATATAGTTTTCAAAACTAATAATCGAATAAGGTTTATTTGATAACTTAATTTTAATTAATGAATATTATTTTGAATATTCATTCGAGGACTTATGACTCCGTTTATTTTATTTAATGAATATTATTTCGAATATTCATTCGAGGACTTAAGACTACGCTTATTTTGTTAAATAATATTCTTTATTTTATTAAAGAATTATGTTTCGATAATCAAACTTATTTTCGATTATTCAAATAAAGATCGTACTTTCGTATAAGTATATCTTTGGTTATTTATTATTCATTTCAAGTATGAGTTTTAAAACTTTTACTTCAATTATTTTTATAGAGATTATCCTTTATGGGAATATTATTTAAATAATAATATTCAGATATTTTCTAATATATCGGGACTGATTTATTTCATTAAATCAACATTACTCCAAACATTCTTAAAAATATTTTCGAGTCTTCAAAATGATTTTTAAAAGTTAGAGCGGAACCCAAAACTCATTTTTATATTTAAGATCTTCCTTTCGAAGGGGATTTAAATACTCGCTCAAAACCTGAGGGATCCGGCTCAGTGGTGTATTTTACATTCGCAACGAGGTTGCTGTTTTGAGAAAACATCTTGATTACTTGCCCATCGTTCGAGAAGTAAGTTCATCTATTTGAGTCGGCATAAGCAACATGGGCTCAGTGGGCGTCCATGAAAGTGTAAGTGGCTCAGTGGGAGTCCATCAATGCGTAAGTGGCTGAGTGACAGTCCAGCATAGGTCCTAATGTGGCCAGGGTGATAACCAGTGGGGAATTCGTCCATCTACTAGTAGAAAAAGTTACTTATTGGTATCTTTGCCTGATTAGCAAGATATCAGGTTAATGCCAAGGTTTTCTCCTTTCCAAATTCATTGGATATTGCAACTCTGTTTATAATTTTCATAACAGAGGTTTTCAAGGAGTGTATGAAATGTATATATATAGGTGTATATATATATATATATATATATATATCGGGACTTAATGAAGTATCTCGTAACTTCATTTCTTTCAAATAATATTTCAAAGATTGAATCTATTCAAGTCTTATCTTGTAGTCTCATCAGTGTGATGAACTTTTGAAACTGATTATAACTTGAACGGTGGTAGTTCAAGTAGTATTTGGAAAAGATATAAGTATATTGGAGTATCTTGTAACTTCATCTTTTAAACTTATATCTAGTAAATGATTATCTTATGCATGTCAAAGATTTTCAAAAAAACGTTGAGACAAGGTTATATATATGAGATCACCTTGCAACGATATTTTTATACAGTTATAAACTGGAGCTCTGTGTATATTATACATGTCAGAGGATTTCAAAGATTGTGAAAAGTATATATATATATATATACTGAATATTTTGCGACTTGGTCGCGTTAAGATAACAAACTTGGTTCATTTTTTTTTGACCAAGACTTTCATGAGTACTATGAAGATGCTCATATATTGTTAATTATTATACATATTATTTCGGTGGGCTTGTTGCTCACCCTTGCTTTCTTCTTTCATCACACAACAACAGATAGACAAGATGAACAGGATCAAGCTCCCAATTTATGAGCGGTTAGGAAACGTTCCGCAGTTTCCTGTAGGCGTTGATGCATTTTGGTTGGGTATGGTACATTCCGCCACGAAGTCGGCCAATGCCTGGGCTTTTATTGCCGTTCGTGGCTTATACTTGATATCAAATTCTCCCAACTCTATTGCCCATTTGATCAACCTCCCACTAGCCTTGGGACTATGAATAATATTTTTCAAGGGCTGATTTATTAGTACTTCAATCTTATGAGCCTGAAAGTAGGGACGCGACTTTCTTGAAGCCATTAGCAAGGCTAAAGCAAACTTCTCAATAGTTGAATAATTCAACTCAGCTCCATGCAGAATCTTGCTAACATAGTATACGGGTTTCTGGATTTTAAGTTCCTCCTTAACTAATACAGCGCTCAAGGCATTTTCTGAAACAGCCAAGTACAAGTATAAAACTTCATGCAGAGCTGACTTGGCCAACAACGGGGCCTGGGCCATATATTTCTTTAATTCCTTGAATGCCTTCTGGCTTTCCTCACTCCATACAAAATCCTTAACCTTCTTTAAGGACTTGAAGAACGATAAGCACTTTTCCCCAGATTTGGAGATAAATCGTCCCAACGCAGCAACCCTTCCATTGAGCTTTTGAACATCTTTGATATTTTTTGGTGGCTCTATATCCAGGATTGCCTTTATTTTATTGGGATTGGCCTCGATTCCTCTCTTGGACACCATTAATCCCAAAAAAATTCCAGATCCTACTCCGAAAGCACACTTTACAGGATTTAACATCATCTTGTGGTATCTCAGGACCTCAAAAGCTTCCCTCAAATGGGTTATATGGTCAGTCTTCACTAGACTCTTGACTAACATGTCATCAACATAAACTTCCATGGTCTTGCCAATAAGATCCTAAAAAATTTTATTTACCAACCTTTGATAGGTGGCTCCTGCATTCTTGAGACCAAATGCCATAACAAGATAACAATAAACACCAAAGTTAGTGATGAATGATACCTTTGGGATGTCGTCCTTGTGCATCTTGATCTGATTGTATCCACTAAATCCATCCATGAATCTTAGCATCTCATGTCCAGCAGTGGCATCTATCAAAGTATCTATCTTTGGCAACGGAAAACAGTCCTTAGGGCATGCGTCATTCAGATCATTGAAGTCCACACACATACTCCATTTTCCATTGGCCTTCTTCACCATTACAGGGTTTGCTACCCATTCCGGGAATTGTATCTCCTCAATGAAACCAGCCTATAAGAGCTTTTCTACTTCTTGTTTAATAGCTTATTGTCTCTCCGGAGCGAAGCTTCTTTTCTTTTGCTTCACTGTCTTCCGACATGGATCTACAATCAGCTTGTGAGTGATCAGTTCCGGGTCTATACCTGGCATATCAGCCGACGACCATGCAAACACATCACTATTTTCTTGCAAAAATATCACCAACTTCCCTCTAAGGGGCTCCTCTAGTGTGGCTCCAACGAAAGTCACCTTCTCAGGATCCTCGGGGGCTAAAGGAATCGAAACCAAGTCTTCTGCTGGCTTCCCTCTTTTCTCATCATTCTCTCGGATATCCAGATCTTCAATAGGCAGAACCTGCCCCCCAACTCTATATGCCCTCAAGGAGGCCACATAACAATTTCTAGCCATTTTTTGATCTCCTCTTTCTTCTCCAATCCCATTCCTGGTGGGAAACTTCATAACTGAATGGTAGGAAGAAGGTACCGCCTTAAAGGCATGTATCCCTGTTCTTCCCATAATCACGTTGTAAGTTAAACTAGCCTTCACCACCACGAAGTCCAACATCTGTATTGCTTGCCTTGGCTCCTGTCCTATGGTTGTTGGCAACTTAATTATCCCTTCCATGGGGCATTCTACTCCTGCAAATCCATATATCGGCATGTCAGTCGGGGTCAATTGCGAATCATTGTAACCCATCCTCAAGAAAGTATCATGAAGCAGGATATCCACTGAGGCTCCATTATCTACAAGGACCCATTTCACTGGGTTGTTCCCTATTATCGGTGTTATGACCAGCGGGTCGTCATGAGGAAATTTCACACCTTCCAAGTCAGAATCATCAAATGCCATTGTCACTTTTGTCCTAGCCCTCTTCGGGGCTTCCCCGACAATGTGCATGACTTCTCTAGCATATGTTTTCCTTGAATTCTTGGATAAACCAACAGCAGTTGGTCCCTCAAAGATTGTATTTATCACAGGCCCTCGGGGTCACGGTCCTCCAAAGATTGCATTTATCACTGGTCCTCTAGGCTGGGGATTCCACCCCTGATCGTCTTGGTCCCTCCTACGATCTTCAAAGTTCTTTATCCTATTGTTATTCATATCTCCTCCTTCTCCAGTGTATTTGTTCAATCTTCCTTTTCGAATGAGGAACTTAATTTCATCTTTCAGTTGTCTACACTCATCGGTGTCATGACCAACTTCTTTGTGAAATCTACAATACTTGCTCCTATCCAGCTTGGCAGGATCAGCCTTCAAGGGTTTAGGCTAACGAATGTCTCAATCTTTCTCAATTTCCATCAAGATCTGGCTTCTGGGAGCATTCATCTTAGCATATTTAGTGAACTTTTGCCCAGGTCCTCCCTTCTTTGGGGTTGAATCAGGGTTTTGATCAGTTCTAGGATACTTATCCTTAGCGATATATTCCAAATCAGTTTTCCGCTTCTTGCCTCCAGCGGGCTCGCTGCTTACTACGGTCTTCCTCATGCTTTCTTCCACCTTGATGTACTTCCCGGCTCTATCTTGGAGCTGCAACATGCTTTCAGGGGGGGCGCTTGGCCAAGGACATCTTGAAGAACTCATCCCTAGTTCCTTGTTACAGTGTTATCATGGCTACCTTGTCGTCAAGATCTGGGACCTTCAAGGCTTCCTTGGTGAAATGATTCAGATAATCTCTTAAGGATTCTTTTACTCCTTGCACAATACTCATGAGGGATGCTGAGCTTTTCTCATGTTCTCTCCCACTAATGAACTGCTTAATAAAAGCCTGACTTAACTCTCTACAAGACCCAATAGAGTTTGGGGGCAAATGACTATACCATCTTTGAGCCATACCCGACAGGGTTTGAGGAAAGGCCCGACACTTAATAGCGTCATTTACGGGCTGCAACAACAGTGCATTGGAGAAGGTCCTGACGTGATTAGCAGGATCTCCCGCTCCATCATAAGCTTTGATGGTGGGCATCTTAAACTTCCTTGAGATATGGGCATTCATTATCTCTTCAGTAAATGGTGGAGTAGGATCGTCAGGATCTCCAAGGGGAAGAAGATTGCATGGATCAGCTCTTGGGACTACAGCACTTCTTTGTGACGGACCATCCATGTAATATCCGAGATATCGCGTGTAATTATTTTTATTAATAAATAATTTTTATATAATTATTATGTGATTTTTGGTGAATTATCTGATGATTGGTGTGGATATGTGAATGCTTATATGGGATACAATATAAGTATGTTAATTTTATTATGACCAGAATAAAATATAGATAATTACGGTATTTTTCTGGTAATTTTTGGACTGTTATATGATTTTATATTGATTTATGAATTTATTAATTATTTTCTGAATAATTACAAAAATTATTTTATAAAGCCGGGAATCGTCCGACTTCATCCGTTTTTACGTTTTTACAACCCGAAACTCTTCCGAAAACTCCTTCCTAACTAATCTGGTAATTCCGGACATTTTCCGTGCTTTGACTTTTTCGATCCGGATTACGGTTTGAACCGTGCGCGGCCCGACGCAAGATTTTCGATACGATAATCATTTCGGTGAATCAACAAACCCCGTATTCTCGAAAGAGGAGATATTATTACGTTGTTCTCATATATAGTGTTTTATAAGAAGCCCGGTTTGGATAATTATCCAATACGGGTATCAAATTGGATCGTTTTTGCAGTTACTTAGCGGCTAAGTAACTAATTTAACAATCCAAAATAATCCAAAATGAACCAATAATCCAAAAATATATATAGCCCTTTTATTATTTCATTTTATTCATGTAATCATAATCAATCAGTGAAACCCCGTAAAATACAGAAAAAATGTCGAATTAATATCGCGTTTTTGAGAATCAAGCGTACGAACGAAGGCCTTATCGAACTCCGATTCGGGCGTGCAACATATCAAAACGAAGCTCTCTAAAAGTACTTTCATAATTAATCATCTGTTTTTATGCAGAAATCAAGGTATTTTTCTGATTTAATTATTTTATTTCGAATTATTTATGAATTAACATATATATTTTTGTTTTTGATGTGATTTGATGGTATAATCATATAGATCTTTTCTTCCTGGTCATTTTGGTATATTACATGTCAAAAATAGAGTTCAATAACATATAGAAAATTTAGTTTGATTCTCGAATTCATAAATTAGGGTTTATGAACTATGAATATTCTTAATTGATTTTTAGGCATTTTTAATCTAGGGGTTATTGATTTAAATTGATTACACCAGCTTATAGATTGTCGAAAAATAAGTCGAATGATATACTTTGAATCAACAGACGATTTTGGGAAGGGGTTGATCGGAAAAAGGGACTCGAGCGGTGGCAAGAATTTCAGTCGAGTATTCCGCTCGATTCATTGATTTTTTAGCCGTTTCTGTAACACCCCCAAATCCGGGGTCGGGGATTCGGGTTGTCACGAGTTCCATTTCCCTTATTAATACTTAATCTTTACAGTCAACCAACTACTGAGTACTGTGACCCCACAATATACACACACACACACACCACAAGTTATATTCTCAGATATGAATGCCAAAAATAACATAAGTCATTTTACTCCACAATTATAAACCGTTACACCTTAAAAGGGTTTCTGAATAATTTACATATTCCTTGCCATTATTACAATTCATATTATACATAAGTTTGGTTCATCAATAGTTGAAAACCTAGCCTATTGATAGCTCCTACCTCAGCTACGGCGGCATCAACGCTTCCAGAAAACTGCGGAACGTTTCCTAACCTCTGGCGAATTGGAAGCGTGGTCTTGTTCAACTTTTTTATCTGTTGTTGTGTGATGAAAGAAGAAAGCAAGGGTGAGCAACAAGCCCACCAAAATAATATGTATAATGATTAATAATATATGAGCATTCTCATAGTACTCATGAAAGTCCTGGTCAAAAGAAATGAACCAAGCTGATATCTTGACGCGACCAAGTCGCAAAATATTCAGTATATATATATATACATATATATACTTTTCACAATATTTGAAATCCTCTGACATGTATAACATCCACAGAGTTCCAGTTTATAACTATATAAAAATATCGTTGCAAGGTGATCTCATATATCTAACCTTGTCTCAACGTTTTTGTGAAAATCTTTGTCATGCATAAGATAATCATTAACCAGATATAAGTTCAAAAGATGAAGTTACAAGATACTCCAATATACTTATATCTTTTCCGGATACTACTTGAACTACCACCGTTTAAGGTATCATCAGTTTCAAAAGTTCATCATACTGATGAGACTATAAGATAAGACTTGAATAGGTTCAATCTTTGAAATATCATTGAATGAAATTAAGTTACGAGATACTTCATTAAGTCCCGATATATATATATTCATATATATCTCCCATACATTTCCTGAAAACCTCTGTCATGTAAAGTATGAACAGAGTTACAATATCCAATGAATTTGGAAAGAAAAGAATTTTGTCATAAACCCGATATCTTGCTGATCAGGCAAAGATACCAATAAGTAACCTTTTCTACTGTAGATGGATGAATTCCTCGCCGGTCATCACCCAGGCCGCATTAGGACCTCACGCTAGACCATTACCCGGCCACTCACGCGTGGATGGACTGTCACCCAGCCTCTTACACCTTCATAGACCGTACCCCGGCCTGTCGCTTATGCCGACTCAATCTGATGGACTTACTTCCCGAACATTGGGAAAGTAATCAAATTGTTTTCTCAAAACAGCAACCATGTTGCGAATATAAAATACACCACAGAGCCAGATCCTTTAGATTTTTGAGCGAGTATTCAAGTCCCCTTTGAAAGGAAGAGCTTAAATTTGAAAACGAGTTTTGGGATCCGCTCTAACTTTTAAAATCATTTTAAAGACTCGAAAACTATTTAAATAATATTCCCATAAGGATAATCCTTATAAAAATAATTGAAGTAAAAGTTTTAAAACTCATACTTGAAATGGATATTAAATAACCAAAGATATACTTATACGAAAGTATGATCTTTATTTGAATAATCGAAAATAAGTTTGATTATCGAAACATTATTCTTCAATAAAATAAAGAATATTAATTAGTAAATAAACGGAGTCATAAGTCCTCGAATAAATATTCAACGAATATTCATTAATTAAAATAAACGGAGTCTTAAGTCCTCGAATGAATATTCAAAATAATATTTATTAAATAAAATAAACGGAGTCTTAAGTCCTCGAATGAATATACAAAATAATATTCATTAAATAAAATAAACGGAGTCATAAGTCCTCGAATGAATATTCAACTAATATTCATTAATAAAAATATGTTATCGAATAAACCTTATTCGATTACTAGTTTTGAAAACTATATGAATATATATATATATATATAAATATATATAAATATATATATATATTATACTCGAAAACATCGACTCCCGGTTTAGAAAATGTTCACCTTCGGGTCCCCTATACTAAGGGTATATACGACTACTGCTTATCTCTAGCATAGGTATTATGCAACTTATAAGCAATTGAATCATCAATTAGATATCAAGATTATGAAACAGGCATGCATATATATCATATCAACATGCTCCAATATATCGCAAGATTTGCTAATAACAATAATGCACTTATCACAAGATAATGCATATACATATATACATCACAACAACAGTATAACGAGTAGAAAACTTGCCTGAGTGCTCCTGGATAGACTTAAGCTTAGAGTGGGTCCGATAACCTATGAACAACAACATAAGTCGGAATTAAACCCCAGTCGCTTAAGAAATTAGACTTTAACCAATTGAACCCTAACATTCACTTATGGTAACTTATACGCTTAACGAATCACATAAGTCATTCGAGTACCCTTGGCTCCACCATTTTTAATAAATTAACCATTAAGAATTTTAAGGCGATTCTTTTGCGAGTACCTTACCAACTGCCTAATCCACTTAACATAATTGCTTCATACCCCAATTAGTCATTTAAAGTCCTTAACCAAGGTTTCAAAGTAAGGCGAGGGGTAATGGTTCGGTCGCGAAGCGCCGTTACTTAAAACGGTCATTTCTCCTAAATCGTACATCGGATTCAAACGAACCACATATCAAAACGAAGCTCATAACATGAACTATCTAATCATGGCAATGGTCAAAACCTAACGGTGAGTTAACGGGTCCTGATGTTAAGAATAAAAACAGTCTAAAGTAAATTGGGCATTACGACGGCTATGTTTACGCGATTACCAAGTTTTAAACCACCCCAAACAACCACCATTCAACTCACAACCAACAATACAACCAACCCTCATCCAAACCTTACTACATCAGTCCCCAAACCTCAAGATTTTCCAATTTATACAACCCCACACATGAACTACTAGCTATACTTAAGTTTCATTAACTATAAACAAGATTTCAACATCCAAATCACTACAAATCCAATCCAAACTCTAAACACACAAGCATCATGCTTCTCATTTACTATAACCATCAAAACCATCTTAATACTCAAAGTAAAGTTAGGGTTTGGAGGTGTTATACCTTCCTTGGAGTGATTAGAGTAGCTAGGAAGCCTTAAGAAGCCTTGAGAAGCCTTGAGATAGCTTAGGAATGCTTGGATCTTAAAGGAAATCAAAGAAAATAAAGTTAGTAATCTTGAAAACACTATTCATCATCTTCTTCCTTGATTTATTGGAAGAGATTCATGAAGAAATAGAAGCTTAAACTCCTAGGATATGCTTATCTAATCATAAGGGACCTTGGGTAATTACCTTGCAAATTAACAAAGCTAGAAACTTGATTTTTGGAATTTTTCTCCTTGAAAAAATGAAAAAGCCGTGAGCTATGTGTTCTTGGGAGAGTATTTGCTTTGTTGAATGTTTTTGTGGTGGAAAATGAAGTGAATGGGATATTTGGATGATTTGTTGGTTGTTTAAAGTGAGTGGAGTATGACTAAGCATGACATCATCTTGGTGACTTCATCTCTTGCCACTTGTCATCACTTGGTGGTGGAAGCATCTTCTTATGATAATCCTTGCTTAATTGTTCCGTTAATGACCGCTTATCTGTTATACGGTTCGCTTAATTTTCGTTCTCGTTTATCGTTTGAGGGATCATACCCGGGATCTTATTACTTGGGTTCCCCTAAACCTTTCTCAATATATTATATTTCTTATATGATCCTCTCTTATAATCCTTGAATTTAAATCATTTTTATCCTATTACCTTATACTCAATTCTTTCGGTATCTGGTGGATTTTAGGTAAATATCAAAGTGTTCGAATTTGGATTCTGACGATCTTTACATACACTTATATACCATATAGAGTACTAATAAGATCTCAGAATAACAATAAAAGAACCTCTACAAAGTGTGGTATGAAAAGTTTTCTTATTCAGCATAATCAGCAAAATTACTATTCATAAGGGTTTTAAAAAAATTCCAAAATTTGGGGTTATTACAGTTTCGAGCCTGTGGATCGACTCCTGGAAGAATATAGTTTGTTCCCTGTTAATTTAATGCGCTCCTGGGTTGTGTTAGTGATGGTCGGAAAACCTCCGAGCGGCGGCCATGGCTGCTAGCCGTCGAAGGTGGAAGAAGAAGTAGGGGGATGGTAATTACCATTTTACCCTCCCCGTTTGCAATATTTTGTGAAATAGTCCCTGGAGTTTTCATAATTTCAAAAATAGGATTCTGGTTTTATAATCTTCCAAAAATAATATTTCCTTTTTATAATTATTTTCAAAAAAATTGTTTTAATTATTTTAAATTCCAAAAAATCAATATTTTTAACTAAAAAAAAATTTCGAAATTAACTCTTAATTATTTAATTAATTAATTTTAAGTGATAATTAATTATTTAATTAATCAACTAATTTAATTATTAATTGGTTAATTGATTTAATTAATTATTAATTAATCTTAATTGATTTAATAATTAGATTTAATTATTTATTTTTGATTTAAAAATTCTGAAAAATAGTTTCGAGCTTTAAAATATTATTTTAAATTATTTTTTAGGCTCGATAATTATTACAAAATTATTTTAAAGCCCGATTCGTGTATTTGAACCCTGTTATTTAATTATAAAATGATTCGGAGTCCAATTTTTATTCCGAAAAATGTTCAAAATTTTGTATAAATACCTGAAAAATCATTTTGACCCCGAATCTTCTTTGAAAAATTATTTTGATCGAATATCCTGCGTGCTATGTGCTACGTGCTATCTGATTAATGTGTTATATGCTTATATGGTTATTGTTTGACTGTTTCAGTCATAACTTTCAATCCGTAAATCGGATTTGGGTGAAACGAAGGGTAGATAAAAGCTTATGACGTCTATGTGATGATTTAAATAATATGAGTATGAATAATTGATAGATACTTGTGATGCCTAAGCAGAGTCAGCAAGGCATAGAAAAGGAAACCAGTGATCCATAAATAAATTTAAAGCGTAGAAAGAGAAGGCAAGTGATTGATAAATAGAAGCAAGGCATAGAAAGAGAAGGAAAGTGGTTGATGAGTAAAACTATTAGATGAGTACAAGTAAAGTGGAAATCGTCGGTGATAAGGCAAGTACTTTTGAACCTTCTTCAAGATATATTGCAAATATTTTTGAACTGTTTCATAATATGTCGCTATTATTCAAAATAACTCATGTTTTATATTGCAACCACTTTAAACTATTTAACCTTGAACCTTGATTCTTATTAATCTTGAGCCATAAGCCTTGTTCTTCATAAACCATTGATTATTAAATTCCCAAATATGAGCCATACACATACGATACTACTCCACAAATACATATCTACCACATACTAATTCTGATATTGAATTTCTTAACATACCAACCCTTATTCCTTATTTAACAGAAGACCAATTCTTGGAACCCTTGAACCCTTGGTCTTCTACTTTCTGATTTTTTCCTTGACTGAAAGCCAAACTTTTTGAATCTCTTGTCATACCTTCATGGTATTGTAAATCACCCTGTGCTTCAAGATAAATGTTGTTTATGATTCATCTCATTGAATTACATTATCTATCATATTGTTATGTTGGAATCAGATTATTTTCAAATGTGGACCAGATTCGTGGTCGGACCAGATTCGTGGTCGGACCAGATTCGTGGTCATTGTAGGCCAATGTATGCCTTGGATCCAGTATATAGAGCAAAGCTGGGAGCCTTGCTTGGGGTTAGTGTGTGACTGATCAGCAGCCTAACCTTGGTTTTAAAATGAAAAGTGAATATCCAATTCTAATCATTGCTTAATCAGAAACGTGATTCTTCTGAATCATTTCAATTAGTGATTGTTTAACCTCAATTGCTGCTATTATAACTTGCTGAGCTAGTTAGCTCACTCTTGCAAATCTTTTTATATTTTCAACAGTTGAAAAGGAAATTGTTGGTAACGAGGATTCCCAGTCCAGTGTGTGAGCTAGGATTCCAGGTTAAGTTGAATCAAGCTAGCAGGAGCTTTATATTGTAGAGAATTTATGCAAGATTGTACGAATGGTATCATTATCAATTGTAAATTGAACTAGTTGGGTTTTGGTACGATGTAATAAAACTTAAGGTTGTGGCTTGTTTTCATACTTTAACCTATTTCGATCCGTGGTTGTGTACAGAAGGGTTAATGCATATAATACTTTATATACAGGTTTAATTATTGTGGTGTGTGTTGTGAGCCCCAAAATTCTGACCCGGGTTTGGAGGGCGTCACAATCCAGGTCTATGATTGTAGGAGGATTTCTCCCCCTAGGTGGTAATGGGAGTCTGGGAGCCTGGTGTGTCTCCAAGTCGCACTTCAGCCTTTGAATCTCAGCCTCGTGGGCCTTGATTCTCTCCTGCACCTCTTGGGGATTCACCCCTCGGGTACTCCTAGGACGTTGGTTGCCATCAGCCATCGGTTCTTTGCCAGCACGCCTCCTTCTTGGGGCCACTTCATCGTCCGAAGATTCAGAATCTCTCTCAGTATAAGGACCAGAAAATTCCTGATCCTCCGGGATAGGAGCCAAACCTTGAATGTAGGGGGTGTTTTCCTTCGTCCTTCACTTCATCCCGCATGTCCACTTCCTCCGACCTCGGGGTAAATGGGCATCCCATACGGGGGGTTAGTGTTCACAACAGTTGAATATTCATACCCAACGGGTGAGAATTCACAGGTGTATGTAGCTATTGAAGTTGGGGATTCGTATCTTGAGGAGTCGGGGGAATCGTCCCTTGAGGTTGAGGTTCAGTTGCCCCTACCTGGGCTCCTCCTTGGGTGATGGCATATGTTGAATGCGGAGGTATCTCCACTGTTGATGAAATCACTTGGGTTGTCGCAGCTGGTGTACTTCCATGGGTTTTGTTGCCACTATTTGTTCTCGCCATGGTTATTGTTGTGCCTTCCCACAGACGGTGTCAAATGTTATGGATAAAAACTTTGGGTATATTAATTATTGTATTTACTACTAAGGTTCAGGAGCTCAAGGCCTTTAATGGCTGCTCTCGTGTTTCGTAGCTTAATTCTTCCTTTACGAGATGCCTACGTATCTCTGTGATTTAGATAATCAAGCCAAAAATCATAGTTCTGATTGGTGGGGGTGAGACCCCTTATATAGATGTTGGGAGTCCTTGAATTGGACTTGGGTTAGGAGACTTGGTGGGCAAGTCTCTAAATTAGAATGGACTTTGGAATCCTAGGAAGTAGGAAGCTTATTCCTTATCCCATGAGGTTCCTTGGAGGCCAATCTACAAGGATTTATATCCCCACTAGGACTCATCTTAATAGCTATTTTTTCCCTTATTAATTAATTACAAAATTAATTAATATTCAGGGTTTTGGGTCTTGTTAACTGGGCTTCATTGCTGGACCATATCAGGCCTAATTTATTTGTCATTAATTATTTATCTAGGCTATATTTATGCCCATATCACATATCTTAAATTCTGTTTTATTTAATACAGTGTTGTACAATTATTATTCAAAATTTTAAAATTATTTCAGATGATTTGTTTAAATTTTGAATTATTTAAATTTCTTGTTTTAATATTAGTTAAATTGTTTTTCTTTCTACTATCAACTGTTTAATAAATTGTTAAAAAGAACTGTTTGTTTTATTATCAGAAAAATGGCACCAAAAAGAAAGACCAGAACTGAAACCTCCAACAACAATTCTAAGAGACAGAATAATGATACCATGAACCAAATGTTCTATCTGATGCAACAATAGATGGTAATGATGTAGCAGCAGATGCAGCAACAACAACATCAGATTCAACAACAGATGTTACAACAGCCACCTCGTCCTGAACCTCGGATACCACCAGTTATGCCTGTTGTTACCTTTAAGCAGTTTCAGTCAGTTAAGACTCCAGATTTTGAGGGCATAGCGGATCCTACCAAGGCTAGGGCTTGGTTGAAAGAAATAGAGAAAGTGTTTGCGCTTGTGAAGGTTGAAGAGGACCAGAAGAATGATTTTGCTAGCTATTTCATAAAAAGAGAAGCAAATTATTGGTCGGAATCCAAGAAAGCTTTAGATGGTGAATGCATCGTGACTTGGGATAGGTTTACGGAGTTGTTTCTGGAGAAGTATTTTCCTCATTACATGAAGAACCAGATGGAAATCAAGTTCTTGGAACTGAAGCAAGGGAATATGTCAGTGACTGAATATGAAACCAAGTTTACTGAATTGTCTAGGTTTGTTTCGGAGCAGGTCGATACTGAGGAAAAATAGGCTAAGAGATTCTAACATGGATTGAAGCCGTGGATTCGTAGCGGAGTGCAGTATTTGAGTTGATGACTTATACCGCCATGGTTCAGAAAGCCATGATCATTGAAGGGGAAAGTGAAATGTCCCAAAGGGAAAAGGGACAAGGAAATTTTCAGAACCATTTCAATAGGAAGTCGGGATTTCATGCCCGGACAAATATGAATTTTAAAAGGATATGACAAGGCAATCAGAGAACAAGTAATCGTTTCCAAGCTCCCAACCAGCAGGGAATCATCAGACCGCCATTGGTATACTGTAAGACATGTGGTCAGAAATATACGAGTGTGTGCAACAAGGAAAATGTGACATGCTTTAAGTGCAAGAAGAAAGGGCACTACTCCAATAAATGTCCAGCAGGAAGAACAGAAGTTACTTGTTTCTAGTGTGGGATGAAAGGGCATGTAACCAGGGATTGTAGAGGACCAGCTATAGTAGCTAGTGTTCCGAAAGTGTTGGCATTACCTCCACCCCCACGGCACAATAAACCTAGAGCGAGAACTTTTAATATGACAATGAAAGAAGTTGTACAGAGTCCTAGTGTGATTGTAGGTACGCAATATGTGAATTCAGTAGACGCAAAAGTATTGATTGATTCTAGAGCCACACGATCTTTTATTTCTGAAGATTTCATGGATAAGATAATTTGTGAAATTCAACGGTTGGGCGAGACGTTAATTATAAAATTAACGAATGACGACCAAGTTCCCGTAGATCGAGTATGTCCCGAATGAGATATCGATATAGCCGGACATTATTTCTCTGTGGACTTGATACCCTTCAAGTTTTGAGAGTTTGATGTTATTTTAGGAATGGATTGGTTAGCTTGTAGTAATGCTCAGATCAATTGTGCGAATAAGAAAATGAAGTTGCAAACTGCGGAAAATGTAATATTTTGGGGTGAGAAACAGAGGAAGAAATTCCTAACAATGATGCAGACTAAACGATTGCTACGACAAGGATGAAAAGTTTATCTAGCTTATGTGTTGGATGCTGAAAAGGAAAGTCCAAGGATAGAAGACATCCTAGTTATGTGTGAATTTCCTGACATTTTTCCAAGTAAACTTCCAGGATTATCGCCGGATCGAGAAATTGAGTTTACTATCCATTTAAAACCAGGTAGGGAACCAGTTTCGAAAGATCCGTATCGGATGGCACCAGTTGAAATGAAAGAATTGTCAACGCAATTACAAGATCTTCTGGACAGAGGAATTATAAGACCCGGTGTATTCCTATGGGGTGCACCGGTATTGTTTATGAAGAAAAAATATGGCAGCATGCGACTATGTATCGATTATCATGAATTGAATAAGTTGACTATCAAGAACAATTATCTTTTACCACGGATCGATGATTTGTTTAATCAGTTAAAAGGAGCCGCATGGTTCTCTAAGATAGATTTGAGGTCGGGACACCATCAATTGAAGATCAAGGCTAAAGATATTCCCAAGACTGCTTTTCGTACCAGATATGGACATTATGAATTTCTTATAATGGCATTCGGTCTGACTAATGCACCAGCAATGTTCATGGATTTAATGAACTGGGTATTCAAGAAGTACTTGAATAAATTTGTAATTGTATTTATTGATAAAATTTTGATTTACTTGAAGATTGAAGAAGAACATGCCGAGCATTTGAGGATTGCTTTGGAAATTTAATGAAAGGAACAGCTTTACGTGAAGTTCTCGAAATGCGAATTCTCGTTAAAAGAAGTACAATTTCTGGGCCATATTCTCAGCATTGAAGGAATTAAAGTTGATCCAGCAAAGATTAAAGTTGTATTAAACTGGGAAAGACCAAAGACCCCGATAGAAGTCAGAAATTTCTTGGGATTGACAGGGTTACAGAAGATTCGTTAAGGATTTTGCGAAGATAGCTACTCCATTAACAAAGTTGACTCAAAAGAATGAAAAGTTCGTATGGAATGACAAATGTGAAGAAAGTTTTCAAGAACTAAAGAATTGATTGGTGACCGCACCTGTACTTGTGTTACTAGATGAGCAGGGAGATTTTTTCATTTATAGTGACGCTTCATTTTGAGGACTAGGATGCGTATTGATGTAACACGATAACGTAATCGCATATTCTTCTAGACAAATGAAACCTCATGAACATAAATATCCTATGCATGATCTGGAACTAGCAGCTATCGTGTTCGCACTCAAACTTTGGAGACATTATCTTTACGGCAAGAAGTGTGAAATTTACACGGATCATAAAAGTCTAAAGTATATCTTTACGCAGAAGGAACTTAACATGAGACAACGAAGATGGTTAGAATTGATCAAGGACTATGATGTTACAATCAGCTATCATCCAGGAAAAGCGAACGTTGGGGCAGATGCGCTTAGCAGGAAAGAGAGATTGAATATATTGATTTCCTCGGAAGAATTGGTCAGATATTTTGAGAAATTGGAAATTGAGGTTCGTATTCAAGGAAAATCTACTGAAATTAACTATGCAATGACATTTCAGCCAGAACTGTTAGAAAAGATTAGAAGATGTCAAGAAGAAGTGATGAGTCAAGAAGACGACAACCTAACAGGATAAGAAATCACAAGTCAAAAAGATGATAAAGGAATAATACAATTTTCATCGAGAATCTGGATACCTAATGTGCCAGAATTGAAAGAAAAAATATTATGAGACGCTCACAACTCAAGATATTCCATACATCCAGGAAGTTCAAACATGTATCGAGATCTGAAAGAAAATTTTTGGTGGCCAAACATGAAGAAAGAAATAACAGAGTGGGTAAGTAAGTGCTATACGTGGCAACGAGTCAAAGAAGAACATCAACGTCCAAGCGGATTACTACAACCACTGGATATTCCAGAATGGAAATGGGAACATTTAGCGATGGATTTTGTGGTAGGACTTCCCAAAACCAGGGAAAATCATAATGCAATTTGGGTGATAATCGAAAGACTAACTAAGTCAGCACATTTTCTTGCAATCAGCGAACGATTTTCACTTGACAAGTTAGTGCATTTATACCTCAAAGAAATTATGATGCGGCATGGAGTTCCTGTATCAATTGTATCTGATCGAGATCCACATTTCAATTCAAGATTCTGGAGACAATTTCAAGAATGCCTTGGTACCAAACTAAATATAAGTATTGCTTATCATCCACAAACAGACGGACAAAGTGAAAGAACTATCCAAATAATTGAAGATATGTTACGGGTATACGCAATTGATTTTGAAGGCAGTGGGACGAGCATTTACCACTAGTGGAATTTTCGTACAACAATAGCTATCTTGCAAGCATTAGAATGCCACCCTATGAAGCTTTATACGGAAGGAAATACAGATCACCCGTGTATTGCGATGAAGTAGGTGAACGCAAGATTCTAGGTCCAGAATTGATTCTGTAGACTAAGGAAAAAATAGATCTTATTCGAAAGCGACTTGAAGCAGCGCAAAATTGATAACGCAACTATGCAGATTAAGCTAGGAAGGATATGGACTACCAAGAAGGAGAGCATGTGTTACTAAAAATATCGCCATGGAAAGGATTGACCAGATTTTGCAACAAGGGTAAACTGAAGTCACGATACGTTGGTCCATTTGAAATCTTGAAGAAAGTCGGGAAAGTTGCTTACGAGTTAGCCTTACCGCCTCACATGCAGCATATCCATGACGTGTTCCATGTGTCGATGCTTAAGAGATATAATCCTGATTCTAGACATGTAATAGAATATGAGCCGATAGAGATTCAACCTGATTTGTCTTATATAGAGCAACCAATAAGAATTCTAGATCGGCATGAGAGAGTGTTAAGAAATAAGTATATACCTTTAGTACGAGTTTTGTGTAGAAATCCTATGGTTGAAGAGTCAACCTGGGAACTTGAGAGTAAAATGTTAGAAAAGTATCCCCGGTTATTTGCTTAGTGAGATTTTGAGTACAGAATCCTATTAAGGGGGAAGGATGTAACGACTGGGAAATTACGCTTGTATTATATCGTAATAAAGATAAATTATGTGTGTTAGTATGTCATTTATGTGTAATTAGTTATAAAACTCTAACAGTTATGTGCTACGTGTGATCCGTATCGTCACGATATTTTCCAGGTAATTATCGGATATTTTATTTTGTATTAAAAGCTTATGTATAAAAAGTTATATGACTCGAACTATGTTTTAATAACTGATATTTCAAATAAAATAACTGGCCTTTTTTCTTAGAACGACTTGTACCATCGTGTTATTCTGAACATCTAGATATTTTATAAATTATCTTGTTTCGCGAAAAATTACTTTTCCGGGCCCCTTCGGGTGTTAAAAATCTCACAAAAATCACATTTTTATTTTTATAAAATTTTAGGACTTTCAAATATACCATTTCTTTGTATTTTTGAATTATTCACAATTTTTGGGAATTTTTGGCATATATATTGTATATATTGAATATTTAAAAATTAAAATTTAATACTAAAAAGTTATAAAATTAGGGGCCAATTAATTTTAATATATGTATAATTAAGACCTCAATTTTAATTAAGAGTATTAATTTAACTATTATAAATACTATAATTTTTATTTATTTATAATTAATTATAAAAATTCTACAAAAATACAAAAATTCTCTAAAGAACAGGGTCCGGTCGGATTTCAGGTCAGGAATCAATTCGTGATTTTGAGCAACTCTGAGCACCAAATCAATCGATGTGGGTACTCAAATTGATCCTCGATCTGTTCTTTCGATTTCTTGTATCATTTCATGTTTGGATTCGTTATTTTTAAATTTTAATTTCTAGGGTTCATGTCTGATTTGGGTCTTTTCAATTATGTGCTTATATGATGATTTTGTTGATTGATATAGCTTCCCTATGATGTATACAATTGATTCATGCTAATTAATTTAGCAGACGATCGCTTGAACTGTTAATTCGATATCTAGGGTGCCAATTTTTCAATTGATCGTTTTTTATTATAGAAGAAGCTGAGGTTAGTAAGAGGTTAGGGGTTGATTATAGATGTTTCAGGATTTATTTTGAGCTATTAATCTTGAAGTACAGAATAGCCAAATCGATGTTTGGCCGGAAAACTTTGAGTTTTGATTGGAGAAGTAGTTTCAGAGATGATTATGGCCTGTAGACGGTGACTTGATGTTGTTGAACTAATTTGGAATGAAAACCCTGTAAAATGGAAGTCAAACGGTGTTTGTTTGGCCAGTTTTAAGGGTCGCCGGACTCCGGGAACATTACCGGAATCAGGAAAGATTCCAGTGTCTTCTTGGAGACCCGGCCCGTGAATAAACCCATTTACCCAATTCAAAACCCGGAATAAAACCCGGTTTTGATACGTTTTGTCAAAAAACCATTTTCTGAAAACTTTTTCTGGATTTTTAATTTTTATTTTATTTTTATTATTTATAAAAATTAGTTTTAATTATTTTATAAATTTATTAATTAATTATTTATATAATTGATTTATATTATAAATAATTTTGAAATATTTTCTAAAAAATGAAAATTATTTATTTATTTTATTACATATTGTTTATTAATAATTTAAAAATGATTAATTATTTTGATAATTAATCAAATTATTTTCAATAATTCATAATAAATTCATTTTGATTCTAAAAAATTATGGAAAATTCATTTTTAATTATGATTTTTCCTAAATAATTATTTAAAAATATTTTTGAGGTTCAATTATTTTTAATAATTAATTTTATTAAATAATAAATTGATTTATTCTTATTTATTGAATAATAATTGAACCGTTTATCCGATTTAAGCAAAACAAAAGCCCTTCGACTCAGAAAAATGATTTTCTTTCATTAAAAAAAGTTTTAAATCCTAATTTATTTTAGAAGCGAGTCGACTTATGATATTTAGGTACTTATAAGACCTATTAATTATAGAGATGAGTCCAATAAATTCCAAAAAAAATAGAAAACGAGCCAGATTTGTTCAGAAATTCGAATAGCGAGTCGATTTCGATTCTAAAAATTATTTTGAACCTAGAATAATTTTATGACTTATGTGCTATGTAAATTATGTGGTTGATCGAGTCTTATTTGTTAATAATTATTATACGAGTCAGTTATAAGCGTACTGGTAGATGATATGGGCTACGTGAAGTGGGTTTGAGACGCGATTGAAATGCGAGCTGACTAAATAAGCCTATTTCTTTGTTAGAGACGAAGCCAACAAAGCGGATCGAGCCGCTGATTGAGGAAGGTGATATATTTGAGGTAGATCACGTGAAAGGCAAGTTTTTCCCCTATTCTAAATTCAGAATAGTGAATTGCTTTCAGATTCATCTCGCAGTTACGCACTGATAATTCCTGTTCACAAACAGTGATACACAATTATTATTTCTTTGTTCATATTTCATTTTGATTCTTGATTTCTCCTAATTCATTGAATCCTCTATTCATGTGATGCCCCCAAATCCACCCTTTCGTAGATTCGGGTTGCCACGATATTAAGTTTTGTACACTTGTATTATTATTAGAAACAAAACCAAAATATAACATTTATAGTGAACACCATTCCTTAGTTCCAAGATCGAGTCTCCTTCACAATCTGATTATTACATAAACCACAGGAACCTACTACAAGCCTAGTTCATATTACATAATAGAGATAATATATATATATATATATATATATATATATATATTCCTTTAGAGGCTGTCATTGCGAACGTGTTCCTTCCGTTCCCTCTTCATTGGATAATCAGATGCTCTGCCAACTTCATTCTTCATTGCTTTGGATGAATACAAATATAGCAAGAGTGAGCAACTAGGTACTCAACAAGTAGAATGATTCAACAAAATTTAAGTTGCTGGTAACATTAAGTGCCAAGAGCAATAATATTTCAAAGCAAGAAGAGATATCAACACATCACGGTATTATCAAGGAAGCTCTTATCTTGCACAGTGCCATCGAATTTAAGAATAGCTGGTCATTTTCCATCATCGGTACATCAACGATGTGATCAACTATCACAGTGTACTGTCCTCTCGCAAATCTTACGCTCACCTGATCACGGCTCTTCATAAGAACGCCCAACACACACTTGCTAGCATAAAAGAAAGGTTAACGTCTTAACCCTCGGCTATATTCAAGCCGAACAACATGTCCACACATCGGACTTGTCACTTTATAAATACTGTGGTTATTAAATACCACGTTGACCAGTATAGATGTACATACCCCGATTTAATCTTCACATCACACTATTCAGAATTTCATCACTTAGTCTGGTTTTATCAATGAACCAATTTTCACGCTAAAAATACCATAGTCACGTCGATACAAATGATATATCGACGTCTGTTGAGGAAAAAAAGGAGGATTATCTCGAATAATAAGAATAACCATGTCAACCGAAGTTCTCATCGAATGAATAATCCTAAGAAGTAGTATGCGATTAAAGAGAATAAATAATAACTGATGTGAATACCGAAATTTGGGAAGGGTTCAATGATTGATAAAAGAAGATTCAGATGTAAAGGAATTCAATTAATCAACCTGACTGACAACTGATGCTGATTCAAAGAATGATTTAGATGGTTATAAAATCTCTAGGTCCGTCTGATATATATAAGAAGAATAACTGTTCTGAATGATAGAAATAATCGGGAATCTAGGTAAGGAATACGTCATTGAAATTAAAATTTATCGACGAAAAGAAATAATCGTAAATGAGGTCATCAACGTTTAAATCCACAATATTCAATATTAATGAATAAGACATATAAGTCATAACAAGAATGGACTAGAGAAAACTTGCCTTGTCTCCAATAGTAGCAGAGAAAATTCACCTTTCCGGGTTAAACAATTCCACTTCAAGTATTTTCTAAATAAATCACATCAAAATCACTTTAGTATGAATATTCTAAAAATATCTTTTCTCGTAATTCGTAACTCACATTATTTGTCTCGAGGAATTACTTAGGATTTGAAAATACTCAAATAATTTAAATGGTATACTCACTTCCAAGTATATTTATTAAATATTCTATTGCTTTTTGGTAAAGAAAATATCTTAAAGTTATTATATAAAAATCACTCATAAATTTTAAACTCGAGTTCCATATAATCTATTTAAATTAGCGATAGAGGGTAGGAATATTATTACCTCCCTGATTTATTTCTACTTCGGTACTTATAATTACTCACGCGTCCGCTAGGTGATAACAACTAATTAATAATGCGTTCTAACGACTCGATACTTTTATTTCTTACAAAATAAAATCCACAATACATCCAAGGAAATTATTAAATATTTTCATACTCCACTATTTGTCATTAATTCACGTAATTCTATCATCTTTATTTGATTATCTAATAAGTCCTTTAATCACTCGTTTTTATTTTTATTTTATTTTACTTTATTTCTATTTACTTATCTAATTATTTTTATTCTCAATAAATTAATTAAACAAGGAGTGTTTTACCCCCTGCCCCCTTTCTCCTTCTTCCTCACTCTTCCCTCGCCACTAGCAGCCATGGTGGTTGTCGGCGGCTGTCTCCGGCCGACGGTGGTCCGGCCAAATTCCGGCCACCTCCAAAAATAATTTTGATTACCGATTCTTATTACCCATTGCCCGATCTATCTTTTCCTCAAGTTAAATTTTCCAATTTCTATTTCGAACCCATTTTCTGGTCAAATCCGCCAACTCTCTCTCTCTCTCGGCCTCTCGCTCTTTTCTCTTCTTTTTCTCTCCTCTTTCTCTTCTCTCTTTCTCTCCTATCTCTCCCTCCTCTCCTTTCTTCCTCTCGGCTTTTGCCGATCACCACCACCACAATCACGGTGGTGGTTCTCGCCCCTCGTTCACAAACACAAACACAACTCCATACAATTCAATTATCAACCATACCCCAACTCCAACTTATTCAATTCAATCAAACATCAACAAATCAATTTCACTTCTATTTTTTTTCAGATTATACAATATATAGATACATATACTCATGGGTTTTGGGTTGGGTTTCAATTGTTGGGCCAAAATCCCAAGCCCAATACTAGTTCTACTCCAAAATTTAATTACCCCTAATAATAATTAGAAATATCAAAATTAATTAATTTTTTAAAACCCAAAATAAATAGGATATTCACATACTTATGAGTTCCTCTTTCTTGTAGTAGTAAAAACTAAGCATAACATTGATTACAAGTACTATCACACCCAACAATCAAGTAATTAAATTACAAAATCAATACCACAAATTAATTAATCAAAAACAAAACAAAATAAAAATAAAATCAAGAAAAGTATCATTACCTTTAAGAGAATGGATGATTACAATCTTGTAAAGTATCTTATGCCGCCAAATCCAAAGCTAAAGCTTCCCACAATTTCTCCACTTTTTGCCTAATCCTTACTCTATCTAATTATTATTACAGCACTATTTTAGGGATTTAGTAATGAAGAAGTGAAATGGGGATGGTTGATCCCATATTTATATACACAAATTAACTAAGGTTAAACTTTAATTAGTCTAGTTAACCATAGTAGCTAGTAAATTCTAGAACATTCCACTAGATTCTAGAATTCTCTAATTTAATTAATATTTATAAAATAGCTACTAATTCTTATTTTCTCATTTAATAGAATAGGAATTATATAAATTAAGGAAGTATCAAATACTCTTTTTCTAAGAAAATTTTTCTAGAGTCCCAAAATATTTAATAAATATTTTTATGAAATAATTACTCTATAATTTTCGAAAATTAGAATTTTTTTTATATACAATTCAAATAATTCGAATAAAAAATAAATTAAAATAATGGCAAAAGTTGCTTGTATAAATATACCAAATAATTCCTCTTTTATTCTTTTCTTGAAAGATATAATCGAGTACTTTACCACTTTTTAAAGAAATAATTTACCACTTGAGGGAATATATAAAAAAAATATTTATACCCACTTCATTACACAAAAAGCTAAAATTTAGACAATTAGCAAACTAATTCGATTTGTTAAATAGCACAAGTCAAATAACAAATTAACTATATGAGTTAAACATTTAGTCGAGTTTCTTAAATGACAAGTAGTAAGGCTAGCAAAAAGTCAAAATAGATACTCGGTAAATAGAATCGAATGTAACATTATTTATTGGTGGATCCCAATAGTAATACCAAGCAGTTTTAAAATAACGATCCCTTATCTAGCAAAATAGACTATATTAACAATATTATTCCTGAGATTTTTCGGGCGTTACATTCTCCCCCTATAGGGTTTCGTCCTCGAAATCAGCGCAAACAGAGAATAATGAGGGGTAATACTTCCGCATATCCTTTTCAGACTCCCAAGTAGCTTCCTCTATCGAATGGTTTCTCCATATCACCTTAACCAGGCTAATTTCCTTGTTTCTCAACTTCTGGACCTTTCTATCCGCAATTCGAACATGTTGTTCTTCGTACGTCAAATCTGATTGAACTTCAATTGGCTCGTAGGCAAGTACGTGACGATTATCAGGATGGTAAACTTTTAGAACAGATATATGAAACACATCATGGATGTCCTGAAGGTCTGGTGGTAATGCCAACTGGTAAGATACAGTGCCTACTTTATTCAAAATCTCGAATGGACCAATGTATCTAGGACTAAGTTTTCCTTTCTTTCCGAATCTCATGACTCCCTTCCAAGGAGATACTTTAAGTAAAACTTTGTCTCCAACCTCAAACTCTTTGTGTATTCATCCTAAATCAGCGTATTTTCTTTGTCTATCATGGGCGGCTATTAACCTTTTCTTAGTAATTCCGATAAATTGAGTTATCTGTTGAACTAATTCAGGTCCATAAATCTTTCTTTCTCCCACTTCTTCCCTATATATTGGAGATCTGCATTTCCTACCATAGAGTGCCTCAAATGGAGCCATTCATATGCTTGAATGGTAACTGTTGTTGTAAGCAAATTCTCCCAATGCCAGATGATCATCCCAATTTCCTTTGAAGTCTAAGACACAAGCTCTTAACATATCTTTTATTTTCTGTATTGTTCTTTCACTCTGTCCATCTATTTGGGGATGATATGCCATACTCATTTCTAATTTCGTGCCTAAGCATTCCTGAAAACTCTTCCAGAATCTTGAAGTGAACCTCGTGTCTCTATCTGACACAATTGATAGTGGTACTCCATGTCTAACCATAACTTCCTTCAAATATAAGTTGACTAATTTTTCAAATATAGTGTATCTTTTATTTATTGGAATAAAATGTGCAGATTTGGTGAGTTAGTCAACTATAACCCAAATGGTGTCATGATTGGTCTTAGTTCTTGGAAAACCAACTATAAAGTGATATGTTCCCATTTCCATTCAGTAATCTCTAGAGGTTGTAACAGGCCAGTGGGCCTCTGATGTTCAGCCTTTATTTTCTTACATGTTAAACACTTACCTACCCATTCAGCAATTTCCCATTTCATGTTGGGTCACCAGAAATTTCTCTTTATGTCTTGGTACATCTTTGTGCTTCCAGGGTGGATAGAGTATCTTGAATTATGGGCATCGTTCATAATCTCTTCCTTTAATTCTGACACATTGGGAATCCAAATCCTTGATGTAACTCTTCGAACTCCTTGGTTGTCTGTTACACTTAAAACCTCTTCTCCCGTCAGGTTGGCCTTATTAGTTTCCATAATCACTTCTTGACAACGTCGAATCTTTTCCATTATTTGGGGTTGTACTCATATCTCATAATTCCTTTCGCTCGCTTGGACTGGAATCTTTATCTCTATTTCCATTTTCTCAATTTCTCGTATTAATTCCTTAGATGTCACGAGTATCTTCAACCTTTCTTTTCTGCTTAAAGCGTCTGCGACCACATTTGCCTTTCTAGGGTGGTAATTTATGGTACAGTCATAATCCTTGATCAGTTCTATCCATCTCCTTTGCCTCATATTTAATTCCTTCTGGGTAAATATGTATTTCAAGCTTTTATGATCTGTATAGATTTCGCATATTTATCCATACAAATAGTGTCTCCAAATTTTAAGCGCAAAAACTATCGCTGCTAGCTCCAAATCGTGTGTGGGATACATAGTCTCATAATCCTTCAATTGTTTTGAGGCGTAGACAATGACTTTTCCATTTTGCATTAATACACAACCTAGTCCCTTGAGAGATGTGTCACTGTAGATCACGAAATTTCTCGAGTAGTCTGGTAAGGTTAGCACTGGGGCAGATGTCAATCTTTTCTTTAACTCTTGGAAGCTCTCCTCGCACTTTGAGGTCCATTCAAATTTTTCACTCTTCCGTGTGAGTCGGGTCAAGGGCGTAGCTATCTTCGACAAATCTTGTACAAATCTCCGATAGTAACCGGCTAATCCCAAAAAGCTTCTAACTTCGGTCGGCGTCTTTGGTCGTTCCCAATTTGTTACAGCATCAACCTTCACAGGATCTACCAAAATTCTTTCACTACTGATGATATGTCCTAAGAATTGCACTTGGTCTAGCCAAAATTCATATTTTGAAAATTTTACATACAGCTTTTCCTTCCTCAGAGTTTGCAGTACTAGACCAAGGTGTTCTGTGTGTTCCTCGTGAGACTTAGAATAAATCAGGATATCATCAATGAAAACTATCACAAACTTATCCAGATATTTCTTGAATAGTCCGTTCATTAAATCCATGAATGCAGAAGGGGCGTTTGTTAGTCCAAATGGCATCACTAAGACTCATAGTGTTCATACCTTGTCCTAAACGCCGTCTTTGGCACATCCTCGGGTTTAATCTTTAACAGGTGATAGCCAGATCTTAAATTAATCTTTGAGAAACATGCATCTCCTTTCAGTTGGTCGAACAGATCGTCAATCCTGGGTAGAGGGTATCTATTCTTGATGGTAAGCTTATTTAGTTCTCGATAATTTATGCATAATCTTATAGATCCATCTTTCTTCTTCACAAATAAAAATAGTGCTCCCCACGGTGATACACTGGGTCGAATCACTCATTTATATAGCAATTCCTGTAGTTGCGTAACCAACTCCTTCATCTCTACGGGGGCCATTCGATATGGAGTTTAGAAATAGGTGTCATTCCTGGAGCGAGATCAATTGTGAATTCTGTTTCTCTATCAGGTGGTAATCCAGGTAGGTCTTCGGGAAATACGTCCTCAAATTCCTTTACGACATGGATTTCTTCTAGCCTAGGGGTAGACTTTACTGTATCTATAACGTGTGCGAGATATGCTTGACAGCCTTGGCGTAGCATTCTTCTGGCTTTCAACATAGTGAGAAATTGACGGTTTTATTTCTAACCACGAAGAATTACCTTCTTATTATCCAGACTTTTTAAGCTAACTCTCTTTAACCTACAATTGATCTGAGCATCATATCGCATCAACCAATCCATTCCCAGTATTACGTCAAATTCTCCCACTTTAAAAGGAATAAGATCCACAACAAAAAGTTTTCCTTGAATCTCTATCGTACAATTAGGGCATACTCGATTAACAGGTATAACTTCTTAATTTGCAATTTCTACCATCATATCTTCATCTAGCGATGTTAATTATAATCCCAACTTATTCACAAAATTCTCAGATATGAAAGATCTAGTAGAGCTAGAGTCAATTAACACACAAGCATTTGCAGAATTTACTAGGAGCGTACCTGCGATGACATCATTATCAGCGATAGCATCCTTTAAGGTCATGTTGAAAGTGCGCGTAGTAGATTTTATGTTGGCATTGCTAGAATTGCGATTGTCTTGGGTTGGTGGTGCCATAAGTCTGGGTACTTCACTTTTCCTTCCTGGTTTGATGACATTCGCGAGCGTAGTTTCCTTTCCTTCCGCAGTTGTGGCAAATGATGGCTTTTTCCTTCCAATTACTTGCATAATGTCCTTTCTTCCCGCATACATAGCAAGTAACGTTCTCCTTACGGCATTATCCACTATGCTTTCGTCCACAGGTTTTACAGTCTGGCAGTGGTGGTCTTCCTTGAAGTAGATTCGCAGTTTGAGGAGTCCTAAACTTGTAATAACCGGGAAAATTATGTGAATCTTATGTGCTAAATAAATGAATATTATGTGTTTTATAAATTTTGAGTAATTATTTCCATGATATGAGATGTTATAACTGTTATGTGTGTTTCTGTACGGGCCAGAAAATTTTCCGATTGATTAATATATGTTTAAACTGCAATTATATGAACCTATCTGCAATCGGGATGCGTATTTATTAGCGTCTTTGTTAAGATACTTGTTTTATTTCGATTTATGCGCGTTTGAATGTATCTTACGTGTTTTCGGGATTTTCTGGTAATTTAGGGATCGTTTCCGTTTTTCAAAAATCAACCATCCGGGACCCCACCGGGACAACAAACCCCACAAAATCGATGTTTTTATTTTTATAAAAAATTTCGTATTTTAAATTCCCTTTATTTTTGTATTTTTCAATTATTCGCAATTTTTGGGGAATTTTGACATTAATTTTGTATTTTATCGTTTTTAAAATTATTCCCCGTAATTATTATTTTGGGGCTTAATTATTGTAATTTAGGTATAAAAACACCCTTAAATAATTATGGGGATATAATTTATTGTAAGCATAAATAGCTGATTCCTGTTTTATTTATTAGTTTTGTTTTATTAAAAATTCAGAAAAAAAAATATAAAAGAAAAATCAGGGAGTGTTCTTTGGGGTGTTCTTGAGGGCAGAAATTAAAACTCAAAGTTGAAGGTGATTCCGGGATCCGTTTGGGACATTCAAGTAGTCGATGTAAAGCTCTCTTCAAGCTCTAGCTGTTGATACAAACATCATCAACTGAGGTTAATTCCTCTGTGATTTTGTTTTTTTCATTATTTTTGTTATTTAAATTCGGTTTTGCTTATAGACTGATTGTTTGATGTTTTTGTTAATGGATTATGGTTCCTGGAGTGCTAAGGAGTGATTTAGTGTTTTATTCTGTTGATTTTGGTCAAAAATCGATGAAGCTCGAGGTCAGGAATTTAACAGTTTTTTTAAATTCAAATTTGGTGGATTGTTTCTATGTGTTGATGCGTATAAAGTTCATGAATAGATTATAGATTGTTCCAGCTTTATTTTGGTAGTAAAATCAGTGATTTTAGTGTTGAAACGAATGAAAACGGGATAGTGGCCGGAGGTCGTTCGACGTCGCCGGTTTTGATTGAGAATTCGCCGGAGAAGACGAACGGTAGATCAGTTGTGGCTGCAGTTGGCATGGTGATGTTGCTGGTAGAGTCACGAACGGATTGGGGTAGTGAAAACGGCAGAACAAAAGCCTGAAGGGGAGTGTTTCGCTTCGCCGGAACTTCGCCGGGAAACGGTGGTGTTGCCGGTTTCTGGGACGAACCCAGATTCCGGTTGGCTACCGGCCGGTTTCCGGCCTTCTTTCCCAGAAATTGCCGTCGTTCGATCCTCAAGTCCAATAAACAGGATCCAAAAATCTGTTTCTGAATTTACTTTTTATAATTTATTTAAAAATCATTTTTTCTAAATTCCAAAAATCATTTAATTTATATTTAAAAATCATTTACTTATTATTTTTTTATTTCCTAAAATTATTTTCTTTAATTATTTTAAAAAATACTATTTAATTTAATTATTTATAATTCATTTTAGTTAATTATTTATGAATTTAATTAATTGATTAAAAATCAATTAATTTTATTTATAAATAGTTAAATAAATATAAATTATTTATAATTAATTCAAATAATTTCTAAAAATTATTTTAAGGTTTTAAAAAAAATTAATTATATTTTGGTATTTAAAAATCAATTAATATTATTATTAATTGATTTAAATCTATTTATTTCTTATTTTATTCATAATAATTAAACCGTTCGTCCGTTTAATACGAAATGAACGCGTACAGACTCAGAAAAATATTGCGCTTCCAATAAAAATACTTTTGAGACCTAATTTCTTTTGTATTGCAATGTCATTTGATTTGTGTATTAGTTTGATGTCGGTATCTGATCGGTAAATATTATTATTGATCTAATTTTAACTCTGAACGCCCTGAGACGTATCTTTTAATGATCTGACTTATGTGTTACATGAAATATGTGATTACGTGTTATACGAATGTCATAATTATGTGTTACGTGATATGTATGCTACCTGTTTACAGTTTTAAAATGCCATGTTCAGTTATAAACGATCGGGTAGATGTTAAGACGTATAGTTACGTCGATTGAGTTTGGTTCTGTCAATTAAGATAGTCCTTTTGCTTAGAGAATTGAGTTGCAAGGAGTGTGGTCAAGTGTTAGACGGAGATAGTAGCCAGCAGTTAGAAGCAGAATTAAAGTAAGAGGTTATTGAGCATACCAGGCAAGTACCCTAACTTCACTTATCGTTCAAGTGACGTTTATTTCGCATCATATTATGCAATTATTTATGTCATCACATATCATTCAAGTGGTATTGACTCTGAATTTATTCTTTCAATGTCTCTACTATTCTAAGTTCAGAATAGTTAAATATTTTTATATTTCGCTACAACTTACGCTATACAGTGAAGCTTTGAATTGAGATTAGCGAATAACTAATTGTTCTGGTTATTTCACCATTGGTTGTTGAGAAAACTCCGGACCATGAGAAATGGGGAGTTATGTGGTTAAGGATGTCATTTGATTCGACTCCTTTGACGGAAAATTGTTTTTATGGGTTGGATGGTTGCGTAAGAGGCCGTGGCGGCGGTCCAGTGTGAGCTATGTGTTATACGAGATATAACACCTTGCTAGACCGATATGTGCCTTGGGTACCTTTTGTTCAGTTGGATATGCTTCGGCATACTGGTGTTGCTCCACGGCTGATCACCGGCAGCAACACACCGTCGTTCGAGGATTCCAATCCCAAAACATAATATATTGCAAATGTTGTTTATTATCAAATTTATATCAGTTTTGATACTGTTCAGTTTTTGTAGTATGGTTTTGTTCATCAGATATACTGTTGTTATTCCAAATCATAAGTTATTTACTACTTGCTGAGCATTTCTTTCGCTCATACTTGTTTCTTATCTTGATTCTTTCAGCTAGGCCAGGGCAAGCTTAAGTTCCAGGTCTGACCAGAGGTTATGTGCTTGTAAATAGTTGGTGTGTTTCCAGGTAGACAGTTTGCGACGCTTAAATAGTCTAGAGGTTTGTAATAAAATTTGAATAAATTGTAAAACTAATTAGACTTATGGGTTGTAATAACAGTTGGTTTGTAATAGTGCCTGTTTCATACTATAACCTGTTATCGATCCAGTGCAGGTAAAGGGGTCATATTTATTATATTATTCTGCTGTGATTATTTTATTATAGTTTATTGGCTAGTGACCCCCAAATTTAGACCCCGGGTTTGGAGGGCGTCACATGTTGGTATCAGAGCTACAGGTTATGGTCACTGAAACAGGCTTAGGATTGTCATAGATGAGTCATAGGAAGATCACATAAGATAGGCACGTGTAGTTTAGCTTTTATAGGATTAAATTTAGGTTATTGGGTTAGGTTATAGTTAAGTTATTTAAGTTTCCTGTTTTGTGTTTAGCCTTAGGCCTTGTGTCATTTCCCTGCTATTTTGTTGGTTTAGTTAAGATTTCAAGCAAGGATTTAAAAGTTCGAATAACTCTGAGTAAAATTTCTTTGTGTTATTATTCTCGAGATAATAAGCAGGATTATGTGATAATCATGTCGCTTGTGTTAATATGGTAGCAAGTTTATGATATTTTGGGAAGAGATAATGTTTGCGAATTTTGATCTGCTAAAGAATTGCTACATATTTGACACAATATTTGACCGATTATTATATATGTTGCTTATTTTCTTACCAGAATAATGGCACCAAAGAGTAGGAATAATTCAGGAGAGGATCGTACCGAGAGCCGTACTGATCCAGCGATTGTCCAGATGTTGGGACTGATGCAGCAGAAGATGTTGCATCTTACACAGCAACAACAGCAACAGCAGCAGCAAGCAGCAGCACCACCTGCAGTGACTTTTAAGCAGTTTCAAGCTGTGAGGCCACCTGAGTTCAAGGGAAGTGCTGATCCTGTGGAAGCCAATGCATGGCTCAAGGAAATGGAAAAGGCTTTTGAATTAGTCGGAGCAGGAGCTGAGCAGAAGACCAAGTTTGCAGGCTACTTTCTAAAGGGCAAGGCGAACTATTGGTGGGAATCCACGCGAGCATTGGAAGGAGGTGAGTTTATAACTTGGGAAAGATTTACCGAGCTGTTTCTGGATAAGTATTTCCCGAGGTATATGAAGAATCAAATGGAGATCCAGTTCTTGAACTTGACCCAGGGAGATCTTACTGTAGCTGAGTACGAAGCTAAGTTTACTGAGTTAGCGAGGTTCGTGCCAGACCAGGTTGACACGGATGAAAAGAAAGCCAGAAGGTTTGAACAGGGATTGAGATTTTGGAGTCAGAATAGGGTGGCCATGTTTGAATTAACTTCATATGTGGCAGTAGTGCAGAAAGCGATGGTGATTGAAAGTAAGAGTGATATGTATTAGAAAGGGAAGGATGGGAAGAAAAGGAAAATAGAAACCTCAGGAGGAGGCCAGCAACAAGGTAACTTCCAGGGCCGTTTCAATAAAAGGCCAGAGTTTCAGGACAATAAGAGTGTGGGATTTAAGAAACCACAACCAGGAAATGGGAATCGTTTCCAGAACTCAAATCAGCAGAGGCCCAATCATCCACCAGTACCAGACTGTAAGTTTTGTGGTAGAAGGCATTTTGGGATTTGTAAGGCTAATGTGTTGTGCTACAAGTGCAATCAGAAGGGACACTATGCTAATGAGTGTCGAAGTCAGACTACAGCTCAGAAATCTGGGACAGTGTGCTTTAAATGTGGAAAGATGGGGCATATTGCCAGGGACTGCCAGACAACTGAACCAGCTACTAATGTGACAAGGATTGAAGGACCACCAGCAAAGGACCAGCCAAAGGAGAGGACATTCAATATGACTATGAAAGATGATGTTCATAGTTCAGACGTGGTTGCAGGTACGCTTCCAGTCAACTCCATAGATGCTAAAGTTTTATTTGATTATGGAGCTACTAGGTCATTTATTTCTCAAGATTTTGTCGATAAACTGCATTGTGAAGTTAAGTTGTTAGAACAAGCATTAATGATAGAATTAGCTAATAAGGATCAAGTTTCCGTTGACCGAGTGTGCCCGAGGTGCGATATTGAGATAGGAGGACATCATTTCTATGCCAACTTGATACCTTTTAAGTTGGGAGTATTTAATGTTATTTTAGGAATGGATTGGTTGTCAGAAAATAACTCTCAGATTGATTGTAAGAATTGGAAAGTAAGACTTCAGACCTTGGATAGTAAGAAGAAGGTGATATTTCAAGGAAATAGGCAAGAGAAGAAGTTCTTAACGATCGCTCAAGTGAAGAAGTTATTGCGCCAGAATTGTGAAGTGTATTTGGCCCATGTGGTAGACACCAGCAAAGAAGTTCTAGCACTAGAAGCGATTCCAGTTGTCAACGAATTTTCAGATGTCTTTCCAGACGATCTACCAGGATTACCTCCCGACCGAGAAATTGAATTTGCAATTGATCTAGCACCCGGAACAGAACCAGTTTCTAAAGCTCCGTACCGGATGGCACTAGTGGAGATGAAGGAATTGGCAACTCAGCTGCAAGATCTTTTAGAGAAAGGAGTGATAAGACCTAGTGTATCCCCATGGGGCGCACCAGTACTGTTTGTCAAGAAGAAGGATGGGAGTATGCGATTGTGTATCGACTATCGAGAACTAAATAAGCTGACTATTAAGAACAAGTATTCGTTACCAAGGATCGATGATTTGTTTGACCAATTGAGAGGCGCTGTATGGTTTTCTAAAATTGATTTAAGATCCGGATATTATCAACTGAAGATCAAGCCTGAAGATATTCCGAAGACCGCATTCAGAACCAGATATGGGCATTATGAGTTTTTAGTATTGGCATTTAGATTAACCAACGCACCAGTAGCTTTCATGGATCTGATGAATCGAGTATTTAAGAAGTATTTGGATAAATTCGTGATCGTGTTCATAGACGACATCTTGATCTATTCTAAAATAGAAGAGGAGCATGCAGAGCACTTGAGGATAGTTCTAGAGATACTGCGACAGGAGAAATTATACGCAAAGTTTTCCAAGTGTGAATTTTGGTTAAAAGAAGTACGATTTCTTGGGCACGTGATTAGCAATAAAGGAGTGGAAGTGGATCCAGCGAAGACTGAAGCCATAATCAACTGGGAGAGGCCAAAAACACCAACAGAAGTATGAAGTTTCATGGGACTGGCAGGTTACTATAGGAGATTTGTGCAAGATTTTGCAAAGATAGCTACGCTGTTGACAAAGCTCACTAGGAAGAATCAGAAATTTGAATGGGATGAGAAATGCGAGGAAAGTTTCCAAGAATTAAAGAATAGATTAGTATCTTCTCTAGTGCTAGTCTTGCCAGATGATCAAGGAAATTTTGTGATTTACAGTGACGCATCGTACAAAGGATTGGGATGTGTTTTGATGCAGCATGACAAGGTGATAGCCTATGCTTCAAGACAGTTGAAACCACATGAAGAAAAGTATCCAACTCATGATCTGGAATTGGCAGCTATAGTGTTTGCATTGAAGATTTGGAGGCATTATCTTTACGGGGAAAAGTGTGAAATCTACACAGATCACAAGAGTTTAAAGTATATCTTTACCCAGAAGGAGTTGAACATGAGGCAGAGAAGATGGCTAGAACTAATCAAGGACTATGACTGTACTATTAACTATCATCCAGGCAAAGCAAATGTGGTGGCCGATGTGCTGAGCAGAAAAGAAAGGTTGAATATGATAACTTCATTTGAGGAGTTGATCAAGGAATTTGAGAAGCTGGAAATAGAGGTCAGTATCTCAAGTATGTCTACAGAGGTGTTATGTGCAATGTCTTTTCAACCTGAACTATTAGAGAAAATAAGAAGATGTCAGGACGAAATAATGAGCCATGAACGAGACAGTTTAACAGGAGAAGAAATAGGGAGTCAAAAGGACGATAAAGGAATATTAAGATTTTCTTCCAGAATATGGATACCCAACGTAGCTAAGCTGAAAGATGAGATTCTTCGAGACGCTCACAACTCTAGATATTCAATTCATCCCGGGAGTACGAAGATGTACAGAGACTTAAGAGAAAATTTTTGGTGGCCAATCATGAAGAAGGAAATTACAGAATGGGTAAGTATATGTGACACTTGCCAGCGAGTCAAAGCGGAACATCAAAGGCCCAGTGGACTAATACAACCATTGGACATTCCAGAATGGAAGTGGGAGCATATCGCGATGGATTTCGTAGTTGGATTACCGAGGACCAGGGCAAATCATCATGCTATTTGGGTTATTATTGACAGATTGACGAAGTCAGCGCATTTTCTTCCTATCAATGAGAGATTCTCAATGGATAAATTGGTACGGTTATATCTTAAGGAAATTGTGACCCGACATGGAGTTCCAGTATCCATAGTTTCAGATAGAGATCCTCGATTTAATTCAAGATTTTGGAGAAGTTTTCAAGATTGTCTCAGAACGAAGCTGAACATGAGTATCGCGTAACATCCGCAGACAGACGGTCAAAGTGAAAGGACGATTCAAACTATTGAGGATATGCTAAGGGTATGTCCGCTAGATTTTGAAGGAAGTTGGGACGAGCATTTGCCATTAGTTGAATTCTCCTACAACAACAGTTATCATGCCAGTATTGGAATGCCGCCTTATGAAGCTTTGTACGGGAGAAGATGCAGATCTCCAGTATGTTGGGAAGAAGTTGGTGAGAGAAAGATTTTGGGTCCAGAATTGATCCAACAGACAAAGGAGAAAATAGAACTCATTCGGAAAAGATTAACAGCAGCTCAAGATCGTCAACGCAAATATGCTGATCCTACCAGAAAAGATATGGAATTTGAAGTTGGAGAGGCAGTGTTATTAAAAGTTTCTCCTTGGAAAGGTTTATCAAGATTAGGAAAGAAAGGAAAGCTGAGTCCGCGTTATGTTGGCCCTTTTGAAATTTTGAAGCGTGTGGGAAAGGTTGCTTATGAATTAGTGTTACCACCTCACATGCAGCATATCCACAATGTGTTCCACGTGTCAATGTTGAAGTGTTATTTTCCTGATTCGAATCATGTAATAGAATATGAACCAATCGAGATCCAGCCAGATTTGTCTTTTGTAGAGCAACCAGTGCAGATTTTAGATAAGAAAGAAAGAGTGCTTAGGAATAAATTTGTATCTTTAGTGTGAGTCTGGTGGAGGAATCCCAAGGTTGAAGAGTCGACTTGGGAGTTGGAAAGCGACATGCGATCCAAGTATCCTCATTTGTTTTCCTAGGCTGATTCTGAGGACAAAATCCTGTTAAGGGGGAAGGATGTAATAACCGAGAAAATTATGTGAATCTTATGCGCTAAATAAATGAATATTATGTGTTCTTAAATTTTGAGTAATTATTTCCATGATATGAGATGTTATAACTGTTATGTGTGTTTTTGTGCGGGCCAGAAAATTTTTCGATTGATTAATATATGTTTAAACTATAATTATATGAACCTATCTGCAATCGGGACGCGTATTTATTAGCGTCTTTGTTAAGATACTCGTTTTATTTTGATTTATGCGCGTTTGAATGTATTTTACGTGTTTTCGGGATTTTCTGGTAATTTAGGGATCGTTTCCGTTTTTCAAAAATCAACGGACCGGGACCCCACCGGGACAACAAACCCCACAAAATCGATGTTTTTATTTTTATAAAAAAATTTGTATTTTAAATACCCTTTCTTTTTGTATTTTTGAATTATTCGCAATTTTTGGGGAATTTTGACATTAATTTTGTATTTTATCATTTTTAAATTATTCCCCGTAATTATTATTTTGGGGCTTAATTATTGTAATTTAGGTATAAAAACACCCTTAAATAATTTTGGGGATATAATTTGTTGTAAGCATAAATAGCTGATTCCTGTTTTATTTATTAGTTTTATTTTATTAAAAATTCAGAAAAAAAAAATATAAAAGAAAAATCAGGGAGTGTTCTTGGGGGTGTTCTTGAGGGCAGAAATTAAAACTCAAAGTTGAAGGTGATTCCGAGATCCGTTTGGGACGTTCAAGTAGTCGATGTAAAGCTCTCTTCAAGCTCTAGCTGTTGATACAAACATCATCAACTGAGGTTAATTCCTCTGTGATTTTGTTTTTTTCATTATTTTTGTTATTTAAATTCGGTTTTGCTTATAGACTGATTGTTTGATGTTTTTGTTAATGGATTATGGTTCCCGGAGTGCTAAGGAGTGATTTAGTGTTTTATTCTTTTGATTTTGGTCAAAAATCGATGAAGCTCGAGGTCAGGAATTTAACAGTTTTTTTAAATTCAAATTTGGTGGATTGTTTCTTTATGTTGATGCGTATAAAGTTCATGAATAGATTATAGATTGTTCCAGCTTTATTTTGGTAGTAAAATCAGTGATTTTAGTGTTGAAACGAATGAAAACGGGATAGTGCCGGAGGTCGTTCGAGGTCGCCGGTTTTGATTGAGAATTCGCCGGAGAAGACGAACGGTAGATCAGCTGTGGCTGCAGTTGGCATGGTGATGTTGTTGGTAGAGTCACGAACGGATTGGGGTAGTGAAAACGGCAGAACAAAAGCCTGAAGGGGAGTGTTTCGCTTCGCCGGAACTTCGCCGGGAAACGGTGGTGTTGCCGGTTTCTGGGACGAACCCAGATTCCGGTTGGCTACCGGCCGGTTTCCGGCCTTCTTCACCAGAAATTGCCGCCGTTCGATCCTCAAGTCCAATAAACAGGATCCAAAAATCTGTTTCTGAATTTACTTTTTATAATTTATTTAAAAATCATTTTTTCTAAATTCCAAAAATCATTTAATTTATATTTAAAAATCATTTACTTATTATTTTTTTATTTCCTAAAATTATTTTCTTTAATTATTTTCAAAAATACAATTTGATTTAATTATTTATAATTCATTTTAGTTAATTATTTATGAATTTAATTAATTGATTAAAAATCAATTAATTTTATTTATAAATAGTTAAATAAATATAAATTATTTATAATTAATTCAAATAATTTCTAAAATTTATTTTAAGGTTTTAAAAAAAAATTAATTATATTTTGGTATTTACAAATCAATTAATATTATTTTTAATTGATTTAAATCTATTTATTTCTTATTTTATTCATAATAATTAAATCGTTCATCCGTTTAATAAGAAACGAACGCGTACAGACTCAGAAAAATATTGCGCTTCCAATAAAAATACTTTTGAGACCTAATTTCTTTTGTATTGCAATGTCATTTGATTTGTGTATCAGTTTGATGTCGGTATCTGATCGGTAAATATTATTATTGATCTAATTTTAACTCTGAACGCCCTGAGACGTATCTTTTAATTATCTGACTTATGTGTTACATGAAATATGTGATTACGTGTTATACGAATGCCATGATTATGTGTTACGTGATATGTATGCTACATGTTTACAGTTTTAAAATGCCATCTTCAGTTATAAACTATCGGGTAGATGTTAAGACGTATAGTTACGTCGATTGAGTTTGGTTCTGTCAATTAAGATAGTCCTTTTGCTTATAGAATCGAGTAGCAAGGAGTGCGGTCAAGTGTTAGACGGAGATAGTAGCCAGCAGTTACAAGCAGAGTTAAAGTAAGAGGTTATTGAGCATACCAGGCAAGTACCCTAACTTCACTTATCATTCAAGTGACGTTTATTTCGCATCATATTATGCAATTATTTATGTCATCACATATCATTCAAGTGGTATTGACTCTGAATTTATTCTTTCAATTTCTCTACTATTCTAAGTTCAGAATAGTTAAATATTTTTATATTTTGCTACAACTTACGCTATACAGTGAAGCTTTGAATTGAGATTAGCGAATAACTAATTGTTCTGGTTATTTCGCCATTGGTTGTTGAGAAAACTCCGGACCATGAGAAATGGGGAGTTATGTGGTTAAGGATGTCATTTGATTCGACTCCTTTGACGGAAAATTATTTTTATGGGTTGGATGGTTGCGTAAGAGGCCGTGGCGGCGGTCCAGTGTGAGCTATGTGTTATACGGGATATAACACCTTGATAGGCCGATATGTGCCTTGGGTACCATTTGTTTAGTTAGATATGCTTCGGCATACCGGTGTTGCTCCGCGGCTGATCACCGGCGGCAACACACCGTCGTTCGAGGATTCCAATCCCAAAACATAATATATTACAAATGTTGTTTATTATCAAATTTATATCAGTTTTGATACTGTTCAGTTATTATAGTTTGGTTTTGTTCATCAGATATACTGCTGTTATTCCAAATCATAATCTTTTTACTACTTGCTGAGCATTTCTTTCGCTCATACTTGTTTCTTATCTTGATTCTTTCAGCTAGGCCAGGGCAAGCTTAAGTTCTAGGTCTGACCAGAGGTTATGTGCTTGTAAATAGTTGGTGTATTTCCAGGTAGACAGTTTGGGACGCTTAAATAGTCTAGAGATTTGTAATAAAATTTGAATAAATTGTAAAACTAATTAGACTTATGGGTTGTAATAACAGTTGGTTTGTAATAGTGCCTGTTCCATACTATTACCTGTGATCGATCCAGTGCAGGTAAAGGGGTCATATTTATTATATTATTCCACTGTGATTATTTTATTATAGTTTATTGGCTAGTGACCCCCAAATTTAGACCCCGGGTTTGGAGGGCGTCACAAAACTTGGCCTCGTTTCCTCAATTATCTTGATGTCCAAGCCTTGGTCTATCCATCCTCCGATCCTCCCTTTTTACAAATGGTTTCTTGTTCTTATTTCCATCAAACTTTCTTCCAAAATTCCCAGCATTGTTCGGAAACTTTCTCTTTACACCTCCTTTATCCTTGGGATACAAATCGTTCCCGCTCTCTACAATTGAAGCCTTGTGTACCAAAGTTGCATAGTTAGAGATCTCAAGTACTGCGACTCGATTCTGAATCCATGGTCGTAAACCTAGTTGAAAATGCCTAGTTGTCTTTTCTTCAGTCAACATGATAGGGTACGAACCTGGAGAGTTCTGAAAACTTATTCTCATATTCTACGACAGTCATCCTTCCTTACTTCAGCTCCAAAAACTTTAATTCCATTTGTTGTTCCAAGTGTTTGGGGAAATATTTCTCAAGAAATAAAGCAGTAAATCTTTCACACGAAATTACCGGGTTCTCTTCGATGGTTCGCTTAGCTTCCCACCAGTAATTAGCTTCACCCTTTAACATAAATGCAGAAAAGATGGTTTTCTTGTCTTCTTCCACTCCCACGATCTCAAAGGTTTTCTCAATTTCCCGGAGCCAAATCCTAGCGTCTATGGGATCAGTCGTTCCCTTGAATTTAGGTGGGTTCAGGGATTTGAAGGATTTAAAAGTTACATTAGACTGAGTTTGCTCTGCTCGGGGCATTCTAGGTTCAGGTGGATTATGGGTTTGTTGTTGTAGAAACGCAAGTAGAAGAGCAGTAGGGTCATTATTAACTGGGGGTAGATTCTGATTTTGATTATGTCCTTCATCTAGATTTTGACCTTGTTCATCAGCTGGTTGAGGCTGAGTGTTTCCACTCTCTTCCACCTTAGGGGTTAGTCTTGAGTTCCTTGGGGGTCTTTCCCTTCTTTTCCTAGGCGGCATCTTTTCATTACTAAAGAGAAAAATATTAAACTTAATCAAATCGGACCAACAGGGTCTAAAACAGTTATGATATTCCAGTACTGCTGAAATATAGGAACCGATTAAATCTCAATGAATCTTATTAAACTTGTCATGTTCTTCGAGAAAATGCATCAATGATACTTAGTTCTCAAGGCCCTTTTTTTCTTTTTTTTAAAATTGAGCGTTGCTTGGAAAGAATCACAGGTGTAAATCATTTCACTTGCAAAATTGTCATAAGAAACATTTGTTTGAACGGAAATAGATCATTTTGAAAGTTGTGTTGAAATTATATAGAAAATTATTATGCATAAATTATGGGTTGTCCCAAAAGAGTTTATAAAGAATTGGTTTAGTTTGGCTTTAAAACTTATTTTCGAAGATGTTTATATAAAACCTTTAGGGAACTACAGGAAACGTTTGACATAAAGTTGATCAGACAAAAAATTTGATGTAGTGGTGTTTAGAAAAATATTTTTGGTGGTTCTTTAATTTGACAAGTTCACTAAGACATATTCAAATCAGAATGCAGCAGGCATAATATTGTGCGAAAAAGTAAACAAATAAAGCATCACAAAAAATATATCCCATAATCATCATGAGTTTGATACAACAATATAATATCCAGTTTGACCCATATGTCCAAATACCAACGGTACAATGATCATGAAAGCATAGTACATACTAAGTCCCAACTATACAGAGATCTATAAGTCAAAAGTCAATATCCATATATCCAGAAACTCGGAACTGCAGCATAGCAAAAAAAGAAAGTGTAATCCCATCCAAGTCATCAACTCTACTGTACTTGTGTAATATTCCATATTTTCAAATATTATTATTATAATTATTTGGAATTGTTTATGTGGTTTTTATGTGAATTTTAGTGAATTATATGATAATTGGAATTGATGTTTGGGTGTTTATATGTGATATTATTTGAGTATTTTAATTTTTAAATGTGCAGAATAAAATATAGATAATTGTGATATTTTCTGGTAATTTTTGGGCTATTATATGATTTTATAATAATTTATGGATTTATTAATAATTTCTGAGTAATTATAAAACTATTTTATAAAGCCGGGAATCGTCCAACTTCAACTGTTTTTACATTTTTATAAACCGGAACTCTTCCGAAAACTCCTTTCTAACCTAATCTGGTAATTCCGGATATTTTTCGTGTTTTAACTTTTTCGATCCGGATTACGGTTTAACCTGTACGTGTCCCGGCATAAAATTTTGATGCGATAGTCATTTTAATAACTCTGTAAAACCCGTATTCTCAAGAGACGGGATATTTTGCGTTATTTTCTAGTAAGGTGTTTTATAAGAAGCCCAGTTTTGAGAATTATCCAAATCTGATATTAAATTGTATCGTTTTATAGTTACTTAGCGGCTAAGTAATCTATTTTCGGATCTGATATGATCCAATAGGATACTTGTTACGTGTTTAAGATGCATTATTGTGAATCAATCCGTAATTTAGACTCATATTTATTTGCATCTTTATCGAGATATTCATTTTATTTCATTTTATGTGCATTTGAATGCATTTTATGTGTTTCGGGGTTTTCTGTTAAACTAAGTATTGTTTTTGTTTTCGAAAACAAACAGACTGGGACCCCACCGGGACGTTAAAGTCCACAAAATTTATATTTTTTTTATTTTTATAGAATTATCTGTATTTCAAATACCCTTTATATTTGTATTTTTGTATTATTCGCAATTTTGGGGAATTTTGATACAAATTTTATATTTTACTATTTTTAAAATTATTCCCCGTAAATATTATTTTGGGGTTTAATTATTTTAATTATGGGAATAAAAACACCCTAAATTGATTTTAGGGTATATATTTTTCAGAAAATATAAATAGCTGCAAAAATTCATTTTATTCATTTTATTTATTAAAAATTCAGGAAATTATGAAATTGAAGAACAAGAAGGCGGGGGTGTTCTTGAACAGGAAAATTAAATCCCAACTTTGGAGGTGATTTTGGACTCCAAATCATAAGTTCGAGTAACCAAATTGTTCGTGATTCAATCCTCTACCCATTACTACCATCAAACTGATCCAACAATTGGTAAATTTTAATTTCATTTTTAGGGTTCTTCATCAAGTTTGGGGTTTTTGTTTCCTTGAATCTTGTTGTATTTTGGACGTTATAATAAGCTTTGTTATGATCTTTAGAGTCGATTTGGATATAAATATTGATTGTTTGATTCTGGGAACTACAAGAACGAGGTGTAAGATTTTATGGACTTTATTTTCTTAAATTGTGGATTATATGTTCATTGTTTGTTGTTTAGGATGTTACAAGTAAATTCTCAGTGTTCAAAGCTTTGATTCCCTAACAAGATTTTCGAGGTTTGTTGCTGTTGGGCCGCTCGTCAGAAAACCGACAAGTTCGCCGGTTTTTGGCCGTTAATTGGCCGGCGAAATCGACTCGAAATTGATTCCGTGAATGTTGTGATAGGATTTGGTTGCTGGGTTAGTTCAAAAACGTTTGGGCTTTGATTTCGATTCTCAGTGAAGCATTTCGGAGTTGAACGGAGGACGTACCGGTGCCGGGGGAAGGCTTTTAAGATGCATTATTGTGAATCAATCCGTAATTTAGACTCATATTTATTTGCATCTTTATCGAGATATTCGTTTTATTTCATTTTATGTGCATTTGAATGCATTTTATGTGTTTCGGGGTTTTCTGTTAAACTAAGTATTGTTTTTGTTTTCGAAAACAAACGGACTGGGACCCCACCGGGACGTTAAAGTCCACAAAATTTATATTTTTTTATTTTTATAGAATTATCTGTATTTCAAATACCCTTTATATTTGTATTTTTGCATTATTCGCAATTTTGGGGAATTTTGATACAAATTTTATATTTTACTATTTTTAAAATTATTCCCCGTAAATATTATTTTGGGGTTTAATTATTTTAATTATGGGAATAAAAACACCCTAAATTGATTTTAGGGTATCTATTTTTCAGAAAATATAAATAGCTGCAAAAATTCATTTTATTCATTTTATTTATTAAAAATTCAGGAAATTATGAAATTGAAGAACAAGAAGGCGGGGGTGTTCTTGAACAGGAAAATTAAATCCCAACTTTGGAGGTGATTTTGGACTCCAAATCATAAGTTCGAGTAACCAAATTGTTCGTGATTCAATCCTCTACCCATCACTACCATCAAACTGATCCAACAATTGGTAAATTTTAATTTCATTTTTAGGGTTCTTCATCAAATTTGGGGTTTTTGTTTCCTTGAATCTTGTAGTATTTTGGACGTTATAATAAGCTTTGTTATGATCTTTAGAGTCGATTTGGATATAAATATTGATTGTTTGATTCTGGGAACTACAAGAACGAGGTGTAAGATTTTATGGACTTTATTTTCTTAAATTTTGGATTATATGTTCATTGTTTGTTGTTTAGGATGTTACAAGTAAATTCTCAGTGTTCAAAGCTTTGATTCCCTAACAAGATTTTCGAGGTTTGTTGCTGTTGGGCCGCTCGTCAGAAAACCGACAAGTTCGCCGGTTTTTGGCCGTTAATTGGCCGGCGAAATCGACTCGAAATCAATTCCGTGAATGTTGTGATAGGATTTGGTTGCTGGGTTAGTTCAAAAACGTTTGGGCTTTGATTTCGATTCTCAGTGAAGCATTTCGGAGTTGAACGGAGGACGTACCGGTGCCGGGGGAAGACTTTTCAGATGCATTATTGTTAATCAATCCGTAATTTAGACTCATATTTATTTGCATCTTTATCGAGATATTCGTTTTATTTCATTTTATGTGCATTTGAATGCATTTTATGTGTTTCGGGGTTTTCTGTTAAACTAAGTATTGTTTTTGTTTTCGAAAACAAACGGACTGGGACCCCACCGGGACGTTAAAGTCCACAAATTTATATTTTTTTATTTTTATAGAATTATCTGTATTTCAAATACCCTTTATATTTGTATTTTTGCATTATTCGCAATTTTGGGGAATTTTGATACAAATTTTATATTTTACTATTTTTAAAATTATTCCCCGTAAATATTATTTTGGGGTTTAATTATTTTAATTATGGGAATAAAAACACCCTAAATTGATTTTAGGGTATCTATTTTTCAGAAAATATAAATAGCTGCAAAAATTCATTTTATTCATTTTATTTATTAAAAATTCAGGAAATTATGAAATTGAAGAACAAGAAGGCGGGGGTATTCTTGAACAGGAAAATTAAATCCCAACTTTGGAGGTGATTTTGGACTCCAAATCATAAGTTCGAGTAACCAAATTGTCCGTGATTCAATCCTCTACCCATTACTACCATCAAACTGATCCAACAATTGGTAAATTTTAATTTCGTTTTTAGGGTTCTTCATCAAGTTTGGGGTTTTTGTTTCCTTGAATCTTGTAGTATTTTGGACGTTATAATAAGCTTTGTTATGATCTTTAGAGTCGATTTGGATATAAATATTGATTGTTTGATTCTGGGAACTACAAGAACGAGGTGTAAGATTTTATGGACTTATTTTCTTAAATTTTGGATTATATGTTCATAGTTTGTTGTTTAGGATGTTACAAGTAAATTCTCAGTGTTCAAAGCTTTGATTCCCTAACAAGATTTTCGAGGTTTGTTGCTGTTGGGCCGCTCGTCAGAAAACCGACAAGTTCGCCGGTTTTTGGCCGTTAATTGGCCGGCGAAATCGACTCGAAATCGATTTCGTGAATGTTGTGATAGGATTTGGTTGCTGGGTTAGTTCAAAAATGTTTGGGCTTTGATTTCGATTCTCAGAGAAGCATTTCGGAGTTGAACGGAGGACGTACCGGTGCCGGGGGAAGGCTTTTAAGATGCATTATTGTGAATCAATCCGTAATTAAGACTCATATTTATTTGCATCTTTATCGAGATATTCGCTTTATTTCATTTTATGTGCATTTGAATGCATTTTATGTGTTTCGGGGTTTTCTGTTAAACTAAGTATTGTTTTTGTTTTCGAAAACAAACGGACTGGGACCCCACCGGGACGTTAAAGTCCACAAAATTTATATTTTTTTTATTTTTATAGAATTATCTGTATTTCAAATACCCTTTATATTTGTATTTTTGCATTATTCGCAATTTTGGGGAATTTTGATACAAATTTTATATTTTACTATTTTGAAAATTATTCCCCGTAAATATTATTTTGGGGTTTAATTATTTTAATTATGGGAATAAAAACACCCTAAATTGATTTTAGGGTATCTATTTTTCAGAAAATATAAATAGCTGCAAAATTTCATTTTATTCATTTTATTTATTAAAAATTCAGGAAATTATGAAATTGAAGAACAAGAAGGCGGGGGTGTTCTTGAACAGGAAAATTAAATCCCAACTTTGGAGGTGATTTTGGACTCCAAATCATAAGTTCGAGTAACCAAATTGTTCGTGATTCAATCCTCTACCCATTACTACCATCAAACTGATCCAACAATTGGTAAATTTTAATTTCGTTTTTAGGGTTCTTCATCAAGTTTGGGGTTTTTGTTTCCTTGAATCTTGTAGTATTTTGGACGTTATAATAAGCTTTGTTATGATCTTTAGAGTCGATTTGGATATAAATATTGATTGTTTGATTCTGGGAACTACAAGAACGAGGTGTAAGATTTTATGGACTTATTTTCTTAAATTTTGGATTATATGTTCATAGTTTGTTGTTTAGGATGTTACAAGTAAATTCTCAGTGTTCAAAGCTTTGATTCCCTAACAAGATTTTCGAGGTTTGTTGCTGTTGGGCCGCTCGTCAGAAAACCGACAAGTTCGCCGGTTTTTGGCCGTTAATTGGCCGGCGAAATCGACTCGAAATCGATTTCGTGAATGTTGTGATAGGATTTGGTTGCTGGGTTAGTTCAAAAACGTTTGGGCTTTGATTTCGATTCTCAGAGAAGCATTTCGGAGTTGAACGGAGGACGTACCGGTGCCGGGGGAAGGCTTTTAAGATGCATTATTGTGAATCAATCCGTAATTAAGACTCATATTTATTTGCATCTTTATCGAGATATTCATTTTATGTGCATTTGAATGCATTTTATGTGTTTCGGGGTTTTCTGTTAAACTAAGTATTGTTTTTGTTTTCGAAAACAAACGGACTGGGACCCCACCGGGACGTTAAAGTCCACAAAATTTATATTTTTTTTATTTTTATAGAATTATCTGTATTTCAAATACCCTTTATATTTGTATTTTTGCATTATTCGCAATTTTGGGGAATTTTGATACAAATTTTATATTTTACTATTTTGAAAATTATTCCCCGTAAATATTATTTTGGGGTTTAATTATTTTAATTATGGAAATAAAAACACCCTAAATTGATTTTAGGGTATCTATTTTTCAGAAAATATAAATAGCTGCAAAATTTCATTTTATTCATTTTATTTATTAAAAATTCAGGAAATTATGAAATTGAAGAACAAGAAGGCGGGGGTGTTCTTGAACAGGAAAATTAAATCCCAACTTTGGAGGTGATTTTGGACTCCAAATCATAAGTTCGAGTAACCAAATTGTTCGTGATTCAATCCTCTACCCATTACTACCATCAAACTGATCCAACAATTGGTAAATTTTAATTTCGTTTTTAGGGTTCTTCATCAAGTTTGGGGTTTTTGTTTCCTTGAATCTTGTAGTATTTTGGACGTTATAATAAGCTTTGTTATGATCTTTAGAGTCGATTTGGATATAAATATTGATTGTTTGATTCTGGGAACTACAAGAACGAGGTGTAAGATTTTATGGACTTATTTTCTTAAATTTTGGATTATATGTTCATTGTTTGTTGTTTAGGATGTTACAAGTAAATTCTCAGTGTTCAAAGCTTTGATTCCCTAACAAGATTTTCGAGGTTTGTTGTTGTTGGGCCGCTCGTCAGAAAACCGACAAGTTCGCCGGTTTTTGGCCGTTAATTGGCCGGCGAAATCGACTCGAAATCGATTCCGTGAATGTTGTGATAGGATTTGGTTGCTGGGTTAGTTCAAAAACGTTTGGACTTTGATTTCGATTCTCAGTGAAGCATTTCGGAGTTGAACGGAGGACGTACCGGTGCCGGGGGAAGGCTTTTAAGATGCATTATTGTGAATCAATCCGTAATTTAGACTCATATTTATTTGCATCTTTATCGAGATATTCATTTTATTTCATTTTATGTGCATTTGAATGCATTTTATGTGTTTCGGGGTTTTCTGTTAAACTAAGTATTGTTTTTGTTTTCGAAAACAAACGGACTGGGACCCCACCGGGACGTTAAAGTCCACAAAATTTATATTTTTTTTATTTTTATAGAATTATCTGTATTTCAAATACCCTTTATATTTGTATTTTTGCATTATTCGCAATTTTGGGGAATTTTGATACAAATTTTATATTTTACTATTTTGAAAATTATTCCCCGTAAATATTATTTTGGGGTTTAATTATTTTAATTATGGGAATAAAAACACCCTAAATTGATTTTAGGGTATCTATTTTTCAGAAAATATAAATAGCTGCAAAATTTCATTTTATTCATTTTATTTATTAAAAATTCAGGAAATTATGAAATTGAAGAACAAGAAGGCGGGGGTGTTCTTGAACAGGAAAATTAAATCCCAACTTTGGAGGTGATTTTGGACTCCAAATCATAAGTTCGAGTAACCAAATTGTTCGTGATTCAATCCTCTACCCATTACTACCATCAAACTGATCCAACAATTGGTAAATTTTAATTTCGTTTTTAGGGTTCTTCATCAAGTTTGGGGTTTTTGTTTCCTTGAATCTTGTAGTATTTTGGACGTTATAATAAGCTTTGTTATGATCTTTAGAGTCGATTTGGATATAAATATTGATTGTTTGATTCTGGGAACTACAAGAACGAGGTGTAAGATTTTATGGACTTATTTTCTTAAATTTTGGATTATATGTTCATTGTTTGTTGTTTAGGATGTTACAAGTAAATTCTCAGTGTTCAAAGCTTTGATTCCCTAACAAGATTTTCGAGGTTTGTTGTTGTTGGGCTGCTCGTCAGAAAACCGACAAGTTCGCCGGTTTTTGGCCGTTAATTGGCCGGCGAAATCGACTCGAAATCGATTCCGTGAATGTTGTGATAGGATTTGGTTGCTGGGTTAGTTCAAAAACGTTTGGACTTTGATTTCGATTCTCAGTGAAGCATTTCGGAGTTGAACGGAGGACGTACCGGTGCCGGGGGAAGGCTTTTAAGATGCATTATTGTGAATCAATCCGTAATTTAGACTCATATTTATTTGCATCTTTATCGAGATATTCATTTTATTTCATTTTATGTGCATTTGAATGCATTTTATGTGTTTCGGGGTTTTCTGTTAAACTAAGTATTGTTTTTGTTTTCGAAAACAAACGGACTGGGACCCCACCGGGACGTTAAAGTCCACAAAATTTATATTTTTTTTATTTTTATAGAATTATCTGTATTTCAAATACCCTTTATATTTGTATTTTTGCATTATTCGCAATTTTGGGGAATTTTGATACAAATTTTATATTTTACTATTTTTAAAATTATTCCCCGTAAATATTATTTTGGGGTTTAATTATTTTAATTATGGGAATAAAAACACCCTAAATTGATTTTAGGGTATCTATTTTTCAGAAAATATAAATAGCTGCAAAAATTCATTTTATTCATTTTATTTATTAAAAATTCAGGAAATTATGAAATTGAAGAACAAGAAGGCGGGGGTGTTCTTGAACAGGAAAATTAAATCCCAACTTTGGAGGTGATTTTGGACTCCAAATCATAAGTTCGAGTAACCAAATTGTTCGTGATTCAATCCTCTACCCATTACTACCATCAAACTGATCCAACAATTGGTAAATTTTAATTTCATTTTTAGGGTTCTTCATCAAGTTTGGGGTTTTTGTTTCCTTGAATCTTGTAGTATTTTGGACGTTATAATAAGCTTTGTTATGATCTTTAGAGTCGATTTGGATATAAATATTGATTGTTTGATTCTGGGAACTACAAGAACAAGGTGGAAGATTTTATGGACTTTATTTTCTTAAATTTTGGATTATATGTTCATTGTTTGTTGTTTAGGATGTTACAAGTAAATTCTCAGTGTTCAAAGCTTTGATTCCCTAACAAGATTTTCGAGGTTTGTTGCTGTTGGGCCGCTCGTCAGAAAACCGACAAGTTCGCCGGTTTTTGGCCGTTAATTGGCCGGAGAAATCGACTCGAAATCGATTCCGTGAATGTTGTGATAGGATTTGGTTGCTGGGTTAGTTCAAAAATATTTGGGCTTTGATTTCGATTCTCAGTGAAGCATTTCGGAGTTGAACGGAGGACGTACCGGCTCCGGGGGAAGGCTGCCCGATTTAATTAATTGATTAAATCGTTTAATCAATTAATCTTATTTATAAATAGCTAAATAAAGTATAATTATTTTTAATTAAGCCAAATTATTCCTAAAAATTATTTTGATCTTTTAAAATTTATATTTTGGTTTTTTAAAAGTCAATTAATATTATTATTAATTCATATATTTTTATTTTATTCGTAATAAATAAACCGTTCGTCCGTTTAATACGAAATGAACGCGTATAGACTCAAAAAAATATTCCGCTTTCATTAAAAATACTTTCGAGACTCAAACTCTTTTGTTTCGAAAGGTTGCTTCTTTTGCAAGTCAGTTCTGAGTCGTTTATTTACCTAAAAGTCGTATTTTTGACCTAATTTCAGTTTTAAATGTACCGAGTCGAACCTTTTGACGAGTGAGTCATGTGTGTTATAAATTATGTGATACATGAGTTATATGCTTACGTGCTATGTGAATTACGTGTGTGCGTGGGTCTATAGTCTTGTGTTTGATTGTTTCCTTTATGTGTGGGCTATTGTATGGGTAGACATTAGGGTTTTGATGCGCAGTTCGTCGAGTTATTATCGTTTAGACGATTAAAGCTATATCTTTTAATTATAGATGCGGATTGTTCGAGTGATCAGGACAAGGTGTTGGATAAAGAATAAAATGGAATGGTATTGGATATTGGGCTTCTAGCAATTGGAGGAGCAGGAGATCGGTGAAGTGTTGAAAAGAAAGATGGTGATATTTTAAGACAGAATGTCAGAATAGATGCGTCATTGCGAGTGTGACTAACTACTAAAACCCAAAGGCAAGTATCCCTATCATCACTTATTGTTCAAGTGATATTTATTTTAAATCTTCTTATGCAAGTATTGATTTCCCTATTTAGTTAAATAGATAAATGTTTTACATATCGCAGAATTAAAATGCTTATCATGCAAGTACCTTCTGCTATTCTATGTTCAGAATAGCTAAGTGATTTTACTTATCAAATGACTAGATTTATAAATGTTTTAGATTTGAGAAAGATGACTTTGTTGCGAGTATTCCTGCCCAAGTGAATGGGGGAATAAAATTATTTGGGATGTCGATTGATTCGGCTCCTTTTTAAATAAAAAGTTTTTCAGATTGGAATGGTTACTGGTTATTGGTTACAGCATAGGTGATCGAGATATCGGTCCAGCTGTAATATCTTTCAAGGCTAGTTATGCCTTTTCTGGCGCCCTATAGGTACCGTATGTCTTCGGGATACGGGTAGTACCTATACGTAAGGTATGGCTGCGGGATACCGGTGTTGTTTCGCGACTGATCATCGAAAATAGCATGAAATATAATTGGTTCCAATCTAAATTGATATCTAAATTTCTTTATTGTTTTGATAATCATAGAACAAATTATTTATCAACTGATTCTGTTTTGGGTTAAAAGTGAATTGGAGTTTTGATTCAGATTCTGATTTATGCTAATACTTATGTTGTTGTTAAACATCAAAGGTGGTATTAGTATAGATGATTGATGTTGACTTCAGTATGGGTGTTGTAAGCATCAAAGTTCGTATTGATATCTAATTTGATATGACAGCAAAATAAGTATTAATTTGAAGAGTTGGGTTTTGAGTAAAGTTTATGATTCAATCCATAATCATTGGTTCTTGTTGTTGTGGTTTAAGATATTTCGTAAACACTGTTTTACGAGTTTTATTCTCGTCAAGATTCAAAGTATTGTTGAAGCATTTTGCTCAAAAATATCAAAATGGTTTTGAATACAATTAAGGAATCAATTATGGGGTTCCTCAACTAAAATTTTATGATTCGGCAATTATGATTTTCAAATGTTATGCGCTATTGCAAATGTCGGTTTTATATCAAAACGACCATATATATTATAATGATCTTGCTGAGCATTTTTTTTGCTCATACTTGCTTGTTTTTAAATTTAACCTCCAGTGAGGATTAACTTGCGCTGTTTAGCCGCGTAATTCGAGGAAGCAAAGAAGAAGCTTTTGGAAGGTGGTTTGTCCAGGGTTTGCGGTCTAGTGTAAGTTTTATTGTGTAAAGTTGTTTATATTATATTATATTATAGTTGTGTATTTTATTTGGGCCTAGTATACTTCATTTCGAAGTTATACTAGTGGGTTTAGTTTTGAGTTGGAATTTATTGAAAAGAGTTTTAAAAGAAAGTAAAAAATTTATTGATGGAATTTGGAATTCTTGTTTTTAGAACTGTAACCTTAAAAGATCTTGGGTGTAGTTTGGGGTCATAAATGATAAATATCTTCCGCTGGCATTTATTTATTGATTTAACAGGTTAATTTGGATTGAGGTTTCTTAGTGACGACCAAATCCCTTGACCCCGGATTTGGGGGCGTTACAACTTGGGTCAACAACATCAAAATATATAATGGATCAACAAAAGAAGTAGAAGTGTTCAACTGATAATATATACCACTCCTTAAAAGCAAAAGTCACATCTACGGGGTCATATCAATATGGACCAAACAGCTCGTTCACCCTCTGTAAGAACTCCGCTCTGGTCTAATCAATCATCCTGGTAACAGTTCCTGACCTAGTGGAGGGGATCTCGGTAATCTCAGTCTGTAAGCTAGCAATAACAGTGGTAGCAGTCTGATGCATAACCTCTCGAGCGAAACTCCTCCTAACAGAATCTGTCTCAGGTGCGGGCAAAGATGGTCTCTCAGCAATCAGTCTCATCAAAGCATCCCGGGTAGTAAACACCTCTCGATATCTAGCATATACCTCATCATACGTAGAAGTGTTCAACTGATAATATATACCACTCCTTAAAAGCAAAAGTCACATCTACGGGGTCATATCAATATGGACCAAACAGCTCGTTCACCCTCTGTAAGAACTCCGCTCTGGTCTAATCAATCATCCTGGTAACAGTTCCTGACCTAGTGGAGGGGATCTCGGTAATCTCAGTCTGTAAGCTAGCAATAACAGTGGTAGCAGTCTGATGCATAACCTCTCGAGCGAAACTCCTCCTAACAGAATCTGTCTCAGGTGCGGGCAAAGATGGTCTCTCAGCAATCAGTCTCATCAAAGCATCCCGGGTAGTAAACACCTCTCGATATCTAGCATATGTAGTTTGGAGTCATAAATGATAAATATCTTCCGCTGGCATTTATTTATTGATTTAACAGGTTAATTTGGATTGAGGTTTCTTAGTGACGACCAAATCCCTTGACCCCGGATTTGGGGGCGTTACAACTTGGGTCAACAACATCAAAATATATAATGGATCAACAAAAGAAGTAGAAGTGTTCAACTGATAATATATACCACTCCTTAAAAGCAAAAGTCACATCTACGGGGTCATATCAATATGGACCAAACAGCTCGTTCACCCTCTGTAAGAACTCCGCTCTGGTCTAATCAATCATCCTGGTAACAGTTCCTGACCTAGTGGAGGGGATCTCGGTAATCTCAGTCTGTAAGCTAGCAATAACAGTGGTAGCAGTCTGATGCATAACCTCTCGAGCGAAACTCCTCCTAACAGAATCTGTCTCAGGTGCGGGCAAAGATGGTCTCTCAGCAATCAGTCTCATCAAAGCATCCCGGGTAGTAAACACCTCTCGATATCTAGCATATACCTCATCATACATCTGTCTAAGCTCCTCATACATGAAAGCTGGAATAGTAGCCATCGGGTAGCCTTCCAAACCATCAATCAGTGTTGGAAAACCCTCAGTCAATCCCACTAGGCCTACAGTGGTAGGGGTAACAGGGATGGTAGGAGCAGGGGGTGCAGCATCATATACTGGATTCACAGAAGAAAAAGTTGCCAATACTGGAGAAGGTGGATCTATGTCCATATCTAGGGGCTCAGAAATAAGAAATCCAGTAGGTGTCATAGTCTGTGTAGATATATGCTCCAAATCAGCAGTAACCATAGTCTCGAAATGATATAGGTCAGCAGTAGACATAACTGGTGTACCAACACTCAGTGGGGTGATCTCTGGTAACTCTGGATGGAAGTAAGTCTCTAAGTCAGCAGCTAAATGATCTTCCTCACGAGGGGTCAAAACAACAGGTATCTCCTCTGTAGATGGAATGACTGGTGAAGGTATCGGAGTCAAGTCTGACAAGCTGGTGAACGTCTGAATGGCATATGTGGGCTGGACCATAGTGGCAGGGGAACCAAAAGCCTCAACTCTAAGTGGAGAATCAGTTAAATCAATAATAACAGGTGGAGCTCTAGGTGGTGCTGAAATCTCCTGAATAGACAAATCCTTACTATCACTAGATATCACCATATAGGCCTCAGAAGGGTCTGTATCCGAACTGGATCCAATACTCTCTCCCGGAAAATGAGAGGGAGATCTGTCTCGAGCAGCTCTGTATCCTGACATCAGTATTACAATGATAATAATAAGAGATATTTTCTAGTACAAACGCCTTATAAGTCAATCATGTGCTGATCCCCTATCTTAGATTTGCAACATATATTCTTGGGAGTTATAATATACTCGTATCTATACTCTCTCATATACGGTTATATCTCTAGGGTTCGCATTCCTAGTAAATATAACTACAGCACTGATACCAACTCTGTGATGCCTCCAAATCCACCCTTTCGTAGATTTGGGTTGCCACGATATCAAGCTTCGCACACCTGTATTATTATTACAAACAAAACCAAAATATGACATTTATAGTGAACACCATTCCACAGTTCCAAGATCGAGTCTCCTTCACAATCTGATTATTACATGAACCACAGGAACCTACTACAAGCCTAGTTCATTATTACATAATAGAGATAATATATATATATTCCTTTAGAGGCTGTCATTATGAACGTGTTCCTTTCCTTCCCTCTGCCTTGGATAATTAGATGCTCTGCCCTCTTCATTCTTCACTACTTTGGATGAATACAAATATAGCAAGAGTGAGCAACTAAGTGCTCAATAAGTAGAATGATTCAACAAAAGTTAAGTTCCTGTTAACATTAAGTGCCAAGAGCAATAATATTTCAAAGCAAGAAGAAATATCAACACACCATGGTATTATCAAGGAAGCTCTTATCTCGCACAGTGCCATCGAATTTATGAATAACTGGTCATTTTCCATCTTTGGTACATCAATGATGCAATCAACTATCACAGTGTACCGTCCTCTCGCGAATCTTACGCTCACTTGATCACGGCTCTTCATAAGAACGCCCAACACACACTTGCTAGCATAAAAGAAAGGTTAACGTCTTAACTCTCGGCTATATTCAAGCCGAACAACATGTCCACACATCCGACTTGTCACTTTATAAATACCGTGGTTATTAAATACCACGTGGACCAGTATAGATGTACATTCCCCGATTTAATCTTCACATCACACTGTTCAGAATTTCATCACTTAGTCTGGTTTTGTCAATGAACCAGTTTTCACGCTGACAATATCATAGTAACGTCGATACGAATGATATATCAACGTCTATTTAGGAAAAAAAGGAGGGTTATCTCGAATAATAAGAATAACCATGTGAACCGAAGTTCTCATCAAATGAATAATCCCAAGAAGTAGTTTGCGATTAAAGAGAATAAATAATAACTAATGTGAATACCGAAATTTGGGAAGGGTTTGATGAATTGATAAAAGAAGATTCAGATGTAAAGGAATTTAATTAATCAACTTGACTGACAACCGATGCTGATTCAAAGAATGATTTAGATGGTTATAAAATCTCAAGGTTTGTCTGATATATATAAGAAGAATAATTGTTCTGAATGATAGAAACGGTTGGGAATCTATAAGGAATACGTCATTGGAATTAAAATTTACCGATGAAAAGAAATAATCGTAAATGAGGTCATCAACGTTTAAATCCACAATATCCAATATTAATGACTAAGACATATAAGTAATAACGGGAATGGAGCAGAGAAAACTTGCCTTCTCTCCAATAATAGCAGAGAAAATTCACCTTTCCGGGTTAAACAATTCCACTTCAAGTATTTTCTAAATAAATCACATCAAAATCACTTTAGTATGAATATTCTAAAAATATATTTTCTCGTAATTCATAACCCACATTATTTATCTCGAGGAATTACTTAGGATTTAAAAATACTCAAATAATTTAAATGGTGTACTCACTTCCAAGTATATTTATTAAAGATTCTATTGCTTTTTGGTGAAGAAAATATCTTAATTTATTATATAAGAATCACTCATAAATTTTAAACTTGAGTTCCATATAATCTATTTAAATTAGCGATAGAGGGTAGGAGTATTATTACATCCCTGATTTATTTCTACTTCGGTACTTATAATTACTCACGCATCCGCTGGGTGATAACAATGAAATTTAATTAATAATGCATTCTAAAAACTCGATACTTTTATTTCTTAAAAAATAGAATCCACCAATACATCCAAGGAAAATTATTAAATCTTTTAATCCTCCACTATTTGTTCATTAATTCACATAATTCTATCATCTTTATTTGATTATCTAATAAGTCCTTTAATCATTCCTTTTTATTTTTATTTTATTTTACTTTATTTCTATTTATTTATCTAATTATTTTTATTCCCAACAAATTAATTAAACAAGGACTGTTTTACCCCTACCCCCTTTCTCCTTCTTCCTCACTCTCCCCTCGCCACCAGCAACCATGGTGGTTGTCGGCGGCCGTCTCCGGCCAGCGGTGGTCCGGCCAAATTCCGGCCACCTCCAAAAATGATTCTGATTACCGATTCTTATTACCCATTGCCCTATCTATCTTTTCCCCAAGTTAGATTTTCCAATTTCTATTTCGAACCCATTTTCCAGTCAACTCCGCCAACTCTCTTTCTCTTCTCATTTCCCTCTCGGTTCTACTCTTTCTCTCTCTCTCTCGGCCTCTCATTCTCTCTCTCTCTCTCTCTCCCTCTCTCTCTCGACCTCTCTCTCTTTTTGCTTCTTTTTCTCTCCTCTTTCTCTTCTCTCTCTCTCCTATCTCTCCCTCCTCTCCTTTCTTCCTCTCGGCTTTTGCCGATCACCACCACCACCATCACGGTGGTGGTTCCGCCCCTCCTCCACAAACACAAACACAACCCCATACAATTCAATAACCATACCCCAAATCCAACTTATTCAATTCAATCAAACATCAACAAATCAATTTCATTTCAATTTTTTTTTAATTATATAATATATAGATACATATACTTATGGGTTTTGGGTTGGGTTTCAATTGTTGGTCCAAACTCCCAAGCCCAAAACTAGTTCTACTCCTAAATTTAATTACCCCTAATTATAATTAGAAATACCAAAATCAATTAAGTTGTTAAAACCCAAAATAAATAATATATTCACATACTTATGAGTTCCTCTTTCTTTTAGTAGCAAAAACTAAGCATAACATTGCTTATAAGTACTATCACAACCCAACAATCAAGAAATTAAATTAAAAAATCAATACCACAAATTAATTAATCAAAAACAAAACAAAATAAAAATAAAATCAAGAAAAGTATTATTACCTTTAAGAGAATAGATAATTACAATCTTGTAAAGTATCTTATGCCACCAAATCCAAAGCTAAAGCTTCCCACAATTTCTCCTCTTTTTGCCTAATCCTTACTCTATCTAATTATTATTATAGCACTATTTTAGGGATTTAGTAATGAAGAAGTGAAATGGGGATGGTTGATCCCATATTTATATACACAAATTAACTAAGGTTAAACTTTGATTAGTCTAGTTAACCATAGTAGCTAGTAAATTCTAGAACATTCCACTAGATTCTAGAATTCTTTGATTTAATTGATATTTATAAAATAAAGCTACTAATTCTTATTTACTCATTTAATAGAACAGGAATTATATAAATTAAGGAAGTATCAAATACTCTTTTTCTAAGAAAATTTTTAGAGTCCCAAAATATTTAATAAATATTTTTATGAAATAATTACTCTATAATTTTCGAAAAATAGAATTTTTTTTATATACAATTCGAATAATTTGAATAAAAAAATAAATTAAAATAATGGCAAAAGTTGCTTGTATAAATATACCAATTAATTCCTCTTTTATTCTTTTCTTGAAAGATATAATCGAGTACTTTACCACTCTTTAAAGAAATAATTTACCACTTGAGGGAATATTTAAAAAAAATATTTATACACACTTCACTACACAAAAGCTAAAATTAGGACAATTAGAAAACTAATTCGATTTGTTAAATAGCACGAGTCAAATAACAAATTAACTATACGTGTTAAAGATTTAGTCGAGTTTCTTAAATGACATGCAGTAAGGATAGCAAAAAGTCTAAATAGATACTCGGTAAATAGAATCGAAAGTAACATTATTTATTAGTGGATCTCAATAGTAATACCAAGCAGCTGTAAAATAACGCTCCCTTATCTAGCGAAATAGACTATATTAACAATATTACTCCTGAGATTTTTTGGGTGTTACAATTTATATTCCAATAGTTCATATATATATATATACATATATCCTGATATATTCCGATATGGGGATACATCAAAGTATGCCGATTGTTCTGGTTGCTCCTCTATGGACTGGATGGTGACGATTAGGATCAGGTATACACTTGATCCTAAGGACCGGGAATTAACCGGATCGTTATGTTGGGCCGTAGAGCGTGGATACCCGAATGGATCTATACATTGAGGTATGGATCTGCACTGTGTCATGGTTGATCAACAGGATATAGGTGCGAACTTGTGTCTAGTTTGGTTTATTAATACTCGCCGATAATGGCCTTTGTTCTTTTCTTGCGAGGTTATATCTTTGCAGATATAACCAAATTACCGGTTCATTTAGCTTTACTATAACACTGTTTATATATTATAGACTTGTTGAACAACTTATGGCTCACCCCTTTTTGTTGTTATTCACCTTATTGTTTTTAGTTAAGAAGGAAAATGAAACCTATCAGGACTCGCGTGGTAAAGAAACGAGTCAAGCAGCGGGACCCTCTAATACCAAAAGTGTTGATCCTGATTCAGGATGAAAGCTTTGAGTTACCTGAGCAGGTGTAGTGTAGATAGATAATGTGTGTGTTTGAATAAAGATGAATGTAGTTTAAAACTTGTTAGACAATGGTTTGTAATAAAGAGTTTTGTGAGATTTTAAATTTGGATTGTAATAAAAGTAGAGTGTTGTTCTTATTTTTATACTTTAACCTAGAAAAGGTCATGGTTTGTAATAAAGGGGTTAGATATGCATTTTCTTTATTATTATACAGGTTTATATATGTTTGGTATTTGGCTAGTAACCCCCAGACCTAGACCCCGGGTTTGAAGGGCGTTACAGCAATTGAATTTTCCATCTATAAATTTAGTACTTCTTCTGGTGTTCCAGTTTTCTGCTTCTTCAATTTCTCAAATATTACATGGCTTTCATCAATCTTGAAAGGGTCCTTTACTTTCTTCAATATCGTGAAGAAGGGCAAACACTTTCGGAGATGAAATTCTCCTAAATCGCACTTTTTAGTTTCTCTACGTTCTTAATGAAATATGAGGGTTCCATAACCAGGAATATTATCAACATTGGCCTTGATTCCCCACTCAGAGATGTGGTCCAAAAATTTACAAATCCTACCTCGAAGACACACCTTGTGGGATTTAACATTATCTTATGGTGCATCAGCACTTCAAATACCTCTCAGAGGTGTTTCATGTATTATGCCTTGTCTAGACTCTTAGTTTTATTATATCATAGATGTAATATCCCATATTTTCAAATATTATTATTATAATTATTTGGAATTATTTATGTGATTTTATGTGAATTTTGGTGAATTATCTGATAAGTGGAATTGATGTTTGGATGTTTAGATGTGATATTATTTGAGTATTTGAATTATTATATGTCCAGAATAAAATATAGATAATTGTGATATTTTCTGGTAATTTTTGGAGTGTTAGATGATTTTATATTAATTTATGAATTATTAATTATTTTCTGAATAATTACCAAAATTATTTTATAAAGCCGGGAATCGTCCCACTTCAACCGTTTTTACGTTTTTACAACTCGAAACTCTTCCGAAAACTCCTTCCTAACCTAATCTGGTAATTCCGGACATTTTCCGTGTTTTGACTTTTTCAATCCGGATTACGGTTTGACCCGTGCGCGGCCCGGCGCAAGATTTTCGATACGATAGTTATTTCGGTAATTAATAAAACCCGTATTTTCGATAAACGGGAGCTTTTTATTAAACTATCACAATTATCACTTCGTAGTACGTGTAACTGGGCGCTGAGACCAAGACCGCAGTACAAATTGTACTGATCTGGATAATTATCCCGAAAACTGATACCGTTTGGATCAGTTTTTACAAATAAACGTACCGTTTTATATCCAGAACGATCCAATATTCCATAAATATAAATAGCTTTTTATTTATTAATAATTATTATTAAAAATTAGTTTTTATTTTTATTTTTCAGAAAATCAGATTTTTCTCTCAAGAATTAGGGTTAGGGTTTTGATTTGTTCTTGAAGATCAAAGCAAATTTGGGGAATGATTCTGTGGTCCAAGTCACAAGTATGAATATCCATTTTGAAGCTCTCAACATCCTCTTTCTGATTTCAGCATCAAAATCAACAAAGGATGGGTAATTTATAAAGTCGAATTTTAGGGTTCTTCATCTGAATTTGGGGCTTTTGTTTCCTTGAATCTTTTGATGTTATGGACGTTATATTAAGCTTTATTATGATTGTTAGAGTCGATTTGGATATAAATTCGTATCGTATAATTCCGGGAACTATTAGAACGATGTATAAGGTTTTGTCGATTTTATTTTCTTAATTTCTGGATTATACGTTAATCGTTTGTTGTTTAGGATGTTATGAGCTGATTCTCTGTGTGCTAAGCTTCGATTTCATATCTAACTTTTTGATTCTGGTGATTGTTTGATAGCTCGTCGGAAAACTGACGAGTTCGCCGGGTTTTGATTGAAAATAAGCCGGAATCATCGAATCGTTGATTCTTTGTTGTTATTGCTAAGGGGTATAAGCTTAGGTATTGATTTAGAACGAAACCCAGCCGAGAAGAGTGCAAAACGGAGTTGTTTAGACTGTATTTGGGCGTCGCCGGATAACGAGGAAGGTGACCGGATTGTCACCGGTTTCTGGGTTCAAACCCAGATTCCGGCGACCCGGTTCGTTCTTCCCCAACCCGGTAACCCGGATTCGACCCGTTTTAACCCAAACCCCGACCCGGTTTCAATCCATTTCAATTCTGTTTTAATCTATGAAAACTGATTCTGGGAATTTTTATTTAAAAATAAATCAAAATTCTTTTTCTTAATTACAAAATTCATTTTTATTTTACAAATCATTATTTTTAATTTTGAAAATTTATTTTAATTCAAAAATAAATCCAAATTACTTAATTAATTAATTTTAGTTGATAATTAATTATTTAATTAATCAATTAATTTAAATAATAATTGATTAATTAATTTAATTAGTTATTAATTAATTTTAATTGATTATTTAATTAGATTTAATTATTTAGTATTGATTTAAAAATTCCGAAAAATAGTTTCGAGCTTTAAGATATTATTTTAAATTATTTTCCAAGCTCAATAATTCTTATAAAATTATTTTTGAGTATTCGAGCCCTATTATTTAATTATTAAATGATTCAGAAGCCCGTTTTAATTCCGAAAAATGTTCAAAAATTCATAATAAATCAATCGTTTATCCGTTTAATACGAAACGAACGCGTACAGACTCAGAAAAATATTCCGCTTTCAATAAAAATATTTTCGAGACCCAAATTCTTTTGTTTCGAAAGGTCGCTTGTTTTACGAATCATTCTGAGTCGATTTTTGATCGATAAATCATATTTTGACCCGATTTTAGTTTTAAACATACCGAGTCGACCCTTCTGATGAACCGAGTCTTATGTGATATGAATTATATGATATATGAGTTATGTGTTTATGTGTTATGTGAATTAGGTGTGTATGTGGATCAAGGGTCCTATGTTTGTCTATTATATTTATGTGTGGGTCATAAGAATCTTGTGATAGACTGTTTCTTTTATGTGTGGGCTATCGTATGGGTAGACGATAGGATTTTGACGCATAGTTCGTCGAGTAATTATCGTTTAGACGATTAAAGTTCTATATTTTAATTATAGATGCGGATCATTCGAGTTGATCAGGACAAGACGTTGGATAAAGAATGAGATGGAATGGTATTGGGTAGCTGGCTTCTAGCAATCGCAGGAGCAGCATATCGATGAAGTGTTGAAAAGAAAGATGGTGATATTCTAAGACAGAATGTCAGAATAGATGCGATGTTACGAGTGTGACTAACTGCTAAAAATCTCAAAGGCAAGCACCCTGACTTCACTTATCATTCAAGTGATGTTTAATTCGAATTATATTATGCAAGTATTGTTTTCCCTATTCTCTGTTTGGAATAGATAAATGTTTTACATATCGCTGAATTAAATGATTCTGTTTATGCAAGTACTCTTCTGCTGTTCTATGTTCAGAATAGCTAAGTGATTTTACTTATCAAATTACTGGATTTACAAATGTTTTGGGTTTTGAGAAAATGAGTTGGTTTTGCAATTATTCCTGCCCAAGTGAATGAGGGAATAAAATTATTTCGGGTGTCGAGTATTATGACCCCTATTCAATAAAAGGTTTTGAGATTGAATGGTTACTGATTGCGTAAGAGGCCGAAGCACCGGTCCAGCGTAAGCTATTATACAGAAGTGTAATACGGAAGTGTAATATCTTACAAGGCTTGTTATGCCTTTTCTGGCGCCCTATAGGTACCGTATGTCTTTGGGATACGGGTAGTACCTATATTAACGGTATGGCTGCGGGATACCGGTGTTGTTTCATGACTGATCATCAGGAACAGCATAGTGCATAATTTGGTTCCAATCGATATTATTATATTGCTTTTGATAATCTTATAAGGAATGATTTATCAACTGTTTCTGTTTTGGAATAATGGTAAAGTGCGGTTTTGATTCAGATTTTGATTTATGCTGATACTTACGTTGTTGTTAAATATCAAAGGTGGTATTAATATAGATGAATGATGTTGACTTCAGTATGGAATGTTGTGAGCATCAAAGTTCATATTGATATCTAATTTGATATGACAACAAAATAAATATTAATTTGAAGAGTTGAGTTTTGAGTAAAGTTTATGATTCATTCCATGATCATTGTTTCATGTTATTGTGGTTTACGATATTTCCGTAAACACTGTTTTTACGAGTTTTATTCTCGTCAAGATTCAAAGTATTGCTGAAGCATGTCGCTCAAGAATATCAAAATGGTTTTGAATACAATTAAGGAATCAATTATGGGGTTCTTCAACTAAAATTTTATGATTCAGCAACTATGATTTTAAAAATGTTTTGCTCTAATGCAGATATCGGTTTTATATCAAACGACCCTATATTTACTGTAATGAACTTGCTGAGCATTTCTTTCGCTCATACTTGCCTGTTTTTAAATTTAACCTCCAGTGAGGATTAGCTTGCGCTGTTTAGCTGCGTAATTTGAGGAAGCAAAGAAGAAGCTCTTAGAAGGTGGTTGGTCCAGGGTTTGCGGACTAGTGTAAGTTTTATTGTATAAAGTTGTTTATATTATATTGTATTATAGTTGTATATTTTATTTGGGCCTAGTATACCTCATTTCGAAGTTATACTAGTGGGTTTAGTTTTGAGTTGGAATTTATTGAAAAGAAATGTAAAAGAAAGTGAGAAAAATTTATTTGTGGAATATTGGATATCTTGTTTCTAGAACTGTAACCTTAAAAGATCTTGGATTAGTTTGGGGTCATTTATGATAATTATCTTCCGCTGGCATTTATTTATTGATTAAACAGGTTAATTTGGATTGAGGTTTCATAGTGACGACCAAATCCTCTGACCCCGGATTTGGGGGCGTTACAGGTTGGTATCAGAGCTGAGGTTATAGTAAACTAGAAACGAGAGTGTGTAGGAGTGTGTATAGCTATGTGAGGACGTTTGAGCTCATATCGAGTTCCTGTTGGACTATCAGATATAGTGCCAACGAGTAAGTTAAGATAGGCGCATTCGTTCGAGATGGTTGTGTTGAGCTGGACGGAACTCCGGGAAGCTGCAAACTTCTATTGTGGAATCTTCCGAGGCTACTACGATTCGACGACGATGAAGATTATCGATATCCTTGGAACATGAAAAAGCGTCTAGAATCAGATGGCGAGTCAACTGGAGAGTTCAAATTGAAGATAAATATTAAGACTTTGGCAATACCTTTTCTTTCTAAAATTCCTTTTGACATCTCTCAAAAAGAAGTAATTGTTAGAAGATATATTCCCTAACACTCATTTTCAATCCTATCTGTGTTTTAAATGTGTCAGAGGCTGTCATGAAGCCTATTTTTCAGGTTTTGATAGCTCTGCCAAGTTATGATAATTTAACTTCCACTTTTCTTATTTGGTGGATGGTTTCTTGGTGATGTGACACCACTTGTTCATCTGGTGCCATAATTTTTTTCTCTGGATTTCATTTCCTTCAGAAATATCAGCTTTAAAATCCTTTCAGTTTTATTCATTTGATTTTGAATTCCTTTGATATTCTTTTATTCTGACTGAGATGAACAACCCTAACTATAGGGGACACAAGGTATACCTGTCTGTGTGATAGGAGTTGGATGGGACGCCATCACTTGTGTGTATTGTGAATACATGAAGGTTAACAACCTTTAGTAGTGTCTTAATTTGGACACGCAATACCAAGTTCGTTTGATCATATTGATCTCTCAGTTATTCTTTTATTTCAATAATACTTTTTCTCAAATTCAGATTCTGGTTCCATTATGGTATCAAATTCATTTCTTTTTGAAATTTCATGATTTTTATCATCTCAAATATTCGAAGGTATGCCAATAAGATTAAGCTGAGTTATCTTTGTCAAGTCAAAGCATGGTTATGTGATGGGATTATCAAGAGCAACAGTGGATTGCAATGCGATTAAAATATCAGGGGTGTATAGCGAATTCATTCTGTTTCTTTATTTCTCTATCTTTCTCTTTCTTTTCTTCTCTCTATCTTTCTCTCTATTCTTCTTTCTCGCAATCAGTAAAGCGATTCTATTGAGGAATTGGTCAAAGGATGTAGACGGAACAGTGGTACACAATGAAGCTCCTGTAAAAGTTTTATTATACCAGGAATACAAGATTTGTTTAAGATTATGGAAAATTGAGGTTATTTGGAAATGGAAAGTTGGTTAGAAATCCCTTAGTGCTTTCTTCTGCTGATTCCGAGGACGGAATCCTTATAAGGAGGGTAGATTGTAATATCCCATATTTTCAAATATTATTATTATAATTATTTGGAATTATTTATGTGATTTTATGTGAATTTTGGTGAATTATCTGATAAGTGGAATTGATGTTTGGATGTTTAGATGTGATATTATTTGAGTATTTGAATTATTATATGTCCAGAATAAAATATAGATAATTGTGATATTTTTCTGGTAATTTTTGGAGTGTTAGATGATTTTATATTAATTTATGAATTATTAATTATTTTCTGAATAATTACCAAAATTATTTTATAAAGCCGGGAATCGTCCCACTTCAACCGTTTTTACGTTTTTACAACTCGAAACTCTTCCGAAAACTCCTTCCTAACCTAATCTGGTAATTCCGGACATTTTCCGTGTTTTGACTTTTTCAATCCGGATTACGGTTTGACCCGTGCGCGGCCCGGCGCAAGATTTTCGATACGATAGTTATTTCGGTAATTAATAAAACCCGTATTTTCGATAAACGGGAGCTTTTTATTAAACTATCACAATTATCACTTCGTAGTACGTGTAACTGGGCGCTGAGACCAAGACCGCAGTACAAATTGTACTGATCTGGATAATTATCCCGAAAACTGATACCGTTTGGATCAGTTTTTACAAATAAACGTACCGTTTATATCCAGAACGATCCAATATTCCATAAATATAAATAGCTTTTTATTTATTAATAATTATTATTAAAAATTAGTTTTTATTTTTATTTTTCAGAAAATCAGATTTTTCTCTCAAGAATTAGGGTTAGGGTTTTGATTTGTTCTTGAAGATCAAAGCAAATTTGGGGAATGATTCTGTGGTCCAAGTCACAAGTATGAATATCCATTTTGAAGCTCTCAACATCCTCTTTCTGATTTCAGCATCAAAATCAACAAAGGATGGGTAATTTATAAAGTCGAATTTTAGGGTTCTTCATCTGAATTTGGGGCTTTTGTTTCCTTGAATCTTTTGATGTTATGGACGTTATATTAAGCTTTATTATGATTGTTAGAGTCGATTTGGATATAAATTCGTATCGTATAATTCCGGGAACTATTAGAACGATGTATAAGGTTTTGTCGATTTTATTTTCTTAATTTCTGGATTATACGTTAATCGTTTGTTGTTTAGGATGTTATGAGCTGATTCTCTGTGTGCTAAGCTTCGATTTCATATCTAACTTTTTGATTCTGGTGATTGTTTGATAGCTCGTCGGAAAACTGACGAGTTCGCCGGGTTTTGATTGAAAATAAGCCGGAATCATCGAATCGTTGATTCTTTGTTGTTATTGCTAAGGGGTATAAGCTTAGGTATTGATTTAGAACGAAACCCAGCCGAGAAGAGTGCAAAACGGAGTTGTTTAGACTGTATTTGGGCGTCGCCGGATAACGAGGAAGGTGACCGGATTGTCACCGGTTTCTGGGTTCAAACCCAGATTCCGGCGACCCGGTTCGTTCTTCCCCAACCCGGTAACCCGGATTCGACCCGTTTTAACCCAAACCCCGACCCGGTTTCAATCCATTTCAATTCTGTTTTAATCTATGAAAACTGATTCTGGGAATTTTTATTTAAAAATAAATCAAAATTCTTTTTCTTAATTACAAAATTCATTTTTATTTTACAAATCATTATTTTTAATTTTGAAAATTTATTTTAATTCAAAAATAAATCCAAATTACTTAATTAATTAATTTTAGTTGATAATTAATTATTTAATTAATCAATTAATTTAAATAATAATTGATTAATTAATTTAATTAGTTATTAATTAATTTTAATTGATTATTTAATTAGATTTAATTATTTAGTATTGATTTAAAAATTCCGAAAAATAGTTTCGAGCTTTAAGATATTATTTTAAATTATTTTCCAAGCTCAATAATTCTTATAAAATTATTTTTGAGTATTCGAGCCCTATTATTTAATTATTAAATGATTCAGAAGCCCGTTTTAATTCCGAAAAATGTTCAAAAATTCATAATAAATCAATCGTTTATCCGTTTAATACGAAACGAACGCGTACAGACTCAGAAAAATATTCCGCTTTCAATAAAAATATTTTCGAGACCCAAATTCTTTTGTTTCGAAAGGTCGCTTGTTTTACGAATCATTCTGAGTCGATTTTTGATCGATAAATCATATTTTGACCCGATTTTAGTTTTAAACATACCGAGTCGACCCTTCTGATGAACCGAGTCTTATGTGATATGAATTATATGATATATGAGTTATGTGTTTATGTGTTATGTGAATTAGGTGTGTATGTGGATCAAGGGTCCTATGTTTGTCTATTATATTTATGTGTGGGTCATAAGAATCTTGTGATAGACTGTTTCTTTTATGTGTGGGCTATCGTATGGGTAGACGATAGGATTTTGACGCATAGTTCGTCGAGTAATTATCGTTTAGACGATTAAAGTTCTATATTTTAATTATAGATGCGGATCATTCGAGTTGATCAGGACAAGACGTTGGATAAAGAATGAGATGGAATGGTATTGGGTAGCTGGCTTCTAGCAATCGCAGGAGCAGCATATCGATGAAGTGTTGAAAAGAAAGATGGTGATATTCTAAGACAGAATGTCAGAATAGATGCGATGTTACGAGTGTGACTAACTGCTAAAAATCTCAAAGGCAAGCACCCTGACTTCACTTATCATTCAAGTGATGTTTAATTCGAATTATATTATGCAAGTATTGTTTTCCCTATTCTCTGTTTGGAATAGATAAATGTTTTACATATCGCTGAATTAAATGATTCTGTTTATGCAAGTACTCTTCTGCTGTTCTATGTTCAGAATAGCTAAGTGATTTTACTTATCAAATTACTGGATTTACAAATGTTTTGGGTTTTGAGAAAATGAGTTGGTTTTGCAATTATTCCTGCCCAAGTGAATGAGGGAATAAAATTATTTCGGGTGTCGAGTATTATGACCCCTATTCAATAAAAGGTTTTGAGATTGAATGGTTACTGATTGCGTAAGAGGCCGAAGCACCGGTCCAGCGTAAGCTATTATACAGAAGTGTAATACGGAAGTGTAATATCTTACAAGGCTTGTTATGCCTTTTCTGGCGCCCTATAGGTACCGTATGTCTTTGGGATACGGGTAGTACCTATATTAACGGTATGGCTGCGGGATACCGGTGTTGTTTCATGACTGATCATCAGGAACAGCATAGTGCATAATTTGGTTCCAATCGATATTATTATATTGCTTTTGATAATCTTATAAGGAATGATTTATCAACTGTTTCTGTTTTGGAATAATGGTAAAGTGCGGTTTTGATTCAGATTTTGATTTATGCTGATACTTACGTTGTTGTTAAATATCAAAGGTGGTATTAATATAGATGAATGATGTTGACTTCAGTATGGAATGTTGTGAGCATCAAAGTTCATATTGATATCTAATTTGATATGACAACAAAATAAATATTAATTTGAAGAGTTGAGTTTTGAGTAAAGTTTATGATTCATTCCATGATCATTGTTTCATGTTATTGTGGTTTACGATATTTCCGTAAACACTGTTTTTACGAGTTTTATTCTCGTCAAGATTCAAAGTATTGCTGAAGCATGTCGCTCAAGAATATCAAAATGGTTTTGAATACAATTAAGGAATCAATTATGGGGTTCTTCAACTAAAATTTTATGATTCAGCAACTATGATTTTAAAAATGTTTTGCTCTAATGCAGATATCGGTTTTATATCAAACGACCCTATATTTACTGTAATGAACTTGCTGAGCATTTCTTTCGCTCATACTTGCCTGTTTTTAAATTTAACCTCCAGTGAGGATTAGCTTGCGCTGTTTAGCTGCGTAATTTGAGGAAGCAAAGAAGAAGCTCTTAGAAGGTGGTTGGTCCAGGGTTTGCGGACTAGTGTAAGTTTTATTGTATAAAGTTGTTTATATTATATTGTATTATAGTTGTATATTTTATTTGGGCCTAGTATACCTCATTTCGAAGTTATACTAGTGGGTTTAGTTTTGAGTTGGAATTTATTGAAAAGAAATGTAAAAGAAAGTGAGAAAAATTTATTTGTGGAATATTGGATATCTTGTTTCTAGAACTGTAACCTTAAAAGATCTTGGATTAGTTTGGGGTCATTTATGATAATTATCTTCCGCTGGCATTTATTTATTGATTAAACAGGTTAATTTGGATTGAGGTTTCATAGTGACGACCAAATCCTCTGACCCCGGATTTGGGGGCGTTACAATAGACTCTCATGGTCTTTTAATATTGATGCTCAAAATTTTTTACTTTTTAACCTTTGGTAGGTGGCATCTGGTTTCTCAAAATAAAAGCAGCAAAAAGATACATAATATTACAAAGTTAGTGAGGAGTGGTACCTTAAAAATATTTTCCTTATAATTAGCTTAATGTTTTGTGGTTTCTCGCCTGCCAAGGGCAAGAATTCCTCTTCATTTTCCTCACTGTACTCCGACCCAAGATTAAATTCAGGATTATCATCCTATTTGGTCTTTTAGGTGACAAGTGGATAAGAATCATATCTGCTGTTAAATTTCCTCATTGCTCGTCGATCTTTCGGAATTCCATGTCTTCTTTTGGGAGGACCTGCCCCTCGACTCAATCGGGCCTTTAATCATGGCAACATATCATAAAAGGAAAGTTGGGAATTAGCGAGTCCCATTTTCCAAGAATCTCTTAGATTTTTATATTATAGTGTGATGATCATCGAGTCTTCATGGGGAATTTCAACCCTTTCGAATCAGAATCATCAAAATAATTAGAAATTTCCATTATCGCTCCTTATGGTGTACTACCTTTCGGGCACAATCTTTCATTGAGTTTCTTGAAGTCCCAACGATCATTATTTTTCTAAAGATCATATTGACAATTAGCCCTCGGGGCTGCTTATTTTCCCAGAGTATCTTGATCTCCCCTCATATTCTTCATAATATTTTATTCTATTATTTTTTCACCATCTTGGTGAACCTGTTCAGTATCCCTCCTCAAATTTATAACTCAATTGTATTCCTTAGCTGTCGGAAATCATTGACGTCAGCTTCGTGAAATTTTGATTATAAATTTTATTCCTCTTGTTAGGGTTGGTGCGCAGTGGCATCGGCCATCGACAGTCTTCATATTTTCATATTTATCAAGACTCGGCTTCTGGGAGCATTAAACTTGTATTCTTGGTGAACTTCGGTTCTCTGTTGTTCTTCCTCGGGGGGGGAGTCTCCATCAGGGATACTTATCCTTAGCATCACACTTTTGATCCTCCTTTTGCTATTATTTGTTATCTTCATCGCCTCCTATCTAGGGTAAAATTCTTCTTCATGTTATTTATTTTCACCTCCCCACTGTTACAACCTATATATGCTTTTTATATTGGTTTCGGCCAATGAAAATGTAAAGTTAACATCCCAGGCTCCTTTTCATTGACATCCAATCATTCAAGTATATGGTGATCAAGGATTTTCTTTGAATCGGTCTAGGTCATACAAGGATTCATTTTATCCTCGTTTCATGTTCTTGGGGGATGCAAAATTGCTCATACAGTTTTGTACCATTATCGAGTTATGCCCCCCCCCCCGGGTTTAAGAAAATGTCATGCATTTATAAAATCGTTCATCGGCTGTTGTACTAGAGAGTTTGAAAACTTTCTTACATGGTTATCCGAATTACTGAATCCATCATATGCCCAGATTGGGGTACCTTTAGCTTCCTTGAAATATAGGTATTCGTAGTTTCTCTCGTGGAGAGATATGTGGGATTATTCAAACCTTCAAGGGGCATCAAAGCGTTGGGATCAATCCTTGGAATTTTTGACTTCCTTCTCCATGGAAGGCCGTTTGAACCAACTATATCGGGTAATCGACCCTCGGGACTCTAGGCTTTCCAAATTTTGTAAGTAATCGAGTTTGTTGTTCCCTTTTCAGGTTTCTTTTCCTCCATTAAATCATGAGTTTGATGAGATGAAAATTCGCTCTTCATCATTCTAAGCTTCAGTCCTTGACGCCCTCGAGGTTTGGGACATCCTTTTTCGGTCGGTCATTTCATGGACGTCACCTTCTTGGAGTGGCATCCTTATCACTTCATATTTTATCATCCTCTGTCTAAAAACTGGAATAATCATAAATTTGATCATTGATGGGTTTCAATCCTTGAATATAAGGGGGTGTATATCCTCTGTACGATTGATGTTGAATTATGTTTCCTTGGTAATAATCATTGAATCCATATCCCAGATCGTCCATGGTTTGGGAAAGGAGAACATTGGTAGAGCTAAAGTCTCAATTACCATCTAAAATTGGGTTTCGACCCTTAAACTTGAGGATTCTATCTTTCCAATTTAGTGATCTTAAATCGTCCCTTCGGATTAAGATCGAGTTTCTGCCTAATGCATCTCCCAACTTGTTAAATCTTATTGACGTGCTCCTTATGAGCTTGAATTATTTTTCATAATGGTTTGAGGAATCATCCCTTCGCGCCCTCGAGACTGAGAACGTATTCCGATAATGGGCTATTTGCTTGGTTGTCTCCTTCATGGCTCGGTCACCTTATTAGACGGACAATCACTGTCCTAGGTATTAGGACTAGAGAAATCTCGGAATCTCTTATGAATGACGATCAACCCTTACAAAAACTGGAACTCATAATCCCACTACGGTCGATGCTGAAGTTTACTCCAATCAGGTAGGGATTCATTCCCTGGTTTTACATTTCTTGAGATTGGGGATCGGTCCCTATAATTAGCTTTCGGGTCACAGGGAGTCCCATTATTATGGGACCAGCTTCTTGGTTTTATGATTAAAAGTTGTGGTGCTTCAATGGTGGAAGAAATAACTTGAGTTGTAGCTAGTAGATCTTGATCGCTTTATGATTCTTTATCTTTTTAGCTTTCCAGATGTGTGCTTCATGAGCACGAATCCTCTTTTTTACGATTTAGGGTTTCATCATTTCACATATTTGGGGCTAAAAACACCCTTTGATAACAGGTTCCTTACTCGGCTGCACCCTTCTTGGAGCGATCTCCTCTTCATATAAACAATCATTATCCTCGATATAGGGATCACATAAATCATAACTTCTCCCTTCAATAAGGTTTAACCCTTATAAATAGAAAGGTTCGTACTCCTCATGTACTCGACGTTGCGTTCCTCCTCAAAATTTGACATCTCATAAGGTGGGTGATCATTCACCCTTGAGGGAAGCTCAATTATTAACATCTAAAATTTGGGTGTTCATTAATGAGAGCACCATCTATAGTTTGGGAATCTTCCCTTAATCATTCATCTCTTGAGGTTGGAGACCGTTCTTTGAATCAGCCAGTCGGGTAACGGAGATCTCTATACCTGAGACATCAGCCCCCTAACAACTGAGGATTGACTGTGGTGGTATCCCAATGGTGGATGTGATATTGTGCATCGCAACAGGTGGTTTCTCGGTGCTTCTTCGTGCTTTTATGGTTGTCGTCTTCTCCCCACAGACGGCACCAAATGTTACGGGTAAAAAACGTAGATTTATTTATTGCTTGTATTTAATGTTTAGGGTTTGATAATCTTCGAGCTTTAATGGTTGCGCTTGTATTTTATGGCTTGAATCTGCCCTCACAAGATGCCTACGTACCTTGGCGTATGCCAAGGATTAAGCCAAAATGTAGTTCTTGGTGATGAATGCCCTCAGGGCTATGGCAGCGAAAGCTCACCAAGGACGTAGTGACTTTCATGTCCTTCGAGGACTGAATCTAAAACATCATTCCAGGTAATGGCCTCGTGGATTGAAGGATGCATTCTCGGATTTGTGACGTGTGGAGCTCTTTTTCAGAAAAAATGTCCTCCTGAAGTTGAAGAGGTAAGACCCTTTATATAGAATTTGAGACTCTAGAAATTAGGGTAAAATTGGGTGACTTGGTGGGCAAGTATCCATCTTTGATTGGACTTTTGAGTCCTAGAAATCAGGAATTAGTTTCCTTCTGAATTTAGGTTGCTTGGAGGCTACTTCTTGTAGAAGTAGTTACTTATTTAAATACATTTATTGGCTATTTAATTAGCCCCTTTATTAGTTACGAATTTAATAAATAATTAGGGTTTTGGGCCTCACTAGTTGGGCTTTTCCCTTTGACCAAATCAGGTCTAATTAATGCGACATTAACTTTGCAATTAGGGTTATTTTTATTCCCCATCACCAAGTGAGAAGGTATCTCTAGAATCTACTCAGACTTTATCTTCTCATGTTGTTCATTTGGAATCTAATTCTGATATGAAATTATCTATCAAGGCCACAACAGTTTTAGTCAAAGGATTGCATTCTTCTGTCTCTGCACTCAAGAAAGATAATGTTGATCTTAGAGAAGAGATGTTGATATTTCTGTGACTATTAAAGGTACAAACAAACACAATGGCTTAATAAAGAGGATGTTTAACATGGAAGCTAGCAATATCAAATGTCTGAGAAGCTAACAGCTCTGGAAGCAAGTCAGATTGCTACAAATTCTAAGTTGGATGTTACTCTCTCTCTCTTCTATAAAGTCTAGATGACAAAAAAGGGGAAATAGTACCAAAGAAAAAATGTCAACCTGAATCAGTTTTAAGGAGAAATACCAATTCTGATGATGATGGTGATAAGCAAGCAAAGAAGACCTCTGATGCTGTGATAGTTCAAACTGGAACTCGAATTCAAAATCAAACTACACGGTCAACTCAAGTCTCTAAGGGTATGTTACGACCGGTATTTAAGTACTCGTAATTGAGTTGTATTTAGACAATTGTGTGTAAATATTATAAACTTGCATGAATGTGTGTCAATTAAATGTCTACGTGGCCCAGGGCAGTAGAATATTATAAATCGATAAGCGAAGTGTTTTATTTAGAATTTTTGTTTGTGATTTTCAAGATATTATTGGTTGATGAAAATTACTTTTCAAAAATATATTTTCTTTAAAATTATAAAAGTGATCTTATAAAATTTCTAAAATTCCAAGCTATTATATAGTATAATTCTTGTAACTTATGGATTTTTATATTATAAAAGTCATTCTTTTAAATGATATTTAAAATTGTGAATAAAGATTTATTGATTACCCACTTGCTCTTGCATGCATTTGAACATCCAAAAGGAGAGAGGGGTAACAAATTCATTTCCAACCCCACTAACTTCTTTCTATTAACCAATTTACTAGAATAGACTTGCATGCAAAAACTTGGTTATTTTGGGAGATATTAGGCCCTTAATCAACTGTAGAGGGGTGTGAATACATTTAATACAATCAATTGGACAAAGCTTCAACAGAATCAACAGTTTTTATATTATCAGATTAAAACTTATTACAAACGTACTCTCTCGAAAGGATGAATAAATATCCTTGAGATGTGCTAGGTTATGCAAAACATTCAACAATATCACAATGTATATAGCATGAACCTAATATGTGCTTTATATAGAGCACAACTACACAATGTATAAGAAATCCTATTATATTAACAAGGAAACCTAATACAATGCTTTTAAGATAAAGTCTTTCACCACCTTGAGTTCCTGTTTCCTTTTCCTTATCAACGATCAACTGATGTGATAAATACTAATTACATCATCCGTTGACATCATCATCTATCGATATCATTATCCGTTGATATCATCATCCATTAACATCATCATCATCTGTTGATATAAGTTCTGATGTGAACTTCTGATAGTTTCTGCTTGATATCATCAATTGCTCCTAACAATCTCCCTCAACTTGTTCATTATGTAAATATGGACAAGTTCCAATTGATGACGTCAAAACTATCTAAATGCTGGAATCAAGTATGCATATTCAATCTTGCTTCAGTGAATATCAGACTTTACTCTTCATTCTGAACTGCTTCTTTAACTTGAGCAATGTCAGAGGTTAATTTCAGTTCATCACCCCAGTCAGCTCCATAAATCTTCCTTCTTCGGTGAGCTTGACTGATTTCTTCTTCTTCACATTTTTCTTCAGTATCATAAGCTTGAACTACTGTATAGATTGGATCTATCAGTATTTGTGATTTAGTTTCTTTAGATACTGATTTCTTCTTTGCAACAGCTTTAGCTTTAGGCTTTGAAATCTTTGACGTCTCTCCTATCTTCTCTTGTTCTTTAAGCTTCTTGTCATCAATTCCAATAACTTGTGATCTGAGAGATCTTTCATCTTCTGCCTGATTGATTTCCCTTATAACTACACCTCTGGTTAGTCTGTAAGAAAGATTATCTTCATAAAATACTTGAGAAATAACATCTGTGACGCCTTCCAAACCCGGGTCAGAAGTTTGGGGTTCACAACACATACACTCAATATATAAATACCTGCTTATGAAAGTAATGTATGCAAAGACCCTTCTTACCATAATCATGGATCGCAACAGGTTAAAGTATGAAAACAAGACACAACCTTAACTTTTATTACATCGCACCAAATCCCAACTAGTTCTGCTTGCAACTGATGATATCATTCTTACAATCTTACATAAATCATCTACATTATAAAGCTCTTGCTAACTCGGTCCATCTTATCCTGGAATCCTAGCTCGCACACTGGACTGGGAATCCTCGTTACCAATAATTTCCTTTTTAACTGTAAAATATGATAAACAGATTTGCAAGAGTGAGCTAACTAGCTCAGCAAGTCATAATAGCAATAATTGAGGTTCAACAATGATCAGTTGAAATGATTCATAAGAATCAAGTTTCTGGATAAGCAACGAATATAATTAGATATTCTTTTCATTTTTTTTAAAAAAAACCAAGGTTAGGCTGCTAATCAGTCACGTACTAACCCCGAGCAAAGCTCCCGGCTTTGCTCTATATACTGGATCCAAGCCACGCATTGGCCTAATCTGACCACGAATTTGGTCTGACCACGAATCTGGTCCACATTTATAAAACCATCCAATTCTAAAATAATTCAATATGATACCCATTGCAATTCAATAAAATTAGAATCATAATTAACATTGATAAAGCATATATCTCAGAGCATAAAACAGTTCACAGGTCTCACCGGGGAGTATCAAGGTGTAAGTATGAAGAATGGCTTCAAGCCTGATAAAGAATTAAGTATCTGAAGAACAATGGTTCAATGATAATACAGGGTATTGATCTTTGATGTGATAGGGTAATACAGGGTGTATAAGTTTCTGTATGCTCAAGAAATTCTGTTGAAATACTTGGTTTATGGTGAGTATGTATTTGTGGAGTAGTGTTGTATTGGTATGGTTTAATATCTGGGAAATCAACCGTTGGTGGTTTACAAAAAATAAAGCTTACAGCTCAAGTTTAATGATATGATCAGGGTTCAAGGTTGACTAGTTTAAAGCGCTTGCAATGTAAAACAATATTTACTTTGAATACTATCAACATGTTATGAGAAAGTTCAGAAATACTTGCAATATATCTCGAGTAAAGGTTCAGAAGGACTTGCCTTATTATAGATGATTTCCAACTTTACTTGTACTCATCTAATAATTCTACTCATCAATCATTTTCCTTCTTTTTCTATGCCTTGCTTCTATTCGTCAATCACTTGCATTCTCTTTCTACGCTTCAATTCTATCTATGGATCACTGACTTTCTTTTTCTATGCCTCGCTTACTCTGCTAGGCATCACAAGTATCTATCAATACTCAATCTCATATCATTCTAATCGTCACGTAGACGTCATAAGCTTTTATCTACCCTTCGTTTTACCCAAATCCGATTTACGGATTGAGAGTTATGACCAAAACAGTCAAACAACAACCACATAGGCATATAACACATCAATCAGATAGCACGTAGCATATAACATGCAAGATATTCAATTAAAATAATTTTTCAAAGAAGATTCGGGGTCAAAATGATTTTCCAGATATTTATTACGAATATTTGAACATTTTTCAGAATTAAAATTGGACTCCAAATCATTTTATAATTAAATAATAGGGTTCGAACAACCGAATTTGACTTTAAAATATTTTATAATAATTATCGAGCTTTGAAAATAATTTAAAATAATATTTTAAAGCTCGAAACTATTTTTCGGGATTTTTAAATCAATTTTAAATAATTAAATCTAATTAAATAATCAATTAAAATTAATTAATAACTAATTAAATTAATTAGTCAATTAATATTTAAATTAATTGACTAATTAAATAATTAATTATCAACTACAATTAATTAATTAAATAATTAAGATTTATTTTAGAATAAAAATAATTTTCAGAATTGAAAATATTGATTTTTGGATATTTTAAATAAATAAAAAGATTTTCTGAAAATAATTTGTAAAAAGAGAATATTACTTTTGTAAATTATGGAAATAGGAGTCTGATTTTGCAAGAATAAAGAAATCTTGAGGGCTAAACTGCAAAAATAACATTTTAGAAATATTTTTGCAATCAAATGAATCAAAACCGGGTCAGGAAATAAAAAAAAGGGTCGGGAAGAACACCGGAACCCAACCCGAAATCTGCAGAAACCGACGGCCGGGAAATTCTCCGGCAAAGCTCCGTTTTCGACCAAATAAGGGTTATTTGACTCGATTCGATTGGGGTTTTCATTTTAAACTCTCCCAGGAACTCAAATCCATCAACCAAACATTCAACTGATTCCTGGATTTAACGCTCCGGTCAAATCGACCAAGAACTCCGACGAAATGTTCAAAAATTCAACGAGCAATTTCCAGGAATCGTTTGTTGCATAAATATACATGAATCGATTCCAAATCAAGCAAGGAACATAATCCAATCATCCAATTCGACTAATAATCCCTAATGAAGAAATGCCTAATTTTTAATCAAGAACATAAACCCTACTTCTTCAATCAGAGAATCAAACATCATTTTAATCATGTTATTGAACTCGGCTTTTGACATATAATATACCAAAATGACCAGGAAGAAAAGATCTACATGATTATGCCATCAAATCATATCAAAAACATCAAGAATAAAAATTCCTAATTTAATCCATAAATAATTTGAATTAAAATAATTAAATCGGAAAAATACCTTGATTTCTGGGCAAAAACAAATGGTTGATTCAGAAAGAGGATTTCGAGAGCTTCGTTTTGATATATTGCACGCCCGAATCAGAGTTCATAACGCCTTCGTTTGTGCGATTGATTTTCAAGAATACGGTATATTAATAAGGTTTTCTCTATTTTTCCGGGGTTTGTACTGTCTGGTTATGATTTTACGCATGAAAATGAAATAAGAAAGGGCTATTTATATTTACGGAATATTAGTACGTTATGGATCGTGTTGGATCGATAAATACGTTCATTTTGGATAAACATTATCCTTTTTGGATAAACACTATCCTGTTTTGGATAAGTACTATCCTGTTTTGGATAAGCACTATCCTATTTTGGATAATTATCAAAACTGGGCTTTAATAAAACTATTTGTACGAAGATAATGTTATCGAAAAGGGTTAGCGTATCGAAAATATTGCGCCGGGCCACACAGGGGTCAAACCGTAATCCGGATCAAAAAGTCAAAACATGGAAAATGTCCGGAATTACCAGATTAGGTTAGGAAGGAGTTTTCGGAAGAGTTTCGGGTTGTAAAAATGTAAAAACGGTTGAGGTTGGAAGATTCCCGGCTTTAGAAAATGATTTTGTAATTATTCAGAAAATAATTAATGTAACACCCCCAAATCCGGGGTCGGGGATCCGGGTTGTCACGATTTCCATTTCCCTTAATAACACCCAATCTTAATAAACAATCAACTACTCTGTACTGTGACCCCATAATAAACACACACACACACACCACAAGTTATAGTCTCAGAGATGAATATCCAAAAGTAACACGAGTCATTTTATTCCAAAATTATATGCCATTACACCTTAAAAGGGTTTTTGAATAGATTTACATTTCTTTGCCATTATTACAATTGATAAAGATACATAAGTCTGGTTCATCAATAGTTGAAAACCTAGCCTATTGGTAGCTCCTACCTCAGCTACGGCGGCATCAACGCTTCCAGAAGACTGCGGAACGTTTTCTAACCGCTTGCGAATCGGGAGCTTGGTCCTGTTCATCTTTTCTATCTGTTGTTGTGTGATGAAAGAAGAAAGCAAGGGTGAGCAGCAAGCCCACCAAAATAATATGTATAATAATTAACAATATATGAGCCTTCTCATAGTACTCATGAAAGTCTTGGTCAAAAGAAATGAACCAAGTTTGATATCTTAATGCGATGAAGTCGCAAAATATTCAGTATATATACATATATACTTTTCAAAATCTTGGAAGTCCTCTTCCATGCATCATATACACAGAGTTCCAGTTTATAACTGTATAAAACTATCGTTGCAAGGTGATCTTATATATCTAACCTTGTCTCAACATTTTTCTGAAAATCTTTGACATGCATAAGATAATCATTTACTAGATATAAGTTTAAAAGATGAAGTTACAAGATACTCCAATATACTTATATCTTTTCCAAATACTACTTGAACTACCACCGTTCAAGTTATAATGAGCTTTCAACAGTTCATCACATAGATGAGACTACAAGACAAGATTTGAATAGATTAATCTTTGAAATATTATTGAATGAAATAAGTTACGAGATACTTTATTTAGTCCCGATATATATATACACATATATATCTCTTAAACATTTCCTGGAACCTCTATTATGTAAAGTATGAACAGAGTTTGTAACATCCAATGAATTTTGGAAAGGAAAAGAATTTTGGCATAAACCCGATATCTTGCTGATCAGGCAAAGATACCAATAAGTAACCTTTTCTACTAGTAGATGGATGAATCCCCCACCGGTCATCACCCTGGCCACATAAGGACCTTGTACTGGACCGCCACCCGGCCTCTTACGCGTTGATGGACTGCCACCCAGCCACTTACACTTTGATAGACCGTACCCCGGCCTGTCGCTTATGCCGACTCAATTAGATGGGCTTACTTCCCGAACGTTGGGTAAGTAATCAATTCATTTGTCAAAATAACAACCTCGTTGTGAATATAATATACACCACAGAGCCGGATCCCCCAGGTTTTGAGCGAGTATTTAAATCCCCCTTTGAAAGGAAGATCTTAAATATAAAAATGAGTTTTGGGGTCCACTATAACTTTAAAAATCATTTTGAATACTCGAAAACATTTTTAAGAATGTTTGGAGTACTGCTGATTTATTAAAATAAATCAATCCCGATATATTAGAAATATCTGAATATTAAATATTCGAAGTAGAAGTTTTAAAACTCATACTTGAAATGGATATTAAATAACCAAAGATATACTTATATGAAAGTACTATCTTTATTTGAATAATCGAAAATAAGTTTGATTATCGAAACATTATTCTTTAATAAAATAAAGAATATTATTAAACAATAAGCGGAGTCATAATACCTCGAATGAATATTATTAATAATATTCATTAAATAAAATAAACGGAGTCATACATCCTCAAATGAATATCCAATTAATAATCATTAAATATAATAAACAGAGTCATAAGTCCTCGAATTAATATTCAAATAATATTCATTAAATAAAATAAAGTTAAAGTTATCGAATAAACCTTATTCAATTAATAGTTTTGAAAACTATAACCATATATATATATAAATATATATATTATACTCGGGAACATCGACTCCCGGTTTAGAAATATGTTCACCTTTTGATCCCCTATACTAAGGGTAAACTCAAATACCGCTTATCTCTAGAATAGGTATTATGCAACTATAAGCATTTGAACCAACAGATATATAAATCAAGAATATGAAACAGGCATGCATATATACCATATCACATGCTACAATATATCGCAAGAATTTGCTAATAACAAATATGCATTTATCGCAAGATCATGCATATACATATATACATCACAACAACAGTTATACGGGTAGAAAACTTGCCTGGGCGACTGGGGGTTATAAATGGCTTAGGACGAGTCTGGTAACCTATAAACAACATATAAGTTGGAATTAAACCAAAGTCACTTGTAAATCTATACTTTAACCAATTTAGACTCTAACGCTCGCTTTGCGCTTAATGATTCTCTTAAGTCACTCGAGTACCCTCAGCTCCACCATTTTTAATAAATTAACCATTACAAGTTTTAAGGAGATTCTTTCGCGAGTGTCTTACCAACTGCCTAACACACTTTACATAAATGTTTCATACTCCAACTAGCCCTTTTAGGTCTTTAACATATGTTTCAAAGTAAGGAGAGGGGTAATGATTCGTTCGCGAAACGTCGTTACTTAAAACGGTCGTTTCTCCTAAACCGTACATCGGAATCAAACGAACCACATATCAAAACGAAGCTCGCAACATGAACTATCTAAACATGGCAATGGTCAAAACCTAGTAGGGAGTTCTCGGGTCCTAATGTTATGAACAAAAGCAGTCTAAAGTAAATCGGACATTACGACGGCTATGTTTACGCGATTTCCCAATTTTATACCATTCCAATTCAACCACCAATCAATCCCAATTCATTGATACAAACAACATCCATCCACACTACATCATAACAGCCCCAATCAACTCAAAATTAACAATTTATACTTATTCTTAAACTTGAATTTAAACTATACTTAAGTTCTTTAACCAATCCATAAGATTTCAACATTCAATTCACTACCATTCCAACCCAAACTCTAAACCAACAAGCATCAAGCTACTCTTTTACCATAATAATCAAAATCATCCTAATATACAAAGTAAAGCTAGGGTTTGGAGATGTTATACCTTCCTTGAAGTGATTGGAGTAGCTAGGAAGCCTTAAGAAGCCTTGAGATGTCTTAGGGATGCTTGGATCTTAAAGGAAAAACAAGAAAAATCAAGTTAAAAACCTTGAAATCACTATTCATTATCTTCTTCATTGATTTATTGGAAGAGATTGAGAATGAATTGGAGGCTTAAACTTATAGGATAGCCATATCTATGCATAAGGAGTACTAGATAATTATCTTACCAATTAAGGAAGCTTGGAACTTGAATTTTAAAATTCTTCTTCTTGAAATGGAGAAAAGCCGAGAGCAATGTTGAAGAAATGAAATAATTTTGTGTTTGCTTTGATTTGTTTTGGCTAGCTTGGTTGTTTTTGTTTTGTTTTTGGTTAATTACCTTTCTAACCTTGAACTTTGTGTGGTTTTAAATCAACCACACCTCATTCCCCTTATGTCATGCTTATGTCACTTTGTGATGTCATGATCCCTTACTTGCCCTCTTCTTATTGGTTGGATGACCTCATCATCCCTAACCTCCTTGATTAACTTCCTGATTGTTTGCCTAATGACCCCTGATCTGTTATACGGTTCGCTTAACTTTCGTTCTCGTTTCTCGTTTGAGGGATCATACCCGGGATCTTATTACTTGGGTTTCCTTAACCTTTCTCAATACATTATAATCCTTTTATGATCCTCTCTTATAATCCTTTAATTTAAATCCTTTTTATCCTGTTACCTTATACTCACTTCTTTCCGTATCTAGTGGATTTCCGGGAAAAATCAAAGTGTTCGGAATTGGATTCTGACGATCTTTACATACACTTATATACCATATAGAGTACTAATAAAATCTCAGAATATCCATAACAGAACCCCTACATAGTGTGGCATGAAAAGTTTTCTCATTCAGCAAAAGCACTATTCATAAGGGTTACAAAAAGTTCAAAATTTTGGGGGTTATTACAATTAATAAATTCATAAATCAATATAAAATCATATAACACTCCAAAAATTAACTGAAAAATACCTTAATTATCTATATTTTATTCTGAACATAATAAAATTAACATACTTATACTTTACCACATATAAACATCCGCATAACAATACCAATCATCAGATAATTCACCAAAAATCACAATATAATCACATAATAGTTATTTATTAACAAAAAATAATTACATGCTATGTCCCGGATATTACAACAGCAATATCAGAATTTGCTGTCTTCGTAGAATTCTTGAAGTCTTCCTTCATTTAATTTAGCTGTTCAAGATCAACTCCAGGATTCTCTCTTGCAAATATTCTTCTACTCACCCCAGGGTCAAATAATTGAATATTTGGATCCTTGTTGAATAAAGTTGTCTTTCTTCCTTTAAATTTCAGAGTTTGAAGATATTGACTTGCTTTAGCACCATCTTCTATCTCCAGAATACCTTGTTCTTCATTAGCAGCAGTTGTGACTTGTGAAAATTGTTGCATATTTATAGTCACAGTCAATTCTTCTACTCTTCTTTCATTCTCCTTACTCTATCCACCATGTCTAGATTAAAATCTAATGATTGCTTTTGATGAACCACTAACTTCAACTAGCTCTTCACTTGTTCTCCTTTTACTTTCCTTTTGTTCCCCCTTATACCTCCATCAGGATTTTTATCATCAGTTTTTGTCAATGTCAGCTATTTTCAGCTATTTGCATTTAGATTTAACAATTTTCTCCCCCTTTTTGGCATAATCACCAAGCAGTAGAGAAAGAATCAGACATTTGAGCTTATTTAGCTTCCAATCTAGCTTGACTGGCTTCAATTGCAGTTTTCCTGACAACTATTGGTGTAATTTGTTTCTAAATTTCTTGATGAGTAGTTAGCTTTGAAGCAATCAATGATTTTTCGATCTGATTGATTTGAGTAGTAGTTGCTTCTTGAGCTGTGTGTAAGGATTTGACAACTAAAGTTGATTCTTTCAGATGATTCAGCATATTAGGATTTTTAATCTTCTGTTCTGCTATTTCCAGATGTGCAACAACTTATGTTCTGGAAATAGGGTATGTATCATCTTTCCAATGAGCATTCCAGAGATTATCAAAATAATTCTGCTTCTTCTTAGCATCTAACTCTTTCATTTTCTGTTGTCTCACATGCATAGGCATATCTTCAGGGAAGAAAAGATCATCCTCAGGATCTAAAATATCATTATAAATATTAGCTTCTTCACCATCATTAGATTGTTCAATAGCAACTAGATTTTGCATTAATTGCTGAACTACATCACCAGCTTCAGCATGTAGAATAGAATTAGAAATTGGTGCAGTATATGATCCAGTAGCTTCAGAAGCTTCCACACCTTTAGCAATTAACTCCACATCTTCAAGTATTGGAGATAAATGAATTGGAGCTTCGAGATTAACTTCCAGGACCTCAGTTCCTGTAGAATGCTGTGGTGATTCTGAAATGGATGAAACTTTATGAATGGACTATTGTGCTACTACATCGTCAGCAACAACAGGGATTTTCTCAGGTGATGGTAAAGTAGAGTAAATGGAATGTTTTTTTAAAAAAAAATTGATTTTCTCATGTGGTGGAATAGTAGAATGTATGGACTCCAAGAAAATATCAGTACTTAGACTTGTAGGGAGATTAATAGCCTTTGGTACATCAGAGTTTACTTGAGGTCCAACAGACTGTTGTTCATCATCTGTTTCTTTAGTACTCTGAGCACCTGCAAACATATAGCAAATAAAACTTAATCTCTCTATTCTTTTAAAGTAGTCTCACTACTCCTCACACCATACATCTCATGACTTTTAATAGTCAGAGCTTCCTCACAAGAAATACTAAATCCTATCTCTCATCTACCTCTCCTTTTTCCAGGAAGGATCCTGCCTCTCTTAAATTCTGTTTCTCTCTCAATCTTTTCACACATCTCACAGAAAAAGGCTCAGAAAGATTGTCCTACAGAATTAAGAGGTGGCTAAAGAAGGGTGATCTGGTCAGACATATAGAGGTAGTCCTTAAATAAGGTCTAGAACTAATCATACCAACAGGATTTATATCATGAAAAAATAAATGCTGAAAAGACTGAATCAGTATTTAGAATAAATGTCGATAAAGTAATAACAATATTTATACCTTGTGAATCCACAATTAAGCTCACAGTTAATACTGTGGTTATGATAGTTGTTGTTCATCAATAATGAGAACCTCCATTTGAATTGGAGAGGATTTGATCAGAATATTGTCATGTACCATGATCTCAAACCTTGTTCTTCTTGCAAAGAATGAACACTTGAATGTGTTTATTGAAAGCTATCACAGAGTCTTCAGTAAAAACTGATGAAACCCTTGTGCCTCTGTTAGTATCATTAAGATCTACCTCAGAAAGTAGTCTCTAACCAACTAAATGTTGATTCTGAGTGGTGAGCACAATTCAAGAATTATGTCACTTGATTTTTGGCAACATTTGAGAAAAGAATTCAAATGTTTCAGTTGTGAGAAGAAATTTAAGATATAAGATGTGTTACTTTAAGAAATGAGTGTGAACAACTTTCTTGAAAAGAAAAAGAAAGTCTCAAAAGTATGTCTTGAATAGACACTTTAGATAGTCAAGAACACTCAAAGATAATAATCCTCATTGACTAAGAATTAAATCTTTCATAAATTTCTTCTTTAATAACAGTTACCACCTGTAGTGTACTCAATCTGTACTGAAGTGATCACGTGAACTTAAACAGAGATTAGTTTATTCACATGCACTATTAAAATTATCTGAAATTAAAAATACTTTACTGATTTGGATATAAATAGTTAAACGCATTCAAGCACACACAAGAAAGTAAACAAATAGTCATTCATTCACTTAAAGAATCAAAGAAGACACAAATATTTTCATTGATAATTAAAAAGCTGAGTACAAGATTTTATAGAATTTTAAACATAAAATCCTAGTACAATCTAACTACTCGGACTTCTTCTGCCTCTATGCTGCTTGCTCAGCCCTCATCACCCTGCGATGATAAATCCTACTCATTGTGCCTACAAGAGAGATGATATTCTCTTACAGCTCAAGAGCTGCTCGACAAGCACGTTCCGCCAGTTCAGTACGAAGTTCTTCCTTAAGAAGAACTTCTACGGTGAAGAAATGTAGTTCTGACTGATCATCCCAAGAAAGATTATCATAGACTAAGTTTGGAACTTCATTTGGGTGATAAACTTCACCACCAATACGAACCTTAAGTTCGTATGGATCAAAATACATCTTCTCATCACTAGGATTGAAGATCGGCAGATAGCATCCACCATTGCGTGTGTAAAACTGGGGTTGAACCATTTTTGTTGAGCGAAGTTGTGAATGAAATATTAAGAAGATGATGATTTGAGTATGAAAAGACAGTGAGAAGTTTTGAGAGTGGAGGGTATGAATTTATAGCATAGAATTTAGAAACTGAAGGGACTCTTTGATTAACAATGCAATAATTAACCATAATGTGAATACACGATTACACGTATCTAGGTAAATAAAAATTAATCTCTCTCTTTAGATTTATATTCCTTATGTAAGTACTCAAGTATTATTAGATACTTACATCAGTAGCTAACCCATTTAAGCAATTAAAAGATATTCTACTAACTAATTGATTAAGTAAAAATACTGCGTAACAATTTATTTCGAATAAATTCAAAATAATCAATGAAGTATAACAGTCAATCATGGTTTGACCATTATTAGTATTTTAATTACAACTATCAGGATTTATCAACTACTAACATAATCTATTAGTCAAAATAAGTTTAACTAATAAAAGAGCATGTACACATAATCAGTAGTTCAACATGCAGTTTTCACATAAGATCATGGAAGATAATTACATGTTATCATGGCATCAACATTTAGCATAATAATTTGTATCTAACAAGAACTGACACATAATAAGATTCCATGCTTCAATAATATCAGCAGTCTTTATCCAGGCCATTGGAGCTTGCTTCAATCCATAGAGTGCTTTATCTAGTAAGTAGATATGATCTGGATACTTTAGATTAATGAACCCTGGAGGTTGTTCAACATAAACTTCCTCATCGAGTTTTTCATTTAAGAATGCACTCTTCACATCCATTTGTAACACCTTAAACTTCTTGTGAGCAGCATTGGAAAGAAAGATGCCTCAAGCCTTGCAACTGGAGCAAATGTCTCATCATAATCAATGCCTTCTTGTTGTGAGTAACCCTTTGCAACCGGTCTTGCTTTATTCCTTGTAATAATGCCCTTATTGTCAGTTTTTTCTAAACACCCATTGTGTGCCTACTACAGATCTGTTATTTGGTCTTGGCACAAGAGTCCAGACTTTATTCCTTTCAAATTCATTGAGCTCCTCTTGTATTGCTGTGACCCAGTCAGCATCTTGCAGAGCTTCTCCAACCTTATTAGGTTCAGTTTGAGATAGAAAAGAATGGTAGAGACATTCATTCTGAGTTGCTTTTCTTGTTCTTACACCACTATCAGGGTTTCTAATGATTAAGTCAGGTGTGTTTGACTTAGATCATTTTCTTGTAGGTGGAAGTTGAATCCTTGAAGACAAACCTCCCCCTTGATCCATGAACTCTCTGTTATTTCTTTGATTAGTACCACTATTATTTCCTGATGCTCCCCCTGAATCAGTGTTCCCATTGTTATCAATATTTGACTCATCAGAATTTGAGGAAGATGAGTCTAATGATCTTTCTATTGATGTTGCTTGAGTTGAATCACTTGTAATAATCTCTGGATTTGAGTCATGTTGCTCCCACTCAACATATGCTTCAGTTTTACAAGAATTTCCACTGTTCTGTGGAACCTCGGAGCTTTGAGTGATATCAGGATTTACTGTATCAGAGTCAGGATTTAAAATTTTCGCATAAGGTACTTCATTTTCAAATCTCAATTTGTCATGGTCATCTGCATCTTCTAGACCTGTTATCTTCTTGACATCAAAAGTGTTAAGGTATATGCTGAACTATTCGTTTGAAAGTATATATTAATCTTTTGAGAATCTTGAATGCATGTTTTCACAATGTATGTATATTATATATTATATACAATCTAGTATCAAATGGGATAACGGAAGATTAGATTGCCAGACTCCTTATATAATATAGTAAAGTTTCACAGTCTAAGTGGTGTTAGACAAACCACTAGAACGACTGAAGTATTATTTAGAAATAGTTTATCTTTACTATTGAATAATACTTGTGTATATTGAATGGGATTGAAACAGTAGAATAATTTTTCTTTTATTCTGACATAAAAGAAGAATTAAGATTCTACGATATTATTATTGCTTAGGTTCTTAATTCGGATATAGTGATTGACACTTGTATTTAATGCACATGCCTTGATTCATACAATAAGTAATTTATTTTTAGTTACGAATTTATGTATTGGGCATTGACATTATATACAGAGTGGGATATTGACTATAAAAGGAAACCGTGTCCGGAGAATATATTCGGGTGATGATGTCCTCTTGAAAGCTCATAAAGATAATTATGCTTTAGTCTTGCAGGCAGATTTGTTCTTGCACAATTATAAGGTTGAGTGGATGATCAAGGATAAAAGATGTTGATTAAATTAATTGTCAGAAATGTATTTAATTAATGGACATGCGATATCTTAAACACGGGGAATTTAATAAGCAAATAATATGGGGGCCGAATTAAATAATTAATTTACGGAATTTGAAAAGGTAGTGCAAATATTAATTCTTTAGTGGATTGAATTAATATTTAATGACGCCCAGAATGTCATTGGGAGGTCCGACCTAATTATCCATGATCCCTACTGTAGCCTATAAATATTTTAATTCTCTTGATGTCGAGAAGAAGGCGAGTGCGTGAGAACACGAGAACACAGAAACGAAAATAACATCCTAGGGTTTGAGAGAGCCAACGTTTTTCTCAAGGAGCCAGCTAGGTTTTTGGATTTTCAGAGCTTTAAGGATAGGAAAACCTTAGGAGATCGAAGCCCACACTTCGTCCAAGGAGAATCGAGGAATACAATAGAAGACGTGGATTTTAATCGCTTGCGCCGTAGCGATTAAGGTTAACGTTTTGTTCGAACTCTCTATAGAAATTCATATCGTAAAACGCAGAGCAAAGATCCGTTGTCCTAACAATTGGCATCAGAGCCTGGTTCTAGGTTCTGCGTTTTATGATATGAAGTCCATGTCATAATTATATATACAAGTATATAGTGGTATGCTAGTATTGATTATGTGATGCAGGTTGTTATTCACTATTATGGCCATGTTTTAATTATGTGTTTGGATCCCAAGTGGTTAATTCGTAATTATTTTATAATGGTTAAGATCCCATGTGGTTTATCGTGGTTTTGTAGTAAATCATGAGGGTTGATCGTGATAGATTTTTTCAATTCTTGTTTTGTAATCTTGTAGTCTCAATTTTTAATTGATCAAGGTTATTATCTAATGTGATAGAATAGGCTTATTTAGTTGTATTAAGTTGTATGTAATTGTTCGATCAACGAAGCTATAAGAAACAGAGATTTTCCGCTGTTGCATTCTGTTTTCAGGGAGCTTCGTTGTTTTGGGTACAGATTTTACATACGATGTCCTATTTGGGCTTATAATACCTTTTCGGTGCAGAACGAGACGAACATGCTGCAATACATTTAAAGATCTATTGCTCCAGTTTTCAAGTCATTCGGAGGCTATTTAGGCATTCAACTGGGCTCTCGAAGATTTTCAGAAATTACGAAGGATGAATTTGAGGACATCCATTGATCAGGACATCCGTTGATCAAGACATCAGTTGATCAGGACATCCGTTGATAAAGACATCTGTTGATCAGGACATCAGTTGATCAGGACATCCGTTGATAAAGACATCCATTGATCAAGACATTCGTTGATCAGCTTATATGAGGCCATAATAGTGAATGTGCTTTATTAGTTTCTGTTGATCTTGATTCTTGCTACTATATGTTTCTTGTCTGTGTTATTATGCCATGTGATACTAACCCCAACATGCTAGAATGACATGGACATAGGAATATTTTAAATGCTTTAATCATGTGAGTATGCTGCTATGTTATGTGTTCTTTGTCATTTACATATTACATGTGAAATTTGAAGAAATGACATAGGATGATGCATCTAGATTAAAATCCTCAAAGTAAATACTAAGTGGGAGAGGGAATTGATATGAAATCAAATCCCATGTTCTCCATTATTGTTTATATGTAATCTAACATAGAGACAAATATAAATTATATATACGTCACCCATCGTGACATGTAATTTATGGTGTCTAGAATGTTAAGGAGATTACTAGAACAAACTTCTTAAATTAATAACGAATATTGGAAGGTATACATGTCACCCATTATGGCGTACCAAGTTTCATAGATTTCAGATAATTATAAAATATCATTTGATGGCATCTGGTATAATTATGATTTAAGATTTGATAATGGTATAAACTTAGCTATGAAAAATAATATTGACCACCCCAACGTGGCGTATTATTTAGTAATAGAACCGAAGTAACATTTAAACAAATTTAGGTGTTATACATGTCACATATCGTGACGTACCAGAAACTTATGGTGTTTAAATGTTAGTTCATTAATTTTAATAATCATTAGAGGAACCAATAGGTCTTAATATTTAATTCACCATTTATGTGTTATGTGATGTTTTTATGCATGATTCTCAGGATACAATGGGGTTTAATCCACTGTTCACCATACTTAAGGATAAAAAACTTACCGGACCTAACTATATTGAATGGAAACAAAATTTGGATATTGTGTTGACAGCTGAGGAGTACAAGTTTTGCGCTTATGAACCCAAGCCAGATCAGCCTGCTGCTGATGCTTCTGAAGATACAAAAAATATTATAAGCGGTGGATTAAGGCTGATGAGATGTCGCAATGTTACATTTGGGCAGCAACGTCGGGTTTTTTGCAGCATCAGCATCAATCGATGGCCACTGATACGGATTTGCTCTTTAATCTCAAGGAACATTTTGGAGATCAGAATAGGGCTGCTAGGCAAGTAGCCATGAAGACTTAATGAACACTCAGATGACTGAAGGAACTCCTGTAGGGGATCATGTTTTGAAGATGATGTCTTATCTGAATGAGATAGAGATCCTTGGTGCTCAACTTGATGGGGAAACCCAGATTGACATTATCCTTATGAGCTTGCCTAAGAGTTTTGAGCAGTTTCGCTTGAATTACAACATGAACAAGAGGTTATATAGTCTCGCGGAACTTCAGGCAGCTGAAGGATTATTTTGGCAGAGTGTTCAAGTGAATGTGGTTGAGAAAGGTTCTTCCTCTAAACTGAAAGGTAAGAAGAAGAAAAAGGCTCAAAAACAGAAAGCTGCGAATGCCATGTGAGTTCAAGGTGGTGTGAAAAAGCCTAAGGGAAAGTGCTTCAGGTGCAAGCAGTCAGGTCACCAGAAACATGATTGTCCTCTTCCTAAGAAGATAAACAATACTGGTATGTCTCTTTCTCTAGTTACAGAAACATATATAGCGACTATATCTACGAGCACTTGGTGTGTAGATACAGGAGCCAATGATCATGTTTGTAATTCTATGCAGGGATTTCAACTATCCAGAATGCTTAGAGATGGTGAGATATACGTGTTCATGGGAGATGCTACGAAAGTAGTAGGAGTTATTCATTTATCTTTTGGTTCTGATAGGATTTTGGTTTTGAACAATTGTCTTTATGTACCTTCATTTAGAAGAAATCTAATTTCAGTTTATAAGCTTGCTATGGATGGTTATAATGTTTGTTTGGATCGTAATGTTTCTATTATGATGAATAAATGAATTATATGTTCTGGTACATTGCAAGACAATTTGTATATAATTAATCCTAGTCAACCTGCACTGCAACTACAAATAGGGAACTGAACAACACGTCTTCTACATCTATTAAAAGAAAGGAACCTTCTAATTTGAACCAAACATATCTTTGGCACTTGAGATTAGGTCATATTAACTTGAGAAGGATTCAAAGACTGGTAGTAGATGGGCCTTTAAGCTCATTGGCAGTGGAGCAATTTCCGGTTTATGAATCCTGCTTGGAAGGTAAAATGACTAATATACATTTCAAAGCAAAGGGGAATAGAGCCAAAGGAGTGTTAGAATTGGTTCACACTGATTTATATGCACCCATGAATATCCAAGCAAGAGGTGGTTATGAGTATTTTGTCATATTCGTTGACGATTATTCTAGATATGGGTACGTTTATTTATTGCGCCGTAAGTCTGAGTTCTTTGAGAAGTTCAAAAAGTACAAAGCTAAAACGGAGAAGCAACTTGGTAAAAGTATCAAGTCACTATGATCAGATCGTGGTGGCGAATACTAGTTGGTAGAATTTAGGAAATATTTATCAAAGAATGGGATATATTCCCAGTTGACTGCACCAGGCACACCCCCAGCAGAATGGTGTAGCAGAAAGAAGGAACCAGACTCTTTTAGAGAGTGTTAGATCGATGATGAGTTATTCAGATTTACCCTTGTCATTTTGGGGACATGCCTTAGAAACAACAACTTATCTTCTCAACCTAGTACTTTCTAAATCGGTTCCTAAAACCCCCTTAGAATTGTGGACCTAGGACAAACCGAGTCTAAGACACATTCAGATATGGGGTTGTCCAGCACATGTGATGAACAGGTGCGCAACTAAGTTGGAGTCTCGTACAGAAGTAAGGCTGTTTGTAACACCCCCAGATCCGGGGTCAGGGATTTGGGTCATCACGGTCTTTCTTTCCACAATATCACTTCGCTTAATTAATAATAAATAACCTCATGTTGTGACCCCACACTAACACACACCACAACCCATTATAGTCTCAGAGATGAAATTGAAATAAGTACAAGTCCTTGAATCCACAATTTAAAAGTTATTACAACCCAAAATGATTACTTGATAAATTTACAGTTAATTGCCATTATCTGCCACAAGTTATAATTATACAATATTTGGTTCCCAAAAGTAGAATGCCTGATCTACTAATAGATCTACCTCTGCAGCTATAGCAGCTACAACATCAACGGGAAGACGCGGGACGCTTCCCACGCGCTTGCACTGGGTCTGCTTAAGTATGGCCATCTTTCCTAACTGTTGTTGTGTGATGAAGAAATGAAGCAAGAGTGAGCATTACAGCTCGCAAGATAATATATAGTGTAAACAATAATGCAAGTATCTAAATGGATAACTTACTAGAATCCTTTATCAAGTGTAAGGTAATTACTTACTGGATATAAGCTTAAAGGAAGATGAATTTACCAATTACTTCACTATACTTATACCATTTTTAGAAATCTACTTGAACTACTACTGTTCAAAGTATAATAAGTTTCAAAAGGTCATCCCATAGATGAGACCACAAGTTAAAACTTGAATAGATTCAATCTTTGAAATATTTTTAAAGGAAATGAAGTTACGAGATACTTCATTCAATGGAAACACCATTATAATTGTTTGACCCTGTCAATGCTTCGGCAACCACCTATTCGTAGCCTTTCGATCAAAATGCTACGGGTAGTGTTGCAGAATTATCCAACCGGATGATGAACTCATTACGGGAGTTTGTCGCGCCAGGAAGACCACTTACGATGATCAGTCGCAGTAGTACAACCCCACCATTTTCTACATGTAGAGGAGAACCTGTCGGATTTACTTGTCAACCGAACACTGGACTCCTAAGGAATGTACCTTCTTGCGGAACTTCCAGGCCATTTGGGCCAATATAATAAGGCTGGGCCGGCGCCACTCGACCTCTTACACCACTCCTAGTTCAGATGAAATCCATGACTCTGAAACATAAAGCTCGTCCCCACTTTCCCCAAGTAGAAACTTGTTGATACGGCTCCACCAAGAAGTCGTATCTAGTTGGAAAGGAAAACTCACCGATATTTCCCAGGCGATGCCTGTTAATGAAATAACTTGTTCCAAGAATTTTACTTCCCGAGTAGTGGGTAAGTAATCAAAAACTCTTTTATCAAAATAGCAACCTTGTTGCGAATATAAAACACACCACAGAGCCGGATCCCTCAGGTTTTGAGCGAATATTTAAATCCCCTTTGAAAGGAAGATCTTAAATATATAAAAAAATGAGTTTTGGGGTCCGCTCTAACTTTTAAAATCATTTTGAAGACTCGCAAACATTTTTAAGAATGTTTGGAGTAATGCTGATTTAATGAAATAAAACAGTCCCAATTTATTAGAAAATATCCGAATATTATTATTTAAATAATATTCTCATAAAGAATAATCTTTATAAAAATAATTGAAGTAGAAGTTTTAAAATTTATACTTGCAATGTATATTAAATAACCAAAGATATACTTATACGAAAGTACTATCTTTATTTGAATAATCAAAAGTGAGTTTGATTATCGACACATTATTCTTTAATAAAATTAAGAATAATAATTAGTAAATAATCGGAGTCATAAGTCCTCGAATGAATATTCAAATAATAATATTTATTAATAAATTAAGCGGAGTCATAAGTCCTCGAATGAATATTCAAAATAATATTTATTAATAAAATAAAGTTATCGAATAAACCTTGTTCGATTCATCATTTTGAAAACTATATCTATATATATATACATAAATATATAATATACTCAGGAGCATCGACTCCCGGTTTTAGAAAAATGTTCACCTTTGGGTCCCCTGCACTAAGGGTATATGTAATTACTGCTTATCTCTAGCATAGGTATTATCAACTGAATTAACAGATATATGTATCAAGATTACGAAACAGGCATGCATATATACCATATCACATGCTACAATATATCGCAAGAATTTGCTAATTTAACCATCGTGCATCTATCACAAGATAATGCATATACATATGTATACATCACAACAACAGTATAACGGATAGAAAACTTGCCTGAGCGACTGAGGGTTATAAATGGCTTGGGACGATTTTGGTAACCTATAAACAACATATAAGTTGGAATTAAACCAAAGTCACTTATAAATCTATACTTTAACCAATTTAGACTCTAACGCTCGCTTTGCGCTTACTGATTCTCTTAAGTCGCTCGAGTACCCTCGGCTCCACCATTTTTAATAAATTAACCATTAAGAGTTTTAAGGCGATTCTTTCACGAGTGTCTTACCAACTGCCTAATACACTTTACATAAATGTTTCATACTCCAATTAGTCCTTTTAGGTATTTAACCTATGTTTCAAAGTAAGGCGAGGGGTAATGGTTCGTTCGCGAAACGCCGTTACTTAAAACGGTCGTTTCTCCTAAACCGTACATCGGAATCAAATGAACTACATATCAAAACGAAGCTCGTAACATGAACTATATAATCATGGCAATGGTCAAAACCTAGGAGTGAGTTCACGGGTCCTAATGTTAAGAACAAAAACAGTCTAAAGTAAATCGGACATTACGACGGCTATGTTTACGCGATTACCCAAATTTATACCACTCCAAATCAACCCACAATCAACCCACAATCAACATCACAATCAAAACTCCATCCATACTTCACCATAACAGCCCCAACAACTTAACATTATCAATTTATACTATTCTCAAACATGAATTTAAACTATACTTAAGTTCATTAATCAACAATCCAAGAATTACAACTCCAAAAACTTCACAAAACCAACTAACCTCTACATACACAACAATCAAGCCTCTCATGAATTATAACAACAAAACTAAACCTAATACTCAAGTAAAGTTAGGGTTTGGAGGAGTTATACCTTCCTTGGAGAGTGGAGAATCAAGTAATTAGCTTGGAATCACCCTTAAAAGTCCTTATCCAAGCTTAATCTAAACAAAAACTCAAGAACAAAAATTTTAGTTCTTGAAAAACACTATTCACCATCTTCTTCCATGATTTTTAGGAAGAGATTGTGAATGATTTAGAAGCTCAAACTTATAGGATAGCTATATTTATGCATAAGGAGTCTTAGATAATTACCTTTCTAATTAACAAAGCTTGGAACTAGGATTTTGAATTTTCTTTCTTTGAAAAAGAAAAGAAGCCGAGAGGTTTTGATGAAGAAGGTGAGATAGCTTTGTGTTTTTTGGTGAAAATGAATTGTTGGTTGACTTGGTGGATTGCTTTTGATTTGTTTTGTTTTGTTTTATTACCTTTTACCATGGTAACTTTTGTGTGGTTCTAAATTAACCAACAACACACTTTGCTTTGGTCATGCTTATGTCACCATGTGATGTCACCCTCCCACCTTTGTCCTCTTCTTATTGGTTTGATGACATCATCCCCACTAACCTCTTTGATTAGCTTCTAATTACTTGGCTAATGACCGCTGATCTGTTATACAGTTCGCTTAACTTTCGTCTTCGTTTATCGTTTGAGGGATCATACCCGGGATCTTATTACTTGGGTTCCCTTAACCTTTCTCAATACATTATATTCCTTTTATGATCCTCTCTTAAAATCCTTGAATATAAATCCTTTTTATCCTGTTACCTTATACTCAATTCTTTCGATATCTGGTGGATTTTCGGGAAAAATCAAAGTGTTCGGATTTGGATTCTGACGATCTTTACATACACTTATTTATCATAAAGAGTACAAATACGATCTCAGAATAACAATAAAAGAACCCCTACATAGTGTGGCATGAAAAGTTTTCTTATTCAGCAATATCAGCAAAAACACTATTCATAAGGGTTACAAAAAAAATTCAAAATTTTGGGGTTATTACACTGTTTGTAGGCTATCCTATGGGAACGAAAGGTTATTTATTTTATAGTCCGAAGAATCGAGATGTCATTATAAGCACCAATGCTAGATTCTTAGAACAAGACTATATAATAAATCACAAACCCATGAGTAGTGTCATTTTAGAGGAACTAGTGGGCAAGACAGATAATACCTAGAAACCGATAGTACAAGTAGAACATCCATAACAAAATGCACAACCTGTCACTAATACTGCACCAGTGCCTCATCGTAGTGGGAGGGTTTTTTGTCAGCCTGATAGATTTATGTTTTTGGGAGAGTCTTCGGACTTGGTCTCTGGTGAACATGATGATGATCCCTGGACATATGAAAATGCACTGCAAGGCAAAGATGCAGATCTTTGGAAAAAGGCAATGGAATTTGAGATGGAATCGATGTATTCTAATCAGGTCTGGGAGCTTGTGGATCCACCCAAAGGTTTAAAACCCATTGGATGTAAGTAAATCTACAAGAAAAAGAGGGGATCCGATAAAAAGGTGAAAGCCTGAAAAGCAAGACTTGTTGCGAAAGGGTATACTCAAAAAGAAGGTATCGATTATGAGGAAATATTTTCGCCAGTGGTCATGCTTATGTCAATCTGTATTCTTTTATCTATAGTAGCTCATCTCGATTATGAGATTTGGCAAATGGATATCAAGACAGCTTTCCTTAATGGAAGTCTTGAAGAAACCATTTATATGCAGCAACTAGAGGGATTCATTAAGGAAGGCAAAAGAACATCTTGTATGTAAGCTTAAGAAGTCTATTTATGGACTTAAACAAGCTTCTAGGTATTGGAACATTCATTTTGATTAGGCAGTGCAGTCGTATGGGTTTGATTAAAGTTTAAGCAAAGCATTTGTGTATAAGAGATGTGAGGAAAATGCAGTGGTTTTTCTAGTTCTATATGTTGATGACATTTTACTCATTGGAAATAATGTTAAGATGTTGTCTTCAATAAAGACATGGTTGTTCAAACAGTTTGAAATGAAGGACTTAGGTGAAGAGGCATACATCTTTGGGATCAAAGTAATAAGGGATCGCAAGAAAAGGATGTTGGCTTTATCTCAGGAGCCCTACATAGATGACGTTTTAGCTTGTTTTAACATGCATGACTCCAAGAAGGGTAATTTTCCTTTCAGACATGGAGTTTCTCTATCAAAGAGTCAGTGTCCTTCGATACCTAAGGAGATAGAGAACATGAAGGCAGTTCCTTATGCTTCGGCATGTGGAAGCCTAATGTATGCCATGTTATGTACGAGGCCTGATATCTGTTTTACCGTAGGCATGGTTAGCAGATACCAGTCTAACCCAGGATAGGAACATTGGACTGCAGTAAAAACAATACTCACGTACTTGTGTAGGACTAAGGAGTATATATTAGTTTACGGGTCCTCAGATTTTTTGCGTATGGGATATACGGATTCAGATTTCCAGAAAGATAAGGATAAGAGAAAGTCTACCTCGGGATGTGTTTTTACTTTGGGAGGTGGAGCCGTAATATAGAGGAGTGTGAAGCAGAAATGAATTGCAGACTCAACCATGGAAGCCGAGTATGTGGCAGCCTTTGAGGCAGCCAAAGAGGATATATAGTTCCGAAACTTCCTGCTGGATTAGGTTGTAGTTCCTAATTTGCCACGGCAAATCAAGATTTATTGTGATAATACTGGTGCTATGGCGAACACCAAGGAGCCACGGGCCCATAAGGCAGCGAAACACATTGAGCGTAAGTATCACCTAATACGGCAATTCGTTAAGAGAGGAGATATTATTGTGGCTGATATAGCTCAAAGGATAACCGGCAGACCTTTCACGAAGAGCTTACCAGCTAAGGCTTTTCAGGAGCACGTGGAAGTGATAGGAGTTAGACACTTGGTCACATAATTATATAGTTGGTGGTGGATTGATTGTAATAAACACTGATATACTCAAAGAATAGCTTAAGTATAAGTGGGAGATTGTTAGGGTATATACTGAACTATTCGTTTGAAAGTATATAATAATCTTTTGAGAATCTTGAATGCATGTTTTCACAATGTCTGTATATTATATATTGTAGACAATCTAGAATCAAATAGGATAGCAGAAGATTAGATTGTCAGACTCCTTATATAATATTGTAAATGTTCACAGTCTAAGTGCTGTTAGACAAACCACTGGAACGACTGAAGTATTATTTAAAAATAGTTTATCTTTACTATTGAATAATACTTGTGTATATTGAACGGGATCGAAATAGTAGATTAATTCTTTCTTATATTTTGACAATAAAGAAGAACTAAGATTCTACGATATTAATATTGCTTAGGTTCTTAATCCGGATATAGTAATTGACACTTATATTTAATGCACATGCCTTGATTCATCAAATAAGTAATTTATTTTAAATTACTAATTTATGTATTGGGCAATGATATTATATACAGAGTGGGATATTGACTATAAACGGAAACCTTGTCCGAAGAATATATTCGGGTGATGATGTCCACTTGAAAGCTCATAAAGGTAATTGTGCTTTAGTCCTGCAGGCAGATTTGTTCTTGCACAATTATAAAATTGAGTGGATGATCAAGGATAAAAGATGTTGATTAAATTAATTGTCAGAAATTAATTTAATTAATGGATATGCGATATCTTAAACATGGGGAATTTAATAAGCAAATAATATGGAAGCCGAATTAAATAATTAATTTAGGAAATTAGGAAAGGTAGTGCAAATATTAATTCTTTAGTGGATTGAATTAATATTTAGTGACATTGGGCTTGGCCCAGAATGTCATTGGGAGGCCCGACCCAATTATCCATGATCTCTACTGTAACCTATAAATATTATGTTAGGAATATGTTGTGTACTTGATGATAACTTAAACAAAACACTTAGTAGATTTTAGTTAAGTGAATTTGTAGCTTTTAACGAATGATCACTTTCAACATCCGTTGAAAGAGTAGCTTATATAACAGTAAGACTAGTAGCACATTTCTGCATACTTGGATAGCTTAGTGAACTAGATGTTATAGACTGTTCAACTCATGTTAATTACTAGATTGATATGCAAGATAGGATGGTTAATTGTAAATATTAGATGCCTTGTAATCTTGTGTAAATGAAGTAGAGTTAACTATCAAGAAGACAGTCTCAATGGATGATTTACAAAGCTTCAATGGATGATCAATATAAGTCTCGATGGATGATCAAACAGAGTTTCCACGGATGATTAGGCAAAGTTCCAATGGATAATCAATCTGAGTTTCAACGGATGTTCAAATTCAAAAGAGCAGTTGATAGTGACTTGACATTCACATGCGTTGGTTGTATGCAAATGGAATGTGGCATCCTGTTGAAGGATTTAGAGAATAAAGAAGCATTTCCATTTCCATGCTAAGCAGATGATATTCAAAGATGCTGGAAAGAGAAGTGTAGCAACATGAAGTTAGGCTAGATATAGTTTGTCTAATTATCTTGTCTTTTTATCATGTATCTTGGTGATATATAAACCAAGTGTAGCAAGTTGAATAGTATCCAAATTAGTAAGAAAAAACTAGAGAAATAGATAAAGCAAAATCTGTAAAGAATTTCTCTGTAGTTCTTGTTGTTCAACTTGTAAGCAGCTGTGTACTATTTGTATCACAGAGTTCTCTACTTAATATATATCTCTGGTGGAAAAGTTCAATCCACCAAAAAGTTTTTAAATACTTGTATTTAATTGCTCTGTGATTTAATTTATGTTATATTCTTATTCTGCACTATTGCAAATCAAACACATTTATTTATTTGTAGAAGAATCATTCTTAAAATCCAAAAAGAATCTAGAATTACATTCAACCCCCCTTCTGTAATTCTTGTTTAGATTGTTTGGAAATAACAATTGGTATCAGAGCAAGCTCTTGAAGAACAAAGAGTTTAAAGATCACAACAACTAACAAGATGAGCAAAAAGGATGTTGGAGTAAAGATTTCATTTTTAGACAAAGAAAACTATCACCATTGGAAGGTAAAGATGCACCTGCATCTCCTATCTCAAGATGAAACATATGTAGACTGTATAGAGAAAGGTCCACATGTCCCTATGAGAGCTACTACAGGAAATGAAGCATCTGTCCCAAAGCCTAGAGCAGAATGGTATGATCCAGACATTGAGCAAGTTCGAAAAGATAAAAAGGCCATGAACATTTTGTTTAATGGTGTTGATGGTGACATGTTTGACAACATCATTAACTGCAAAACTACTAGGGATGTTTGGGACACTATTCAAGTCATATGTGATGGAACTGAGCAGGTAAGGGAAAACAAAATGCAACTCTTGATTCAACAATATGAGCATTTTTACAATGAAGAAAGTGAGTCACTCACTGACTTATTTAGTAGATTTCAAAAGCTACTAAATGCTCTAAAATTCATGGAAGAGTCTATCAAATTAAGGACTCAAACCTCAAATTTCTTAGATCTCTACCAAAGGACTGGAAACCCATGACAGTCTCACTAAGAAACTCTCAAGATTACAAGGAATTCAACTTGGATAGACTGTATGGAATTCTAAAGACCTGTGATCTTGAAATAGAGCAAGATGAAAAGCTAGAGAAGAAAGAAAGAAGGGAGGATCCGTTGCACTAGTTGCTGAGCAAGAAAAGGAGAAGGACAAAGGTTGAAGCTATTGAATCTGCACCAAACCCTAGAGTTTTTGAAGGCAAAGGAAAAGGGCTAGTAGCTGAACATGAAAACCAGCTTAGTCAAGATGACATGGATGACATAGATGAGCATCTTGTTTTTCTATCCAGGAGATTTTCCAAGCTCAAATTCAAGAAGAATTTTGGAGCAGCCAAGTCAAACAAAAACATGGTTGATAAGTCTAAATTCAAATATTTCAAGTGTGGCTTGGCAGGTCATTTTGCTAGTGAATGCAGAAAGTCTGATTCTGGTAAAAAGAAGTTTGAGGCTGTTGATTACAAACAGAAATATTTTGAGTTACTCAAACAAAAGGAAAGGGCTTTCATCACATAGGAAAATGACTGGGCTGCAGATGGATTAGAAGAGGATGAAGATACAAGGTATGTCAATCTAGCACTTCTGGCCAAATCAGATGAAACAGAAGTTAGTTCATCAAGTAATCAGGTAATCACCACTAATCTATCACATTTGTTTAAAGCTGAGTGTAATGATGCCATAAATGACATCTCTACTGAATTATATCATCTGCGTGTGACACTCAAGTCTCTCACTAAGGAAAACACTAATCTTAAAGAGAACAATTTGTTTTTAAGTGAAAGAAATATTGTGTTAGAAACTCAATTTGTTGAGTTTGAAAAACTGAAAATTGAATGCAAGACTGCCAAAGATGAATTTACTGAATCTCTAAAGAAATAGGAGATTTTAAGGAAGCAACTTGAACGAGAACAAGAAGTAATTAAGGCATGGAAATCATCTAGAGATGTCCATGCTCAAATTAATAAAGTTCAAGGTATAGAATCTTTTTGTGATGCATCCTAGAAAAAGAACAAGGAGAAGCCTGATTCCAATCTGGTTGAAGGACTTTCAACGGATGTGGATTCGATGGATGATGAAAATTATCCGTCGAATAATCAAAAGGATTATCCTTCGAAAGACAATGAGCCACATACGTTGAGTGTAAGTAAACCAGTTAGCAAAGCTAAGCTAGCCAAATTAAATTAAAAATATGGATCAGTTTCTAAGAACTTTATTCCAGGAGAAATAAGTCAAGTGAAACAGAACAAGAGAGTCAATGTAGGGCATCTGTCCATTAAGCAATTAAATGACAGATTGGAGAAAATTGAAGTGAGAACAGAATCTAAAAGGAAAACAATAAAAATGGGAAAGTAGAAATTAACAAACATAACAACTACACACCTGATAAATATGCACCAAGAAAAATATGTGTTAAGTGTGGTAGCATTAATCATTTGTCTGTTAATTGCAAAGTTGTTATGCCTGCTTCCATGTCTGCACCTCCTTCATTTCCCAGTATACCTACAATGCCTGTGAATGTTATGCATGCACGTAACTTGAATGCACATTATGCTAATATGCCATTTGCACAAAATCCTTACTATAATGCATTTAGTATGCCACAAGTGCCATTTAGCATGCCATACCGGAATACCATGTTTTCTCAAAATATGTCTTTCCATGTTAATTAAGCTGTGCATGATAATTCTGCAATGATGAATGGTTTTAAGGGTTCTACTCAATTGACTAAGGATGAACTTTAAGTACCTAAGTCAAATGAAGACAAACCCAAGAAACCTAAGAAAAAGGCTAACAAAACAGGACCCAAGGAAACTTGGGTACCACAATCAACTTGATTTGATTTTGCTGTGTGCAGGGAAACAGTAAAAATCTTTGGTATTTGGATAGTGGGTGCTCAAGGCACATGACTGGAGATTCTACCCTGCTCACTGAGTTCAAGGAAAGAGCTGGCCCAAGTATCACTTTTGGAGATGATAGCAAGGGTTATGTTATGGGATATGGCTTAATTTTAAAGGATAATGTCATCATTGAAGAGGTTGCCCTAGTGGATGGACTCAAGCACAATTTGTTGAGTATCAGCCAGTTTTATGACAAGGGAAACTCAGTAATATTTAATTCTGAAGCTTGTGTTGTGACCAACAAGAGAAACAACAAAGAGGTTCTCACTGGAGTGAGAAAAGGAAATATGTACCTAGCTGATTTCAACTCATCAAATGTAGAATCTGTCACTTGTCTATTTAGCAAGGCAAGTCAAAATGAAAGTTGGCTATGGCACAAGAAGCTTCCCACCTTAATTTCAAGGCTATGAATGAGCTAGTCAGGAAAGACTTGGTGAGAGGTATTCCTCAAGTGGAATTCTCAAAGGATGGACTGTGTGATGCCTGTCAGAAAGGAAAGAAAATCAAGGAATCATTCCGAAAGAAGCTTGATTCAACAATTGAAGAACCTCTACAACTACTGTACATGGATTTATTTAGACCAGTAAACATATTGTCAATCTTAAAGGAAAGGTCTTGTCTAGTAATTGTGGATGATTTCTCAAAGTTCTCTTCGACATATTTTCTCAAGTCCAAAGATGAAGCTAGTGAAATCATCATCAATCACATAAGACAAGTCAACAATCATCCTGATTTCAAAGTAAGAAGAATCAGGAGTGACAATGGAACTGAGTTTAATAATTCAGTGATGAGATCATTTTATGAAGAGAATGGGATCATGCATGAATTCTCAGCAGCAAGAAGCCCACAACAAAATGGTGTGGTGGAAAGGAAAAATAGATCTCTTATTGAAGCTGCAAGGACAATGCTAGAAGAATCAAAGTTACCAACATATTTTTGGGCTGAAGCTGTAAATACTGCATGCTACACTCAGAATATTTCTTTGGTCAATCAAGCAAAATGCATGACACCCTACCAATTGTTCAAGAATAGGAAGCCAACACTGAACTTTCTTCATGTCTTTGGCAGTAAATGCTATATCCTAAAGAATCAAACTGATCAGCATGGGAAGTTTGATGCCAAAGCAGATAAAGGAATTTTTGTTGGATATGCTGATGGAAAATCATATAGAGTCTACAATCTTAGAACCAACATTATTATGGAATCTATACATGGTGTGTTTGATGACAAAAAGATTGAAGGACTGCAAGATGGATATATCCATGAAAGCCTCAAATTTGATAATGTTGAGATGATTTGTGAAGATAGTGATGATGAAAGTGATCAAGAACCAATATCTAAGGAAAATGCAGAAAAATCTACAACTAATGAAGCACATAATTCAACATCCATCAAAAGACCAAGTGCATCATTCATTGGAAGACAATCTACATCATCCGTCGAAAGGCAAAATTTAACATCCGTTGAATCATCAATAGAAATTGAGGACCAATACAGATCACAATCAGAAATAACCCCAACTACAAGTCAAAGATCCATAAACTCAGGGGGAGTTTCTTCTAATCAAAACTCTGTCACAAATCAAGACAATAATGAGGCCTCTTCATCTAGAGCAAATCTACCTCAACAGAGAAAGCGGACTAGAGATCACCCATTTGAACTGATCATTGGTGATGCATCTTCAAGAGTGCAAACAAGGAAAATAACTCAAGATGAATGTCTATATAGCAGCTTTCTATCGCAGGAAGAGCCTAAAAAGGTAGAAGAAGCTCTGTTGGATCCTGATTGGGTTTTAGCTATGCAAGAGGAGCTAAACTAATTTAAAAGGAATAAAGTATGAAAGCTGGTACCCAAGATTAAAGGAAAGAATCCTATTGACACCAAATGGGTAATTAGAAACAAGATGGATGAAAATGGCATAGTTGTAAGGAACAAAGCTAGATTGGTGGCTAAGGGATACTATCAACAAGAAGGAATAGATTTTGATGAAACTTTTGCCTCTGTTGCAAGACTTGAAACCATCAGAATTTTCTTAGTCTATGCAGCCCATGCCAATTTCAAAGTCTATCAAATGGATGTTAAAAGTGCCTTTCTAAATGGAGTTTTGGAGGAGGAAGTCTATGTCAGTTAGCCTCCTGGTTTTGAAGACCCAAATTTTCCAGAATATGTCTACTATCTTTTGAAAGCACTTTATGGATTGAAGCAAGCACCTAGAGCCTGGTATGATACTTTTAAAAGTTTCTCTTAGAAAATCACTTCACTAGAAGTACTGTTGACAAAATATTATTCTTTAGAAATATTAATGGCTCTAGTATACTTGTTCAAATTTATGTAGATGATATTATATTTGGCTCAACAGATGAAAAACTTTGCAAAAAGTTTGCCAAATTGATGCAAAGTAAATATGAAATGAGCATGATGGGAGAACTAACGTAGTTTCTTGGTTTACAAGTTAAGCAAGTTAGTGATGGAATATTCATTAGTTAAACCATATATATTTATGATCTTTTGAAGAAGTTTTATCTAATGGATTGCACATCTGCAAAAACCCTCATGGCCACTGCAACTAAACTTAAATTAAACACAATTGAAATGTCTGTGGATATTTCAAGCTATAGAGGCATGGTTAGCTCACTTTTATATTTAACATCTAGTAGGCCAGATATAATATTTTCTACCTTTCTCTGTGCTAGATTTCAGGCCGATCCTAGAGAATCTCATTTAATAGCTATTAAGAAAATTTTCAGATATCTCAAGGGAACACTAAAACTTGGCATTTGGTACCCTAGAGATTCTGGATTTGATCCAACTGGTTATTCAGATGCAGATTATGTAGGTTGTAAAATTTATAGAAAAAGTACTACAGGAACCTGCCAATTTCTGGGAAACAAGCTAGTATCTTGGTTCAGTAAAAAGCAAAATTCAGTTTCTACTTCTACAGCTGAAGCTGAATATATTGTTGCTGGTAGTTGTTGTGCACATATTTTATGGATGAAAAATCAATTGTTAGACTATGGTCTACAAGTGAATAAGATTCATATTTTCTGTGATAAACACAAGTGTTATTTCCATCACTAAAAATCGAGTACAGCATTCAAGGACAAAGCACATTGACATCAAGTACCACTTCATTACAGAGCATGTTATGAATGGTACTGTGGAACTTCACTTTATTCCAAGTGAAAAATAACTTGCATACATCTTTACCAAGCTACTTGATAAATCCACCTTCACTAGGTTGGTAAGTGAGTTAGATATGCTTAATTACTCTTAATCTATTTAGATGTCCAAGCAATTTGTAATGCATTCAGAGTAAAAGATGATATTTCCTTTCTAAGACAAAATTTTGACTAGGTCAGAATTTATATCTCGGCGGATGTCCATTATCCGTTGAAAATAAACATTCGTTGAATTTTATTATCCGTAGAAGTATCAACTATTACTCTGGGTAATTTTATCATCATCCATCAAATTGTACTCAATCTTAGCCGTTAATTTTGAGCATCATTCGTCGAATTTACTTACAGCCTGTATGTATATTTCAACGGATAATCTTAGAATTTTGACAGTTTTTCTTATTTTTAAACGGCTATTTTAGGTTAATTTGATTGGTCACTTTATTTTACTTTTTACTTTTTGACAGTTTACTTCTTCTTCCCAAAAGCAAAAACTCTCTCAGTAACTAATCTCAATCAGAGCAAGCACCCGTAGTCAAAATCATGTCCTCAACTGGGTTTGTTAATGAAAAGAACAACTTTATGGCTTTAGTGAACAAGCAAATTCCGGCATCTAAAGAGTATCACAAGATGATGGACTTTATACTAAACTGTAAATTGAGTTATGCCATGCTTGAGTCCCCAACCATTTACTGTGAGGTTGTCGAAGAAATTCGGACCACAGCTGTGTTCAACCCAAAGGACAAGACTATTACCTTCACTCTCAAAGGTAATGAACACTGTGTTAACTGTTATGCAATTGAAACATGTTTTAAATTGCCTGAAAATAACACACTTGCTCCACACACACACACTGATGTAAGTAACATGCTAGTTTTTATGGGTTATGCTCTTGATGCCACTAAATTAAGTGATGTAAGGAGACTAGGTCTTAGAAAAGAATGGAGTTTTCTGTGTGATTCATTTATCAAGGTGTTTTACGGCAAAATAAGTAATTTTGATGTTGTATCTTACTCACTTGTTCATATGCTTTACATGCTTCTTAGTGATAAGTATTTCAATTTTAGCACTTCTGTCATTTATGAGATAGGGAGTAAATTAGGGGATATTAAGAAGAGGTCTAAGAATATCTATTATGCTAGATTTTTCATGATGCTAGCTAATTTTGTTTCTGAGAATCTCACTATTGAGAACCCAACAAACAAGTTAGCTTTTTGGGTCCAAGAGAGAAAAATTATTGCTTACTTGAACAGGGAAAATCATCACAAGGATGTTAAACTTGTGTACATGCCAATCATGGAGTTGCCTCAGGTAAGTGAGGTAAATGTTTCTATCTCTACCACTATTTCTCAACCACCTACTTCTTTGCCATCAACTGTGGCAATGGCATCTATGAATATGACCAAACAGATGCCTACCCAAGCCATAAAACCAAAAGTTTCAAAATCAAGGTCAAAGAAAGCCCCCTCTAGTTTCTCTCAACAAAAGGTAATTGTAAAATCTACTAAAAACCAAGAGGGGAGTGTGAAGGGAAATGAAAATATCATCCTAGGGTTTGAGAGAGGCAAACATTTTTCTCAAGGAGCCAACTAGGGTTTTGGATTTTCGGAGCTTGAAGGAGAGGAAAACCTTGGGAGATCGAAGCCCACACTTCGTCCAAGGAGAATCGAGGAATATAGTATAAGATGTGGATTTGAATCGCTTACGCCATAGCGATTAAGGTTAACGTTATGCTTAAACTCTTGTTTTATCCCCTTGAGTTTGAATAACTATTCCATAGAGTTATTCTTGAGTTCAGTGTTATTATCAATTCTGATGATCTTCACTTTGTATGTTGATCCTTTTTCCAGCTCCCTCATATGATCAAGAAGAATGGATGGAGATTCATCCTTGGTGTGTAGAAAATACACCCATGTGTATCTTGTATATTCATCAACAATTACGAGTGCATACCTCTTCTTGGCGATTGACATAACATTAACTGGACCAAAGAGATCAATATGAAGTAGATGATATGGTTCAAGAATGGAGGATTCAGTTTTACTCTTGAAAGATTTTTTCCTTTGCTTGGCTTTCTGGCATGAATCACATAAGCCATCAGGAGTAAACACTGCATTGGGAAATCCTCTCATAAGATCTTTCATCACAATTTCATTAATATTGTTGAAGTTGAGGTGAGAAAGTCTTTTATGCCAGTTTCAGTTGTATTCCACAGATGCTCTACTCAGTAGACAAACTTCTAATTCATCAGTACTTGTGGAGACCCTGACTTCATATAAACTACCATGTCTTATACCAGTCAACGCAATCTTGTCATTAGACTTACTAACAATTTCACAATGCTCCTCATAAAAATTGACATGGGAACCTCTGTCACAGATTGACTCTCACTGATCAGATTATGCTTGAGTCCTGCAACTAGAGCTATATTATGATGATATTTCCAATTTTAATTTACCATATCCCAAGATTTTTCCTAAGTTTCCATCTCCATAAGAAACTCTTCGGCCAGCCTTCTCCCCAAATTTTGATACAGGGAGTTATAACTAGTCATATGTCTTAAGCATCCATTGTCCAAGACTAGAGCATTCCTCCTGTCACCCTGCAATCAGTAATTTGAATCAGTTAGCATTTTTAAGGATCCAGAATTGCTTGGATCCTTTAGCCTTTTTAAGTTTGTTAACATATGCAGTAGAAGACTTTTTATCTGAGTTTATGTTAACATTCTTACTAATAATCATAATACAAACTGTGATACTCTTTACATGTATAAATAGAGTGCTAAACACTTCCAAAATGTAAACAAGGACTCTATGGTTTATATCTAACTGTTCTATTCCTAAAATTTGATTTGGAAGGAACAGTATTTATCTTTTTATTCTTCTTGCAAGAATTAGCAAGATGATTAGTGCTACCATAGTTTGAACAGGTCTTTCTAGGTGCATTAGGAGGAGTTACAAAATTTCCGTTCTTATTAACACCTACCTTTCTATTTCTATTTTTCCTAGACCTTTTCCTCTTGTCTTTCATGTGAAGATCCTTCAGCTTTTGCTTAAGTTGTTTCTGAGTCATTGAACCAATATTTGCTGACTTTGTGTGAACCTGTTCACTCTTATCAGTAATTAAGTTTAAGGTTATACCTTCCTCGTGGATTGAATTAACAGTATTAGCACTTGGATTAAACTTAATGGTATTTATCTGAACCTTGTTCAGTTTGACCTTGCTATCAGTTTTTATTTGTTCTGTTTTCTCAGTTTCTTTTCCACTTTTCTTATAAGATTTAGATCAAGTAGAAAATTCTAATCCTGATCCCCAAAAGCCATTGTTCAAAATTTCCTGAGTTGTCCTTCCTGAGTTAGTCCAAAGTTTAATGACTTCTCTTTCTTTAGCTAACTCCTTCTCTAGATAAGCATGTTTTTCTAACAATTTTTATTTAACATAAACAACATTATCGCTTTCTTTTTGAATTTCTAGCATGGAAATCAACTCAAATTCTAGGTGATCATTCCTTTTCCTTAACTCAGAGTTTTCACTCTTGATTCTATTATTCTCTGAGGTTTGATCCTTATAACTAACATGCAGAGTCTTAAGGAATAATCGTAATTCATATATATCATCAGTATCAAAAGCAAGAATAGTCCGAGGTACCTTTAATTCGGCATTGTCGAGCTCAGCATCAACATTTTCCATGAGTGCATAATTGATCCCATCATCTGAATCTGATGAATCATCCCAATTTCTCTTCTTTGAGATCAAAGCTTGTTTCTTCTCAGCTCTGGGCTTTCTGCAGTCAGCTGCAAAATGTCCAATTCCATCACAGTTGTAACATCTTTTTTTTTACTTTTCAGGTTTTCCATATCTAGATTCCTTCAAATCAGTATTTCTTTTGTTGTTCCTCTTATCAGAGTTTGAGGAACTGGAACCTTTTTTGGAAAATCTTCTCCCTTTCTTGAGTTCTTGTAGACCATTTTCTTGAAGCTTTTAACCAGTAGGGCATCCATTTGATTCATGTCTTCATTTTTGTTTTGATCACTGTTAGTATCTGATTCATTATCAGTATTTGAGTCATCATCAGAATTTGATGATTCAGTATCTGACTTTGCAATCATGGCTTTCCCCCTTGGAGTAGCTTTTCCTCCTAGCTTTCTCCTTTGGCTTCTCTTCAACCTTGAGTGCAACTGGCCTGGATTTAGATCCTTTCCTCTTCCTTCTTTGCTTCATCTCTAGTTCATGAGTTTTCAGAACTCCATAGATCTCATCTAGAGGTGTGTCATCAAGTTCATAGTTATCCCTTATTAATGTAACTTTAAAGTACCACTTTTCAGGGAGAGCAAGTAGGAACTTCAAGTTTGAGTCCTCCAAATCATACTCTTTGTTGACAAGGGATAAGTCATTCAGCAACTTCTGAAATCTGTCATAGATCTCAGTTAAGGACTCATTGTCCCTTGAGTCAAAGTGCTCATATTCTTGAGTAAGTACTGTCCTCCTGTTCTTCTTGATAGGAGTTGTACCTTGACAAATATATCAAATCGAAGATCTCATAAAGCTCTTCCTGAATCAATCAACTATTTTGGTGCAGAAATCAAGGTAATTTTCTCATTTAATTATTTTATTTCGAATTAATTAAAGATTAAATTATGAAATTTTGTTCTTAATGTTGTTTGTGTGATTTGATGCTAGAATCATGCAGATCTTTTCTTCCTGGTCATTTTGGTATATTATATGACTAAGTTGGAGTTCAATAACATATAGAAATTGAGGTTTGATTCTCGGATTGTAAAATTAGGGTTTCTAATTATTTGAATGTTCTTAATTCGATTTGGGGATTTCGTTTTGGTTGATTCTGGGTTTGATTAAGTTGCATCAGATGATAGATCGTGTTATGAGCGATTGAACCATGTAAACAAATCAACCTCGAGTTCATCAGTTTTAATGGTGATTTTCGCCGGATTTTGTGTTAGGGTCATTTTCTGCTGTGTTTACTGATGCTAATAGATTCCTGGAAGAGTTTAGAGTACAAACCACACCAGAATCATGCCAAACGATCAGGTTTCGATCGATGTCGGAGCTCGTCGGAGTATTTTTCCCGCCGCCGTTTCTTCAGGATTGGGGTGACCCGATCGGGTCAATTTTGACCCGGGGTTTGACCCGGTTTTGATCATCTAAAACCCATTTGAAAAATCTGAATTCTGTTTCTGACTTCTTATATATTAAAAATTATTTTAAAATTCTGTTTTATTTCTAAAAATTCATTTTTAATTTCTAAAAATTCATATTTAATTCTGAAAAAATATTTTTAATTCTAAAATCAACCTTAATTATTTAATTTTAGTTGATAATTAATTATTTAAATAGTCAATTAATTTAAATATTAATTGATTAATTAATTTAATTAGTTATTAAATTATTTTAATTAATTATTTAATTTGATTTAATCCTTTATTTCGATTTAAAAAATCTGAAAAATAGATTCGAACTTTAAAATATTATTTAAGATTATTTTCAAGGCCCAATAATTATTATAAAATTATTTTAAAGCCAGATTCGGGTGTTCGAACTCTGTTATTTAATAATAAAATGATTCGGAGACCCGTTTTAATTTCAAAAAATGTTCAAAAATTCATATTAAATACCTGGAAAATCATTTTAACCCCGAATCTTCTTCGAATAATTATTGTAATTGAATATCTTACGTGCTACATGTTATATGTGATCTGATTAATCTATAATATGACTATATGTGCATTGTTTGGCTGTTTTTGCTATAACTTTTTATACGTACGTCGGATTTGGATAAAACGAAGGGTAGTTAGAAGCTTGTAACGAATAAAGTGAGATGAGAATGAGTATTGATAAATAAATGTGATGTTTAACAGAGGAAACGAGACGTAGAAAAGGAAAGAAGGTAGTCAGTGAGGGGAAACCAGTTGACGAATGCAAGTAGAGTAAAAGCGAATTGATAAGGTAAAGTATTTATGCTCTTCCTTGTAATATAATTGCTAGTATTCCTATTGGTTCTTGTTTTATATTGCAAGTACTTTGAAGTACTTAACCCTAAACCTTGATTCTTATTGATCTTGAGCCACAAGCCTGATCTCTTGTAAACCATTGATTGTTGAATTCTTGGATACGAACCACACCTATACGATACTACTCCACAAACACATATTTACCACATACTGATTCTTGATACGAAATTGCTTAACATACCAACCCTTCTGTCTTGTATAACAGAAAACCAATTCTTGTAACTCTCTTGGGTCTTCTGCTTTCTGATTCTTTCCTTAGTTGAAAGCCAATCTTTTTGAATTCCTTGTTATACCTTCATGGTATTATGAATCACCTTATGCTTCGAGATAAATGTTGTTTATAATTCAGCTTATTGATTTACATTGTTTATCATATTGTTATTCTGGAATTGGATTATTCTTAAATATGGACCAGATTCGTGGTCATAATAGGCCAATGTGTGCCTTGGATCCAGTATATAGAGCAAAGCTGGGAGCCTTGCTCGGGGTTAGTGTGTGATTGATCACCAGCCTAACCTTAGTTTTTAAAATGAAAGTTAATATCCAATTCTAATCATTTCTTATTAGTAAACTTGATTCCTTATACTTAGCAAAAAAAAACTTGATTCCTTATATCATTTCAATTGATTATTGTGTAATCTCAGTATTGTCACTATGACTTGCTGAGCTAGTTAGCTCACTATTGCAAATCTGTTTATATTCTTTTCCAGTGAAAAAAGAAACTGGTGGTAGCGAGGATCCCTAGACAAGTGTGCGAGCTAGGTTTCCATGTTGAAATGGGATAAGCTAGCAGATGATATTTGGCTTAGTTTATGTTGATAGTTTATAATAAAGTTTACGTCCGTTGTAAGATAAATAAACTGGGATTTAGAATGATTGTAATATAAATAAGGTTATGGCTTGTGGGCATACTTTAAACTGCTTCGATCTGTGGAATATGGTAAGTAGGGTCATTGTATATATATTATTATATTCATAAACAGGTTTAAATATGGTGTGTGTGTGTGTTATGGACCTCAAACTTCTGACCTGGTTTTGGAGGGCGCTATAGGTTTGGTATCAGAGTTATAGTTTAAAGTCACGGCCACAAGCCTAGATTGTCGAGAATGGGTAGAGGGTTAAGATTAGTATTAGAAAATAAAGAAATAGAATGTCGAGAGGTTGAGTGTGACTAAATAATAGGTTTTAGTATGATTCGTGACGAGATTTGAGATTATTATCTAGGAGTGTAATATAAAGATAGCAGTGATGGCAGATTCCTTTATTTCGATAACATCTGATCACTCGGAGCCTTCAGTCGGAAGACCATCATCTGATCCACGTCCTGCTCTTCCACCGGTTTCAGCTATAATATCGGTTACGATGGTTGCACCACTGCAAGCTATTCCACTTCCTGGTGTGAGACCACCTATTCGAGGACCCCCACCTGTTGGTTCTGACTCTACTGGACATTGAGTTTTGGGTGCATCTTTCCAGTTTACTCCTCACCATGTTCCATACTATAAGTATGAGGCTATTCTTTTGGAATGAGAAGCCCTGTTGGCACAAATCCGGGAGCTACAGCACATTATCAGGACTATAGATGTTGACAGGAAAGTGAAGGAGCTTCAAAATGAGATTCAGATGACCCGTAGAATACTCGAGGCCAAACTTCATGGAGCTACTTGCAAATATACAGCCCTAGATGCTCTTATGGGGTGGGCCAAAGAGGTATTGGAGGATTTTGAGAGGCTTGGTGGACCAGAGTTGCCCTAAAGTTAAACGACAGAAATGATGTGACAACTGATATATGTATAATAGTGTGTAATGTGTATTATCAGACTTTTGGTGGGTATATAAATAAACTAGACTTGCAGAATAATGGATAGGCCTATTGTACCTTTGTCTTTAATAAACATTTCACGCTTGTACCACCAAACCTTGACATATACATCAGTACATTTCCTTTTTCCAGCATTGTCATTACTTTAGTATACCTATTTATTTTATTGCACCAGTTATAAACTCTTGTGATAACATGTACCCTTTTTCCCCTAACTGTTTACATTCTGTAAAGAAGCATGCAATTTACTTAATCCAGTCATTGAAAATGTTTTCCAAAAGAGATATTTTTGTTTTACAAAAACTTTTCATAAAGAGGGTTTTGATTTAAAAGGTAAAAAAGTTGTTTGATTCTTTACGGAAAATGCCTCCCAGAAGAAATACCCGTTCCACCAACCAAAATGAAGAAACCAACAACAACAACACCCAAGACAACAATAACCAGAATGTGAATCCAGGTCCCATAGACCCAACTGTAGCCCAAATTCTTCAGATCTTGGCCCAACAGACAGTCCACCTGACTCAACAACAACAGAGGCAGACCAATCCTCAGGTGACCTTTAAGGCCTTTCAGGCGGTGAATCCACCGGAATTTAAAGGTTCTGTAGATCCTATTGAAGCAAGAGTCTGGTTAAAGGAAATTGAGAAGGCATTTGCCTTAATCAAGGTGAGAGAGGAAAAGAACACTGAGTTTGCGAGTTACTATCTGAAGAATGAAGCCACCTACTGGTGGGAAACTGTTAAGACATTGGAAGGTACAGATGATGTTGCATGGGATAGATTCAAGGAGTTGTTTTTGGAAAAGTATTTCCCTCAGTTTGTTCAGGATCAAATGGAATTAAAAATTTTAAAGCTCAAGCAGGGGAATATGCCAGTGGCCGATTATGAAGTTAATTTGAGGAATTGTCTAGGTTTGTACCATCATATGTGGACACTGTTAGGAAGAAAGCTAAGAGGTTCCATCAAGGTCTTAAGCCATGGATCTGAGGGAAGGTGGCCATATTGGAATTGGATACGTATGCGGGAGTTGTGTAGAAAGCTATGATTGCGAAGATAGAGAGTGAAATATCTCAAAAGAAGAAGGAAAGTAAGGAAGTTTGAAGGAAATGAAGGACAGGCACAAGCAGGGAAGTTTTCAAATTTTAATCAGAGGGAAAGACAAGTTTCTGCCCGGAAGGAATTTTAATAGGCAGAATGCAGGAAACAGAGGACAAGGTAACCGTCCAGCCACTGGGAACCAGCGAGCCCAACAGAGGCCAGTTTTACCAGATTGTCAAGTATGTGGAAAGAAGCATAGAGGAGTGTGTAACAAGCTGAATGTGGTCTGCTACAGATGCAACCAGGGGGGCACTATTCAAGAGAGTGTTGTAATCAGCCAACCATAGAGCCAGTCAACAAGGATCAGCCTACCAGGAATCAGGCAGGCAAATTTTGAGCAATTGGGTATACATGTTTTATGTGCGGAAAGCCAAGGCACATAGCCAAGGATTGCAAGGCACCAGTTCCAGTCAATAATATACTGTGAATCATAGGAGCTACTCCAACAATGAATAAACCTCCCAGAGCTAGAGTTTATGACATGTCTGTGAAGGATGCTATCATGGACACTAATGTTGTGGCAGTTACGCTTATGGTGAATTCCTTATGTGCTAAAGTGTTATTAGATTTGGGAGCAACTCGATCATTTATTTCTCAAGATTTTGTTGATAAGTTGAATTGCCCAATTGAATAGCTAAGTGAAATTATGACGGTAGAATTAGCAAATCAAGAGTGTGTATTGGTTACCTAACTATGTACAAATGAGATTGAGATTTCTGGAAATAAGTTTGATACTGACTTGATACCATTTAAGTTAGGAGAGTTTGATATTATTTTAGGAATGGACTGGCTATCTAAGCATGATGCTCAGATAGACTGTCGTAATAAGAAGGTAATCCTAAAGACGCCAGACGAGAAAGTGGTAACGTTTAAAGGCCAGAAGCAAGCAAGGAAGTTTTTAACAATGATCTAAGCTAAGAAGTTACTGTAACAAGGATGCGAGCATTGCCAGCAAAACTGGAAGACATTCGTGTGGTAAATGAATTTCCAGACGTGTTTCCAGATGAATTACCAGGACTTCCTCCAGACAGAGAAATTGAGTTTGCGATCGACTTAGCACCTGGAATGGAACATGTATCTAAAGCTCCGTACAGAATGGCGCCAGTTGAAATGAAGGAATTTGCAAAGCAATTACAAGAATTGTTAGAGAAAGGAGTGATTCAACCCAGTGTATCCCCATGGGGTCCACCGATACTATTTGTTAAGAAGAAAGACGGAAGCATGAGGCTATGCATCGACTGTCGAGAACTCAATAAGCTTACTATCAAGAACAAATATCCGTTACCTCGAATCTATGATCTGTTTGATTAACTGAAAGGAGCCAATTATTTCTCTAAGATTGATCTGAGATCCGGATATCACCAACTGAAGATTAAATCTGAAGATATACCAAAGACAGCTTTCAGAACAAGGTATGGTCATTATGAATTTTTAGTGATGTCTTTTGGATTGACCAATGCCCCAGCAGTATTTATGGACTTGATAAACATAATATTTAACGAATATTTGGATAAGTTTATAATTGTGTTTATGATGATATTTTGATCTACTCAAAGTCAACGGAAGATCATGCGGAGCATCTAAGGATATCCTTGGAAATTTTAAGAAAGAAGAAGTTGTATGCCAAGTTTTCAAAGAGTGAGTTTTGGTTACAAGAAGTTCAATTCTTAGGACACGTGGTAAGTCATGAAGGGATCAAAGTGGACCCAGCAAAGATTGAAGCTGTTATGAATTGGGCAAGGCCAAAAACACCAACAGAAGTGAGAAGTTTCTTGGGATTAGCGGGATATTATCGAAGATTTGTTCAAGATTTTTTGAAGATTGTGACGCCTTTGACGAAGCTCATCGGGAAAAATAAGAAGTTTATATGGAATGAGAAGTGCGAAGATTGTTTTCAAGAATTAAAGAAGAGATTGATCACGTCAACTATTTTGTCACTTCCATATGATCAAGGAAATTTTGTAATCTATAGTGATACTGCTCATAAGGGATTAGGTTGTCTTTTGATGCAGCATGATAAAGTTATTGCATATGCATCTAGACAGCTGAAACCTCGTGAACAGAAGTATCCTACTCATGACTTGGAGCTAGTGGCAATAGTATTCACCTTGAAGATTTGGAGACATTATCTATATGGAGAAAAATGCGAGATCTATACGGACCATAAAAGTTTAAAGTACATATTCACACAAAAAAAGCTTAACATGAGACAGAGAAGATGGTTGGAGCTGATCAAAGACAATGATTGCACAATTAACTATCATCCAGGAAAAGCAAACATAATAGCAGATGCATTAAGCAGAAAGGAAAGATTGAACGTGTTAACAATACCCGAGGAATTATTATACAAAGAATTTCAAAAGTTGGAACTGGAAGTCAGAATTTGCAAGCCTAATGAAGCAAAGATGTATAGTATGACATTTCAACCAGAATTGCTAGAGAAGATAAGAAAATGTCAAGAGGAAATAATGGATCAGGATATAAATCGTTTGGTTGGAGAAGAATTATGCACTCAGAAAGATGATCGGGGCATTCTCATATTTTCTTCCAGAATTTGGATTCCACCAGCGACAGAATTGAAGAATGAAATTCTAAAAGAAGCTCACAACTCAAGGTAGACATGAAGCGAGATATTGTGGGATGGGTTAGCAAATGTTATACGTGTCAGAGAGTTAAGGTGGAGCATCAGAGACCAAGCGGATTGTTACAACAGTTAGAGATTCCAGAGTGGAAATGGGAGCACATTGCTATGGATTTTATAGTTGACTTACCAAGGACGAAAGCGAACCATGATGCTATTTGGTTTATAGTGGATAGACTAACCAAATCAGCTCACTTCTTTCCTATCAATGAAAGATTTTCACTGGATAAGTTGGTTCACATATATTTGAAGGAAATAGTAGTTCATCATGGAGTCCTTGTGTCTATTATATCTGATCGAGATCCACGATTTAATTCAAGATTTTGGAAAAGTTTTCAAGAATATTTAGGAACCGGATTAAATATGAGTACATCTTATTATCCGCAGACCGATGGCCAAGCGAAAGAATAATCCAGACTATTGAAGTTATGTTACATGTTAGTGCCGTTGATTTCAAAGAAAATTGGGACGAGCATTTACACATAGTGGAATTTGCTTACAATAATAGTTATCATGCCAGTATTGGAATGCCTCCCTATGAAGCTCTTTATGGACGCAAATGTCAATCACCAGTGTGTAATATCCGGGATATACCGTGTAATTATTTTTGCTATTAAATAATTATTATATGTATTCAGTATTTATTCTATGAGTTAATTGTTAAGTGTTATCTGTACTAGGATATTCAAAAATAATATTAATTGAGTATTTTAATTTTTATATGTCCAAAATAAAATATAGATAATTGTCATATCTTCCTAATTATTTTTATGATAATTTATGAATTTATAATAATCATATGAAACTTCTAAAATCTTTTTCCGGGTATTTAAAACCTATTTTATAAAAACGGGAACCAACCGACGTCATCCGTTGTTACGTTTTTTGGAACCCGAAACTCTTCCGAGAACTTCTTCCTAACCTAATTGTAATATTCCGAGCATTTTCCATGTTTCGGCTTTTTCGATCCGGCGTACGGTTTGTTCTGCGCGGGTCCCGGCGCAACATTTTCGATACAATATTCGTTTCGGTAAATCAATAAAACCCGTATTTTCGATAAACGGGAACTTTTTATTAAACTATCCCAATTATCACTTCGTAATACGTGTAACCAGGCGCTGAGACCAAGACCGCAGTACAAATTGTACTGATTTGGATAATTATCCCGAAAACCGGTACCGTTTGGATCAGTTTTTATAAATAAACGTACCGTTTTATATCCGGAATGATCCAACGGGATACTAATTTTCTGTAATTATAAATAGCCTTTTACCGTGTTTTATTTCGTATCAAAATCATTTGCAGATAGGTAATTATATAATTTTACAGAGAAAAATCATATATTCATAAATCTTTCTGAGAATCAAACTACTATTTGGAGGTGTTATTGAAATCTGCTCGGGAAGCTCTAGTAACCAAAACGGAGGTTTTGAAGGGTACTATCAGATTATACAAGTTTCAAAACTGCAGAAATCAAGGTTTATTTTCTATAATTTTATTTATTTTCGAATTAAATTTATTAAAATATGAATTTTTGTTCGGATGATTGTTTGTGTGATTTGATGATTGCATGTTGTAGAGCTTGTTTTCCTGATGATTTTGATATATTATACGTCTGATTTTGAGTTCAATAACATGTTCAAATTTGAGTTTGATTTTCGAATTTTAAAATTAGGGTTTATAACCCGTATGAATGTTCTTAATTGAAATTTGGGGGGTTTCTTATTCTGGAATAGATTGATGTTGTGATATAGTGGATTGTGTTCTCTGTGAAATTTGCAATCTAGTCGTATACGTTTCATGAATCAACGAGGTATGTAGAGAAGGGAGTTGTATTTTGAATATTTCCGAGATTCGCCGGAAACTGGCAAACTTCACGGCCAAATTCCGGCCAACTCAGGGATGATTAGAACGATTTGTTAGCATGGTTGACTTCCTGGTAAAGTATAGATGTGATCTGGAGGTGTTGGTGGGGTGAGGACGTCGGGAACTTGTTCTCCGGCCACCCCTGTGTTTTCCGGCGACGGGGTGTAAAATTTACAGTTTGGTCCCTGGACTTTTGGGGACGATACAGTTAGGTCCCTGAAGTTTCCAGACTCTGCAAATTTAGGATTCCTGTTTTAAAAATGTTTAAAAATCATATTTCCTATTTATTTTTATTATAAAAATTCGTTTTTAATTTCTGAAAATTCTAAAAATTAGTATTTTAATTCTGAAAATTATTTTTAATTCAAAATAAATCTAAATTAATTAGTTAATTAATTTCAGTTAATTTCTAACTGATTAATTGATCAATTAATTCGAAAATTAATTGATTAATTGATTTAATTAATTATTAATTGATTTTAATTAATTATTTAATTAGATTTAATTATTTAAAAATGATTTAAAAATTCCGAAAAATAGTTTCGAGCTTTAAATATTATTCTAAATTATTTCCAAGGCTCGATAATTATTATAAAATTGTTTCGAAGCCAGAATTGGCTAACCGAACCCTGTTTATTAACCCAAAATTGATCCAATTACCCGTTTTAATTCCGAAAAATGTTTTAAAAATTATCTTAAATACCCGAAAGCCTATTTATGACCCGAGACTTCTTTATAAATGATATATCATTGATTACGTGATGTATTATGTGCTATACATGACTTGTTGATTGACTATCGGTCTATATATTCGGTGTTTACTTGATTATTGCATAACTTTCAATCCGTTAATCGGATTTGGGTGAAACGAAGGGTAGATAAAAGTATGTGTTGAATATAATTCTATGAGTCGATTATTGATAGATACTTATGATATGTGAGCAGAAGAGGCAAGATGTAGGAAAGGGAAACAGGTAGTTGAGGAGTAAGACGATTGTGATTGGAAGCGAGTACAGTGTAGTAAGCTAATACCAGGCAAGTGTTCAGAACTTTCTCGAGATATTGTAGTACTTGATAGTCTTGTTGATATTGCAAGTGCTTTGAAGCACTGAAACCCGACCCTGATTCCAGTTATTGTTCTTGAGCCATGAACCTTATTTTTCTAGACCATTGATTGTTGTATACCCAAACACGAACCACAAGTATACGATACTACTCCACAAATACATACAAACAAAATCCCAAACACTGAACTGAATTACTTGTATACTCAACCCATTGTATCCTATGCTTTGAAAGCCCAAATCTTTGAAACCCTGAAATGTTGATTCCTTTGTTATCCAATTCTTTCATTACCCAGCATCCAAGCTTTTAAATTACCTTATTGATCCTTACAAGGATTGAAACCCTTTCATTGTTAAACACTCATTGTTGTTAATGATTCTGGTTATTGTTTATTATTGCTTATTCTGTTATTATGTTAGAATTGGATTGTTTTTATAAAAATTGTGGACCAGATTCGTGGTCAGACCATATAATGGTCAAGTTAGGCCAATGTGTGTCTTGGATCCAGTAGTTAGAGCAATGCTGTGTGCTTTGCTCGGGGTTAGTGCGTGACTGATCAGCAACCTAACCTTGATTTTTTAAAATAAAAGTATAATATCCAATTCTAAATCATAATCCATTGTTCACTTGATATCATAATCATGTTCACTTGATGATCATTATTCTCAGTTTTGTCATTGTGACTTGTTGAGCTAGTTAGCTCATTTGTGCGATGTTGTTTATATTCCTTCCAGTTAAAAAGGAACCAGTTGGTAGCGAGAATCCCCAGTCCAGCACGAGAGCTAGGGGTTCAGGTTGATTGAGCTGAGCTAATAGGCTTCTTTTGGAATAATTTCAGTTTGTAAAAGTTGTAATAAAGTTTATACTCAGTTTGAGTTTGAATGGTTGGGATTTGAACGGTTTGTAATATATTAGTCTGTTTGGCTTGTGTGCATACTTTAACCTGTTGCGGTCTTGGAAGTTGGTAAGTAGGGTCACTGCATATTATTATTATCTTTATTATTGTTATAAGCAGATTATAAATAAGGTGTGAGTGTGGACCCCAAACTTCTGACCCGGGTTTGGAGGGCGCCACACAGTGTCTTGGGATGAAGTCGGAGAACATAAAATACTTGGACCCGAATTAGTACAATAGACAAAAGAAGTTGTGGAAGTCATCCAGAAAAAATTTAATTGCACAAGATCGTCAAAGGAAATATGCAGACCAATCCAGAAAGGATATGGAATTCAAAGAAGGAGATCTAGTGTTACTGAAAGTGTCATCGTGGAAAGGATTGTCTAGATTCGGAAAGAAAGGAAAGCTGACGTTGGACCTTTTGAAATTTTGAAACGAGTCGGCAAGGTAGCATACGAATTGGCGTTACCCCCGCACATGGAGCACATTCATAATATTTTTCACGTATCGATGATTAAGAAGTACAATCCAGATTCTAGGCATATAATTGAGTATAAGCCGATAGAGCTTCAGGAAGATTTATCATATATAGAGAATCCATTAGAGATTCTAGAAAAGAAAGAGAAGGTATTGAGAAATAAAGTTGTAAATTTAGTAAGAGTGTCGTGGAGAAACCCAATGGTTGAAGAGTCAACCTGGAAGTTAGAAAGTAATATGCGAGAAAAGTATCCTCATTTGTTTACTTAGGAGATTCTAAGGACAGAATCCTTTCAAGGGGGGAAGGATGTGATATCGGGGACATAGCGTGTAATTATTTTTATCAATAAATGATTATTATATGATTATTATTTGAATTCTGGTGAATTATTTGTTGATTGCTTTTAATATTTAGATGTTTTTATGTGATAGGATATGAGTATGTTGATTTTATTATGTCCAGAATAAAATATAGATAATTTTGATATTTTTCTGGTGATTTTTGGATTTTTTTTATGATTTTAAAATGATTTATGAATTTATTAATTATTTTATGAATAATTACAAAACTATTTTATAAAGCCAGGAATCGTCCAACTTCAACCGTTTTTACGTTTTTATAACCCGAAACTCTCCGAAAAACTCCTTCCTAACATAATCTGATAATTCCAGACATTTTCCATGTTTTAATTTTTTCGATCCGGATTACGGTTTGACCTGTGCGCGGCCCGAAGCAAAATTTTCGATACGATAATCATTTCGATAAATCAACAAAACCCGTATTCTCGAAAGATGGGATATTATTACATTCTTTTTATATAAACTGTTTTATAAGAAGCCCGGTTTGGATAATTATCCAATACGGGTATCAAATTGGATCATTTTTGCAGTTACTTCCCGGCTAAGTAACTAATTTATCGATCCAATACGATCCAACACAAACCAATATTCCATAAATATATATAGCCCTTTTCTTATCTCATTTTATTCGTATAATCATAAACAACCAGTTAAAACTATTAATTTACAGAGAAAAACCCTAAAAACGTTGCGTTTTTCATAATCAAACCAACGAACGAAGGCGTTATCAAACTCCGATTCGAGCGTTCCATATATCAAATCGAAGATCTCAAAAAGCTCTTTCTGAATCAATCAACTATTTTGGTGCAGAAGTCAAGGTAATTTTCTTATTTAATTATTTTATTTTGAATTAATTAAAGATTAAATTATGAAAAGCTTTTCTTGATATTGTTTGTGTGATTTGATGCTGGAATCATGTAGATCTTTTCTTCTTGGTCATTTTGGTATATTATATGACTAATTTGGAGTTCAGTTAACATATAGAAATTGAGGTTTGATTTTTGGATTGTAAAATTAGGGGTTTTAATTATTTATGTGTTCTTAATTCGATTTGGGGATTTCATTTTGGTTGATTTTGGGTTTGATTGAGTTGCATCAGCTGATAGATCGTGTTATGAGCAATCGAACCATGTAAACAAATCAAGTATTAGAGGCCTGGAACAACTCGTCGGAAAGCCTCGAGTTCATCGGTTTTAATGGTGATTTTTGCCGAATTTTTTGTTAGGGTCGTTTTTAGCTTTGATTACTGATGCTAATAGATTCCTGAAAGAGTTTAGAGTACAAACCACACCAGAATCAGGCCAAACGATCAGCTTTCGATCGATGTCGGAGCTCGCCGGAGTATTTTTCCGGCCGCCGTGTTCAGGATTTGGGTGACCCGATCGGGTCAATTTTGACCCGGGGTTTAACCCGGTTTTGATCCTCTAAAACCCATTTGCAAAATCTGAATTCTGTTTCTGATTTATTTTATTTTAAAAATTATTTTAAAATTCTATTTTATTTCTAAAAATTCATTTTTAATTCCAAAAAAATCATTTTTAATTTTTAAAAATTCATATTTAATTCTGAAAAATTATTTTTAATTCTAAAATAAATCTTAATTAATTAATTTTAGTTGATGATTAATTATTTAAATATTCAATTAATTTAAATATTAATTGATTAATTAATTTAATTAGTTATTAATTAATTTTAATTGATTATTTAATTAGATTTAATCCTTTATATCGATTTAAAAATTCTGAAAAATACCTTGATATACCCTTGTGATACTCTTGAATTGCATTACACTTTTATACAAATGTTTATCACTGTTGATTATGATCCCGTTTTATTAAATTATATTATTTATCATACTGAACTGTATTAGAATTGGATAGTTTTCATTATATGGACCAGATTCATGATCAGACCAGATACGTGGTCGAATTAGGCCAATGTGTGCATTTGGATCCTATTTATAGAGCAGAGCCGTGTGCCTTGCTCGGGGTTAGTGCATGACCGATCAGCAGCCTAACCTTGGTTTTAAAATTTAAAATAAATATACAATTCTAATATTTGTTTAACAAGAAACTTGAATCCTCTGAATCATTTCAATTGATCACTATTTAACCCCAGATATTGCTATTATGACTTGCTAAGCTAGTTATCTCACTCTTGCGAATCTTTTTATGTATTCTACAGTTAAAAAGGAAATGGTTGATAGCAAGGTTTCCCAGTCCAGTGTACGAGCTAGGATTCCAGGTTGAGTTGGATCGAGCTAGTTAAAGCTTTATATGGTAGTTGAGTTATGCAAGATTGTAAGAATAATTTCATTGTCAATTGTAAGTTAATCTAGTTGGGATTTGGTATGTTGTAATGAAAGTTAAGGTTGTGGCTTGTTTTCATACTTTAACCTGTTGCAATCCATGGTTATGTAAAGAAGGATCATTTCTTATAATATTTTATATACCGGTTTATATATTATATGTGAGTTATGAGCTCCAAACTTCTGACCCGAGTTTGGAGGGAGTCATAGGTTGGTATCGGAGTTATAGGTTATAAGTCACAGAAACAAGCCTAGATTGTCGGGATTGGGTAGAGGGTTAGGATTAGGAATTAGAAATAGAAATATAGGATGTCGTGAGGTTGAGTGCGATTGTATAGTAGGTTTTCGGTACAATTCGTGTTATGATTCGAGATTCAAATCTTGCAATGCGATTTTTAAATAACGGTAATGGCAGATCCTATTTTCCCTGTATCATCTGATCATTTGAAGCCTTCCGTTCGAGGACCGTCATCTTCACCCAGATTTGATCCACACCTTGTTCTTCCATCAGTATTAACTGTATTACCTCCTGTTGTAATAGATGCACCTCTTCAAGCTATTCTACGCTATTCTACCACCCTCTGATGTGAGACCACATATTCAAGAACCTCCATCTGCTTATTTTTGTTCTACTGGACATTCAGCTGTGAGTGTATCATTTTCGTTTACCCTACACCATGTTTTATACCCTCAGTTTAAAACCTGTCTTATGGAGCAACAGCACCTACAAGAATGGATTCGAGACCTACAACATAATGTTAGTACACGTGATATTGAGGAAGGTGAGAAGAAACCTAGAGAGAGAATTCATGTGATCCAGAGGATAGCTTCTATCAGGTTATATAGAGCCGCTAGTGAGCATTCCACCCATGATTATTTGGTGGAGTGGGCTAGATGGGTTTTAAAGGAGTTTGAGAAGATTGGAGATCCATTGTTTTCTTGGAATTAGATGTTGATGTTATGACAAATGTGATATGTATAATAGCAATATGATGTGATACCAACAGACTTTATTTTATTGGATAGACTTGTTATACTTAACGATGGTAAAAATGATGATGGAAGTATTACCAGTAGGGAAGCCTTAAAATAAAGTCACGAATAAGATAGTATGAAACGGTAATTGAAATTTTCATCGACTAGGGAAGGTGGAATGGACCCAATAAGAGGTAGAAGATAGATTGAAGTGAGTGGACTCTCATGTGATTGTTTCTTCAATATTGGTTAAGAAGAACAACAACCAACTCACATGGTAATGACGACCAAATGTGCGATTTTCAAAATTTTTAAACAAGTTTTCGAAAGATTTTTTTTTTATTCTTAACAAAATTTCCAAAAGTCCTTTGAATAAAATAAGTTTTAAAACTGGTTGTCGAGTTACTACTTGAGTTTCTTGTTTATTATTAGACCAAATTACTTAGAAAATACGTGTTCCAGAAATTAGTATGGTTAATTCAGAGGTCCAAGTGGACCCGCTATTACGAAGAAGTTTTGAATTATTCCTAACAGAAGAGTGTAAATCTTGTTTGATAAGATTAATAATAGAATCGGCGTACGGAAAAACTATTCATCCAATTTTTGGGACTATTAAAGTTCAAAGAATTCGTTGATTTAAAAGAAGCATGAGCATGATCTAAAAATGTTGAGCAAATTTCCAGTCTTTTCTAAAGAAAGAACATTATTAGCAAAAGAAACGATATGATGAATGATCAGTGGTTATTTCAAGTGGTATAGAAGAAATTTGAAATTATGAATATAAGTTCCGTGAGAACGCAAATATGGTCAAGTTATTAAACCCTTGAACGTGGAGGCACGACGCTAAAGGTACAAGACTGAATAAATTAATTTATTATAGAGATTAAATTATGAAGGCATTCCTGCGGATTTTATGAAGTTATTATATGACTCAAATGGGATTTATTGATCAAATGAGGTATGAAGGTATACACAAGTGAAATGAGTATGATGATCAACGACATCATTCTTTTCTATAATACTCTTGTATATAATTTTCCCGATTCTTGAATAATCATTATAAGTTTTATAAGGCGATAAGAAGAAGAAGATTGATGTATTCCTTTCAAAAATCATTTTTTCCCTCAAGTTTTGCTTTCTGATTGAGGCAAGTAGTGTTATGGTCAGACGCTTTGTCGGAATGACGAAGATTCAGGTGGAACACCACCTAATCATGTGTTGTATGTCATATGATATGAAAGACTGGTCATCTTAAGTACCAATGTGGTTGTCTCATTCATATTCAAATCATTACTCTTTCTTTATTTCTCATATATCTATTGAATTATGGATCCTTCCAATAGTTTTGTTGTAATAACCCCCAAAATTTTCAACTTTTTGTAACCCTTGTGAATAGTGTTTTAGCTGAATGAGAAAACTTTTCATGCCACACTATGTAGGGGTTCTATTATGGATATTCTGAGATTTTATTAGTACTCTATATGGTATATGAGTGTATGTAAAGATCGCCAGAATCCAATTCCGAAAACTTTGGTTTTTCCCGGAAATACCCTAGATGCGGAAAGAATTGAGTATAAGGTAACAGGATAAAAAGGATTTAAATTAAAGGATTATAATAGAGGATCATAAAAAGGAATATAATGTATTGAGAAAGGTTAAGGGAACCTAAGTAATAAGATCCCGGGTATGATCCTTCAAACGATAAACGAAAACGAAAGTTAAGCGAACCGTATAACAGATCAGCGGTCATTAGGCAAACAATTAGGAAGTTAATCAAAGGGATTAGAGTGAGTGATGTCACCCAACCAATGACAGGAGGACAAAGAGGGAAGGATGACATCACAACATGACATAGGCATGACATGGGAAGGAAGGAGGTGTGGTGGCTTTTTAACCACACAAAATCAAGGGCAAATAGGTAATTGACTAAATCAAACACAAAAACAAATCAACCAAGCCAAGCAAATTCATTCTTCATCAAAATCAAAAGAAACCAAGGCATTGTTCATCTAGAGCTCTCGGCTTTTTACTATTTCAAAAGGCAAGAAAATTCAAAATCAAAGATCCAAGCTTCCTAAATTGGTGAGTTAATTCCCTAATCATCTTCATGCTTAGTTAGGGCTATATCATGAGTTTAAGCCATCAATTCCTTCTCAATCTTCTTCATTTAATCAAAGAAGAAGACTATGAATAGTGTTTTCAAGTTTTTAACTTGAAATTTTTCTTGTTTTCCTTGAAGATCCAAGCATTCCTAAGACTTCTCAAAGCTTCTTAAGGCTTCCTAGCTCCTCCCACCACTTCAAGGAAGGTATATCATCTCCAAACCCTAGATTCCTATGTATTATAAGATGATTTTGATTAGTAGGGTGATATTGTAGCTTGATGTTGTGTTTTAGAGTTTGGGATTTGAAATGGTATTGAATCGGATTGGTAAATCTTGTTGTTTTGGTTAAAAGAATGTAGTATAGTTAAATTCAAGCTTAGGCATAAGTATGAATGTTAAAATTGAATTGGTTGGGGTTGTTATGATGTGATAAGGATGGATGTTGGTTGTATGTTGGATTTGAGGTTGAATTGGGTTGGTTTTGAATGGTTTAAAATTGGGAAATCGCGTAAACATAGTCGTCGTAACGTCCGATTTTCTTTAGACTGTTTTTGTGCATAACATTAGGACCCGAGAACCCCCTGCTAGATTATGACCATTGCCATGTTTAGATAGCTCATGTTACGAGCTTCGTTTTGATATGTAGTTCGTTCGATTCCGATGCACGGTTTAGGAGAAACGACTGTTTCAAGTAACGGCGTTTCGCGAACGAAACTTTTCCCCTCGCCTTACTTTGAAACAAAGGTTAAAGACCAAAAAGGGTTAATTAATGCATGAAACATTTATGGTAAGTGTGTTAGGCAGTTGGTAAGACACTCGCGAAGGAATCGCCTTAAAACTTGTAAAGGTTAAATTATTAAAAATGGTGGAGCCGAGGGTACCCGAGTGACTTAAGCGAGTCAGTAAGCGCAAAACAAGCGTTAGAGTCTAAGTTAGTTAAAGTATAGATTTACAAGTGACTTTGGTTTAATTCCAAATTACTTGTTGTTTATAGGTTACCAGACTCGTCCTGAGCCTTTTATCACCCCAAGTCGCTCAGGCAAGTTTTCTAACCGTTATAACTGTTGTTGTGATATATATATGTATTTGCATTATCTTGCGATAGATGCATGTTGGTTAATTAGCAAATGTTGCAATATATTGAAGCATGCTGCTATGGTATATATATATGCATGCCTGTTTCGTATTCTTTTCATATATATCTGTTGATTCAGTTGATAATACCTATGCTAGAGGATAGCGGTAATTTGCATATACCCTTAGTATAGGGACCCAAAGGTGAAAATATTTTCTAAAACCGGGAGTCGAGGATCCCGAGTAGATTTTGTATATATGGATATAAATATATATATATATATACTTATATATATATATATGGTCATAGTTTTCAAAACTATTAATCGAATAAGGTTTATTCGATAGCTTTAACTTTATTTTATTATTGAATATTATTTCGAATATTATTCGAAGGCTTATTACTCCTTTATATTAAATGAATATTATTTCGAATATTCATTCGAGGACTTATGACTCCTTTTATTTTATTATTTGAATATTATTTGAATATTCATTCGAGGGCTTATGACTCTTTTATATTATTTATTGAATATTATTTGAATATTCATTCGAGGGCTTATGACTCAGTTTATATTATTTAATGAATATTATTTGAATATTCATTTGAGGATCTATGACTCCGATTATTTGCTGAGATATATTCTTTATTTTATTAAAGAATAAGGTGTCAATAATCAAACTTATTTTCGATTATTCAAATAAAGATAGTACTTTCATATAAGTATATCTTTGGTTATTTAATACTCGTTTCAAGTATAAGTTTTAATACTTCTACTTCAATTATTTTTATAAAGATTATTCTTTATGGGAATATTATTTAAATAATAATATTCAGACATTTTCTAAATATTCTGGGGACTAATTTACTTCATTAAATCAGCTTTACTCCAAACACTCTTTAAAGTGTTTTCGAGTCTTCAAAATAATTTTTAAAAGTTAGAGCGGATCCCAAAACTCATTTTTATATTTAAGATCTTCCTTTTTAAGGGGATTTAAATACTCGCTCAAAACCTGAGGGATCCGGCTCTGTGGTGTATTTTATATTCGCAACACGGTTGCAGTTTTGGTAAATGAATTGATTACTTACCCAACGTTCGGGAAGTAAGTCCATCTATTGAGTCGGCATAAGCAACATGGGCTCAGTGGGCGTCCATGATAGTGTAAGTGGCTCAGTGGGAGTCCATCAAATGTATAAGTGGCTGAGTGGCAGTCCAACATAAGGTCCTATTACGACCAGGGTGATGACCAGTGGGGAATTCGTCTATCTACTAGTAGAAAAGGTTACTTGGGTATCTTCGCCTGATCAGCAAGATATCTGGTTTATGCCAAATTCTTTTCCTTTCCAAATTTATTGGATATTGCAATTCTGTTCATACTTTACATGACAGAGGTTTTCAGGAAATTGTATAAAGAAGATGTATATGTGGATATATATATATATATCAGAACTTAATGAAGTATATCATAACTTCATTTCCTTTAATAATATTTCAAAGATTTAATCTATTCAAATCTTGTCTTGTAGTCTCATCTATCTGATGAACTGTTGAAAGCTCATTATACTTTGAACAGTGGTAGTTCAAGCGGCTTTTTAAATGATATAAGTATAGTGAAGTATTTGGTAACTTCATCCCTTATTTTTACTTATATCTAGTAAGTAATTATCTTACGCATGATAAAAGATCCTAGTAAGTATCCATTTAGATACTTATATTATTGTTATCACTATATATTATCTTGCGAGCTGTAAGGCTCACTCTTGCTTTATTTCTTCATCACACAACAACAGTTAGGAAAGATGGCCAGACTCTAGTAGACCCAGCGCAAGCGCGTGGGAAGCGTCCCGCGTCTTCCCGATGATGTTGTAGCTGCTATAGCTGCAGAGGTAGATCTATTTGTAGATCAGACCATCTACTTTTGAGAATCAATTATGTATAATTATAACTTGTGGCAGATAATGGCAATTAACTGTAAATTATCAAGTAATCATTTTGGGTTGTAATAACTTTTAAATTGTGGATTCAAAGACTTGTACTTATTTCAATTTCATCTCTGAGACTATAACGGGTTGTGGTGTGTGTTAGTGTGGGGTCACAGCATAAGGTTATTTATTATTAATTAAGTGAAGTGATATTGTGGAAAGAAAGACCGTGACGACCCGGATCCCCGACCCCGGATCTGGGGGTGTTACATTTGTTGTATTGTTGTTCCTTATGAAAGTTTTCCAAAACAAAATTAATCTACCAAGAACCAAGCGGACAAAGTTCCAATCATTGAGTTTACATGCTTTAAGTATAGGAAAAACCAGGGCATATGGCAAGGATTGTAAATCACCAGCCCCAGTCAGTGATGCACTAAGAATCAAGGGAATCTACTCTAATAAAGAATAAGTATCCAAGAGCGAGAGCTTAATATATTTCTGTGAAAAATGTTATTCGGAATACGGATGTGACAGCGGGTATGCTTATTATGAGTTCTTTATGTGCTAAAGTATTAGTGGATTCGGGAGCAACTCAATTATTGTTTCTCAAGATTTTAGTGATCAATTGAATCGTTAAATAAGATTATGACTGGAGGATTAGTAAACCAAGAACGTGTATATGATAACCAAATGTGTAGTAATTGTGAGATTGAGGTTTCTAGCAATAAGTTTATGCTGATTTGATACTGCTTGAGAAAGGAGAATTTGACGTTATTTTAGGAACGGACCGGCTGTCAAAGTATAATGCTCAGATAGACTGTCATGATAAGAAGATAATTCTGTAGACGCCAGATTGAGAATGTGATGATGTTTGGAGGTCGAAGGCAATCAAAGAAGTTTTAACAATAATTTAAACTAAAAGGTTATTATGGCAAAGATATGAGCACTATAGTAATTACGTGATAAATAGAAGTCAGGAGCCAACAATTGAAGATTTTATAGTAATCAATGAGTTCCAAGACATGTTTCCAGACGAGTTACCAGGACTTCTTCCAGATAGAGAAATTAAGCTCGCGATCGACTTAGCACCTGAAATGAAACCATTGTTCAAGGCCCCATACAGAATGGCACCAGTTGAAATAAAGGAGTTAGCAAAGCAATTGCAAAAGTTGTTAGAAGAAGGAGTGATTAGACCTAATGTACCCCATGAGGTACACCGGTATTATTTGTTAATAAGAAAGATGGAAGCATGAGATTATGTGTCGACTAGCGGAATCTCAACAAGTTTACTATCAAGAGCAAGTATATGTTACCTCGAAGTAATGATTTGTCTGATCAGTTGAAAGATGCAAAGTATTTTCTAGGATTGATTTAAAATTTGGGTATCATCAATTAAAGATTGAACCTAAGGGCGTGCCGTAGGCAGCTTTCAGAACTAAGTATGGTTATTATACAATTCTAGTAATGTCATTTGGATTGACCAATATGCCAGTAATATTTACACTTGATGGAAAGAATCTTCAAGGAGTATCTGGATAAGTTGTATTTATGTTTATAGATGATGTCATGATTTACTCAAAGTCAATGAAGGACCATGCAAATTAATTAATGACAGTTTTGGGAATTCTGAGAAGGAAGAAGCTGTATGTTAAGTTTTTATAGTGTGAGTTTTGGGTTGCATGGAGTTTAATTCTTAAGATAAATAGTCAGTGATGAAGGAACCAAAGTGGATCCAGCAAGGATTAAAGTTATTATGAATGGGGAAAGACCAAAAGCACCAACAAAAGTGAGAAGTTTTAGTATTGGAAGGATATTATCGGAAATTTGTTTAAGATTTCTCGAAGATTACGACATCTTTGGCGAAGCTTACTAGGAAAAGTGAAAAGTTTATATAGAATTGAGAAGTGTGAAGAAAGTTTTAAGGAATTGCAGAAAAGATTGATCACGGAACCTGTTTTATCACTTCAAGATGATCCAGGAGAGTTTGTAATCTATAGTGATGCTTCTCATAAGGGATTAGGTTATGTGTTGATGCAGCACGATAAAGTTATTGCATATGCATCTAGACAACCGAAACCTCATGAGTAGAAGTATCCTCCTAATGACTTGGAACTAGCAGTAATAGTATCCGTTTTGAAGATTTGGAAACATAATATGTATTAAGAAAGGTGTGAGATTCATACTGTCTACAAGAGTTTGAAACATATATTCATGACGCAAGGAAAATGTAGTGGCAACACGATAAGAAAAAAGGAGAAAGTGAATGTGTTAACTGCACCAGAATAGTTATCTATGGGATTTCAGAAGTTGGAATTGGAAGTCAGAATTTATAATCCAAAAGAAGCAAGGAAATATAGTATGATATTTTAGCCAGAGTGGTTAGAGAAGATTAAGAGATGTCAAGAGGAGATAATAGATCAGGATGTTAACAGTTTAGTAAGAGGAAATTTATGCACTCAGAAGAATGATCACGGTATTCTCATATTTTCTTCCAAAATTTGGATGTCACAAGTGACAGAATTAAAGAATGAGATCTTAAAGGAAACTTACAATTCCAAGTATTCAATCTATCCAGGAAGTATCAAGATATACATAAATTTAAAGAAGAATATTAGTGACCAGATATAAAAAGGAAAATTTAGAATGGATTAGTAAGTGCTAGGAAGTTTCCGCATGGTAGGCTTGTCTGGTGCATAAGGGAAGGATAACATGAGAATATAAAAAACAAAGAAGAAAAGTTAAGAATAAAAAAAAATAAGGCGCGCCCTTACTTGGATATGTGTTGAACTGAATTCTAACTCTGGGAACATCATATGAGTAGAAGAAATTTTCCTTCCATCCCTTCTCATGGCTGACTTTTCCTGATGAGAAACCCTTCTTGTTATGTTATTTGTCCACGAATAGATAGTAGTAGCCATGATCAGACTTTATGAGGCTGAATAAATGGCTAACTTCTTCCATTGTAGGTGCAGGGAATCTTAAGTCCATGTACATAATGTACAGTGCTAGAACAAGCTTGTAGCTGTTGGGAGATAATTGAAGAGGGGCCAAGTCATATAACTTAATCACATCCCTCAAGTAGGTATGGAAAGGTGCACCCAAACCTAAAGATACCAGCTTTGGACTGGTAACCATCCTTGGAATCCTGAAATTCCTGCCATATTGAATAGATGGGGGCGCATCATGCTCAGAGGGCGCGCCCATATCCCTTCCATATCATAGTATATCATTAACCATTCTATTTGTTCATCTGAATATTAGATGAAAGCCCTACACAGAATAGTTTTCCTTGTTTCTTTCTGAAACTCTTCTTCACGACCTCTGTACAAACTTTATACTTACTCCAGTCGAAATCCAACTCGTTGTCAGAAACTTCCCAGTGAACGAATGGAATAGGTGAAGGTGCTGGAGATGTGGAAAATCTTCGTCGAAAAAATTCATCTCATCACGGAAAGGTGATGACTTCTCCGCAGGCGCGCCCTCAGAATTAGGGGAAGTAGGTGCGCCCTGAGATGGACTGGAGGAGATCGCCCCATAAGAGACCTTGGATGGGCATGTACCAACATTGAATCCAATCTTTGTGCTCCTATATATGTCTGCGTTTAAAGACTCCAACCAATCATCATCATCATCAAATTCTGTCTCAACAGGAGCAGGGGATCTCTTTTTGGACCAGTTTTTGTTTTCCACGTCTTCGAGATAAAGGGATGTTGTCTGGAGGAACTATTTGAAGAATCTGCCATTAAGTTTCCTTCCTTGGAATCTTGAACAGGGCGCTCCACCTGGTTTAAAAACTCAGGAGTGCGGTGGGCGTTTAGAGGTTGAGGTTTGAGATAAGTGTTAGGAGGAGAGTAAATTCCAAGGTTTGAGAGAAATTCCTTGAAAGGGTGAAAGGGGAAGATGCGCCCTCGTCTTCCAGTTGTCAAAAGAAAAGCAATAATCATTGAGGGCGCGTCCAATTCAGAAAAAGGGAGAAGAAAATGTGAAAAGCAAAAGGCATGCATTGCGAAGATAGCATGACCCACTCAGAAAATATATAATTAAGCTAAAGAGCATCTACTTTGTTAATCTTTAAAGGCGCGCCCTACAATACCATGGCGCGTCCCGTGAAAATTGTGTTTATTACAACATAGTAAGAAAATCACTTAAAAGGAATGGGAGGGCACGCCCTATCAAAGATTACAACAATGAAGTAAAGGGAGATTGAGGGATAAGGCGCGCCTTGACATGAGAAGTTATGTCTAAAACCTAAGATCTAAGTACGTTATTAAACGAGATTGCGCACCTTAAACTATTGGTGCGTCCTAGATAAATGTTTGCGATATACGCACTCAAAAACCCAAATTGGGCATGGAATACTAACGGTTGAAATTCTCAAAAACATAAATCTGAAATTCAAAACCCTATGATTCCGGATCTAAACTACAAAATCTGAATACATACGATATATATATATATAGATATGTACAAGTCTATACATACATATATACACAGCAGTTGGTTGAAGAAAACATAAAAAACAAGTAAGATGAACAGTTGCAGTCTAAATCTGCTCATTGTGCTTGATAAAACTGAGGGATAAGGGAAGAATCATTTACCTTTGTGTGTAATGAAGAGATTATCCGGATAAAGTTGGAGAAATGATCAGAGAATAGGGCTGATTCCGAGCAAAAAGAAGATCCCGTCAGTGTTGATACTTCTAGAGAAAAGGGGAAAGTGAAAGAGAGAGAAGGTAAAAGTAAAAAGTAAAATAATGAAAATTTACCTGTATTTATAGTTGAAAAGGACGTGGGATAGCTGTCAATCACGTTCATCACGTCGATCACGATTCCCGATAAAGAAGGACCCGTTTTAAAACCGCTTGGAATTCCAAGGACGCGCCCTCATCAGAGTTACAGGGATTTGATAAGAATATATGATGATAAAGAAACTCTAAGTTTCTAAAGGACGCGCCCTATTGGTTGTGCGCCTTATAAGATAATTGTGAGAATATGAATATTTATGTAAATTTTAAGTAAAGATGAGAAATTCCAATCTCATTTTCAATAGCATATGGAATTTGGGGGCTAGTTGTTATGCCCAAAAATGGTATAAATATTAATTCGGGTCAAAGTCAGGGAAAATGGTTAAAATTAAGATATGAATGCCTAGAATTAAGGAGTGAACAAGGCAAGTTTCCCTTCTGAAAAGGAGGAAGGTGTGCCCTTTGATTAAGGGAAGGCGCGCCCTGTGTTTATGAAGGATTGTGGCTTTGGTGCACCCTGTGAACGTCGAAGGCGCGCCCTCTTGAGAAAAGGGAGGCGCGCCTTGTTGATTAAGGAGGAGACTTTTGTTGATATCCTTGGGTTGATCTCTTACCTATGGAAAGTGCTCAAGGCGCGCCCTAAAGTAGTAAGAATGATTTGATGAGATATTAGCTTGGCTATTTGGACGGGTTTTTTTAAAGGATTCAAGGAAGATGGAGATTATTATTACTAATATATTTGATGCAGGTACTCTATTGAAGAACTCCTTCCTGTAATGCAACCACAGGAAGGCAGTGTCTGTGGTCAGAAACCTTCAGGGGTATGCCTAGACGGAAGGCCTCCTCCTGTAGCCAATGAGTGTCCTCATTGGGGATGTGGGATAAATTCTGGTGTGTGCTTTGGGAGTTCTGTCTCTGTAGTCAACGGGTGTCCTCGTTGGGAGACTTCGGAGTATACTGCACTTTGCACCCAAAAGCTAAGGATCACTTGTCCTACAATCTGGTAGGGGCTCCTTATCCGGGGGACAAGGATGCGTCCAACATTTGGGGTGAACCACGACTATATCTGCGTCCACGGATTAGAGAAACAGTTGGTAGTGGAGGGTTATCCTTGGCCAGGGAGATGCCTTACCCGTGAAGTCTCGAAGCCACGGACGAGCCTTGGGCCTTTGGGATTGGGCCTCATCGGCGGATATTCCTAAAACTAGTAGAAGACGGTTTTCAGTAGGTTTCCTACTAGGTCTCGGAACAAGAAATCTAAGCCCATTAAGATTCTTGTTCCCAAAAACTACGTTGGCTTGATTCCCTATAAATAGGGATACGTAGGCAAATTGTAAGGGGTCAGAAGCGAGAGCGCAAAGGAGCCACCATTAACCCTAAACAATCTCAACAACCAATCACTACCGCCACCAAACACTGTTCATAAAATCAGTCGATTACTGTACACGTTTTCCGACAAAAAACCACCATCACAAATTTTATTTCCGACTACGAACCTCAAATTTTGTTGTTACCAAATTTATCCATCAACGGATACCATATTTGTATGGACTTGTTTTGGGAGTGGTTAATGGTGTTTGTTACAAAAGTATCCGGAAATCTAGTAATAATAAGAAGCTAGCATCAACTGGGGTGCCGGTCCGACATATTTTCATAGATGACAATAACAAGTTAGCCACAGCTGAGATCCAAGAAATAGACACAGGTTATACCAAGACGCTAGCTAAAGCACAGGTGCAGCTCCAGGAAGGAATTTTTTTTTTCTTATAGATACTTTAAGTTTCTTGTGTGAATAGTTTTATGATCTCTGCCTTTAACACTGTGCTCCAGAAAATTTTTAGGAGAGATGATAAGAGAAGGGATGGGAGGAGAAGAAAAGAGAAATAGTATAAGAAAATAAATCAGTTGTGGGTTCCGAGTTTTTGTAAAAAGGAGAGAAAGTGACTATGAAAAAGAAAATAATGTGAGAGGATCTTTTTAAATCTTCCCATTTTTGGAAAGAAAGTTTTGGGGGGAAATTATAGAAATTTTTTTCTCCTAATCACTTCTCTCGTCAAAAAACTCGGGAACATGTCTAGGATGAAAAATTTTAAAATTATATTTTCTCTTTTTTTTTCTCCATTTTAAACTCTGGAGTACAGAGTTAGTTCTGAGGTTTTTTTTACATAAATTTGAATATTTGTCAGATGAACTATTAATCGGGTACAGTATTGCAAGCACAACGGCTTTTGGTAAAACAAACTGTTATACATACTTGGTATTTTGTTGTTCCATCCCACTTCTAATTGACATGTCATGTATACACAGATACTTGTTGAATTTTTCTATTTCTTTTACTTGTAGCATCGCAATTAATTAATTATCATCATATATCTGTGTGGTCTTTTGCCAAGGAACTGTTCATGATGTTGCTATGTAATGAATTATTTCGTCATTTAACCATGTGTTTTTTAGGATAAAATACTATAACGGAGGTCAGTTCAGTAAACCTAAAATAAAAAATCTCCCTTTTTATGTTTGAGAACTATGTAGGTAACGAGTTGAGTTATAAAAATTTAAGGATTTGTCGGTACAAATCTGGTGCGCTACGTAATGAGTCCGGTTGTAAACTAATATGAAACGATGATTGTGTGCTAGATAAGTGTGCATATGCATTCTATAATGGGTCTTAATGCTGAACATAGAATGTATCGGTGATGATTATGGTGATGAAAGTAGTGTGAAGAGAGCGGTGAAGACATTGATGAAGAGAGTGTGAAAGGATTTGATGCAGATGTGTCTAGCAGTGAGATGAGCAGTGGTGCCGAATCAGGAAAAACAGAGAGTATTTTAAACAAGCTAAAAAGAAGTGTCAAAATCCTGAAACAACTTTGGATGCTCTCCGGGAATGTTGTTGTTTGAGGCCTATTAGGAAGCTTTGCCCCTGGGTTAGGGCTGCACTTATAATTCACTTCCTGACATGCATTCTATTTTATCAATCTTGAAGAGAAACTTACCACTAATGAGACGGAATTGATGCTGGTTGTACTTTGGGGTATCTGGTTTCATAGAAACGAAAAAAAATCATGATGAAACGGTGGTCCATGGGTTCCTTGATTCTTTGGGATGTGGTGCTGATAAAAAATCTTTCACAAAATTCAACCAAGACTTTTGTGAATGTGGCATCTAGTAGATGGGTTAAAGCTCCCAATGGTACTGTCAAGGTTAATGTGGATATAGTGATCGACTCTCTGCAGTTTTGATTCGTATTGGAATGGTGGTTAGAAACGCGAACGGAGTTGTTTTGGCATCTGCGGTCTGGTCTATATATATAATTTCTTTGCCCCTGAGGTTGCTGTGGCTATCCAGTGCAGTATTTGTCAGTGTGCCAGGATGGAATCAGATTGTAAAAGCAGCACTAATAAGGCTCACTCGGATAAGGAGCAGGACACTTCTCTCTCTCTCTGGGACTGATATATTATCAAAGATATTAAGAACATGAGTTCTTATTTTCTGGATGTCAAATTCTCCCATTGCTTTAGAACTTGTAACTGGGTTGCTCATACACTTGCGAAAAACGCTTAAGATGCTGGATCTAATCGTCTGGTGGCCAGGATTTCCTGATTGTATCCGGCCACATCTCATGTTTGATGTAATAATTAAGGACGCTCTTTTTCCTCTGATTTTTGCTCATGGGAGGTTTTAATGAGGCATCTTCTGTAATAGGAAGTTGAAGTCTGTGCTTAGTCCGTGAAAGTAGTTTAGTTATAGATTGCTATGAGGCTTAGTTAGTGTTTATCTTAAATAGTTGAAGTTAAGAGCTATAGTTCTATAAATAGCTCCCTGGTCAGGTGTTTTAGTTTACGGAAAATACCAATATCATCTGATCTTTATCTGTACTTCTCTCGTCTATCTCTCTTTCTTCTTCATCTCTTCTATTTCTTCTCTATTGTTACTAGTTGCAGCGGCTTAGTTCAAGTTACTGTTATATCTTCCTTTAAAAAAATACTATTGCAAAAGCCTAACAGAGAGAGATGGTTTTCCTAAAAATGATCTATAGAGGGTCCAAGCAGGGTGCAGGGGACATTTGTCCTTGGCACAACTTTGCAGGAAGACTTGCATATTGGTTATAAAGCATTAGCTTTTATCGGTTATAAGCGTAAGATCTTGGTTGAAACAAATTTCAAAATTAGAGCGTCACAAGTCACAACCCTCTAAACGCTTGTTGGTTATAAGCGTATGATCTTGTCATCTTGGTTAAAACAAATTTCAAAATTATAGCGTCACAACTCTCTAAACGCTAATTTGTCTCATGTATTAAGCTTTATACATTGTGATTTAACTAGATATTTTGATATATCTATATGTATGTGTGTATAGGTATTTGTATACTGTGTTCTTATTATGGCTAAATTTGTTTTAAAACCTTTTATGGGATGCCCTGAAGATATTTGACAAAATGACTCAAAAATGTGATGTTCTTTTTTTGAAATATTTTGATTTTGGGGTATGCAAAGCAGGTGGTGCAATGTATTTGTTCAATAAGATGCCTTTAACAATCATATTTCTTGAAATGTAATTCCGGTAACCTGCCAAGTAACGCCTTCCGCTTATGTAAAATGATGCAGAAAAATACAAAATAATAACTTCACGAGCACCAAGTTCACAGTTTCGAGGCTCTTTCAGCTTGTTCTGTTATTGATCTTTACATGCCCATTGCCCAGGTATATTTAAAATTTTAAACTCGTTCACCAAAGAGACATATAACTGGTAGCTCAATTGTTTATACTTGTAAATATATCAAATATTGAGTTTGATTTTTGGTAAATCTGTGTAGGGATTTAGGTCTTGTATTATTAAACATGTTGTTCTTCTCTCAATAATTAATACTAATATAGATACCGGAAAGAAATAGTAGAAAGGAAGGCTCATTGCCTCGTTTATCTAGCATCAGATCAATAATTAAAGAAAAAAAAGGCGATTTATATCATGTTTTCTCTTTACAGGAAAGGGATTTCCTCTGGTGCAATTATGTATATTGAGGAGTGATGATGCAGAAGAAAGTCCGCTTAATGCCTCATTTCAAAGCAACTTCAACATAGACTGTCTAGTTCCCGACAAAGATTTACGTCACTGGGACAGCAAGCATGAAAGGTGAAACCTATACATGTAGCATAGAGACTCTGCAATCACATGGTACAAGGAGAGGAGAAAATCTTGGTGGTAAGTTTATTTCTTACGTAATACTTCAAGAGTACTATAGTTTTGGTATGCTCTGGTTTTAAGAACTGCAAACCTTTTTATCTCAAACTAATAATAACTTTGTAGCTGTTTCTAGTATTAGTCCAGAATAGAAAGTTGAGATGTTCAATTTGCTCTGATCATGAACATTTGAACTTGTAATAGTATGCCGCACTAGGTGAGTTGGAAAGCTCTCTTATCTACGATTTGAAGTAAACAAGCAACCAGTTAGTTATCACTATCTTTTTCATAGTCTAGCTAGAATATTTGAGAAAAAAGTTGTATCTTTGAAAATTACCCTGAGGTGGCTAAACTTTATCCACAGACCCGCACTTATTAACAATTTGTTCTGGATACTCTATTATATAAATATAAAAAATGATAAGTTTCCTCTAAGAAAAAGTTCAAGCATTTTTATGTCAAAATTTACTAACATATAAGTTAATTTTACCCTTATAACTTAGCTTAAGTATAAATAGCATCTGAATGGGGGTGTTAGTTAAATGATTTCTGTTATATTATAAAAGAATGCAATTTATTGTACCAGGTATAAAGCCAAGGACTTTTTAACTTAAAACCAACAATATAAAGCAACTTTCCTATAATCCATTTCAATCAATACTTGAAGTTGGGATTTTTTTACATTCTGTTTTTATATTTGCCAGAATACAACATTCCTTATATTTGTAGATACAATTGCTGCCATATATAATTCTTAGAACTAATCTTGCAGAAAAATGAAACTACAGAGCTAATACATTTTCCTTTTTCTCGGTGTATATCAGTTGTCACATTTATATAATGTTATCTGCATTGAAACACATGAGCTCCTATGAAGACATTTGGACAGAAATGGAATGCTTAAGATCACCGACATGTATAGTATGTTCGCCCATTGGAATTCTTCGAATTCCAAACTTGTCAACAACACTTAGATGTTTGCACACATCGACGTGAATTCTAACCCTTTGTTGAGCTCCTGCTAACACATGAACTTTCTCGAATCCAATCAGTTGCTTATTTGAATCCGAATTTGCAGCTCCCGGAGGCACCGTGTATGCAAGGAGTGTGTGTGGACCATCCATAGTCCCTGTATTCTTAATATCCACATGTACACCAACACTAAGACCATCACAATTTGTGTGTATAACTCTAAGACTCTCTCTCAACATTGTAGTATTTTTGAAAAAGTGACTATTGGCTAATGAAACTGAAACAGAAGTTGGGCCATGGGCTAAACTGTGGGCAAAGGTTGTGTAACTTAAGCCATGCCCGAAAGGAAAGATGACTGGGCCTTTATAGAAACGATAGGTTCGACCCGGGTAGCCTCTGGCAGGATTTGCCCTCATGTCCATGTTTGTCATTGGTACCTTTGCCAAATAACTTTGTGGGTACCATGTCATTGGCAGTTTCCCCCCTGAGATTTTGAATTCATTGCGTAAACAGCATATTAGAAGATACTAGAAACAGCATATTGTGTATATTATGTGCACAAAAGTCATGCATCAGTTGTGTGTAGGAAAGATCGAGTATGCGCAGAAAATTAACTAATGTGTGATTCTTTTGTGTGTCTTCAACATATGTTATAATGTAGTACAACAATATATCTGAAGTGTATGAATGTAAGGTCAAATTTTATATTACCTGGATTTGTCATGCCAAACAAGACATCAGCAATTGCGGTTCCACCTTCTTGACCAGGATAGCCTGCCCATATAATAGCAGTAATTTTGGGATCTGTCTTGGCGAAACCAACATCAATAGGACCACCAGACATGAGAACCAGTATAGTTGGGCCTCTAGAGGCCCTGGAAACTCTAGATATCAGTTCTTGTTGATGCCCAGGTAATAGAATATTTGCTCGATCTCTAGCTTCAGCTTCAATGGATTGATCAAGGCCCATTACTAACACAGTTGCATCAGCATGCCTGGCAGCTATTTCCGCAGCTCCAAAAAGCTGGTTAGAAGTACATGCAACACCGATGCAACCAGCCTGATGAGTAGTCCTAACGTACCGAGCTATACCTTGTACCGGAGTAGTGTATCCGCATGCCACACCTAAACCAAAATTGAATAGTAAATCATATTTAACTCCAATGCTTAGAGCTAAATTATAGACATGTCCGCTCAAAACCTCAAATACAATAAAATTTATTTCTTTGTATTACCATCATTAATTAGTAGTAGTGTGATCGGTAATTTGTTCTTGGTTCTGTAGAACCTTGTATGCGAGTATAAATTGTAGTTAAACAAAAACATAAAGTCCAGCTTAAATGAGAACCAGGAAACATTATGTTTTGTTTTTTTGGTTGCTAATAGCGTCCTGTACTTTGTACTCAACGTTTGGTTCTCACGAATTTTTTGTACAAATTTTAACCTATGTATTTGTAGTTAAAATTTTATATCTGATATGTGAAATTTACCTGCATAGTTGCCTATCATAGTAACGGTTGCATCAGAATTGGGCCCAATGACTGCAACAGTATGGTGAAATCTAGTAGAGAGTGGTGGTGAACGTCCACGATTCAAGAGTAAGACGATGCCTTGACGGGCTGCTTCAAGTGCAAGCTGACGATGAGCTGGAGTACAAACATCTCTTGGACCCAAGTTTCCATATGGCTGCCTAAGCCCATCAAACATTCCCAGACGCATTTGAACTGTAAGTGTGTTTGCCAATGCTGTGTTGACATCTGCTTCAGTAAGTTTTCCTTGTCTAACAGCCCCTTCTGTGAACACTGCTAAGTAAGGCCCGCAGTCTAAATCCAAACCTGTAAAATTGCTAAATTGTTAATTCCACCGGCTAACATAATAGGCCATTAAGTGTAATTGAAAATGAAGCAAAATGCTTGATTGCCTGCTTTAATTGTTGCTGCAACAGCATCTTCTGGTGTTCTTGTGTAGTGTTGGCTCTCGTATAGAACTCCAACCGAATCACAATCAGAAACAATATATCTGTAAATTTATCATCCACCATGTACAAACATCAATAAATTATCAAAATATGCAACTTCGTTGTAAATTTTTACCATGGCCATATTTCAGAAATTTATGATTCTTCTAAATTTGAATACTTGAATTGTAGGATTACTTCGGACATCAGGTAGACTATACATTATTGATTTGTGTAGTGACATTTCATCTTGAGCAATGTAGTGAATTGTAGATTGAACTGTGTGGCTAAGACTTACCCGTTAAGGTGCCATTCACCGCGAATGGTATTCTTTAGGAGATTCGGATCTGCACAAGTTGGAACTCCATTAACTTGATTGTATGAGCACATTACACTTGCAACTCTTCCTTCTGTTACACACGCTTTAAATGGTACATCATAGGTGTCTTGTAAGTCCTGCTTGCTAACCTACATTTATCATAAAGTAGGCATCTTGTTATATTTTTGTATCTTTTTATTTGCGGATTTTGGGAAACAGTTATAAATTAGAAAATAATTACCCTAGCATTGAAGTGAAAACGATCAACGCCATTCCAATTATCAAGATCATATGCAGTGTAATGTTTGCAACAAGCCGCAACCTTCAACTGGTTCCCTACATTACCTTGGAGTCCACGAACGTAGCTAGCGCCATACCTGGCAGCAACCATAGGGTCCTCTCCGGGAGTTTCTTGTCCCCTGCCCCATCTAGGGTCTCTAAAAATGTTAACATTAGGACTCCAAAATGTAAGTCCAGCCATTCCTCCATTGTACATTGCTCTTCCTTCATCTGATACTACCTGCAATATTCTCGACAGTAAAATAGTAAGTTAATTAATTACCATAATGAGGTTAATTCATCCATATATAATTCATATGTTTTAAAGGAGTTTAATGTCCGGTAAATGTTAAACTCATCCATATATATGTGAATTTTTCAAAATCGAGTTTCATTCACTTCCGGTAAATTTTCATCCCTATAGTACTAAAACATGGTTAAACTGAGTGCATGTTACAGGAGTACCAGCAAAAGGGAAGGGGATTATTAGTCAAAATAAATCTATCCTTGATAAAAAAAATGACATGACTTGATAAGTTAGAAAAAGGGACTTATAACAGAACAGGGTAGAATGATTAAGGAGATCCACTCCACCTTATGATGCATCTGTGATTCATGTTAGTCTATTTTCATTTCATTGTATTAATAATTAAAGATACTACTTGCGTGAGGGATGCTACTATATCAACAAAGCTGTCTATTTCAGTTTTCACCATCTTAATAAACAGATTCCAGCTGACAGAGATACGTGTAATATCCATAATAATATTTTCTATATTTATATTTATAAAAATATTGATCTGAGAACCATACTTTTTCCCCAAAACACACATATATATATAAGCATTTTAAATATACGGTCCCCTACTATATCATAAATTCGCATGCAAATTAAGGCACTAGAATGGAACAAGAAGAGATATAGATGCATGTCAACTTGCACCAGCAATATATTCCTTGACCCCTACTTTATTTGTCTTATAGGTACATGTTAACTTCAGTTTTTTTTTTTAATATACATATCACTCTTTTAATCTCTTAATCGCTTTTTTCCTAATAGTTGGAAAAAAAAAAAGACAAAAGCAAGAGAATCAATTGAAATTTGATTTTTTTAATTACCTTTGTACATTAGTTAAAGTAAATACAAATTTGTCCAATTTAGACTAAAAAAGTACAAAAAGAGTTGTGCTACCTGACATATGGTGCCAGACACTATAGTCTATTATCTATATATGTGATATTGGTTGCAACTTAACTTTAGTGGGTTGATTGGTATATTTTTATCATATTTTGCTAAATGTTGCTACACCATTTGTGTAGGTATGGGCAAGAGCATATAACCATAATGTTAAACTACCACACATATTATTTGACACTATTAATTTAATTTCATACTCCTCACATGCCACTTTTACTGTTAGGCAAGGCACCAACCTCTCTGTAACTTAATGTCATATATAGATATAAGTGGCCTTTTGCTTAGACTTTGGTACTTCATATTAAACTAGTTAAGAAATTTTTTTTATATATTAAATAATATCTATATAGCTAACTCTATTCACATGTCCTGAGGACCAAGTAGTCCCCTATTGAATTCGATTTGTAAGTATTGAGTTTGAATCGGTGTAGTGGTTAAACTCTTTCACTTTTATAAACTTCAAGATTTAAGAATTTGACTCCTCACATATGTTTGAGTAATTATCTAGTTAAAAAATATATGGAGTTTGAAATATTTGCAGTGTTCATAATAATAAATATTTTACTTTCATAGAGTCACAAAATTTTTAGTCAGGTTGTAAATTTAATTGGACTACTGTTTTATTGTAATGATAAGTAGTACCTGCCCAATTCTTTGCCATAGAGAATCGTTGAACGAAGCAGCAGTAGTGATGACCTGAGGAAACTGGGTGGCACCTGGAAATGCACCACCAAATTTAGTTCCCGGACCGACATTCGACACGCCATGAAGGGCCTCCGACCACCACTCATACCCTAATATTCCTAACCTCCGCACAGAGGCAGCATTGTTTACTAACAACCCTACTTTCTCATGCAATGTCAGCCTTCCAATCAAGTCCCTAACTCTATCACCTACTCGGAGTGACACTCTGCAGAAGGGTAAATTTTTTGTCATGCCATTACTTGGGTCACAAGCAAAAGGCGGACGTGATTCGCCTCCGGTAATGGCATATACACATATAAGAATACAAATGAAGAGATATAGTAGTGATTTTTGGTGCATTTTGAGTGAAGAGAAAAAGAGATGTTTTGCTAATTTTTTTGCGTTGAAGAAATATATAGAGAAGGATGTAGAAAAGAGTGAAAGTTAAGTGTGTGTTATATAGAGGGAAGGATACGTTAATAGGAAGGGATTGTGATATGGGCGGCTAATAGCCATCATGATTGGAATTTTATGCACTTAATTAAAACGATGTCGTTAACTGAATAATGCAACTTCTTTTATTCATCTGTTTCAGCATGTACAGATCATACAGATTATGACACAAAAGAGTCAGGTTGATACACTAACAAAGTTGAGTTGTTAGTGATGAGTTTTTAGGACTAGCAAAGTTGTTATTTGTTATAATGAGTTTTTAGGTGAAACATACACTTGAAATTCAGTTTTAACGTTCATGTGCTTGTTACTTTTGTTATGCCAAATTCATATCAGACTCTCGTGCATGTCTCTAATCTAGAAATTAATTAGGATTGAATGATTACATGATTAATCATGTCATTCACAAAGCAAATCATCAATACGATGATAACTATAATTACTAGACAATTTCATTGTGCTTGCTATTTAATTTTGACAACGGGTTTTTATATTGATTACACAATTGTGTGGTTGACTTTGAATTACCTGAAATCTCGTTTGATAGACTTATTTGATTGACAAAAATAAAGAAAAATTTAAATTTTTATTGAACATAAGAGTTTGTTCACCCACCTCCTTGGTAGCTCAAATTTCCGGTAATGAGCGAGAAGTTTCCTACTTGATAATTAATTATTGTAAAACTTAATATTGCAAATCTATCAAGCACCTAGTATATTAAGGTATAAAGTTAAATGTGTAATTGAATTGAATGTGTAAGATTGAAAACTAAGAAGATATGATTCTTCAGCGTTGAGATATACACACACACTTTGCCAATTAAAATTGTATTGCCTTTCTTTTGCGATCATATCTTCCATTATAGATAACCTGATACACGTAGTCTTGTTTATCCAGTGATCTGTATCACGGTACAAGTTCTGTGCAATATTCATGATCCCCTGGAGAGAAATTAATCTATTTCAAATTATCTGCGTATATGGACAATATCGAAAACGTTGCCCTGTCTATTTCTGTTAGTTATTATAATCACTAGACGCCTCATGGCCGTTATCATTGACAGCTCCAGAATAAGAGCAAAGTATTATATTCATCCAAAATTTACAAAATTTCCAGTAAATTATGAACTATTCCACACAAACCGTTCTTTTCTGTAAAATATTATGTTTTTTCTTGATTAATATTTGTTATACCTACAGACAGCGAAATTATATATGCTCGTAATTGCAAAGTATTTAATTAAAATTACAAGATATATCGATATGATTCTCTCATGTGGACAGGGAATATATATGGTTTTAAAGAGTACTAATGTTCTCATGCGTAATAAACAATATATATGAAGGTACAGTAGCTGTGCTGTCAACTTCAATATTATTTCCAAGTGCAAATATATCAAATACAAATAAGATAAAGAAATTATTCCTGAAACAGAAATTAATCTGCTATGTTAGAGCATCACCAACCATATGTATCTATTAGGTAAAAAATCTATCATACAAATGGTTTTCTCATGCATCATCTATAATAATTTTTAAACTTTAACCCTAATTTAGCCCAAATTTTATTCTATTTTTTTAATAACATGGAACAATATATTTTAAATAATTTTTTCAATATTTAACTTAAAATATTTAAGTTAATTTTTAAATATATAATATTATATTATACAAATTATGTATATATCTATTCATCATTATTATATATATTATTTTACTTATATTTTTATTTATAAAACAATAATTTTATGTAAAATTAAGTGTAAAAAAATTATTTTCTTGTTAACTAAATTTTTAAAAAAATCTAATATAATAAGATATGTTTTAGTCATATATTTTATTTTATATGTAAGTAATGTTCATAATAATTATTTATTTTTATTTTATAATGTTTACTTAAATATATTGACATAAATATAAAACTAGTATAATATTATAATTAAATATTTTTATTGAATATCTTATTTTATTTTCAGTAATGTATAATAGAATAATTAAATTTATTTTAATTCTATATTTAAAATTAATAAAAATAATAATATTATAAATATAGCTAATGATTATAGCTAATGCCACTGGAACTGGAATAGAAGTGTTACATGTTCAATAAAATTTTAGAATTGGAGATACTCTTATATAAAAGTCTAAGATAAAGATTAAAGAAAGAGGAAGAACTTGCGGTGGTTTGGCCTGGAGTGGTCTTTCGTCGAATTACTATATACTAGCTTAAAACCCGTGTGATGCACGGTCTCCACAAATTTATTTTAATATTATATAATTTTAAAAAAATATTTAAATTCAATTCTTAATTTTGTTCATTTAAAATTTTAAATGATATGATTTCATGGTAATTATATAAGTAAACGTATATGTTAATAACTTTTTAAAATATTTAAACTTATTCAAAGCGATAACATTAGTAAGGGAAAAATATTATTATAATGAAATTATTATTTTATTGAGGGTAAAAATATATCGTCTCCATTATATTGGTACCTTAAAAAACTATTATTTTAGCATGTTGATTACTTAATCGATTAACTATAACTCTATGAAAAATATTTGAAAAGGGCGATATTATTGATTGAACGATATAATTTTATTGATAATTCTAAGTGTATTTAAAAATATTATGTTTTAAATAAAATTTGATGTTTTATTTCACATGGATAGGATACGAATTATACTTAGTCTAGTATTAATTTGATTTATCTCGGATCCGTGATTTACATTATTTTATTTTAGCCCGATGCCCAATACACCGATCAAATCAAACTAATTATTTTTAGTTTAATATTTTTTTTAAATTCCGGATCAATAACATAATTTGGTTTTAGACTAAATAATTAGTATATATGTTTTTTTGTTGGTCGAATTGTATTTTTATTTTAATTTTGTATTAGTCTGAATCAATTGTATAATGTATTTATTTATCCAAGTTCATTGATATAATTTTTTTAGGAGAATGGATAATATTATTATTTTATCTTAACCCGAGTCACATTATATATCAACCAAATCTTAAGAATTATATTTATTTTTTAAAAATTTAATTTATTCCGAAGTAACAAATTAGAATGATATAGAACTCAATATAAATTAAAATTTAAATTCGTAGAAAAAGTTGAATTTAATATAAATTATAGTGATATAGAGTTCGATATAAAATAGAATTGAAATTGGTAAAGTGATAGAGGAAGTTGACTTCAATATCAATTACAATTAGAATTGATCGACCCAATAATTAGAATTAAAACAATTAAGTAAGAGAATTAAGTAATTTCAGTAAGTACCAACCGACCGACTACCAAACTTTTAATGTTTCGTCTATTATAATATAGTATAGATGTCAGCGATAACTTGAATTTTGAACTTTTACTAAATTAATCTCGATTTTTCTATTCTCATTAATATATAATAAATATAAATTATTACGAGTTTGACATATTTTTATTGATGGATATGATTCTAATATTTATGGACTCTTCGTTCATATGAATTCCAATTAGTCCAATAAGAAATGTTAGAATCCATTATGAATTCTAGAATTATCAAAATGGTATCTAAAATAGTTGTTAAATATTTGATTGAATACAACTTAATTAATAATAGTGAAACGTATATTCACATAAATTACCCCAATCACATCAAAGTCACCATTTTTTACTATGATTTGGCATCAAATATTGGTAAGTCTAGCTGGCATTACTACGGGTACGAGTACAGCTTAATATACTACCTTAGTAAGAAGTAAGGGATTAGGTAGAGGAGTAGCGTGAAAGGGCAAAGAGATGGATTAATGTATATCCAGTTATAATGGATGTAGAGAAAAGTGAAAAGATTTAAGAGTTGATATGAGGCATTCCTATCTGTGATGCGTATCATCTCCGTGTTACAAAACCAAACCCTACTACAACTGGATAATAATACGCATACAATACAATACATATCCTCCGAAAACACACCCAACTTGCATGACTCTCTTCCCTTATCTTTCTGGATAATGTGGTGGGTCTCCTATTTCAGGCTGAGCCGTATGGGTTTCAATCTGTTTGGTTTCCAGATTGTGATTTCAGTCGTTTCTTTTTCTCCACGCCATGCAATAATATCCAGAATGATTCACTGTACGTGTAGTTTATAAACCAACACAATTTATAAGCTTAAATGATTATTTTGATACACGGAAGTTTATCACATAGTTCAAAATTATTAAATTTATGATTTAGTACTTGATTCAAAAATATTAACTTTTTTAAATATAATAAATCTATATATCAAGTTAATTAAATAGCATAATAAAGTTATTAATGATAATTTCTTGTAATGTAATTGCTAATTTGGATGTGTGCAATCAATTAAAAAATACAAAAACGTAAGAGCATAAAAAAACAGGATGAGAAGAAACTTGAAAGGATGAGGGTTTAAATATCTCTTAAATAATTACTTTTCCATGGGAGAAATACGTGGAAAGTGGATTAATGGTTGTAATCGGATATGGTTAAAACCAAAATGAAAAGATGGTTCCAGTTAGTCTAACAGGCGGCCTAACTGCCTCATTAAGAGATAGCCCCCACTTCCCCGCATACATACATTATCCCTTCAACTAATTATCGAATTATTATAAGATGAGAATGAATTCAATAAAGGCTTTCAATAATTAAATATTCATAGCATACTGTAATTGCCATGCTACCGTTATTTGTTTGATTAGCCACCGGAGGAGTAGAGGGCTCCGATTCAAGATTATATTATATTTAATTATTATCTATGTTTCTATTTATCTTTTTCATTATAATAATATGCATTACATATTTAAAATATGCAAATTAAGTTGATAAATACTGTATTAAAATTTACTCCCTCTGTCCCTCCCATTTGTTTACACTTTCCTTTTTGAGATATCTCTTCCAATTGTTTACATTTCAAAATTTTCCAAAAATAGTAAAATTTTTATAATTTTTAAATTAACTACGTCCACTATTTTCCTGCACTATACTCACTTTATACATATAATATTAATCGGTCTCACTACTTTACTCATTTTTTCAACTTTTCTCCACTATTTTATCATTTTTCTTAAACTCGTTTACATTTGGGAGGGACGGAGGGAGTATATAATACGTTAATAGAACGCCATCGATCATCTATGGTTTAAAACCAAGTTTCGTAAAAACATCTGTACCATGTATATTAAATAATAAACGTAGACCAATTCTCTACGTAAGTAAATCAGGATGATGATTGAGAGGTTGGTGAACATAGTATTACTCGCTCCGTCCCAAATTTTTTGCGCTTAAATTAACTGAATTTTGACTGAAAATTTTATATATAATATTATTAAAAATATTTATGAAAATTATATTATTAAAAAGTATGTTTAATCTACTTTAATATATATTTTTTAGTTTTTCAAAATAATGAAAAAATAAATTTTTATTTACGGTCAAAGTTGAATCAATTTAACCATCAAAAATCAAATAAGATAAATAAATTGGGGCGGAGGGAGTATTAATTAAATGTTCAAGTACACTGATCTGGTCAAAATGATATATTTAGGCCATCTTCAATAGTTGTGATCCAAAAATTCAAATTTGGATCACCAACTGATCTAAATACTGATCTAAATTTATGATCAACTCCAACAGTGTGATCTAAATATTTGATCCAAATTACTTTTTACATATAATAATATATAAATATCATATTAAATAATTTTATCTTAAATTTATCATTTAATCATTATTAACAATTTATATAACATTTCATAAATTAATTAAATCAAAATAAATTAATACACATAAAAATATTAAAATTGTGCACTTAATTTACGAAAAACACATTTATTGCAATAATTAACATACAAAATATCATTATTACACACTAATTTTCCGAATTAATATATTCTTCACACAAATACTCAATTAATGCATCTTTAAGTGCAATACGTGTCTCTTTATTTTTTATTTTTTAAATTTTAATGAAATTATGTTTTCTCATTATTTTAAGTTTTATTTTAAAAATAACTTTTGTTAACTATTAATTATATATGTTATTAATTATATAATTAAATAATCAAAAATCAATATAAAATCTCATAAACTATAAATAACAAAACCATTATTTTATATTAAATCAAGTGATCCAAATTTGGATCAGTGAACAGTATGGATCACTACTGTTCACTGATCCAAAATCAGTGAACAGTATGGATCACTACTGTTCACTGATCCAAATTTGGATCACTGTTGTAATGAAATTTAGGATAATCTACCCCAAATTTGAATTTTTGGATCAATGTTCAATTTGCCCTTAAGTCAAATCGTATCACTCGTTTTTCGTAAGAAAACGAAATGAAATATAAAAAAATGATTGCGCAAGTGCACAATTATATGATCTCGTAACTGTAAAAGAAAGTGAAACCGAAAGTTTGTAATTCTATCTTGTGTGCTGGGATCAGGGCAGTAAACGTACCGAGTTGTTCGTTAAACTCGTTCGGTTCGTTCGAGTTCAACCTCGATAAACTCGTTCGATAAATTTCTTCAAACAACATTTCTTGTCCCATAATTTTAACGCACCGCACCGAACTTTTAAGGTATTCGACTCGAGTTCCGTTCGTGTTCGGTTCGTTCGTTAAACTCGAGTTCGGTTCGAATAAAAATAGGAGATATATAATATTATATGAACAAATAATATATGTATTATTATATTTTATAATTATTTTAAATAAATATTTTATTTGTGAAAAAATATATAATTAATAGTTTGATACAATTTTTTACTTAAAATATTATTTAAAATTATTTTTTTAAAAAAAATACAAATTATGTTCGCGAACAGTTTGTGTTCGTTCGTGTTCGGCTCAGTTCGATATGTTCGGAACAGTTCGTGTTCGGTTCGATTATTACCGAACTCGATTTTGGACAAAAAAAATTGTCCGAAAAGCTTATCGAACATTGTTCAGTTCGTTAAAAGTTCGTCCGAGTTCGTCCGAATTCAGTTCGTTTACGGCTCTAGTTGGGATTATATTCTATATTTTGAAACTACAAAAAGATTTTGAATATAAATAAAAAATTAAAAAAAACAAGTATTTTAAATTACATATGTTTACACATTTACCGCATTAAGTAGTGATTGTAATGAATTTTAAAGGTTTGTGGAATATTATAAGGGAACATAATTTGTTTTAGTACGAACCTGTTACATTTTAAATTCTTTTTTTTGCGCGTTTTTTTTGTTAAAAAATGCTTATTTGAAACATGCCACAAAAAAAACACTGCCCCCGGAAGGAAAATTGGGGTAGCTGTCCCCTTGAAATTTGTAATTTTTATATTAATCCACGAAATTGTTATAAAAATATTATCATGCAAGTATACAAATTTATTCTGCATATCTATATATCTATATAAAGAAAAATTACTCGTGGCTGACGTGGCACCTCCCTTTTGTGTTTAAATTATTTTATCTGGATTCTAAATCCCCTTACATTTCTTTATATTTCTCTTATCTTATTATCTCAGTGTAACTGCACAACAAAAAAAATGAACAGACAACTCATGATGTACAGATATTACTACCAAGAAAATTAACAGTCAAATCTCCTGTTTCAGTTTTGGACTCCTAATCTACCTTAAATTGGGTTCAGCATGTGTTTATAAGGAAAGCACCTCATTTCTCCTTCCAGTTTCGAATATTTTGTTTACATCTTATATCTACTTTTATATTGTTAGGGTTCTTCTCGCCAGAATACCAACAAATATTTCAGGTATTCGTGTGAATCAATTATTTATTCTGTTTGCATGATTTACTTTGTAGATTTTCCATTTTTCTAATGCTAATTATATTTTAGCATCTAAAGTTTTAGGTTTCTGCCCTCTAAAGTATGCTGATTGTAAATTATAATTGCAAAATGTATCATTTTTTGCGCTTGCTACAGAGACTTGATTGATGCTCATTCTATTCCGTATTAATATCGCATTGTGTGTCTCTTGATAAAGCTCAACATATTTACAATATATTTGCCAGGTTTTTTCCTCCGCAAACAAAAAATTGACTAAAGCTTGTATGTATGTCTACAGAGGTCTTATGCCATGGTTGTTATATTTATAGTTCATTCGGCTCGATTACTCAAGAATAAGAGACTATATTTTTCTCTGGACGAATGTATATACAAAAGATAACATATAATTTTCACCAAGGGCCTTTCAATTTGCTTTCTATATGCTTCATTCAGGTTTTTTCCGTGGCATCTATATTTTCCTCGGTTTGTATATCTAAATTTCTTTCAACAGTAGATATGAGTTCTCCTACCTATTTCATGTTGATGAATGCTGACACTTAATTATTCAGTTTTTACATCTCTTTTACTGTACAATCCAAATTTAGGGGGAAATGAGTTGTTTTGTTAGAATTTTTAATTTTAGTTATAGTCTTGAATTTCCTATTGCTGAATATGAAAAATATCTCAATTTATTCGTATATCATGATAATTTTTTGATAGTTTCTTCTATATATACTTATATCCTTTGACACAACCTGGTAGATTTTTAGAAATATTTTGATTAATATCTATTTTTGTAGTCACATTTACAGTATTGTAGTATCATTTTCCTGCATATTTTCAAGTTTATAAAGGATGAGGTGGTGGTTCTGATGGCTGGTTATTTAACTGGGACCTCTGAGGCGTGTTTAAGTTATTTTCTCATAGTCCTCACACACTGTCCATTTTTTATTTGTCCCTCATTATCTCTTTGTAATTTTGTTGAAGAAAATCAGCAGGAAATAATTAAAGCACAAAAATTACTACCTAGAGAATCAACAACCAAGTCTTGTAATTCAGTCGTGGACTCTCTATCTCCCTTGATTTGGACGAACATGTGTATAAAGGAGGGCCGACCACCTTTTCCCCTTCAAGGTTTTCTGTTTTATCATTAGTAAATATGAGTGTTTTGGTTATTTGTTATGTCTGTTTTTTATATTATTAGTGCTTTCCTCCCCATTTATTACGAATTATCAGCATATATTTCAGTATCCCCAACATATAATTCGGGTATCCCTGTTAAATTAAAAATTTATCAATTTATTTTATTTATCTGGTTTTATTTGAAGATTTGCCATTTTGCTAATGCTAAATATATTTTTGCGATCTACAGCTTTAAGTTGTTCTCGAGAGAGGACATTGATTGCAATATAGCAAAATGTATCATTTTTGGCGCACGCTGTAGAGACATGGTTTGTGTTCATTATACTCCTACTGACTTAATTTACCCTGTATTTTATATGCTATCTCGAGTTTACTGAAATATCAAAGTTACTTTCATGACTTATTATATCTTTACAAACCTTGATTAGAGCTCTCATTTAGTGTTGTATATATGTATTGTTTAATGCAAGTCACTGTGAATATAGTAATTTGCCTTTTTTAATTACGTTCCTAAAGAAAACTTGTATTATTATAGACCTGTCATTCGAAATTTTCTTGAATATAGTTTTAGCTAGGGCTTGATGTTGGTATTTAATAATAATGTCTGCTCTATAAACAAATATTGGTTTGGCTTGCTTTGAGGAGTAGTGGGAGACCTGGCTTTCCTTTCCCTTATTTATAACTCGAAAGTAAAGGGTCTTGAAATAACTTTAGGAATGGGATCAAAATGCATCATGTTCAAAGTTATGTTTATATAGTTATTTTCTTCCAGTAATTTATTATTTCAACCATGAAATTAACCTTTACCTAATAGGTGTTACTACCCTAATCTGATAAAATACATGTGACAACAAAAACAAAATGCAGATTCAAATGCAAACACAATTCCAGAGTTGACTGATTTTGACCTTTTAGTTATATATTGTATTAGTTAAAGATATCTAACTACATTATCATTTTCCATATTCAATATTTATGAATTGAAACCACACTAACTTCAACATTGTGATTTATAACATCTTTGTTTGGATTTTATTTAAACTTTTAATACATGTGTAGTTTTGAAGGCTGCCCTGCACTCTGCAAAAATAATTTTTTTAATTTTTTTTTGTGCTTTATAGATTGAAGAACCTGAATTATTGTTTATTGGTCATGGATGAGGTCGGAGAGTATTTGTCACCCCCAAAATTGTGCGAAATGTTGTGAAATTCGTCTCACTTCACACAATTTTATATGGAGGGGATTTCATTTATCTACTGATGTATTCAGTATCCAGCTCCTCGCCTTAAGATCTGCGACTTTGGTTACTCTAAGGTTTGGATTTATAATAATACACACTTTGCAAACATACCATTAACCTTTTAAGTTTTTATGGCTTGATTAAAGTTTTGATAATGCAATTTGATGTATAACTATTAAACCGTTACAGGCATCTCTGCTGTACTCAAGGCTACCAAAATCACTTGTTGGTACTAAAGGTTCGAAAGTATTAAGATGTTAAACATTACTTCTCTTAAACCTGATAAATTTTTATATTTGTGTTGATTTATATTGTGTGATATTTGCCGATATATATGTAATTGTGCTTGATGTCGAGAAGCAAAAAGGTTGTTTGCGCCTAACAGAGGTAAAAGTTATAATCCTTGAAAAAAAAAGATAGAAAATGACTGAAATCTAAGGTACGTGGCATGACAGGCTATTCGTTTTACTATTCATTTTTCGTGTTTTCTTTTGCGTCCAAGTTTTATCATGTTCATGTAGTGGCTTTCGACATGCATATACCTTAGTTGCCAATTTATTACAAGCCATATCAACATGCAAACTTCAACTATTTCATGTCTATAATTGCAACAATCTTCTCAACTTTGTGCAATCTTCTTCACTTCCTTGTCTCAATATAGTGAAAGTTATATATATTGTGTAAGATCAAGGAGGCTGGCATAAGAGAATGGAAATTATTGTTGTTTAGATATGTATCTCCTTATATTAAAACAGTATCATGATTTACATTTTCTCTTTGTTTTTCGGCACCTAAAGGTACCACCATTTCTATAATGATAGTTTTGCTCTTTAGTAATCAAGATTCTTTTCTATTTTAGTCTAACATTTTTTGGTTTTCATTTTTAATCTAAAGGACTTTATCATGCAATGTAAAATTTCTATGCTAGTGCTAAAGACAGAATAATAAGTTCATATAGTTAACCTTATTACTTTGCATTTTGGTTGGCTTTAGAGAGAGTATATGATGACAATGTACTTGCAGATCTAGAACTGAAATGGAGATATATATGGGAGTTGTTGAATGATGTAAGAATGTTATTATCTTTTACTTGTGCTTACTATGTTGGTGAGTATTAACTATTTATAATATCAATTTTTTTTGTAAAATATAAATTATGACCTTAGATTTGGAACCAGGACTACAAGTTCTACATGTAATTAGTGTATATTTTTGTATTAGTTTAATTTCTGTGTAATTACCTAAGTGTTACTTTAGAGACTCTGGCATATTTTTTTCCTTTTATGTTAATAGTTCATCTTGATAATCACAGTCCGTGAGTAATGTTCTTCTTTTTTTAGGCAATCCAACGGGGTTTAATTTATACATAGATTTAAGTTTTAGCATGTTTGATCCACCCTTGCATTCGATACTCGCGTGCTGCAAGGTGAAATACAAAATCTTCTAACAGTTTGAAAAGAACTGCATAGTGTATATCATGTACACTCTTAAAAAAAATTTGCAATAAATAATGTAAGTGAGATTTTTTAATTTTTTTGCAACATTTTTTTAGCATTTGAAAAATATTTATCTATATACTTTATTTATACTTTTTAAATTTTTTGAAACAAATTTCTAGAACCGCGCGAAGCGCGGTTTTTTCACCTAGTTACTGCATATAGCATGAACAGATCACTAGTTACTAATACATGTTTTAGTTGTCTTCATCACTCTTTCAACTCAGCTCATGCCAGTGCGCACATTATACAGACTTAGGGGTGGCAATTTCGGATTTTGGGTCGGGTTCGTGTCGGGTTGGATGTACCTGATTTTTTTTAGTCTGACTTGAACCCGACCCGACCCGAAACGGGTTCAAAAATTGTGACACGAACCCGACCTGGTACGTACCCGAGTAACCCGAAATTGATCTGTTTGACCCGAAATAACCCAAAAATTAGAAAAAATTAATAAAATTAAAATTAAAAAAAATTAATTTATATAATTACAAAACTAAATGTTATGTCAAATTAATATAAAAATAGAAATATAATAAAATACAATATAACAAATGATTTATAAAATATAACCTACCATTTATATACATATAATATATATATATATAATTATTTAAATAAACAGGTCTGTAACAGACTTGCAGCAACTTAATGGTAATAATGACTTAATTAACCTCTTTCCACTGATATATTGTAATATACGTGTTATGGATAAAAAACTAATATATATATAATTGCTGTATTTAGTACTAAGGAACGTGAGCTTCAAGGCTCGATTTGACTGCTCTTGTATTTCGTGACTCAATCTGCCTTAACAAGATGCCTACGTACCTTGCTGATTGCCAAGGATCAAGTCAAAAAAACGTAGTTCTTGGTTTGTGGGGTGAGACCCCTTATATAGATGTGGGAGTCCTTGAATTGGACTTGGTATAGGAGACTTGGTGGACAAGCCTCTGAATTAGGATAGACTTAGGAGTCCTAGGAAGTAGGAAGCTGATTCCTTATCCTTTTAGGTCCCCTTGAGGCTAATCTATAAGGATTTATATCATTATCGGGACTCTTCTCAATAGCTGATTTTTCCCTTATTAATTAATTACGAAATTAATTAATAATCAGGGCTTTTGGGCCTTTTTTATTCCACCAGGCCTGATCTGGTCCATCAGGCTTAACATTTCTGGTCTGAATATTATACATCTTATTATTGGGCCTAGCAGCCCATTAATTATAAAATCAGGACTTATTTATCCCTATCATTTGCCCTCCAACTTTTGGGAAACATTGATTAGGTTTGGCGGAAGTTAAATCTATTCGTTCCCTTATAGGGTTTCGTTTTGCGTAAAGTGTGGAGCGACCTACACATTTACAATGAATCTTCCTTTTATTCAGAAATTATCTTAATTTTCAGGAATTTTTCCCTAATTTTCTGGGATTTTCCCTAATTTTCTGGGATTTTTCCCTAATTTTCTGGGATTTATCCTTAATTTCTGGATTTTCCCTTAATTTTCTGGGATTTATCCTTAATTTCTGGATTTTTCCCTTAATTTCTGGAATTTATCCTTTATTTCTGAAAATATTAACATTTTTCAGAAAATATTTAAGGAATTTTTCCTATTTTCCTAGATTTTTTCCCTAATTTCTGGGATTTATCCTTTAATTTTCTGGATTTATTCCTTATTTCTGAAAATATTAACATTTTTCAGAAATTATTTGAGGAATTTCCTTATTTTTTTGTAATTTTCCAGGATTTTTTCTTCCCTTTTTTCTTCCTTTTTTCTTCCTTCTTTTTTTTTTTTATAAAATTTTCGACCAGGAATCCATTCGACCAGGATCCTAGTCGAATTAACCTCCATATTGCCTTGGTCGACAGCCTTTCGAGCAGGAGTATTTCGAGCAGAAGTCCTGGTCGAATTTCGGCCAGGATTTTTTTTCCTTTTTTTGTTTTTTTTTGTTTTTTTTTTGTCGACTAGGAAGTTTTCGACTAGGATTTTCGTCCCTTTCGGTCAGGATCTCCATTTTTGACCGAATTAACCATCATCTTGTGCCTTGGTCGAAGCTTTTTTTAGCAGAATTGATTCGACCAGGAATATATATTGTCTCCTGGTCGACAGGGTCAAGGAACTAATTCTATTCTGGTATTTTGGTCGAAGGAATATCATTTTCGACCAAGAATTTTGGTCAGAATTCCTTTCTTGACCGATTTAGCTTCTTTTATCAGCCCTAGTCGAGGGAAATTCGAACTCAGAACATTCGACCAGGATTTCTCTGTGCTTTCTGGTCGACAGGGCCAAGAACGTATGCATGTATATAAATTTTTGTACATACTTGGATTTAGGCCCCTTATGCTGGGCTAAAACTTGGGCCCATTTTAACTGGGCTTATTCTCTTACTGGGCTTCACAGGCCTTTCAATTGGGCCTCTAATTCTGGGCTTTCAATTTGGGCCAACGTTTTGGGTTCAGGCCAAAAAATTTTTTTTATCTTAGTGGGACTTCTTTTCCACCCCTAAAATCATTTGGGCCTCTTTCAACACTTGGGCCCTTAACTGGGCTTTTGTTTTCTAAACCCAAACTCCAAATTACTCTAGGATTGTTTCTGGATTCTTCCAGAATCTTCAAAAAAACTCAAGTTTTTCTCTTAATTTTTCCAGGAGTTTTCTGGATAATTCCAGAACCTTCTTATTTTTGGGCTCAAATGGGCTTTTTTGAGGCCCAAATCCCCTTCTTCTTGGCTATAAAAAGGTGGGATGAGAGTGTGTTTCCTCACACCTCTCATTTCACTTCTCCACTCATCCTACAAATTTCTCCCTCTTCTCTTCCTTTAGTTTTTTTTTTGGCCACTCCTCCCTTCAAGACTTTCAGGTTTTCTAGGCTTTACTAATGGCTGACAAGAATTCCGAGAGAGCGGCGAAGATTGCCTCGGCTTCAAAACGAGGTAAGGATATCGAGATCCGTTCTTCGTACATATCTTTAATCGATATGATTAACACTAGGGGGGATGAATATCCCTCTACTGCACATCTCGATTCTTTTAATCATTGTAACACTTGGCACAACATTAATTTCAATAAACTAAATGCTCGTTATAACGTCCTTCCTCCTTTTAGATTAGTTCCAGTCTCTGGTGGTGACCGTACTTGCCACTGGAGACCCGACACTCTCTTCATTTACACAGATGCCCTTAATGCTGGGCTTAGGTTTCCTTTCCATCCTTTTATTCCTCATCTTTTGGCTGATTTACAAATCAACCCGTGTCAGCTTCCTCCAAACGCCTGGAGGAATATTCTATGTTTTATGGTTTGTTGTCTTAGGGAGGGCTTTCCTCTTTCTATAGCCGTTTTTAGGAAGGTCTTTCAGTGTTATAATAGTTCTTCCAATATCTGTGGCTGGGTCTATGTCAAGCAAAGGCCCAAAAGCAAACATATCTTTAACAGCGCCTCTATTCCTGATAATAATCAAAATTGGAGGAATAGTTTCGTTGGGTTACGTTGGGAGAATGGTGACTGGGGCACACTTTTTCGATCTTCCTTCGGGAAGGTCAGTGATGGTAGCCTCAAATCCATTCACTTAACTCCTGAAGAAACTATTATTTATAATGGGCTTACTCAGGATGATGGCACCACCACCAGCTGGACTCTCTTAGAGGAGTTTTCCCTGATTCATGTGGGACTATCCTCTGTTTCTCAACAGGGTATTTTTCTTCCCTTCTCAATTTTACTTCATTTCATGTATTATTAACATCACTTATTTTGTCCTTTGCTTTGTTTCAGCTGCTAAGGAGATTAACGAGGACAATGTACCTTTGGTTGAGGAAACAGCTAGGATGAAGAAAACTCGGCTCGCAGGCCTAGACACCCGGGGAAAGGCCACGGAGCCTATCTTTTTGAAGAAGCACAAAGAGCCTATAGGGGAGGCTTCAACTGAAGGAGCTGGAGGCCATGGTGCTCCTATCACTGCTGCTGCCCCTACTGCTGCTGCCACAGGCGCCTTTCAGCCTCTCTGGGGATTCCGCCGATGGGACACAGTAGTTGGTTCCACGAAACATGCTTGGGATTGGTCCTACCATAGCGTGACTCCCAAGGACTTTACTGATGTGGTGGCCACCCCTGATCTTGAGAGGATTAAGCTCATGGGAGCTCAGTCTCTGGCTTCGGTATGCCTTCTCTTTTTTGAACTTATTTTTCATTCTTGTAGCATTTTCTTGCCTTATACTTTGTTAATTGCTTTGTTCCAGTCTAACGCCTACTTTCAAGGCGCTGTGAGGCAACCCGAATCGTGGAAGCGGGCTTCTGATAAGGCCAATAATGCCCTCAGGAGGCAACAGAAGAAGTATGCTACCCTGGAGAAGAAGCTCAAGCGCAAGGAGGAAGAACTCGGAGAATCTAACGCCGAGCTGGTGGTACTTCGGGCGGAGAAGGATAAAGCTATAGACAACTATCTGGACTCGGAGGAGTTTGCCCAATCCATGAGGATTAGGGATGATTCAGTCTTTCCCGGGTTTTTTAGGACTGGTTGGGACACGGCCCTTGGGACCGTGAACGAGGCTTGTCCTGATATTAACCCGGCGGACTACATCTGCCCTGATGACGAGGCTTTGCTACAGAGGTTTCGTACCCGAGTAGTTGTCTCGGACCATATTCCTCAGGATCCACTCCTTCCTCCTCCCGAGTCTTCTTCCCGACCTGCTGAGGACGACAGCTCTTCCTCCTCCTCCGAGACGACAGAGACATCCAGCGAGAGTGGAGAGGATGATGATATGGATGCTGAGGGCACCTCAGCTTCTTAGAGCTTTTTCAGCCCTGCGTGGCTTGTTTTATTTTCGAGACCTTTTTTTATCAAATTTCTTGTAATATTTATCTGATCTTATTTTATCACCTTTTATGCTTGCATCCATGCATTTGGTTTTTATTCGTTAGGCCACAAACATACTTTGAAGAATTCATGAATTTCATAAAATTGTCTGGGATTCGTCCCTTACACAAGTCTTAATAAACTTCGTAATAAAACTAAAATATATAAATCCTAAGCAAGCAAAGCTTCAAGGTGCTTTTCAACCTACTCGCCATCCTGACGAGTGAGAATCGTATCCGGCTGTCCTACACATAGTAAACCTTCAGGTTTTGTGCATGCCAAGTTCTCGGGACTTCAAAACCATCCATAGTCTCTAGCTTGTAGGTTCCTCTACCTTGAACACTCTTGACTCTGTACGGCCCTTCCCAATTCGGGGCAAGCTTCCCTTTTTGTCCTACACCAGATGCTTCTATCTTCCTCAAGACTAGATCACCTTGTTTAAAAAACCTTTCTTTAACCCTTAGGTTATAGTAGAATGAAGCCTTTTTCTGATATTCTACTATCTTTGCATGTGCCCTATCTCGCACTTCATCGATCAGATCCAGGGCTAACCTTTGCCCTTCCTCATTTTCTTCTGCATTGAAAGCCTGAATCCTTGGAGAGGAATGTGATATCTCTACTGGAACTACTGCTTCTGCCCCATATGCCAACATGAAGGGAGTTGCTCCTGTCGTGACTCTACAGGTAGTCCTGTAGGCCCATAATATTGGAAGTATCTCATCTACCCAATTATTTCTTGACTTCTCGATCCTCTTCTTTAGTCCATCCAGGATTATCCGATTTGCTACCTCTGCTTGGCCATTGGCTTGCAGGTGAGCCACAGAGGTGAATCGTAACTCAATTTCATTTTCTTCACAATACTTCTTGAATTCCTCATTGTTGAATTGTGTTCCATTGTCAGTGACGAGGATACGGGGAATTCCATATCGGCACATAATGTTTTCCCACAGGAATTGTGCAACCTGCTTAGTAGTGATTTTGGCCAAGGGTTTGGCTTCGATCCACTTGGTGAAATAATCAATGGCTACAATCAGAAATTTCCTTTGTGTCGTGGCCATAGGAAAAGGCCCTAGAATATCCATCCCCCACATGGCAAAGGGAATAGGCGAGTTGATAGAGGTCAGCATCTCGGGGGGTTGTCTAACAACTGGTGCATGTTTTTGACAGCGATCACACTTCTTCACATATTCTTTGGCATCAGCCATCATTTCTGGCCAATAGAAGCCTAAACGGGTTATCTTATGAGCCAAGGCCCTGCCCCCCAAGTGCTGCCCACAAATACCTTCATGCACTTCCTCAAGAGCCAAGCGTGCCTCGTCGGGCCTGAGACACCTCAAGTAAGGAACCACGAAAGATCTCTTATACAGAATTCCATCTATCAAGGAGTACCTTAGTGCCCGAATAGTTAACTTCCGTGCCTCAGTTGTATCACTTGGCAACCAACCGGTCTGAATGTGAGCCTTGATGGGATCAATCCATGACGTCCCCAAGCCTAAGGGAGCCACAAGCTTAACATCTATGCTCCGTGTCTTCAAAACACGGAAGTACACACTTCCTGAACTTTCTTCAATCTCAGACGAAGCGAACTTTGATAGCGCATCTGCTTTAGCATTTTCTTCCCTTGGAATGTGTTCAACATGGCATTCATTAAATTGGGTCATCACAGCCCTTACTAGGCGAACATACTTAGCCATCGTATCATCCCTTGCCTCAAATTCTCCCTTTACCTGGGATATGATCAGCTTCGAGTCTCCACGGACCTTTAAGTTTTTGACTCTAAGTGTCCCAGCTAGACCAAGGCCAGCAATCAGGGCTTCATACTCTGCTTCATTGTTTGTGGTTGGGAAGTCTAGCTTCATAGCATACTCAATTAGGAATCCATCAGGGCTTTGTAAAACCAACCCTGCTCCACTGGAATTTGTTTTTGATGCTCCATCAAAATAGAGAACCCAATATTCTTTCTCCTTGTCCCCATTGTCGACTCCCTTGTCTTGAGGTATGGTATCTTCCTGCCCCCCGACTTCTTGGTTGGGTATGGTACATTCCACCACGAAGTCAGCTAGTGCCTGGGCTTTTATGGCCGTACGTGGCTTATACTTGAGATCGAACTCTCCCAACTCTATTACCCACTTAATCAGTCTCCCACTTGCCTTGGGACTGTGAATGATGTTTCTCAGCGGCTGATTTGTTAGCACTTCAATCTGGTGAGCTTGAAAATAAGGACGCAACTTTCTTGAAGCCATTACCAAGGCTAAAGCGAATTTCTCAATAGTTGAATAATTCAACTCTGCACCATGCAAGATTTTGCTGACATAGTATACGGGTTTCTGGACTTTCAGTTCCTCCTTAACCAACACCGCGCTCAAGGCGCTTTCTGAAACAGCCAAGTACAAGAATAAAACTTCACTCAGAACTGGCTTGGCCAACAACGGGGCCTGGCCCATATACTTCTTTAACTCTTCAAATGCCTTCTGATTTTCCTCACTCCATACAAAGTCTTTAATGTTCTTTAATGACTTGAAGAATGACAAGCACTTGTCTCCTGACTTGGAGATGAATCGTCCTAGCGCCGCAACCCTTCCTGTGAGCTTCTGTACATCCTTGACAGTTTTTGGTGGTTCCATATCCAGGATTGCCTTTATTTTATCGGGGTTGGCCTCAATTCCCCTCTTTGAGACCATCAATCCCAAGAATTTTCCTGATCCTACTCCGAAAACACACTTCGTTGGATTCAACATCATCTTGTGGTACCTTAGGACCTCAAAAGCTTCCCTCAAATGGGTTATATGATCAGTCTTTACTAGACTCTTGACTAGCATGTCATCAACATAGACTTCCATAGTCTTCCCAATAAGATCCTTAAAAATTTTATTCACCAACCTCTGATAGGTGGCTCCTGCATTCTTGAGACCAAACGCCATAACAAGATAACAATAAACACCAAAGTCAGTGATAAATGATACCTTTGGAATATCATTCTTATGCATTTTGATCTGATTGTATCCGCTAAATCCATCCATGAAACTCAGCATCTCATGTCCAGCAGTGGCATCAATCAAAGTATCAATTCTAGGCAGCGGGAAACAGTCTTTGGGGCATGCATCATTCAGATCAGTGAAGTCTATACACATCCTCCACTTTCCATTAGCCTTCTTCACCATTACAGGGTTTGCTAACCACTCCGGAAATTGAATCTCCTCAATGAAACCAGCCTCTAAGAGCTTTTCTACTTCCTGTTTTATAGCCTCCTGTCTTTCCGGGGCAAAATTTCTTTTCTTTTATTTCACTGTCTTTCGGCTTGGATCCACGTTTAGCTTGTGAGTAATTAACTCCGGGTCTATGCCTGGCATATCAGCTGCTGACCATGCAAACACATCACTATTTTCTTGTAAAAATTTCACTAACTTCCCTCTAAGAGGCTCCTCTAATGTGGCTTCAATGAAAGTCATCCTCTCAGGATTCTCGGGGTCTAAAGGAACCGAAACCAATTCTTCTGCTGGCCTTCCTCTATTCTCATCATTTTCTCGAATATCCATATCTTCAATAGGAAGAACCTATCCCCCGACTCCATCTGCCCTCAAAGAGGCCACATAACAGCTTCTAGCCATTTTTTGATCTCCTCTCTCTTCTCCAATCCCGTTTCGGGTGGGAAACTTCATGACTGAATGGTAGGAAGAGGGGACTGCCTTAAAGGCATGTATCCCTGTTCTCCCCATGATAGCATTATAAGTTGAACTAGCCTTTACCACCACGAAATCCAGCATCTGCGTTGCTTGCCTTGGTTCCGTACCTATGGTGGTTGGCAATTTGATTATCCCTTCCACAGGACATTCTACTCCAGCAAATCCATATATCGGCATGTCGGTTGGTGTCAACTGGGAGTTGTTATACCCCATTCTTAGAAAGGTGTCGTGGAGCAAGATATCCACAGAAGCACCATTATCCACAAGGACCCTCTTAACCGGGCTATTTCCTATTATCGGTGTTATGACCAGCGGGTCGTCATGGGGAAACTTCACACCCTCTAGGTCGGAATCATCAAAAGCCAATGTTACTTCTGTCCTGGCCCTCTTCGGGGCTTCTCCAACAATATGCATAACCTCCCTAGTATATGCCTTTCTGGAATTTTTGGACAATCCAGCAGCAGTTGGACCTCCAAAGATCGTGTTTATCACTGGCCCTCGAGGGCGTCGCGGTCCTCCAAAAATTGCATTTATAACCGGCCCTCTAGGTTGGGGATTCCGCCCCTAATCGTCTTGGTCTCTCCTACGATCTTCAAAGTTCTTCCTCCCATTATTATTTCTGTCCCCTCCATCTCCAGTATACTTGTTCAATCTTCCTTTTCGAATCAAAAACTCAATTTCATCTTTCAATTGCCTACACTCATCGGTGTCATGGCCAACATCTTTGTGAAACCTGCAATACTTGCCCTTATCTAGCTTGGCGGGATCAGCCTTCAAGGGCTTAGGCCAGCGAATATCTCTGTCTTTCTCAATCTCCATCAAAATCTGACTTCTGGGAGCATTCAACTTAGCGTATTCAGTGAACTTTTGCCCAGGTCCTCCCTTCTTGGGGGTTGAATCAGGGTTTTGTTCGGTTCTAGGATATTTGTCCTTAGCGATATACTCCAAATCAGTTTTTCGTTTCTTGCCTCCAGTGGGCTCATTACTTACTACGGTCTTCCTCATACTTTCTTCAACCTTGATATACTTCCCTGCCCTCTCTTGGAGTTGCAACATGTTTTCTGGGGAACGTTTGGCCAAGGACATCTTGAAAAACTCATCCCTAGTTCCTTGTTGCAGTGCTATCATGGCTACCTTATCATCAAGGTCTGGGACTTTTAAAGCCTCCTTTGTAAAACGATTCAGGTAATCCCTCAAGGATTCCTTAGCTCCCTGCACAAGACTCATAAGAGATGCTGAACTTTTCTCATGGACTCTTCCACTGATGAATTGCTTAATAAAAGCCTGACTTAATTCTCTGAATGATCCAATAGAATTTGGGGGTAGGCGACTGTACCATCTTTGAGCCATACCCGACAGGGTTTGAGGGAAGGCCCGACATTTTATAGCATCATTCACGGGTTGCAGCAGCAGTGCATTAGAGAATGTCCTAACATGATTAGCGGGGTCTCCCATGTCATCATAGGCTTTGATAGTGGGCATCTTGAATTTCCTTGAGATATGGGCATTCATTATCTCTTCTGTGAAGGGTGGAGTTGGATCGTCAGGATCTCCAAGGGGAAGGAGATTGCTTGGATCAGTTCTTGGGACAACAGCCCTTCTTCTTGCCGGACCATCCAGGTCTATGATAGGAGGAGGATTTTTCCCCCTAGGAGGTATGTGGGGTATGGTGGCCTGGTGAGCCTCCAAATCACGCCTCAGCCTTTGGATTTCAGCCTCATGAGCCCTGATCCTTTCCTGCACTACTTGGGGATTCGCCCCTGGGGTGCTTTGGGGGCGTTGCCTTCCATCGGCCATTGGCTCTTTTCCAGGACGCCTCCTTCTCGGGGCCACTTCATCATCCGAAGATTCGGAGTCTCTCTCAGTGTATGGACCAGAAAATTCCCGATCCTCAGGGATAGGACCCAAACCTCGTATATAGGGGGGCGACCGCCCTCGTGCTTCGCTTCGCCCAGCATATCCGCTTCCTCCAACCTCAGGGTGAAGGGGCATCCCATAAGGGGGGTTAGTAGTAACAATAGTTGAATATTCATACCCGACGGGTCGAGAATTCACAGGTATATGTATTTGTTGAACTTGAGGATTCGTACCTTGAATCGGGGGAGTTGTCCCTTGTAGCTGGGGTTGAGTTGCCCCTGTCTGGGCTTCCTCCTGAGTAGATGCATAAGTTGAATGGGGAGGAACCTCCACGGTTGATGAAATCACCTGGGTTATCTCTGATGGTGTTCCTTCCTCTATAGCTCCAATTGTTCTCCGTGTTCTCGCCATGGTTGTTGTTGTTTTCCCACAGACGGCGCCAAATGTTATGGATAAAAAACTAATATATATATATAATTGCTGTATTTAGTACTAAGGAACGTGAGCTTTAAGGCTCGATTTGACTGCTCTTGTGTTTCGTGACTCAATCTGCCTTAACAAGATGCCTACGTACCTTGCTGATTGCCAAGGATCAAGTCAAAAAAACGTAGTTCTTGGTTTGTGGGGTGAGGCCCCTTATATAGATGTGGGAGTCCTTGAATTGGACTTGGTATAGGAGACTTGGTGGACAAGCCTCTGAATTAGGATAGACTTAGGAGTCCTAGGAAGTAGGAAGCTGATTCCTTATCCTTTTAGGTCCCCTTGAGGCTAATCTATAAGGATTTATATCCTTATCGGGACTCTTCTCAATAGCTGATTTTTCCCTTATTAATTAATTACGAAATTAATTAATAATCAGGGTTTTTGGGCCTTTTTTATTCCACCAGGCCTGATCTGGTCCATCAGCCTTAACCTTTCTGGTCTGAATATTATACATCTTATTATTGGGCCTAGCAGCCCATTAATTATAAAATCAGGACTTATTTATCCCTATCAATACGTATAATAATAATAATAATAATAATAATAATAATAATAATAATAATAATAATAATAATAATAATAATAATAATAATAATAATAATAATAACAATTTGAATTACAACTAGAATGAGAATAAGTTATTATATATATTATTTTATTATAAAAAGAAAAGGACTGCTATTAAATATTTAATTATTTATTAAAATTCTAATTCTAATAATGATAGGATACCTAAAATAATATATAAATAAGAGGGAGCTAAAAGAAAACCTAATTTTGCTAAGAATAATAGTTTGCGGAGCCGCGGAGGAAGGAAAGCAGGACTGAGGAAACGATTTTGTTTGTTCGAGAATTAAAGTTGGTTGTTTAAGAATTACATGTCTGCATTATTACTTTATAGTCTTATACTATCTACCTTAGCTTGTACTACTAGTTATGCATATTATGGTTTCAACATGGTAGATAAAGATTTACTGTTTGCTTGTTTGGGTTTCTTGGTTAACGATTAAAATAGTATGCACATGGACTTAGTTATTTAATTATGTAGTTACAGCATCACTATATCTATATATAGTTTTCTCTTGAACCATTATCATCAAGGCTTCACAGTTATAATTATATATATATATATATTGTGTAAACATGGATTATGATCATGTTTTTGAATTCAAAGTGATGTTAATGTATAGCCATGGCTTAATGAGCGATTATTTTATTAACATACATGCATGTGTTTCAAGTTTTGGGTTTCAAAATATCTAACCAAGTTTCAATATAATTATTTAGTGCATCAAGTATTTTGTTAAGTTAATATTAAATTATGTGTATATGGTCGGTTAAAACTATGGGTTAGTTGTTAAGTAAGTTTCTGGTTGAAGTTATGTTGTATTGTCATAGAGTCGAGATTTGATTTATTATTTATAATCAAAATTTTAGTTAGTTACTTGATCCAATGGTATAGCTAAATTATACATTATATTTTATAATTTTGTAAGATTAAAAACTTGTAAAAAGACTACATTTTAAATAATAAAATTGTATTTTGCATTTAGATCACGGGCTAGAAATTTAAAGAACCGTTTGCGGATTTGGTTAATATTTTAGTTGCGACATTCGAGGTACGGATTCTATCCCCTTTTTATTCAGCGCTACTCCTCTTGTTTCTTATATTTATTTGACTCGTTCGGTTCTACTTTCTGTTCAATCCGTTAATATTTATCTTGATCGTTTTAACTTCCGAAAATTGTTTTAAAAATTGATTTTAAAAATTTTAGATACCTGTTTATGCGGTTTTCAAAATTTATTTATGACACCCTCTACTTTGGAAATCTGAATTACTTTTTCTCAGGTGATTTATTTAATTTTGCGAGAAATATTATTTTTCATTTGGACCCTTAGAGTGATATAGGGTATACCGAGTTAACCAGTTGTAGGGGTACTACAGTCATGTCATTGCGACACCAGTGACATGACACTTCCGTGATTGTGTGATTGGTCACGCTGTATCCTTCTGTTAGCTCTTGGGAGGAGTTTTTGCGCATTTGATATTTGTTCAGGATACGTGGGTGCACCCAGAGTTTGATTTGTGATTTGATTTATGTTGATGTTGTATATGTCGTACACGTTATCCATTCTGTTGCACACATTAGGTATCCTATGATGTGTGTATTTGTATCTGTTCTGATCTCGGTATGAAATTCCTAACCCCTCGTTGCTTCAGCCTTATTTTTAAAATTGTTGTTTTATTATAATTTGAAGATTGTTTATTTCTGATCTCTTTGTTTTATAAATTGTATTCCAAATCCGTACTGGGTGTTTGGCTCATGCTGTATTCCTATCTGGCAGGTGCTTAGGGGGGATCTGGGATGGTGTGATGGAGAGCTACCCCTTCTATTGATTAGGATTTCGGACTTTATCAGTATTTAGACTTAATTATGTATTTAGAGAATTCAGAATTTATATTATTGGTTTAGACATTTTGGAGATTTAATGTTATTTTGGAAATTTTAGATTGTTAAATTATTGTTAGAAATATATTAGTGCTCTGTTTGCAGGTTTATGGATTTTAAGTAATATCTCCTTTTATTATTAAAAAGGGGTTGTTACAGAGATGGTATCAGAGCTTAGGTTCTTTCTTGTAGAAAACCTACTTAGGTTGACCTGTGAGTTTGGGTAGACGATAGGATGGGTGTTCTATTTAATTTCGTTTTATTCTACTCTTTATCATTTCATTTTGCTTCATCATTTTGAAATCTGTTTATAACTGCTTCATCATATTTGTTCTCGTAATCTTCATTCGCTCGCTATCTTAAATTGTAGATGCCTCATAGACGTGATCCTTTTCATATTGACCCCGCTCAGCTTACTGAGATGATAGGGCAAGCAGTGGCTCAGGCTGTACAGCAGGCTTTGGCAAACCAAGGAAATCAGAATGGAGAGGGAAATCAGAATGGAGAAGGAAATCAGAATGGAGGCAAATCAAAATGGACACGGAAATCAGAATGGCAATGGGAATCAGAATCAGAATGGTCAGGGCCATCAGCTGGAGCCGTTTGTATGGTTGGAGAGGTTTGTGAAGCAGAAACCAGACTCTTTTAGTACAGCACCGACTCCTATTGATGCTGAAAATTGGATTGTTCATCTCGAAAATATTTTCGATGCACTGGGTTGTGATGAGATTCAGAAGGTCAGGTTAGATGTGAATAAGTTGGAGGGTGATGCTCAGAGATGGTGGAGAGGAGTGAAAGCTACTAGAGGGGAGCAGTATGTAGAGGTTTTGGAATGGCAGGGATTCAAGGAGGTATTCTATGAGCAGTACTTCTCTAATGCTGATAGGGAGGCTTATTTGAGGGAGTTTCATTCGATTGCGCAGCACCATGATGAGAGCATTACTGATTATATGGCGAGGTTTATAAGATTGGCTGGATTTGCTGGGACAGTTGCAGGGACTGCTGCGCAGCAGGCTGATAAATTTAAATGGGACTTGAAGTCTTATTTGAGGGGTTCCATAATTTCTTTTAAATTTGATAATGTGGCAGAGGCGGATGATGCGGCAAAGGATGTTGAGAAGGAGCACATACATTTCAGGACTTCCATGTCTAACAGTGGTAGTAAGAGGACTAGGGATGATCAGGGTTTTGCACAGGGTAGACAGTGGTATGAAGGTCAGAGTGGTCAGCAGGGACAGTGACGCGGAAAGAATCAGAATAGGGTTGGTCAGTCATTTCACGGCCGGAATTAATATGTTGGTCAGAATCAGCAGTTTCAGCGACAGAAGCAGCCTAGGCAGTGGCAGAATCGTCAACAGGGGCAAAACCGTTACTTAGTGTATGGGGGAAACCCCAATATGATTCCCGTGGCTCCTTGTGTTACATGTGGTGGACATCATCCAGGTAGAGCTTGTTACAGACAGACTGTGGCTTATTTCTTGTGTGGTAGCATGTCCCATAGGGTAAAGGATTGTACAGTATCACGCAATACTGGTGGAGGAGGAGCTGGCAGTGGCGGTCAGCAGAATCCTATAGCCAGAGTATTTGCATTGACTACAAATCAGGCAGCAGCTAATTCAGGTACCGTTTCAGGAACACTTCTTGTTGGTAGACGTGATGCTTATGTGTTATTTGATACTGGTTCGACCCATTCTGTTGTGTCTTTATCATATGTTCGTCATCTTAGCATTGCACCTTCATTATTATATCCTCATATGTCTATTGCTACCCCGATGGGGAATTATATTATTATATCTGATGTATATCGAGAGTGTCTGATAGTTGTGGGAGATAGAAATTATAAGGTTAACTTGCTTCCAATGAAGATGCATGACTTTGACATTATCTTGGGCATGGGCTGGTTGAGTGAACATCGTGCCACAATTGATTGTCAAGGAAAGAGGGTGATCTTTGGGGATGCAGATAAACCAGAATTTGTATACCAAGGGTCTCATCCGAAAGGGGGGGTTAAATTAATTTTTGCTCTAAATGCGAGTAAATTATTGTCTAAGGGTTGTGATGGCTACCTTGCTTTCGTGAAGGATACATCAAAGGACGAACCTCGCATCAAGGATTATCCAATTGTGAGGGAGTATGAAGATGTGTTCCCCGATGAGCTACCAGGTTTGCCGCCACAAAGGGAGGTGGAGTTTACTATTGAACTTGTTCTGGGTGCTGAGCCTATTTCTAAGGCGCCTTACCGGATGGCGCCATTTGAATTACAAGAATTGAAGGAGCAGTTGCAGGATTTTTTGGATAGAGGATTTATCAGGCCAAGTGTGTCTCCGTGGAGAGCTCCTGTATTGTTTTTGAAGAAGAAGGATGGTTTCATGAGATTGTGCATTGACTATAGGGAGTTGAATAAGGTGACTGTCAGAAACAGGTATCCTTTGCCACACATTGATGACTTGTTTGATCAGTTGCAAGGGGCGAAGTACTTTTCAAAGATAGATTTGAGATCTGGTTACCATCAGTTACGAGTTAGGGAGGAAGACATTCCGAAGACTGCATTTCGCACTCGTTATGGTCATTATGAGTTTCCCGTGATGTCCTTTGGGTTGACGAATGCACCAGCGGTATTTATGGATTTGATGAATCGGGTCTTTCATGATTATCTAGATAAATTCGTGGTGGTCTTCATCGATGATATTTTGATATACTCTAGGAGCAGAGAGGAGCATGAGGAGCATTTACGTACTGTACTTGAAATTTTGAGGGAGAAGAAGTTGTTTGCGAAATTTTCCAAATGTGAATTCTGGTTGGAGGAAGTGGCATTTTTGGGGCATATTGTATCTGGTAGAGGCATTGAGTTGGATCCTGCAAAAGTCAAGGCTATTACTAATTGGCCGAGACCAAGCAATGTGACAGAGGTGAGGAGTTTCTTGGGTTTGGCAGGCTACTACAGGCGTTTTGTGGAAGGATTTTCATCTATAGCTTTGCCATTGACTCAGCTAATAAGGAAGGGCATTAAGTTTGAGTGGAATGATGATCGTGAGAAGAGCTTTCAAGAGTTGAAGAAGAGGTTGGTGTCTGCTCCAATACTTGTGTTGCCATCAGGAAGTGGAGGTTTTCAGGTTTATAGTGATGCTTCTAAGAGAGGATTGGGGTGTGTTCTTATGCAGCATGGGAAAGTGATTTCTTACGCCTCTAGGCAACTTAAACCTTATGAGGTGAACTATCCTACCCATGACTTGGAGTTAGCGGCTGTCATATTTTCTTTGAAGATCTGGAGACACTATCTTTATGGAGAGACTTGTGACATCTTTACTGATCACACGAGTCTCAAATACATTTTTACTCAGAAAGAGCTTAATATGAGGCAGCGGAGGTGGCTTGAACTTCTTAAGGATTATGATGCAAATATTCAATACCATCCAGGGAAGGCGAATGTAGTGGCAGACGCTCTTAGTTGGAAGAACTTGGGGAGTGTTGCATCTCTCATTACTCAGCCGAACCTGATTTCAGATTTGGAGCGATTGAGTGTTGAATTTTATGTCATATGGTCGGGAGGTAGCATTGCAAGTTTGAAAGTGGAACCAAATCTTATTTCAAGGGTTAAGGAAGCTCAGAAGAGTGATACATGTTTGAAAGCTATTAGATCTGAGGTGGTAGGTGGAAAGCAAACACATTTTCGTGTTGATGAGGAAGATGTGATATGGTTGGGTGGAAAATTGTGTGTTCCTGCAGACCAGATAATTCGCGAGAAAATTTTAAAGGAGGCTCATAGTTCTTCATTCTCTATTCATCCAGGTTCCACCAAGATGTATAGGGATTTGAAGAAGCACTTTTGGTGGAGTGGAATGAAGGGAGATATAGCAGAATTTGTGAGAAAATGTTTTACATGTTAACAAGTGAAGATAGACCATCAGAGGCCTAGTGGATTGTTGCAGCAACTAGATATTCCAGTTTGGAAGTGGGAAAACATTACTATGGATTTTGTGACTCATTTGTCGAGGACTTTCAAGAAGAACGATGTCATATGGGTGGTGGTTGATAGACTTACTAAGTCCGCTCACTTCTTGCCTATTAGAGAGACTACTCCTGTTCATGAGTTGGTAGAGATTTTTCAGCGAGATATTGTTAGACTTCATGGTGTGCCTGTGTTGATAGTTTCTGACAGAGATACGAGGTTTACATCGCGTTTTTGGAAGGGATTCCAGCAAGCTTGGGGTACGAGGCTTAATTTTAGTACAACTTATCATCCGCAGACCGATGGACAGTCAGAGAGGACGATTCAGACATTGGAGGATATGTTGAGGGCTTGTGCGTTAGAGTGGACAGGTGATTGGGACAAGTACCTGTATCTGGTTGAGTTTGCGTACAATAATAGTTGGCACGCGAGTATTGGTATGCCACCATTTGAGGCTTTGTATGGTACAAGGTGTAGGGCACCATCTTGTTGGGATGAGGTTGGTGAGAGAGTCATTGAAGGACCAGAGCTGGTTAGAATCACTAAAGAGAATGTAGAGAAAGTTAAAGAAAGTTCCGATCACGTCAAAAGAGTTATGCGGATCAACATCGGAAGTTTGGTGGATTTGAGCCAGGTGATCATGTGTTGTTGAAGGTGTCTCCTTGTAAGGGTATGAAGCATTTTGGTATGAAGGGAAAGCTTAGTCCGAGATATGTGGGACCTTTTGATGTTATGGAGAAAGTTGGAGAAGTATCTTATAGAGTTGTGTTGCTTCCACAACTATCTCATGTGCATAATGTGTTTCATATGTCTGTTTTTAGGGGCTATAAATATCACCCATTACACGTAGTTCAATATCCATTGCATAAGATTAGAACTGATCTTTCTTGTGAGGAAGAAGCTGAGGTTATCTTAGCTCGAGAGGAGCGAGTTTTCAGGAAGAACACCATTCCGTTTGTGAAAGTTTTGTGGAAAAATTATCTAGAGAGAGAGAGACTACTTGGGAATTAGAAGAATCTATTCGTGAGAAATATCCGTATTTATTCGATTCAAGTATGAATTTTTCTTAGTTTCGTTTGATTCCGGGGACGGAATCCTTTTTAAGTGGGTATATATGTAATATATGTATAATAATAATAATAATAATAATAATAATAATAATAATAATAATAATAATAATAATAATAATAATTGTTAGGTCACACACACACACTGTAGAGGGGGTGAATACAGTGTATAGTACACTCAAATCGAACTTTAAGAACTTAAGTAACAGAAAACAAACTTTATTGAAACAATAAACTCTGTTACAATATGGAACTGTTACCTCTCAGTGATGAACAAATATCACGAGAGCTGCTAGGGTTACAATGAATAATCTTCTCTAATAATGATAACACTTTTAGTGTAAACCCTATGTTTGTGTTTATATACTACACAGTTACAAGATAATCGCTAATTGATATGGAATATAATTTTGCTTCCTAAAATATATCAATCAGATATCTTTTCTTCCAAGTATTCCATTCTTTACAGAATTCCTTCTTCATGCATATCTCTTCTTATGTTTATCTTGATCTTCTTTCCTTTAATCATCTACTGTCCTTATCTGATCGTCCTTCAGCACTTAAGTTCTGATATCTATCTTCTGATGATTATCTCCTGATAACATAAGTACTGATATCCTTAAGTCCTGACTTCCAGTATAAGTACTGATCAACAGTTAAGTACTGATTTATCCTGTTCAAGTAAGATCTGAAAGCTAAACATAAAACATATTAGCCATGACATTATCAAATATATCTAACAATCTCCCCCAACTTGTAAATTAACATAATATACAAGTTTAACAGATATTTGATGATATCAAAAACATTAAGTACAAATGCATGAGAATTAGACTAGATAACTACAACTTACAGTCCTTAAAGCTTTTACCAATTTCAACTTCTGATAACAACTTCAGTCTGTATAAATATCAGAATTTAAGCAGTTGTAGATCTTCGACTTGGCTTCATCATTTTCTGATGTCAGGAGTTGTTCTGAGATAGTTCTTCAACAAACATTTCTCAGCATATCTGAGTTCATCAATCATTCTCCTTTTGACATCTTTAAGCTCTGCAGTATCTTCACCAGTTTGAAAGATTGCAGCTCTGAGATCATTGATCTTTGCTTTTCTCAACTCCTGATCTAGTCTTATGACATAAGCTTTGTCAGACTCTAGATTGAATTCAAGTCCCTTAATACCAAGATATGTTCTGATCTGTGCAGTATTCGGCTTCATATCAACAATATCACCATTGTGATCTCTGTACTTTGGAACATATATGCTGTCAGACTTAACAGAATAAAGCCTTTTCTGTCTCTGAATCTGTTCTTTTAAGTAGTTTGCAGCAGTCCCTGTTATTCTGTCATCCACTTGAAGTAAGAAAAGTACATGCTCCAATTCTTCAAAATACTTCAATGGAATGGCATTTTATCTTATATGATAAACCCTACCATCTGTCATGAAATACAACATGATGTATTCTTTCAAGTAGGTATGGTAAACCATCTGTACAGATTCCAGTTGATTCAATCTCTCAGGAGTTGCTCCAATACCTGGTTCACTCAAGGAAGTTGGATCATTGGTAGTGTTGTGTACTCTTCTTTCATCAGCACTTCCCAATCCAGTTTTATCTCTAGCTTCCTTTCCAGTAACTACTCTTGCTTCAAAACCACTTGCAGTAGTCTTCAAAGATTGAGTCTGTTTTGCTTTAGTGAATCCTGGTAGGAGTGTCTTTGATCTATTTTCTGATATCAAGTTAACTTGAGCTATGTCAGAGGTTACTTGCTTCTTCTGAATATCAGAACTTACAATTTCTTGACTCTGAACAACTTGAGCCATGTCAGAGGTTGTTTTAAGAACTTTTCTTGAAGTCAGAGCAAGATCATCCTTTTCATCAGTAATTTCTTCTTCCTCAGGAGGTACATAAACCTTGATAGGTTCACCAACCTTTTCTTTACCCTTGGATCTTGGATCTATCTGTGGTTGTGATCTAGCCAATGTTGCTTCAGTATGTGTCCTTTCTTTGATCACAATGCCTTCGAGTTTTGGAAGTGATTTTTTACCAGAAGCTTCAGATTTAGATGTGACTTTCTCTGATTTAAGTCTGGCTTCTTCTTCCTTTAAACTTTCCAAGTCCATTCCTGGATTTTCTTAAAGAAATAACTGTCTTGACATTTCCTCATCAAGATCTAGAAGTTCATCAGAACTTATCCTTTTACCAGCAGCAGAACTTATTCTTTTCCCAGTATCAGAACTTGTCCAGTGACTAGCTTGTCTTGATGTAAACCTTCTACCTTGACTATAACCGCTACCCATTCCAGAGTATCCTTGATCATCATTTCCATCATCCTTTCCTTGCAGTGTCTTGTTAGTTTTGCATTTGGACTTAATTACCTTCTCCCCCTTTTTGGCATCAGCAGGTAGTAAAAGAGAGATAAGTAATTCCACTGAGGATTGGATTTCAGTAAGTTGCGATTGCTGAGAAGCTTGATTTGTCAGAATTTCATCAATCTGAGCTTGTTGTTTCTCTTGAGTTTTCTCAATATAAGCAATCCTGTCAATGGTAGGTTGAAAGAACTTTTTCTTATCAATTTTCCAAACTTGTTCCTGTTTGATAAAGTTCTCCTGAATCTTGTGTAGCTCTGCATGAGTAGTTGAATGAAGACCTTGTAGATGTTTAGTACTCAATGCAGTGACTCTAAGCTGGGTTTTAAAATCATCAGAATTTAACATTTCATCAGCTTTAGTCAAGTGCTCAGCAAGATGTTTTTCAGTTGGAACACATGAAACTGAGTTCCATTCCTTCGTCCACTCCTGACCTGCAGGAGTTTCACTCCAAGGTACTGGTGCTTCCCCGGTAACAAACTTCTTTACCAGTTCAGACTTAGGAAGAGTCTGTTGAGGAGTATGTCCTGAAGGACCTGCTTCATCAGCATCTACAGTTGGAGCAGCATCACCAGTATCTCCAGTATTTGCAGCATCAGAACTTAAAGAATCAGTATCTTCTGATAAGACAACAGTGTGAGTAGCAATGGAGGCTTCAGCATCCTCTAATTGCTGATCTGATACTAAGTTCTGATCAACAGCCATATCCTGATGCTCACCTAAAGTCTGATCATCAGCATCTTGATGCAGAGAAGGTGTTGTTGATAACTCTGGAGTTTGAACAGCATCAGTAACAGGTGTTGTGGAAGGATTATTTGTTGTTGGAGCTTCTAAGAGAAATACTTCAGACACAACCAAGTGTTGAACATCAATATCAGCACTTGTTCCTGGATCAACAAGAGACACAGATGGTGAGTTAGCCTTGTCAGATACAGCTTCCTGAGATGGAGTTGATGGAGAAGAAGTGACTGGAGCAAATTCCCTGTCTTGTGAGATCAGAGATTCCTGATCCCCTTCCTTAGCTGCTTCCTCTTCATCATCTGAAACTGGCCTTTGTGCCCTCTGTTTCTTGTACTTCCTTGTTGATTTGGATTCCTTGGGAGTTTCAGGAACTGTCATTCGTCTAAGCCTCTTGAGAAGCCTAGAACCCCCAATTTCAGAATCCTTCTGAGAAATCTCTTTCTCAGCTTCAGTTACAACAGGTTCTCTAGCAGGAACCGGTTCCTCAGAATCAGATTCATCTCTCAATGCAATCCTCCTTCTCTTTTGAGGTGTTTGAGGAACATTCTTTGTCCTCTTTGGCTTGGAAGATGAAGATTTCACAGTAGGTGCTGAAGATGAAGGTTGAGCAGTCTGTGAAGTGGAGAGATAGGATTTGAGATATGTTCTGAGGGTAGGTTGAGTAGAATGAGAGGTAGGTACTGAGGTTGATGGATTTTGGGTGTTTGGAGTTGGTTGGACATCAGAGTAAACAGATCTATAAGTATCTCAAATTTCAAGGAAAAACCGTTCCATTTATCAAGAGAAATAGTTTTAATTCAAAATTTAAACCGTTATCACTGATTGAATTATTTTTCACTGCATCATTAATATTCTGAAAATACATCACATGAAAATGACCAAGATAAATTAGATAAGTAAGTGCTGAAAATGAATCAGAACTTAATATAAAACAAAATTTATATGGTCATCAGAATATCAATCAGGATTTATCAACACAAGATAAAATAACTCAGAGACAAAATCTTGAAGTAAAAACAACTTTCATTAATATATCAAGACAATACATTTATGAAATGGAAATTATATCAATATTTATACAAGATTTTCCCTAAGCTTCTAAACCGAACATCAACAGCCTTAGTCCTAGCTAAGAAGCCTGACAAAGCTGGTGATGAAGAAAAACAGGAAGAAGACAAGATTAAATCATTTCTTCTTCTTCCTACTCTCGACAAACAGAATCGCGAGTCTGATGATTCGCTCTTGCTGGCGGAGAGCTTCCAGTCTTTCCTCCTCCAATCGCTCCAGATGGCGATGGTAGTCCATATAGAAGAACAGGAGGTGTGTCAGTACCTCCTGTGGGACAGAGTCCCATATCTCCTCAGGAATGGCTGTGACATGCCATTCCTGCTGCCAATCGGCACAGCTTAGCTCCATATTGAAGTTTTGGTAGTTCAAAAACATGTTATATCTGACCATTGTGTTTTTGAAATAAGAAGTATGAAGATAAGTGTGTGAGAAGAATTTGATGGAAAGACTGATGTGAAGTGGCTGCTTATATAGGCAAGAGAATGCCAGGAGACGCAAAGAAATTGAATGCTGACAGGTAGAATTAATTCTACCTCGTCTCCCTAGACTTTGAAAAAGAATAACATTCATTGGAAAGAGGAAACATGGTTTAAAGCGCACAAGAAACAAGTAACATTGGACTGTTCAGGTACAAATACCATTAACCCTAACCATAGTGACTATTAATCTTCCACTTCAACATATTCAATTATTAACTGAGACTGTTATCAAATTTTATTCACAGATAAGTCAAGTAAAACATTAGACTGTAATATCAGAACTTAGACTTATATCAGAACTTAACAGTCATCAGAACATAATTTCTTAACTCGAAAAAGGAATGCCCATCTTAGTAAATCCTCATACAAGTTCTGAGTTATAGACTTCAGAACTTAATCATTAGAACGTGTAACTAGAACTTGTCCTCAGAATTTGTGCAAAGTGACACAGTGACTGTTTATCTAAAATAACATAGACCACCACAGTAATTTTCATCATTCATATGGAGTGATTAGTGTGTGCATTAAGCTAAATAACAGACAAAGAGTAAAGTCTGAGTCACTTCAGTACATCTTAGAAATAAGGCATAACTAAAATTTTGCTAAAGAGCTGTCATTGTCCTGAAACCTACTGATGAATGAGTTCATGCTTGAGTCCACCTCAACTGTTTTGTGCTAATTTTATGCATCTTTTGAAATTCTATTTTACAGTGGCTTCTCAGTGTAAGTGAGTCGCGACTGTTTATCAGAATTTATGCTATTATCCGAGTATTTCTCCAGTAATCATAGAGTGTGAAAAGTCACCAAGAAAATATTTTGCTTTTCTAATGCATATTTACTTAATACCAGCAATGCACTTGGGTCGTCCCTTCCACATTTTTACTCTAGATCTCAAAGGAGTACCTGATTTTATTCTTTGATCTTTTTGCTTTTTCTTTTGATAAGTGAGGTTTATCAGCACTTAGTACATTCAGCAGTTTTACTAGTATCGGAACTTAACAGATGAGTAGCATTATTCTAATTTGTGACTTAGTAATAAGATATACAAAGTAAACTTAACTAAGCTCAATTATCAGAATTTGCTAGTGTCATAAGATTTCCACTGAAATAATTACTTCTTACATGGAATCATTTGTTTATTGAAGACTACTAGGTCAGTATCTAGCACAGTTATCCTCATAGGATTGAATAGGTACTTGAACAGACATATCACTTATCAGAGTTTAGAAACATATATCAGACAACAGTCAACACTTAAAGACATTTATCAATTAAGCACAGAATACACAATGAGATTAATTCTGTAAATACTGAGCATAAAGACTGATAGCACAGAACAAGACTAAGCAGATTTAGAGAAAGAACCTGAAACCATTCCAAGTTCATTTACCAATCTTGTAAAAGTAGCTTCACATAGTGGTTTTGTGAAGATATCTGCTAGTTGTTGATCTGTGGGAACAAAATGCAATTCCACTGTACCTTCATCCACATGTTCCCTAACGAAGTGGTACCTGATGTTGATGTGCTTTGTCATAGAGTGTTGAACTGGATTACCTGTCATAGCAATAGCACTTTGATTATCACAGTAAATAGGGATTTTGAAATATGTTAACCCATAATCCAGTAACTGATTCTTCATCCAAAGAATCTGTGCACAACAGCTTTCTGCAGCAATATACTCTGCTTCTGCAGTTGATGTGGAAATTGACTTTTGTTTCTTGCTGTACCAAGAAACCAATCTGCCTCCAAGAAATTGACAGCTTCCACTTGTGCTTTTCCTGTCAATTTTGCAACCTGCAAAATCTGCATCTGAGTAACCTATTAGTTTAAAATCTGATTCTCTAGGATACCATAATCCCAGAGCAGCTGTTCCTTTAAGATACTTAAAGATTCTTTTTACAGCTGTTAAGTGAGGTTCTCTTGGATCTGCTTGAAATCTTGCACAAAGACAGGTAGCATACATGATATCAGGTCTACTAGCAGTTAGATAGAGTAGAGAGCCAATCATACCTCTGTAGTCAGTAATATCTACTGATTTATCGGTATCCTTATCCAGTTTTGTTGCAGTGGCCATTGGAGTGGATGCACTTGAACAATCTTGCATTCCAAATTTCTTCAGCAAGTTTCTGGTGTACTTGGTTTGATAAATAAAAGTGCCTTCCTCATTCTGCTTGACTTGAAGGCCCAGAAAATAGCTAAGTTCCCCCATCATACTCATCTGATATCTTGACTGCATTAGTTTGGCAAACTTCTTACAAAGTTTGTCATTTGTAGATCCAAAAATGATATCATCAACATAAATCTGGACCAGAAGTAAGTCCTTTCCATGGTTGAGGTAGAACAGTGTTTTGTCTATTGTCCCTCTCTTGAATCCACTTTCCAGAAGAAACTGAGCTAAAGTCTCATACCATGCTCTAGGAGCTTGCTTAAGTCCATAAAGTGTTTTATCAAGCATGTAGACATAATCTGGATGTTTGGTATCTACAAAATCTGAAGGTTGTTCAACATATACCTCCTCCTCCAATTCTCCATTGAGAAAAGCACTTTTCACATCCATTTGAAAGACAGTAAACTTTTTGTGAGCAGCATAAGCCAAGAATATCCTTATGGCTTCTAACCTAGCAACTGGTGCAAATGTTTCATCATAATCAATTCCCTCCTGTTGAGAATATCCTTTTGCAACCATCCTTGCCTTATTCCTTGTAATTATGCCATCACTGTCAGTTTTGTTTCTGGATACCCACTTTGTACCAACAACAGATCTATTCTTTGGTCTTGGCACTAGGGTCCAGACTTTGTTTCTTTCAAATTCATTCAACTCTTCCTGCATTGCTTGCACCCAATCAGCATCTTGAAGAGCTTCTTCCACTTTCTTTGGCTCAGTCTGAGAGAGAAAAGAATTGTAAAGACATTCATTTGAAGTACATGTTCTAGTTCTGACACCTGCATCAGGATTTCCAATTATCAAATCAGGTGTATGTGATTTTGTCCACTTCTTTGCAGATGGAAGGTTTTCTCTAGAACTGGATGCTCCCCCATGATCCATGCTATCTTCATTTTCATTTTCTGATGCTCCCCCTGAAACTATGCTCTCTGAGTTGGAGTCTTCGGTATTTAAATTTTCAGCACTATCAGAACTTGGCTTATCAGAACTTGACGAATCAGAATTTGAAGAGCCAGATGTATGTTCTGATGTTTCTTGAGCTGTAGTGGGATCTTGAGTATGCTCCCCCTGCATCGGTGCATCTTCCCTTGGCGTAGTCACCACAGTTTCAATAACATCAGAGTTTATTCCATCAGAGTTTACAGTATCAGGACTTAGACTTTCAGGATTTTCAGTATCCGAATTTGAGTCTTCATTTTCAAATCTCAGCTGATCATGATCAATGAAATCTTCAAGACCAGTAATCTTCTTGTCATCAAAAGAGACATTGATAGATTCCATGACTACTTTTGTTCTCAAATTATAGACTCTGAAGGCTTTTGTGGAAAGTGGATATCCAACAAAGATTCCTTCATCAGCTTTTAGATCAAACTTTGATAGATGTTCAGTATGAGTCTTGAGAACAAAACACTTGCATCCAAATACATGAAAGTATTTCAGATTTGGCTTCTTTTTCTTCACCATCTCATATGGTGTTTTTCCATGCTTGTTAATGAGTGTTGCATTTTGAGTAAAACAAGCAGTCTGCACAGCTTCAGCCCAGAAATAGGTTGGAAGCTTTGCTTCTTCAAGCATTGTACGTGCAGCTTCAATGAGAGTTCTATTCTTTCTTTCAATAACTCCATTTTGCTGTGGAGTTCCAGGAGCAGAAAATTCCTGCTTTATTCCATGGCTTTTGCAGAACTCTTCCATTATCAAATTCTTGAACTCAGTGCCATTATCACTCCTTAAAACTTTCACAGAATCTTTGACCATTTTATCCAGATGTTTGACATGATCAATCAAGATTGATGCAGTTTCACTTTTTGTATGCAAGAAATACACCCATGTGTATCTGGTGAACTCATCCACTATGACCAACGCATACTTCTTCTTTGCAATAGACATGACATTTACTGGACCAAATAGATCAACATGTAGTAGATGATAAGGCTCAAGAATTGATGATTCAGTCTTGCTCTTGAATGAAGATTTTCTTTGTTTGGCTTTCTGACATGAATCACAAAGACCATCAGGAGCAAATACTGTGTTTGGCAATCCTCTCACAAGATCTTTCTTGACCAGTTCATTTATATTGTTGAAATTTAAATGAGAGAGTTTCTTATGCCAATTCCAGCTTTCTTCAATTGATGCTCTACTCATCAGACAGATTGCAGAACCATCAGTACTTGTTGAAAGCTTAGCTTCATAAATGTTACCACACCTGTATACTTTCAGAACAACTTTGCCTTCAGATTTACTCACAATTTCACAGTGTTCTTCAAAGAAATCAACATGATAATCTCTGTCACAGATTTGACTTATACTCAGTAGGTTGTGTTTAAGTCCTGAGACCAGAGCTACTTGTTTAATTATGACATTTCCAAGATTGATATTGCCATATCCCAATGTTTTTCCAATGTTGCCATCTTCATAAGAAACACTTGGGCCAGCTTTCTCCACAAAGTCTGATAGCAGGGCCTTATTTCCAGTCATATGTCCTGAACATCCACTGTGCAGAACTAGAATATTTTTCCGGTTGCCCTGCAATCACAAAGACCACTAATTATTAGTTTTAAGGACCCAGACTTGCTTGGATCCTTTGGCCTTATTAAGTTTGTTAACATTTGCAGCGGATTTAGCATCAGAGTTTATGTTAACATTTTTCTTATCAGAACTTACACTATCAGACTTTGAATCAGAATTTACACTAGAAGGAACAATGGAAACTTTCTTCAAAGAAGGTTTTATTTGATAATAATCATAGTACAAGCTATGATATTCCTTACAAGTATAAATGGAATGCCATAAACTACCACAATGAAAACAAGGATTTTGTGGTTTGTATCTAACAGACTGACTCTTAACTCCTGACTTTGAAGGTAAGGAGTTAATATTCTTATTCTTCCTGCAAAAAGAAGCCAGATGGTTAGAACTTCCACAGTTATGACATGTTTTCCTAGAAGCATCAGGAACAGGTTTATAATTATTGCTTTTATTCACACCTTCCTTTCCATTCCTATTTTTCCTAGGTGATTTTACCTTGTTTGCATTCTTAACATCTTTCAGCTTATGCTTAAGCTGCTTCTTTGTCATTAAGCCTACGTTCACTTCAGCTGTCTTTTCCTGTTTTAGTTTGTCAGAAGTTAATTTCTTTGTAACTTCTGATTTTTCATTTTTAGACTTTACAGTTACAAACTTAACAGGTTTTAACTTTGGCTTTTGCTTATCAACAGACTTAATTTCTTCAGTTCCTTTATCATTCTTATCTTCTCCATAACCTAAGCCCTCTTTCCAGTTTCCATTACTTAGCAAATTTTGAGTTGTTTTGTCAGAGTTAGTCCAAGTCCTGATAATCTCTCTTTCATTTTCTAACTCAGTTTTTAGAGATTCATTTATTTTTAGCACTTCATTCCTAACATAAAAAGCATCATCTCTATCCTTCTGAGTTTGATGGAACATGACTAACTCTTTTTCTAAGAAATCATTTCTTTTCTTAAATGCAAGATTTTCAGAAGTTAATCTTTCACATGTTAAAGTTTGATCTCTATAACTTACAAACATGGTTTTAAGATATCTTCTCAACTCATTAATATCATCAGTATGAAAAGCATAAGTAGTCTGAGGTACCTTTGTTTCAGCAGCTTCAGAACTGCTCTCAGCACTTTCTTTATCAGCATTTGCCATCAATGCATAGTTTTCCTCACTTTCAGAGTCTGAGGTGTCTGTCCAGCTTTTCTGCTTTGTGACAAGAGCCTTGCCTTTGTCACCCTTTACCTTCTTGCAATCAGGAGATATGTGGCCTTTCTCACCACAATTATAGCATTTAACATTGGTGTAATCTCCTCTGTCAGACTTTCCTCCTCTGCCTTCAGATCTTCTGAAATTCTTCTTATCAGAACTTATGCCTTTCCTGGAAAACTTCTTTCCCTTCCTGAACTTCCTGTATGCAATCTTTGTGATTCCTTTCACCATAAGAGCACACAGCTTCATCATCTCCTCATCAGCATCAGTCTCAGGCAAGCTTTCAGAATCTGAGTCATCATCACTCTCAGAACTTGATGACTCAGTATCAGACTTTATGAAAAGAGCTTTACCCTTGTCTTTCTTTGAGGAAGCTGCTTTGGGGAATTCTTCTCCAGTCTTAAGAGCAACTGTCCTTGACTTTCCTCCTTTCCTCTTGCTTCTTTGTTCCATCTCCAGCTCATGAGTCTTGAGCATTCCATAGATTTCGTCAAGAGTTGTTTCATCAAGATTGTAGTTGTCTCTTATTGTCGTTGCCTTCAAATCCCAGCATTCAGGAAGAGCTAACAGGAACTTAAGGTTTGAATCTTCAAGATAATACTCTTTATCAACCAATGACAAATCATTCAAAAGTTTGACAAATCTATCATATAAATCATTCAATGACTCATTAGTCTTTGAGTCAAAGTGTTCATACTCTTGAGTGAGTATTGTCTTCCTGTTCTTCTTAATTGTGTCAGTTCCCTGACACCTTGTTTCCAGAGCATCCCATATCTCCTTAGCAGTTTTGCAGTTGATTACCCTGTTTGACATTACATTATCAATGGCACTATGCAGTAAGTGTCGTACCTTAGCATCCTTAGCAATTGATGCTATGTCTTCAGCAGTATAATCACTCTTCTCCTTTGGTACGGTCTTTGCTGCTTCACCTGCAACTGCAACAGCGAGCTTGGTTGGTTTGTGAGGGCCTTCCTTGATTCTATCAAGGTATTCTGGATCTGTTGCTTCCAGGAACATGGTCATCCTTACCTTCCATATGGGATATTCAGATGGTCTCAGTATGGGAACTCTGATGGTCTCATACCGACTCTGAATTTGTGTCTTTGGTGGTTCCTCAGTTTTGGTAGGCTTAGTTGGAGTTTCTGTGTCCGACATGATTGTGTTTGGATCTTTAACTGTATGTATGTTAACAGATAGGCTCTGATACCAATTGTTAGGTCACACACACACACTGTAGAGGGGGTGAATACAGTGTATAGTACACTCAAATCGAACTTTAAGAACTTAAGTAACAGAAAACAAACTTTATTGAAACAATAAACTCTGTTACAGTATGAAACTGTTACCTCTCAGTGATGAACAAATATCACGAGAGCTGCTAGGGTTACAATGAATAATCTTCTCTAATAATGATAACACTTTTAGTGTAAACCCTATGTCTGTGTTTATATACTACACAGTTACAAGATAATCGCTAATTGATATGGAATATAATTCTGCTTCCTAAAATATATCAATCAGATATCTTTTCTTCCAAGTATTCCATTCTTTACAGAATTCCTTCTTCATGCATATCTCTTCTTATGTTTATCTTGATCTTCTTTCCTTTAATCAGCTACTGTCCTTATCTGATCGTCCTTCAGCACTTAAGTTCTGATATCTATCTTCTGATGATTATCTGCTGATAACATAAGTACTGATATCCTTAAGTCCTGACTTCCAGTATAAGTACTGATTTATCCTGTTCAAGTAAGATCTGAAAGCTAAACATAAAACATATTAGCCATGGCATTATCAAATATATCTAACAATAATAATAATAATAATAATAATAATAATAATAATAATAATAATTTGAATTACAACTAGAATGAGAATAAGTTATTATGTATATTGTTTTATTATAAAAAGAAAAAGACTGCTATTAAATATTTAATTATTTATTAAAATTCTAATTCTAATAATGATAGGATACCTAAAATAATATATAAATAAGAGGGAGCTAAAAGAAAACCTAATTTTGCTAAGAATAATAGTTTGCGGAGCCGCGGATGAAGGAAAGCAGGACTGAGGAAGCGATTTTGTTTGTTCGAGAATTAAAGTTGGTTGTTTAAGAATTACATGTCTGCATTATTACTTTATAGTCTTATACTATCTACCTTAGCTTGTACTATTAGTTATGCATATTATGGTTTCAACATGGTAGATAAAAATTTACTGTTTGCTTGTTTGGGTTTCTTGGTTAACGATTAAAATAGTATGCACATGGACTTAGTTATTTAATTATGTAGTTACAGCATCACTATATCTATATATAGTTTTCTCTTGAGCCATTATCATCAAGGCTTCACAGTTATAATTTTATATATATATATATTGTGTAAACATGGATTATGATCATGTTTTTGAATTCAAAGTGATGTTAATGTATAGCCATGGATCAATGAGCGATTATTTTATTAACATACATGCATGTGTTTCAAGTTTCGGGTTTCCTAACCAAATTTCAATATAATTATTTAGTACATCATGTATTTTGTTAAGTTAATATTAAATTATGTGTATATGGTCGGTTAAAACTATGGGTTAGTTGTTAAGTAAGTTTCTGGTTGAAGTTATGTTGTATTGTCATAGAGTCGAGATTTGATTTATTATTTATAATCAAAATTTTAGTTAGTTACTTGATCCAATGGATAAATTATACATTATATTTTGTAATTTTGTAAGATTAAAAACTTGTAAAAAGACTACATTTTAAATAATAAAATTCTATTTTGTATTTAGATCACGGGCTAGAAATTTAAAGAACCGTTTGCGAATTTGGTTAATATTTTAGTTGTGACATTCGAGGTACGGATTTTATCCCCTTTTTATTCAGCGCTACTCCTCTTGTTCCTTATATTTATTTGACTCGTTCGGTTCTACTTTCTGTTCATTCCGTTAATATTTGTCTTGATCGTTTTAACTTCCGAAAATTGTTTTAAAAATTTTAGATATCTGTTTATGCGGTTTTCAAAAATTATTTATGACACCCTCTGCTTTGGAAATCTGAATCATTTTTTCTCAGGTGATTTTTTTTATTTTGCGAGAAATATTATTTTTCATTTGGACCCTTAGAATGATACATGGTATACCGAGTTAACCAGCTGTAAGGGTACTACAACCATGTCATTATGGCACCAGTGACATGACACTTCCGTGATAGTGTGATTGGTCACGGCGTATCCATCTGTTAGCTCTTGGGAGGAGCTTTTGCGCATTTGATATTTGTTCAGGATACGTGGGTGCACCCAGAGTTTGAATTGTGATTTGATTTATGGTGACGTTGTATATGTCGTACACGTTATCCATTCTGTTGCACACATTAGGTACCCTATGATGTGTGTATCTGTATTTGTTCTGATCTCGGTATGAAATTCCTATCCCCTCGTTGGTTCAGCCTTATTTTTAAAATTGTTGTCTTATTATAATTTGCAGATTATTTATTTATGATATCTTTGTTTTATAAATTGTATTACAAATCCGTACTGGGCGTTTGGCTCATGCCATATTCCTTTTCTGGCAGGTGCTTGGGGGATCTGGGACGGTGTGATTGGGAGCTACCCCTTAAATTGATTAGGATTTCGGACTTTATCAGTATTTAGACTTAATTATTTATTTAGAGAATTCGGAATTTATATTATTGGTTTAGACATTTTGGAGATTTAATGTTATTTTGAAAATTTTAGATTGTTAAATTATTGTTAGAAATATATTAGTGCTCTGTTTGCAGATTTATGAATTTTAAGTAATATCTCCTTTTATTATTTTATCATTAAAAAGGGGTTGTTACATATATAAATATATGTGCACCAAGAAAAAAAGGCTCAACCAGTTATTATAAGTATCAGAACTACCAATAGTTTAAACAAGTGTGAATAAAGAGAGAACTAGTATTGCAGTTATGGTCATAATCATGCTCATAACTTACTCTTCATCAATGGTCCCATTGCCTTTGCCTTATCCCGCAGCAAGTGCTTCTGTACTTTACCCGTAGCGGTTTTCGGCAATGGCCCGAACACTACTGATTTTGGAACCCAATACTTAGGCAATTTGGCCCGGCAAAACTTCATAATATCTTCTGCCATTCTTTGTTCATCAGATTTTTTAACATTTTCCTTCAAATTCACAAAAGCACAGGGAGATTCTCCCCATTGCTCATCTGACCTAGCTACCACTGCTGCCTCCAGAATTGCAGAATGCTTGTATAGAAAATTTTCAACCTCCACACTACTGATATTTTCACCTCCTGATATGATTATATCCTTTGATCTATCTTTAATTTCTATATACCCGTCAGGATGCTTCACAGCAAGATCACCTGAATGATACCAACCATTGGCAAAAGCCTCCGCATTTGCTTTAGGATTCCTCAGGTAACCCTTCATTACAATATTACCCCGAAATACTATCTCACCAATTGTGTTTCCATCTGCTGGCACAGGTTTCATGTCCTGAGGGTTAACAACTTCTAAACCCTCCAAGCCCACGTACCGTACACCCTGCCTTGCATTTAATCGAGCTTGGTTTTCGGGGGGTAGTGTGTCCCATTCAGGTTTCCATGCACATACTGTGGAAGGACCATATGTTTCAGAGAGGCCATAAGTGTGTGTGACACGAAAGCCATGTCTTGTCATTGCCATTAGAACGGAAGAGGGCGGAGAAGCACCAGCAGTCATTACATGTACAATGTGGGGGAGGGGAAGTATTGTCTCATTTTGTGGGGAATTTACTATAGTATTGAGCACCACAGGTGCAGCACAGAAATGGGTTACACCATAATTGGCAATTGCAGAATAAACAGCCTTCGCTGTCACCTACATAAAACCAGTGCAGCATTTATATATCAACAAAGCACTGAGGTACATATGTGAGTTAAACTAGGCTATCTTGAGAACAGATATCTACAGAGAAATGAGCTAATGTGAGTTAACTGAGCTATATACTCAACAGCTAACTCCGACAGTCTATATGGAAGCCAGGTTTGAGCAGAGAAGTATTCGAACATGTCGAACTTCACTTGAGCATAATGCTTAATTACCATCCGGTGGAAAGAAGTTATGGCTCTACAAATTTAATATATCATCTCAGAATTCAAAAAATGGTGGAGAGAGAAAGTACACAAGCAAAAACGCGACCATTGCTTGAGCTAGCTTGTGTTGATATAGCAGATCTGATTTGGATATGTTTAATTCTAAATTCATATCAATAATAAATAGAGTTTGGCCTACCCTCTAAAGGATCTAATGTAATCATGAATGATATGGTAGATCATAATAAGGTTTAACCTACTGGAGAATAAACATCTTAATGGATCAGCCCAGCTAATATATCTTCCAATCATGAAGGGAAAATGTCTAGAGATTACCTGCCGGAGGCATATACTTGTCCCGCAAAGAGCAGCAAGTGTCCAAGTAAAACACCAACCATTGCAGTGGAACATGGGTAAAGTCCACAGGTATATAGCTCCTTCATTCATCCCCCATACAACAGCATTACTCAAAGCCATGAGATATGCCCCTCGATGATGCAAAACTACCCCTTTGGGGCTAGCTGTTGTACCAGAAGTGTAACCCAAGGCAATGCTATGCCACTCATCGTGCGGCGGCTTCCACGGATATTCTGGATCACCAATTTCTAGGAATTTCTCATATTCAATTGCTCCTCTTCCCAAAGCATATTGCAGTACCTTTGGATCACAGCTTTCATCAGCAATGACAATCACAATTGGAGGATTGTAATTGCTTTTACTTTCCTTTGCTAAAATTTCTAATGCTTCCTCTGCCAGCATAAAGAACTCTTGGTCCACCATTATAACTGCAGAAGACGAATGCCCTAAGAGAAATGAAATAGTTACAGCATTTAGACGGATATTTATAGCATTAATTACTGCCCCAGCCATTGGAACTCCAAAATGAGCTTCATATAAGGCTGGGATATTTGGTGCAATCACTGCTACCTGAAAATACAATTCAGAGAAAGATAATGGTAAGCCAGTTACCCCAAGCCTTAAAGCGATTGTAAACAAAAAACAAAAAAGGAGATATAGGAGAACAAAGGTAATATTATACTATGCATATTCTTAACTTCAAAGAGGACTAGTGAATTATGCATTCAAATGTTAAAATTCATTATTCATATTAAGCTGCATATATATTTTCATTCAGTTGACGTAGTGGGGGGGAACTATCGCCTGTCATTTGAACATATCCGACTTAAGAGAAGGGAAAGATGGCAAAGTCTCATTATTAAATTTTTTTATTACACAATAAGGTACATGTGGTTAAACCTATTTTTAATATTTTACAAAAAATACAACAATCTCAGAGGAAGTCCAAAAATGTCCTGAAAATTAAAATGATGTCCTTAGCTAAAATTTAGGACATTTTGATCAAATGAGTGCTCCAACAATGTCCTAGTTGTGCCTTAAAACACTAGGACATTCATCATACTAAAAGCAAGTCCAACAATATCTTAGTTGAAATCTTAAATATAATATAAAATATTATGTCCTAGTAATTTAGGACAGATTTATCTCACTTGAACTCAACAATGTGTCTTATTCTTAATATATATTTAATATTTTATTATTAAAAGTTTACTTTCATCATTAAAGTACAATATATAGTAGAAAGAGAAAGAGAGAGTGTACCATAATATATAATAAAATATGAAATAGGACATTGTTGAATCAATTTTTTTGTCATATGCCTTAAATTTCAATTTAGGACATCATATAAGGCATTTCTTGGACTTGCTCTAAAACCTTTACAAGTTGTACATTACTTAGCTCTGAATTCGGACGAGGGCTTTACAACTATTAAATATGGTTGTAATAGGTTTGCAAATTACAAGAAAATTTATTAGTTCCATTACGAAACCACGTAATTGATAACTTCATATCTGTAGGGGCGGGCCAATGCTATTTTGCAGAAGGCCATGATTGTTATCCTACAGAATCTCCTAATATAATTGAAAATAAGTTTTAGAACTCCATACATTTCTTATAACTCTTTTTTGTGAAAGAGAACATTAAATTTGAAATGAGCAAGTGGCCATATCATTAGAGCAACTCCAACAGAGTAGGTGTATGACGTCCTAAGCTAAAATTTAAGGATGCTTGTAGAAATTAGTGCTCCAACAATTCCTAGTGGTTCCTTAAAATTATAGATCCTTAACCTCCTGTGCCTCATTTATGAGAAATTAAAAGGCATTCCTTATTTTGTTTTTATTAGAGCAACTCCAACAGTGTGCTAGTAGCTTAGTTATAAATATTACTCCCTCTATTCTAACCATTTCTTTACACTATCCCTTTTGGGATGTCCCTTCCAATTCTTTAACTTCAAAATTTTCCAAAAGTAGTAAAGTTTTTATAATATAAAAAGTAAATTCATCTACTACTTACCTCCACTATACCCACTTTATACATAAAATATTAATCGGTTCCACCACTTTACTCACTTTTTTAACTTTCCACCACTTCTTTATCATTTTTCTTAATTTCCGTGTACAAACCAAATGTAAACAAATGGTTGGACGGAGGGAGCATAAAATAATAACTCTTAGTAAGTTAGGACATGATTTCATATTTCAAACTCCAACAATGATCTCTAAACTCATTCCTTATTATTATTATAATAATAAATTTGAAAAAGATCTGAACAAAAAATGGAAGAAAGAGAAAGAAACAAGTGGAAGAAAGAGTGAGAAATGAATATTTTATTAATAAAAATGATATAAGGGATGACTAGTTGTTCCTTAAAGATAAGGTATAAAGGTGATGTATTAGTGATTTAAATAATCACTAAAATACTGTTGGAGTGGAAATTTAAGCCAAGTTCCTTATATTTGAACTTAAGAGCCCATTTAAGGAAGTTATTGGACTTGCTCTTAGTAAAATATCTATTTCCCCTCTTTCTCCACTTCAACCGCCTAGTTAAGGCTTGAATATTATAATATAATATTACTATGATGTGAAAATAAGAAATGTTGTTGGAGTTCACTTACAATAAAATGTCCTAAATCACGAGGATTCATTATTAAAATATTCTTTTAAGGAATATGCTAAGACTCGATTAAAGTTGCTATGGTACTAATGGCATTCAGATTTGAAGGTCAAATGTTATACGCCAACTGTTTATGTATGTAATATAGATAATAAACCTTTAGGATAAACCAGGTAGTATGCTTTTGATAATAGAAAACATAATTAGATTGGATAATAATTGTATGTATAGACAATTATTATTATAATTGAGTCGGGTAATAATTTGTATGGGTGGACAATTATTATTATAATGGGATTAAGTTATTAGTTTTAATGATCAAGTTTGTGATGACTATATATACATAAACATGTTATTATTTTTATGTATGCTTGAGTATTGTTTGACTTAATATCGCGTGAGTGAAAACCGTTGGGTGAGATTGATTGTATTATTCATAATTGTTTGGATTAATAATACAAGTTGGGACGTGGGTTTTTCCGCGTCATATATTGTGCGTGTGTTTTGCATTGTTTGTTTGGTTCTATATTTGTGTGTATTCCCCGTAACATAATGTTGTAAGAAGATTGGTTCGGAATTGACTCAAAAGTTCAATAAACAGATTACATTTAATTTTTAATATCCAGATATGGACACAAAGAATATCTGTTTACTTTGACAGAGCTGAACCTGTTAGGAGGAAAAACACACATATATTCGAGATTCAATTCTACCAATACAGAGTACGCACACAAACACACAATAATATATTTGACGTGGAAAACTCACGTCCTAACTTGTATTATTAATCAAAACAATTATCAATAATACATCAATACATAATACCTCCAAACTGATACTTGAGCCAACCAATGAGATAAGTATCTCTTACACAATACCAAAGACGACTACATCTCTTAAGCATACATCAAAACAATAACATAAATATGTATATATAGTCATCACAAACTTAGCCAACAAGACATACTTAATCTGCTTACAATAATAATTGTCCGCCCATACAATTATTACCCATTCCCATTATGATAATAATTGTCAACACATACAATTATTACTCAATCCCATTATGATAATAATTGTCAACAAATACAATTATTACACAATCCAATTATGTCTTGTATCACCAAGCCCATATCACATATTGGGTTTAACCCCAACAATCCTCCCCTTCAACCCAATACTCCAGATCAGGTTGAATGGTAACCATCAAAACATCAACGTCCGTTCGCCGATGCCTCCCCTCAAACAAGAATCCATTCATCTCGTTCTTCCAAATTTTGAGAATCATTAAGGCCCGTATAGTGACCTCCAATAACTCCAAACTACCGTTCTTCATCCGAACGGCATATCCATCCACAAAATCACGTGCATCAACCACGAGTGCCTCCTTTCGGCATTGAGTCACCCGATCCTTGCTTTCACAATTCTTCGGCCTCTTTTGAAGAACATCACGAGTATCATACAAAAATTTTCACCTGGTCGATCAACCATCAAACCATCGAAACTATTGCAATGATCCCGTCCATTTTCCACCTCGAGTCCGAACGAATGGATCCACGGTGCAAGTCAACCACCATACCGCACGTAACTTTGTCAGCAAATCCATCAACGTACTCCACCATACCAAATGAACCTCGAACATTCCTCCAACCCAATTCATCACGAACCTCGAACCTTGGCTTTGATACCACTTGTTAGGAGGAAACACACACATATTCGAGATTCAATTCTACCAATACAGAGTACGCACACAAACACACAACAATATATTTGATGTGGAAAACCCACGTCCCAACTAATATTATTAATCAAAACAATTATCAATAATACATCAATACATAATACCTCCAAACTGATACTTGAGTCAACCAATACTCAAGCATCTCTCACACGATACCTAAGACGACTATATCTCTTAAGCATACATCAAAATAATAACATGACTATGTATATATAGCCATCACAAACTTAGCCAACAAGACATACCTAATCTGATTACAATAATAATTGTCTGCCCATACAATTCTTACCCAGTCCCGTTATGATAATAATTGTCAACACATACAATTCTTACTCAATCTCATTATGATAATAATTGTCAACAAATACAATTATTATTCAATCCAATTATGTCTTGTATCACCAAGCCCATATCACATATTGGGTTTAACCCCAACAGAACCAACTCTAAGCAATGGTCTATCCGTTTTTTCTAATAGATCATATTCATAGATTTGAAAATGAACCATACCAGAATTTGATTAATGGTTCAACTCATTTAATAGTCTAATCAAATTTTATACAACTTAAATCCTCGAAATTAGTACTACTGCATTTTTGTCGTTTCTTATTAATGTAAACGGTTGGAAACAATGTCTTAATGTTCAGCTATGAAAGCTAATCTTAGACACAACACATGTTATGGATTCAAAAGATTTAATTACATGAAGTTTGAGACTGGTTTTTAATCAACTTGGAATTATAAGTTGTTACTTCAGATTGTTTCATAGCCATATATACATATACTCGACTCAAACCTAAATCCAAATAAAAGGATATGAACAAATACCTTGTTCATTCTTCACTCCTACTTGACAGAAGTGCAAATTTGTGTGTATCTAAAGCTTAATGATAATTAGTAAAACCATATAAAATATAGAGAGCTAGTGTTTGAACACAAGAGCAGCAAGCACAAGCACGAATGTTCATTTATGGATACTGAGAAGGTGAAGATGGTTTGTTCAACTCACTGCCTCCCAGCTAGTGGTTTGTAAATTCAATTTCCGAATGTTATGAATGTTAGTACTTTTCTTTGTACTGCTTATGTTTGCATAGAACAAAGCATTAAAAATCACCGATCAATGCTTCTTTTTCTTGACAAATTGTAATAGTGCAAGAAACAACTAGTTTCGGGCCTTGGACAACATGGGGTTTCAGTTCCCTTTTTATTTGGTACTTAATAATTAAACTAACAGGCATTGGCATTCTTTACCGGATAAATGATTACTCAATTCATGTAGTTTTTGTTCTAAATGAAAAAACATCAAAATAATTGTCATCTCAATGCAATTGTTAAAGAGTGTAAGATCCTGTTCGGACCTTCCTCTAACACCTTAAGGTTTTAGTGCGACTGGTTACTTAACATGATATCAGAGCTCGGTTTAGGGAGGGACTCGGGTTCGAGTCCTCCCACCCCCATTTATTTAATTTAAATATTGTTTGTTGATATTGTTATTGGTATTGATTGCATTTGTCGTTGTCAATCGTAGCGAAAAGTATGGGAAGTGTTAAGAGTGTAAGATTATGTTCGGGTCTTCCTCTATCACAGTATTAAAGAGTGTAAGATATTGTTTGGGTCTTCCTCTACCACCTTAAAATTTTAGTGCGACTGGTTACTTAACAGCAATAACATCAATTTCCACAAGTTTTTTAGTATAACTTCTAGCATTTATTATACATCCTATTCTAATTGCACGCTACATAACATCTTATATATGTATCGTCCTGTTCCACCTGCAAACTCTACAAACCAGTTTCAAATGAGTACATATCACCTATAAGAGTGCTCAAGTCATTGTCAATTCATAGTACCTAAATAAAACTAGTATAAATAATACATACAAATCATAAATTTCTATATTAATTTGTATTTTAATTAAAAATCTATAATATACTATTATAAGCAAAACATAAGATAATTTGGTTGGTTGGTTCCCACCTTCCAAAAATTTTGATAATACCTTCTATGAAAAAAATATTAAAAAAATATATAATTTTAAAAAATTATATACATATTAACAGTCTTTTATTGCACATAGATAACTCAATATTGTCAAACTCTTTGCTCTATCCAAACACCCAGCTGCTCCATTCGTGACTCCCCAAATGTTTTAACAAAAAAAGTCTTATTCAATAATTATATATTATTCAAAGTAAATAAATTAAAATATTTACGTATAATTTTGTATGTATTATATTACTGAAGAATTCAAAATTTAGATAGTTAAAATTTTAAAAATTCCTCTTATAATTTTGTATGTAAATTATATTATTTTGTTATATTATAATTTGAATTACTAAAACTAATTTTGGAAGTGTTTGATTTACTACAAAAGAGGTAAAAAAGAAGTTGAGTGCGATTAAAAATTATGTTGAATAATGATTTATAGAGTTCGTAATTATATTGAATACATGATTTAATTTTTTTAATTATAAATCTATACTATACTATTATAAGCAAAACATAGGATAATTTGGTTGGTTGGTTCCCACCTTCCAAAAATTTTGATAACACCTATAAAAAAAATACTAAAAAAATATATAAATTTAAAAAATTATATACATATTAACAAGTCTTTTATTACACATAGATAACTCAATACTGTCAAACTCTTTGCTCTATCCAAACACCCCAGCGGCTCCATTCGTGACTCCCCAACCGTTTTAACAAAAAAAAGTCTTATTAAATTATAATTTAAATAAACACATATTTAATACATTTTGGAAATATTTAAATATTTGGAAAGGTTGAAAAATCAAACTGTGACATTCCTAATTATTACAAGTTATTATCCTCATAAAACACATAAATATATTCTACAATTCGTTTAATTGAATATGTATATATCGTTTAACAAATAAATCTATCAATACTATACTATTATAAACAAAACATGATTTCGTTTGGTCGTTGGTTAACACCTTCCTAAAACATTTATTATCACCTTCCAAAATAAAGTTAAAACAAAAATAATTTATTTAAATATATTAAATCAGGTGTCTAATATAATTACAAACTCTTTAAACTACAATTCAACTTAACTTCTAATTGTCATCAACTTCTTTCTCATGTCTTGCACAAGAAACCAAATACTTCCAAATTTAATTTTAATAATTCATATTTTAATATTAGAAAATAATTCATGTTTTTAATTCATATTTTTAATTCATATTTTAAATCCATCAGTATCACCATACATACAAAAAATTAACTTCTTTAATTTCAATAATACATAAGTATTATCTTTTATAGTTTATTTTTATATAATAAATAAATTACAAATATTATAATCAGCCCGTGCATCTGACGGGTTATAGGCTAGTATTTATATAAGCTTGAGTTCATATTTTGGGGAACCAATAAATCTTGTACAATAATGTACTTTGAGTTTGTTGATATATGTGACCACCTCACGACTACGTCAGCTTCTACAGACCTCACTTCTACATCAGCTTATGTTAGCAAAAAATCACTCCACAATTCTGTTATAACAGAATACAAGTGACAGCTCACAAACAGCTCAGCACAAGATGCTGCTTGTAGCTTCTGAATCCGCACAACTGTGATATATATAGACTAGTCTATAGTTTTAGTTAGTTTTTAAGTCATCTCCTTCTCTCAATACTTACTCAACAAGAAATGTAAACAAGTAGTGCTAGTAATGAAACAAATTTGTAATCAGTAGATAAGCTTGAACATTGGATATTGTATGAAGCTTTAATGGAGATTGTGAAGATACTACATATTCAGAATTGTATTATGGTATCAGAGCATCCGGATTACGATCTTGATGATTCTCATATATGATTTTTTTTGCTATCCGATCAAGGTATAATCCATACTGATAGATCTGATTGTCGATTGAGTGATTTTCATTGCCGTTTAACGTTTAGTTCGTTACAAATCTGTTTGTGTCTTGATCTTGAATGTATCAAGTTTCTGTTGATTGAAGCATCTTCTCATGCTTATCGATTTGTGTTAGATTCATCGATTTCTTGCTCATCGTTTGTATTTGATTCAACGATCTCTCTTGCTTACTGATTTGCACTTATCTCTGCTTCAAATTGTTGTCGATTTCTACTCCAGAACTTCGATTTCTAGAGCTTTAAGAATCGTTCTTTATTTTCAATATTAATCTGTGCTTAATATCAAAATATTATGGCTGAACATCGACAAATTGATCCTTCACAAGATGCATCTTCTGTTTTTTATATACATCCTTCTGATAATCCTGGAATGAAACTCGTTTCAATGAAATTCAATGGAAATGGATATGGAGATTGGAAACGATCAATGTTGATTAGTCTTGCTGCTAAGAATAAGACTGGTTTTGTTGATGGAACTATTGTAAAACCAGCTAGTACTGATGCGACATATAAGGCTTGGGATCGATGCAATAATATGCTGATTTCTTGGATTTTGGGGGTTCTAGATCAGGATATATCTAGAAGTGTTCTGTATTTTTCCACAGCAAGGGACATTTGGTTGAATTTGGAAGAAAGGTTTGGACAGGCTTCAGGAACTTTGCTATCTGCATTACAACAATCTCTTCATGAAATTAGACAGGGTCATGATAGTATTTCAAGTTACTATACAAAGATTAAGATGTTATGGGATCAACTTGATGCAATTGATACAATTCCAAGCTGTAACTGTACAAATTGTACATGCTTGATTACTACAAAAATGGTGAAGTCACAACAAGATAGAAGACTGGTGGAATTCTTAATGAAGTTGCATGAAGGTTTTGAAGTCATCAGAGGTAGCATATTGATTATGAGTCCTCTACCTAGTATTGCTCATGCTTACAGATTGTTAGTTCAAGAAGAGAACCACAAAAAGATATATCAAACAACTAGTGTCACAGATGATCCAATAGCACTTGCAGCTGGCAAAAGGTTTGGTCAAGACAGGTATAGACCACCTCAACAGTTTAAACCAGGTTATTCTGATACAAGAGGAGTCAGAAATTTTTACTGTGAGCATTGTATGATGCAAGGGCATACAATACAGAGATGTTACAAATTGAATGGATATCCTCAGCATTTTAAGAGTGAGAAAAGACAGGCTGCTGCTGCACAACTAGAAGATACTGATGAAAATGAAAATGACAAAACTGGTTCTTCTAATACATTCACTGCAGCACAATATCAACAAATATTGCAGCTATTGGGGAAAGTTAAGGGTGGTGACATTGAAGTTCACTGCAACAGATCAGCAAATGTTGCAAGGTAAATTTTGTCTCACTTCTCTAAATGGAATTAAATGGATTGTAGATAGTGGGGCAACAGACCATATGTGCTTTGATTTATCTCTTTTTACACATTACCATAAGATTGAAGGTTCCAACAATTTCATTACCATACCTAATGGCAAACAAGTATCAATTACATATGCTGGAATGGTTAAAGTAAATGAAGATATTATTTTGGATAATGTTCTATATGTACCAGACTTTCAGTTCAATTTGGTCTCTATTCCCAAACTGTGCAAAGACAAGGGTTGTTCAGTAACCTTTACTAATAAGTCTTGCTTTCTTCAGGAGCCTTCAATGAAGCCACAAGCTCTTGGTAGTCTACAAGGTGGCCTGTACTACTTGGAAAGCATGACTGATCACATCAAGAATCCAAGTCTACAGGTCCATCATAAAGTAGCTCATTCAGCTGCTACTTCTCAGAATAATAATGCTGAAAATAATGCCAAATTATGGCATCTCAGAATGGGTCACTTGCCTGTTCCTTTGTTATCTCATATTAAAGAGCTAAAGAATAATGTCTCTTCTTCTTTATCTGGTATCTGTCAGATATGCCCTGTGGCAAAACAATCCAGAATCTCATTTCCTCATTCAACTGATTCTCGAGTGCAGCAGATTTTTGATCTAATTTATATTGATACATGGGGACCATTTAAAACAGCAACCTATAATGGTTATAGATTTTTTCTCACAATTGTTGACACTTATAGCAGGATGACTTGGGTGTTCCTGATGAAGTTTAAATCTGATGTTGTTAGGACTTATTCAAAATTTTGTAGCTTATGCAAAAAGGCAATTCAATACTGATGTGAAGACCATTAGGACTGATAATGCTCCAGAGTTTTGTGAAGGCATTTTAAAGCAATTCTATCTGCAAAAGGGAATAATTCATCAGAGAAGCTGTGTTTATTCACCCCAACAGAATGGCTTAGTGGAAAGAAAACATAGACATATTCTTGAGACAGCTAGAGCATTGTATTTTCAGTCTAAATTACCACTAGCTTACTGGGGAGAATGCATTATGTCTGCAGTTCACTTGATAAATAGAATGCCACTGCAAGTTTTGAAGTTCATCAGTCCTTATGAAAAATTGTATGGAGATTCTCCTGACTTGCAGCATATTAAGGTTTTTGGTTGCTTATGCTACATTGGAACAATTCCAGCTCATAGACAGAAGTTTGATCCAAGAGCTAAGGCTTTTACTTTTATAGGATACCCTGCTGGTATCAAGGGCTACAAAGTATTGGATATGGAATCTCTACAAATTACTGTATCTAGAGATATAATCTTCCATGAACAACATTTTCCTTTCCATGTTGCTGATAATGAAACATCTACTCCATTCTTTCTTCCTATCAGTACTGATTACACTCCATTTCATAATACTATACTACCAGATGTTTTTTCTGTTACTCCTGTTACATCAAATCATAATGATGATCATTCTCATTCCAATAGTTATTCTGATCATGAGAACACTAGTCCTTCTTCTTCTGACATTCCTGATGATTCTTCTGCATCACAAGATTCTGAAACTCCTGACTTACCACTAAGAAGAAGCACTAGAAGCTCCAGATTACCTTCTAAATACAATGACTTTGTCTGTCATACTTCTCATTGGTGTAACTTGGTTTCTTATGCTCATTTGCCTCCTTCAGTTCATGCTTTAGTATCTCAACATGAGCTTCTAGTAGAACCCAATACTTATGCTGAAGCAAGTTTAGATCCCAGATGGCAAGATGCTATGAATAAAGAGCTGTTAGCACTTCATCAGAATAAGACATGGGAGTTAGTTTCCTTGCCCACAGGAAAGAAACCAATTGGTTGTAAGTGGGTATACAAAATCAAATGCAAGGCAGATGGAAGTATAGAAAGATTCAAAGCACGTTTAGTGGCAAAGGGTTATAATCAGAAATGGGGAATTGATTTTGAAGAAACATTTTCACCTGTGGTCAAAATGGCAACTGTTAGATGCCTTCTTGCTATAGCTGCTCATAAAGGTTGGAAATTGTTTCAACTAGATGTCAATAACGCTTTCCTCCATGGTGATCTGCAAGAGGAAGTGTATATGCTGGTGCCTCCTGGAATGCCAAATCCTCATCAAAAGGTCTGCAGATTAATTAAATCTCTCTATGGTTTAAGACAAGCATCCAGACAATGGTTTTCTAAGCTGGTTAGTGAATTTCTGTCTATAGGTTATACTCAATCCAAAAATGATTACTCTTTGTTCATCAAGAAACAAGCTGACCTGATCACTATAGTTGCCATTTATGTTGATGATATCATCCTTACTGGGAATGATAATCACAACATTAACAATTTAAAGGTTCATCTTGATAAGGTGTTTAGCATCAAGGATTTGGGCTTTCTGAGTTATTTTCTGGGGTTAGAGATTGGTTATCTTTCTACCGGAATTTCTTTGACACAAAAGAAGTTCACTACTGAACTCTTGCAAGCTGCTGGTATTACTGATTCTAAATCTGTTGTCACCCCTCTACCATTACATCTCAAACTTCAAGCTGATGAAGGTGATCTCTATCATGATCCATCACACTACAGGTGTTTAGTTGGTAAACTGAATTTTCTCACACATACTCGACCAGATTTATCATTTACAGTACAACATCTCAGTCAGTTCCTCAAATCACCTCGAATACCACATTTTCAGGCCTTATCGCATGTTCTCAAATATGTAGCTTCTACTATCGGTCAGGGAATTCTTTTAAAAGGGAACGAACAATTAACTCTGCAAGCTTTCTCTGATTCAGATTGGGGTGCATGTCTTGATACTCGTCGTTCTATCTCTGGTTATATCTTACTACTTGGTAACTCTCCTGTTAGTTGGAAATCCAAGAAACAAAGCGTAGTTTCTAAAAGTTCTTCTGAAGCCGAATATCGATCCATGTCTGCTGCTGCTTCTGAAGTGACTTGGATGGTTCGCTTACTCGAAGAGTTAAGTATCACCAACCTCAAACCTGTCACTCTTCATAGTGACAACCAGAGTGCTATCCACATTGCTAAGAATCCAGTTCATCACGAACGCACAAAGCATATTGAAATTGACGTTCATTTCACAAGAGATAAAATTCTCGAAGGCCTTTTACAGATCACTTATCTGCCTACTACTTCTCAGTTGGCTGATGTCTTCACTAAGATTCTTCCTTCTGCACATTTTAAGGATCTTCTTGACAAACTTGGCATGACTTCTACTCTGCCTCGTTTGAGGGGGGATGTTGATATATGTGACCACCTCACGACTACGTCAGCTTCTACAGACCTCACTTCTACATCAGCTTATGTCAGCAAAGAATCACTCCACAATTCTGTTATAACAGAATACAAGTGACAGCTCACAAACAGCTCAGCACAAGATGCTGCTTGTAGCTTCTGAATCCGCACAACTGTGATATATATAGACTAGTCTATAGTTCTAGTTAGTTTTTAAGTCATCTCCTTCTCTCAATACTTACTCAACAAGAAATGTAAACAAGTAGTGCTAGTAATGAAACAAGTTTGTAATCAGTAGATAAGCTTGAACATTGGATATTGTATGAAGCTTTAATGGAGATTGTGAAGATACTACATATTCAGAATTGTATTAGAGTTCTCTGGGCCTCAATCGTGCTAAGAATAGTATGATATCTCGAGTTAATATGTTGCCTAATTCAAGAATTTCCTTCCCCTGGCTCCTAGGACTTGTGTTAACAACCCAACATGTTCGGTAAAATTTTCTACTACAATGTTTCCACTTCATAACAATGCTAAACTTAAAGGACACATCCATTTCAATTTGTCATTAGCGCCACTAAAATGGTCCAACACTTCAGTATACTGCCCGACTGTAACTAAACTTCTCACATCGATTAAAATGAGAGTATTCAAGCCTTTAATAAGGAAAAGTCAACCGACTAATGTATACCAAATTGTTAGCTCATCAATTAAGATAGTATTTGTAAGGACAAGTCTGCGACTAATTTATACTAAATTGTTAGACTTATAAGAACTGGTTCCCTAGAGTCTATGGAGCCCGAAGTTCTGCGTAAATATGATGATAAAAATTAGTGATTTACATCCAGCTAAATCCAGAGTCAACGGCAATGACGCTATCAACTGTAAATACAATTTCTAAGTATTCCATACTTCTAAAATTTGTAAAAAAAATGAGACAACATTATTTTAACCATGTATTTTTCAACAGTTAGGTAAAGTTAATCAGAGTTGACTTAGTACCGTACTGCCGGCGCCGACGGAACGTGTGTTAAGAGCAGAAGCCAAACGACGACAACGTGTGTAAGTGTCGTGCCACGTGTAGTGCAAGGAGCCGTGGATGAGAGATGAACGGTGAGGATGAACCAGAGCTGCTCTTTCAAGAAATCCAAGAGGAGTTAGAGCCGTGTAATTTGCAGAGTTTTTTGGCAGATCATCTATGTCTTTCTCTGTGTTTTTTATATCTGCACCCATCTTTTTTTAGTGAAATGATAACAAGGCTGAATGTTTTGGTTAACTAGTTAAATTAGAGAGAGAGAGAGTGTGTTTAGTTTCCTTTTGTGTTTGTGTTGGGTACTCCTTGAACTAAAGTAGTGTTCCACTTTTGCTACGGTCTACAGTCTACAGTCTACAGTCTACACATGTACCGAAAAATAGTATCGATATACAGTCTCATTTTACAACCATGTGCATCTAGATTAAATAATTAAATATTTGCTAGTTTGCTGCTTAAAAATTAAAATGGTTATTACATATTAGACCCCTTATAAGAAATATGCTCTCTTGGGATTGAAAATCGCTCTCCGGAAAGTGATATAAAAATTAGATTAGTGTTTGATAATATTTTTTATATTTTTATATATTTTAATATAAAAATAATTAAAAAATATATTTTTGATAATATTTGATAGTGAAATCAGCTTGGCTTAAAAGTTGAAAATCAATTTCAGTTTTTTTCAAAAGTATGGGACATATTTTTTATAATGTCACCTTTTGTGTAAAAAATATTTGTTAGAAAAGCAGTTTTTTAAGCGGCGAGGATCTGCTTACTCACTTTTGAACTGACAGATGCCAAATACCCACGCGGATTAAAAGGTGTCATAATTGCCCACTGAATACGCCTTTTGATTGGGCGTATCTACAGTCACGCCAGCTGATACTGCATAAACAATTACATACCTGGATTACATACACAGATACGCGCCCCAGGCATGGGTGAGGATAATGAATACGCCTACTCTGAACCCGTATCAAACAAATGCGCCAATCAAATGCACATAGTAGACGTCGTATCCATGTTATATGCTTACGTCGAAGAGGAAATTTGCTGGATACGTCGGTGCTGGATACGTCGGTGCTGGATACGTCGGGCAGCGAAGCCCGACGCTGCCCGACGTATAAAAGAGATACACTTAAATTAATGGTAAAGTGATCTAGTTTAGGATTGACCAAGTTTCGTTATATACACACGTAATACATATAACTTATTGTGAGTAGTATTACATGGATGCACATAGATTGTTTCCGGTAGATTATCGATACACAAGTAGCATCGATCATATATGCCGAGTTGCCGACGCACTAGTGGATATGTATTTGAGCAGCAATGACTTGATACACCTTATCCTTGATCGTATTAAGGGGATGCGCCAGTGACAAAGATAAATATTACATTTATGTACTGAATATTCTTGACAGCAGCTACATCGACATGATACGCCTCTTGAGGTGTTAGTGAAATTTACTATTAATACGATTATTGGAGTGAATATGTCTATAATTCAATCGTATTAGAGAAGATATGACTCATTAGGCATGCTACAAGGGTTAAGGTTGTGACGATCGGAAGGATGATAACGAGTAGAACTGAAGCTGGATTTTGTTTTGTATGCTTAGTTATGTGTGTTCAGTTTTGTGTGTTTTATGGGTGTGATTCAGTATAATCTATTTGGTCAAATTTCATCATCGAAATAGGTGATATGATAAAGTCACTATTCAGGCACAGACACGGTACTCCAGGAAGCATAGCATTTTATAAGCAACACAATAGTTATTGATATATTTTTACATATAATGGTAGTGATTTGAATATAATTGCACATACACCATTATCATAGGTGTTTTGAGCAGGTAATTTCGGGGTGTCAATGGATAGGGTCGGAATGAGTTTCGTAAGATCCAAATCTGAGCCGTTATATTTCTGTTCGGATCGGGTTCGGATTCGGATATTAAAAATAAAGGTCCAATTCTGATCTGTCGAGTGTTTTCGGGTTTCGGGTCGTTTCGGGTTTAATTCAGATACTTTAAAAGTAATTAATAATAATTATGTTAGGTAACACATTTTTTCAATGTTAAGAATACAAAAAAAGTACTTTATGTATTGTCAATAAATGGTTGATGCAGTTTTCGAGATCTTACTTTTCTAGGTGTAGGAAAGGTTCGAATCACTCATATGTGTGCGTTTATTTAACTAAAAACTAGTACTCTACATATTTAGATAATTCTATATTAGCGCCAAAGTATAATAAATTTAATTATTGATAATTATCCAACGTTCTGATTATAAACATTAGATTTAAATATTTATTATATATAAATCATGTATTATGGCAATAAAATTATGTATGATAAGAATATGCTATCGGAAATTTTTCGGATTTCGCTTTCGGATCGGGTTTGGAATGAATTTCGGGTTTCGGGTCAGTAGACCTAAAATCCAAATCTAGATCCAAATTCTTTCGTGTCTAAAAATAAGATCCGGACCTGCATCCAAATTCAAAAAATCGGATTCAGGTCATTCAAACGGGTCGGAACATGTCAGGTATCTATCGAGTCAACTAAAATTGTCATCTCTAGGGTAATTTAGACACTGAATACCGTTTACGTGTATTCTGGCCAAGCAAATGCAAAATACAGGCATTATGGGCAATTTTTTTTTTTGAAGTTTATAAAATAATTTTCACCTGCTTCTTAAAAAAAACTATTGTTGCATACCAAACACACCCATAATTGGGTTGTATAGTGTACATATTAGACAGCTTATTCTAGACACGAAGTGACGCAAAAAAAAATAGTATTTGACATTACACAAATATGAAAGTACACAGACGAGACTTAACATCAATTTTACATTTTCATTTGAATGCACAACACGACATGACGTATACGACATAAATAAATATTATAATTAATTTTTAATTTTTTTATAAACATATGTATATCTTTTAAAAAAATATGTGTATTTATTTTTAAAATAGTGTTTGGTTTTGTAATATTGTATAAAATTGTGATCTAAATGTATATATTTATATATTTTATAAATATTTTACCTAAATTTATTTTTATTAGTATTCAATTTAATATTTAAGAATGACACGAAATGAAAGTATACGAATACAAAAATAGAATGAAACCTAAACCTATTGATTTTGTGTTTAATATTATCACTGTTGTGTTTAAGATTCAAGTACATAAAATGTGAAAATACACGACGCGAAAACACATGATACAGAAGAATTATCTAGTCTAAAATATATTTAAAATTTATAATTGCCTTAATTTCTTTTCGAGTGAAAACTCTTTGCAATGAATTAAAAATTTATATAGAAGTCACTAACTATTCAGTTAAACAAAGTACTTATATCATGTTTAAAATTTTATATTTGTACGTTTTGCCATACTTTTTAATTTTTACTTTTTAATTTTTTTACGAAATTGAACAAAAAAAATAGTAAATTCATGTCAATATTTAAAATGTAATTGTTAATGGAGAAATTTGTTTGATAACAAATTTTGAGGGTTACTGGAGTTATGATAGTGATTGATGACGGTGAAGAGCGCAAGCTAAGGAGATTAGGATTTGTTTTTTTTGTTTGGGGATGGTTAATATCGTATAGACGATCAATTTTGCAATTAAGAGTGAATGTGTAATTCTCTCTTTTATGCGAGAGTTGCTTATTACCATATAATGTGTCTACATGCCCCTATTTATAAGAGATCAAGCCAAACGTAGTTATTGGAAAATAAGAGGTTAGGCTTCTTTTTCAAAAGGCTCGTAATACTAAGGCCGTCGCCTTAGACAATCATCTTAGGCCCAAAATTCAGCTACATTTTTGGACTGTGACAGTTAAGTAATTGACCCGAGATTATCGGAGACAAAGCCTACCCAAAACTATATACATAAGGTAACTAATCATAGGGCTAGCCTTTTCTGATATACCTAAGGATGACGCTGTTGACGAAGAAAAATCCAATAACAATAAATTTGAGGTTTCACGCTGGAAACAAGATTTACGATGGTGATTTTTCGCCAAAAAATCAAGCGGTGTGTGGTGTTTGTGTGTTAATTGGCGGCTGAGATTGATTGAGGTTAGCGGTGGCCCTTTTAACTCTCAACTTTCAACCCCTTTCAATGTGCCTACGTACCCATTATATATAGATCAAGCCTGATAGAATTCTTGGTGAACAAGAAATCTGATGGGCTTAGACTTCTTATTCCAAGGCCCGGTAGAAGTCCTTCCAGAATCCATCTTCCGCTAGCTTTAGGAATGTCCAACTATGATGCCCAAACGCGAATGTAACACCCCCAAATCCGGGGTCGGGGATCTGGGTCGTCACGAGTTCCATTTCCCTTAATAACACTCAATCTAAATAAACAACCAACCACTGCGTACTGTGACCCCACAATATACACACACACACCACAAGTTATAGTCTCAGAGATGAATACCAAAAATAACACAAGTCATTTTATTCCACAATTATAAGTCATTATACCACAAAAGGGTTTCTGAATAAATTTATATTTCCCTGCCATTATTACAATTCATATAGATACATAAGTCTGGTGCATCAAAAGTTGAAAGCCTAGCCTATTGGTAATTCCTACCTCAGCTACTGCGGCATCAATGCCTCCAGAAAACTGCGGAACGTTTCCTAACCGCTTGCGAATTGGGAGCTTGGTCCTGTTCATCTTTTCTATCTGTTGTTGTGTGATGAAAGAAGAAAGAAAGGGTGAGCAACAAGCCCACCGAAATAATATGTATAATAATTAACAATGTATGAGCATTCTCATAGTACTCATGAAAGTCTTGGTCAAGAAGAAATGAACCAAGTTTGATATCTTAATGCGACCAAGTCGCAAAATATTCAGTATATATGTACATATACTTTTCAAAATCTTGGAAGTCCTCTTCCATGCATAATATACACAGAGTTCCAGTTTATAACTTTATAAAAATATCGTTGCAAGGTGATCTCATATATCTAACCTTGTCTCAACGTTTTTCTGAAAATCTTGGTCATGCATAAGATAATCATTTACTAGATATAAGTTGAAGAGATGAAGTTACAAGATACTCCAATATACTTATATCTTTTCCGAATACTACTTGAACTACCACCGTTCAAGGTATAATCAGTTTCAAAAGTTCATCACATAGTGACTACAAGGAAAGACTTGAATAGATTCAATCTTTGAAATATCATTCAAAAGAAATGAAGTTACGAGATACTTCATTAAGTCCTGATATATATACACTTATATATATACATTTCATACACTACTTGAAAACCTCTATTATGAAAATTATAAATAGAGTTGCAATATCCAATGAATTTGGAAAGGAGAAAACCTTGGCATAAACCTGATATCTTGCTGATCAGGCAAAGATACTAATAAGTAACCTTTTCTACTAGTAGATGGACGAATTCCCCACTGGTCATCACCCTGACCGCATTAGGACCTATGATGGACTGCCACTCAGCCACTTACGCATTGATGGACTCCCACTGAGCCACTTACACTTTCATGGACGCCCATTGAGCCCAAGTTGCTTATGCCGACTCAAATAGATGGACTTACTTTCCGAACGTTGGGCAAGTAATCAAAATGTTTTCTCAAAATAGCAACCTCATTGCGAATATAAAATACACCACAGAGCCGGATCCCTCAGATTTTTAAACGAGTATTTAAATCCCCTTTGAAAGGAAAATCTTAAATTTGAAAACGAGTTTTGGGATCCGCTCTAACTTTTAAAATCATTTTGAAGACTCGAAAATATTTTTAAGAATGTTTGGAGTAATGCTGATTTAATAAAATAAATGAGTCCCGATATATTGGAGAATATCTGAATATTATTATTTAAATACTATCCCCATAAAGGATAATCTCTATAAAAATAATTGAAGTAGAAGTTTTAAAACTCATACTTGAAATGAATAATAAATAACCAAAGATATACTTATATGAAAGTACGATCTTTATTTGAATAATCGAAAATAAGTTTGATTATCGAAACATTATTCTTTAATAAAATAAAGAATATTATTTAATAAAATAAGCGGAGTCATAAGTCCTCGAATGAATATTCAAAATAATATTCATTAAATAAAGTAAGCGGAGTCATAAGTTCTCGAATGAATATTCAAAATAATATTCATTAAATAAAATAAAGTTATCGAATAAACCTTATTCGATTAATAGTTTTGAAAATTATATCAATATATATATATATTATACTCAAGAACGTCGACTCCCGGTTTAGAAAATGTTCACCTTTGGGTCCCCTATAATAAGGGTATACGCAACTACTGCTTATCTCTATCATAGGTATTATGCAACTTATAAGCATTTGAATCAACAATTAGATATCAAGATTACGAAACGGACATGCATATATACCATATCAGCATGCTCCAATATATCGCAAAATTTGGTAATAACAATCATGCACTTATCACAAGATAATGCATATACATATATTTACATCACAACTTTAACACCCCCAAATCCGGGGTCGGGGATCCGGGTTGTCACGAGTTCCATTTCCCTTGATAACACCCAATCTTAATAAATAATCAAATACTCTGTACTGTGACCCCACAATAAACACACACACCACACGTTATAGTCTCAGAGATGAACACTCAAAAATAACACAAGTCCTTATATTCCACAATTATAAACCGTTACACCTTAAAAAGGTTCTGAATAAATTTACATATTCCTTGCCATTATTACAATTCATATTATACATAAGTCTGGTTCATCAATAGTTGAAAACCTAGCCTATTGGTAGCTCCTACCTCAGCTACGGCGGCATCAACGCTTTCAGAAGACTGCATAACGTTTTCTAACCGCTTGCGAATCGGGAGCTTGGTCCTGTTCATCTTTTCTATCTGTTGTTGTGTGATGAAAGAAGAAAGCAAGGGTGAGCAGTAAGCCCACCAAAATAATATGTATAATGATTAACAATATATGAGCCTTCTCATAGTACTCATGAAAGTCTTGGTCAAAAGAAATGAACCAAGTTTGATATCTTAATGCGATGAAGTCGCAAAATATTCAGTATATATATATATATATACTTTTCAAAATCTTGGAAGTCCTCTTCCATGCATAGTATACACAGAGTTCCAGTTTATAACTGTATAAAAATATCGTTGCAAGGTGATCTCATATATCTACCCTTGTCTCAACGTTTTTCTGAAAATCTTTGATATGCATAAGATAATCATTAACTAGATATAAGTTGAAAATATGAAGTTACAAGATACCCCAATATACTTATATCTTTTCCAAATATTACTTGAACTACCATCGTTCAAATTATAATTAGTTCAAAAGTTCATCACATAGATGAGACTACAAGACAAGATTTGAATAGATTCAATCTTTGAATATCATTATAAATAATGAAGTTACGAGATACTTCATTAAATCCCGATATATATATACACCTATATATATACATTTTATACACTCCTTGAAAACCTCTGTTATGAAAATTATAAACAGAGTTGCAATATCCAATGAATTTGGAAAGGAGAAAACCTTAGCATAAACCTGATATCTTGCTGATCAGGCAAAGATACCAATAAGTAACCTTTTCTACTAGTAGATGGACGAATTCCCCACTGGTCATCACCCTGGCCGCAATAGGACCTTATGCTGGACTGCCACTCAGCCACTTACGCATTTGATGGACTCCCACTGAGCCACTTACACTTTCATGGACGCCCACTGAGCCCATGTTGCTTATGCAGACTCAAATAGATGAACTTACTTCCCGAACGATGGGCAAGTAATCAAGATGTTTTCTCAAAACAGCAACCTCGTTGCGAATGTAAAATACACCACTGAGCCGGATCCCTCAAGTTTTGAACGAGCATTTAAATCCCCTTTAAAAGAAAGATCTTAAATATAAAAATGAGTTTTGGGATCCGCTCTAACTTTTAAAAATCATTTTGAAGACTCGAAAACACTTTAAAGAGTGTTTGGAGTAATGCTGATTTAATGAAATAAATCAGTCCCAATATATTAGAAAATATCTGAATATTATTATTTAAATAATATTCTCATAAAGAATAATCTTTATAAAAATAATTGAAGTAGAAGTTTTAAAACTTATACTTGAAATGAGTATTAAATAACCAAAGATATACTTATACGAAAGTACTATCTTTATTTGAATAATCAAAGATAAGTTTGATTATCGACACCTTATTCTTTAATAAAATAAAGAATATATCTCAGCAAATAATCGGAGTCATAGATCCTCAAATGAATATTCAAATAATATTCATTAAATAATATAAACTGAGTCATAAGCCCTCGAATGAATATTCAAATAATATTCAATAAATAATATAAAGGAGTCATAAGCACTCGAATGAATATTCAAATAATATTCAAATAATAAAATAAAAGGAGTCATAAGTCCTCGAATGAATATTCAAAATAATATTCATTTAATAAAATAAAGAAGTCATAAGCCCTCGAATGAATATTCAAAATAATATTCATTAAATAAAATAAAGGAGTCATAAGCCCTCGAATGAATATTTGTAATAATATTCATTAAATAAAATAAAGGAGTCATAAGCCCTCGAATGAATATTCGTAATAATATTCATTAAATAAAATAAAGGAGTCATAAACCCTCGAATGAATATTCGTAATAATATTCATTAAATAAAATAAAGTTATCGAATAAACCTTAATCGATTAATAGTTTTAAAAACTATATCAATATATATATATATAAATATATATTATACTCGGGAGTCTCGCCTCCCGGTTTTAGAAAAAGTTCACATTTTGATCCCCTATACTAAGGGTATACGCAAATACCGCTTATCTCTAGCATAGGTATTATGCAACGAATAAGCATTTAAACCAACAAATATATAAGTCAAGAATACGAAACAGGCATGCATATATACCATATCACATGCTACAATATATCGCAAGAATTTGCTAATAACAAATATGCATTTATCACAAGATCATGCATATACACATATACATCACAACAACAGTATAACGGGTAGAAAACTTGCCTGAGCGACTGGGGGTGATAAAAGGCTCGGGACGAGTCTGGTAACCTATAAACAACAAGTAAGTTGGAATTAAACCAAAGTCACTTGTAAATCTATACTCTAACTACCTTAGACTCTCACGCTCGCTTTGCGCTTACTGATTCTCTTAAGTCACTCGAGTACCCTCGGCTCCACCATTTTTTATAATTTAACCATTACAAGTTTTAAGGCGATTCCTTCGCGAGTGTCTTACCAACTGCCTAACACTCTTACCATAATTGTTTCATACACTAATTAACCCTTTTTGGTCTTTAACCTATGTTTCAAAGTTAGGCGAGGGGAAAAGTTTTGTTCGCGAAATGCCGTTACTTAAAACGGTCGTTTCTCCTAAACCGTACATCGGAATCAAACGAACTACATATCAAAACGAAGCTCGTAACATGAAATATCTAAACATGATAATGGTAATAATCTAGCAGGGAGTTCTCGGGTCCAAATGTTATTAACAAAAGCAGTCTAAAGTAAATCGGACATTACGACGGCTATGTTTACGCGATTACCAATGTTTAAACTACTCCAATTAACCACCAACCAACTCATAACCATCAATACAACAAAACTTCACCTAAACCATACCACATCAGTCCATAATCTCCAAGGTTTTCAACTCAAACAACCACAATCAAGACCTATGAACTATAATCAAGATTCAATTACCAAAACACTTCCAAATCAAACCAAACTACTAATAATCACAATCCATGCTTCTCATTTCACAAAACCAACCATTAAACTTACTAACAAATAAAGTAAAGGCTAGGGTTTGAAGTTTATACCTTCCTTGGGAGGTGTTAAGTTGCTAGGAAGCCTTAGAGAGCCTCCTACAAGCTTGATCTTTCCAAAGAAATCAAGAACACAAAGTTAGGCTTTGAAGTTTCTAAAAGTCCGATTTAAAGAACTGTAAAAATGAGGGTCTTACCATGATTATTTGGATGAGACTTGTGAACAAGAGTTGTAGGCCATCTCAATACCTTTCCAACGAGCTATAGAACACAATATTTGAGTGAGAAATTAAGGAGATACAATAGTTTTAGTGTGCTGGTTCTGTTTTGGCCGAGAGCAATGGAAATGGGGGAGGAAATGCTTTTGCTTTCTTGTGTTGGTGGAATAATGTGGTGGATAATGATGGGTTGTCTTGATATTTTGCTAGGTTAATAATAAACAAAGGAGTTAGTGGAAGATGATCTCACCATTTGCCATGTGTTGGTGATTTGTGGTGAGATGAGATCATCCCTAGTTAACTATATAATTAACTAGCCATTCCTTCCTAACTATCACTTGGTTTCTTGTTTGATCAACCATCCACTTGCCTTGCCACTTGCAAAGGTATTTACAAGAGTCGTTATTCATTTCTTTGTCCGGTTATCACTCAATCTCGTTGATCGTTTGGTTAAATAACTTAATGGTTTTATTGATAAAATCTTCTTGGTATTTTTAATACCTAAATTAATTCTCCTTTATAATCCTTGAATTTAAAATCCTTCATCTTGATATTAATTCCTTAAATCCCTTAATGTCTGGTGGAAATCTCGGGGAAAAATAAAAGTGCTCGTTTTCAAAATCCGACAGCTTTTACATACACTTATTTTCTTTATGGAATACTAATACGATCTTAGAATTTCCATAACAGTACTCCTATATATCGTGGTCTGATAATTTTTCTTAATCAGCATTGTCAGCAAAAGTTACTATTCATCCGGGTTTCAAAAATCTCCAAAAATTGGGGTTATTGCAGTCTCACCTCCTTAAAAGGATTCCGTCCCGGAATCAGATAGAAAACAGTTGGGGATGCTTTTCTAGCATTGTGCCTTCTAACTCTCTAGTCAATTTTCCACATTATGGTTCTACCACCAAACTCTGACTAGTTTGATAACCCTTCTCCTAAGCACTTGTCCCTTTTCGATCTATAACCCTTCCTGGTTGCTCCATATAGGTTACGTCTGGTTGCATGTCTATGCGCTCATATGCCCCTATTTATCTGGCATCCGAATTACATTTTCTTAACATTGATACGTGGAACACGTTATGAACTTGCTACATATTCGGGGGTAGGGCTAGCTCATATGCTATCTTCCCAATATGTCTTAATATATCCAAGGGTCCAACAATTCGTGGACTTAGCTTCCCTTTCTTTCCGAACCTCATCCTTCCTTTCCAAGGGAATACCTATAACAACACTAGGTCCCCCACTTCCTATTCCTTGTCCTTTCATGTCAAATCAACATACTTCGTGTTCCCATCTTGGGCTACTACCAGCCGTCCTCTGATTAAAATCTATTATATCCTTGATCCTTTGGACTACTGAGGGTCCGAGCATCTTGCGCTCTACAACTTCATCCTAACATAAGGGAGATCGACATTGTCTTCCCTCAAGGATCTCATAAGGCGATATCTCAATACTGACATATGACCTATTATCGTAAGAAAACTCAATCCGTGTTAAGTGATCATTCCAAATTCTTTCAAGTCTATTACACAGACTCTCATTATAGCTTTTAACATTAGAGCTTTTGCTTCTCAATACCCATTCTTTTCCAGTTCGTAATCGCTACTACCTTCCGTTCCTAATATTATACTGGTTATACTTTTGCTCGTTAGCGTTTTATAACCTTTTAATAACCATGCCAACCTTAGTATCACGAATGTGTTTCCATTCCGAATACTACCATAACTTTATTACTCCTTTTTCAGCTGTTTCTATTTTCGAAAGCTTAATCCTTCACATAGAAGTAAAAGAATTTATTGAGAGATCACTATGATCATGAACACTTGTTATATCGCATAGTTAGTACAGAAGGTGGCCAGCCTTTAGTACTTGACAAGCAATTAAACAATAGATGGTATCCTACTAGGCTTCTATCACACAGATAGATAGTCATTCGGCAATATCTCCCCTTTCTGGAAGGGTTGTTCTTCTCAGCTTACATGAAATGAAAAGAAGAGAAAAGAACGAATTGAAGAGAATTGTATATATGAAAAAAATATACTGCCACAAAATATCTGGCTTGGAACCTACCTCTGAACTATAGAGGTTTGTCATAGGAGAACAAAACATATATGTATTTATATCAACATCAAGTATTATAGCATCACATTTCACATGCCTAAATATTTTTGCCATTTCGTCCATCATTCTATGGACCCATGCTCTTCCTCGAGCTTATACACAATCACCTTTGAAACTCCCTCGACATCGAAAATCGAATCTGGGATCTCATTCTAGACATCATCGTTACTAGAATTCTATGCTTGCACCGCAACCTTCCTCATATAGTAATACGACTCTCTTTTCATAAGAAGGAATAAATATTCAATAGGTAGATACTCTACTTAATTAGTCTATCAATGATAACTTATACATTACCACGACCCGATTAGTGGTACTCAATCTCAACATCCATTCCAATACAACTCTCATGGTTGTAATCAGCTCATTACTCGCAGAATCATTGCTGCATTACTATGGTCCACCACTGACCTACTGTCGTCATTCACTTTCCATGAAATCTTAATATCTAACCATACGGAGTCCATACATGTCGTATCAAATCCTTCTAAGGAGGTAACATAATCACCATTCATGATTCATGAAGAACACTCCTTATCCTGCCATACATACATGACATGAAGCAGATAAAATTGCAGAAGAGTTTCAATCAAAGCAACGATAGCAGGTTAATACCATTCTTAATCATATGCCTTCGATAGAAGACTTAACTCAAAGGTTTGTCTAGTCCTTTTTGAAATATTATCCTGGATTATTCTCAAGATAGTACCTTCTGAGATAGATAGCCCGCTCATGGCGATTACACGAATTAAACCTTTACCAACTACTATTACGGTTGGGTATTGCACAGTCATCAGAAGGAATGTCAATCTTCCAAACCATAATACAACCTGCATAGCTTTAACCATCATCACTGTATTCCTTTGGCACAAGCGCCTATAATTATCCTCTTACATTTAAAGTGTCGGCCACCTCTTTGGCCTTTCCTGATAGTAAAATTTCCTTACAGTCAATGTCATTTTAACCACCTCCAAATAAATTTTCTACCTTATTTCAATCACAGCTTATGTGAAGATGTTTTCCTTAAAATCTGATGAGTAAAAAAAAATATTACCATTTTTCCATAAGTTATTGCCTCAGTCTTTAGAGGTTAATCACTGTCACGACTGACTCTCAATCATAATTAGAACATCTTTTTATCTTAAGTCCTAATTGCCCTGAACAACTTCGACCATTACTGGTTCGATCCATACCTTCTCGTGGTTTAACACGTGCCCCACTTGGCATCATTATAATTACGTCATATTTCCTTTATCAGCATTTCTATTTTTGAGAATTTTGAATATTACCTTTCTCCTTGTAAAACCTCTAAGGTTATCCTTCAATCGTTCCTCCTGTATTCCCTAGATACAGGGCATATCAAGATACCATTTATTAATACCAGAATCATTGTCTATATACTTCTGAAAAATTTCTCCACTGATTCTTAAAGGTTGTTATTACCTTAATCCTTTCCAATTCATACTGTCAAAACTCACACTATCCCTATTAAGGGTGAAATTCCAACCTTTATGCATTCCCCGAGGATTCATTTTAAGTTATCGATGTTCTATCCTTAATTCCACCTTTAAAAGGTACATGCATCCTTCCATGGATAAATCAAGTCATATATCCCTGATAAGGGTATCTTATTCAATCATTCCCACCTCGATAGTATATGCCTAATTTCACAATAACATCTGTATTCAAAATGAGGTCAATCAATATGGCCTCCAAAAGATAAGAACGATTATCCGCTTTTCTTGCCTGATTCAGTAATGATAACAGGGATGTTCTAGAAGATGTTTGTTGTGTTCAACGTGAACCTTTTAGTTCTAACTACTCATTTACCTCTTTTATTTATCTCAACAGTCATCTCAATGTTGGGATATCTTTCATACCTGGCGTCTCCCTTTCTGGGTATCATGCCCCCGGTCTTACACTTCACATTCTTGAAGGTCACTTCCTTCATCCAATTTTCCTAATTTCTTACTTTCTTGTCTCCTCAGTCCATCCATGTTTCCTTATTAATCAATCGATCTATCTCAAATTTTCATCGAATACTGTCAACTTCAAGGGAATTAACTTTACATATCGCTTACGCTTTCAAACCTTGAATTTATCTCATGATCAGTCACCATCGCGCTGATGTTGACACACTTCTCTATATTTATTGCAAGGGTTTCTTAGGGTTTCCCATACCTAACTCCCTTATCACTTCTCAACTCTATTTCCTTTATATCCCTTTATACTCCTTCCCTTTTCAGTCTTTTATTTTCGTTTCCATTACAACCATTACATGAACCAACACAACATAATCATTGATTTCAAACGTCCCGTCATTCTGGATCCGTGTCCTCAGAACGAATCTTGACAACTTTTACAACTTAGATTCATAATTCATCATACTCGTCCGCTTTTGTTCTGGCTCTAAAGCTTTTACACTACCTCCATAACCTTGGGAAGTACTTTCCCGAAAACAATTGTCTGAACTTTAATCAGTTTATTATAACCTCTGGCTCCGTGCCTTTCTTGGCCTTTCACCAACGGGTGGCCTCTCTCTTACGGGGGTAAGTGACAAAAACAGTCTTTTGTGCTTCGTCAATCATTTAGAATCTCAAATAATTCCTATATTTCCTTTAGCCAGGCTCTTGCCTCGACTGGGTCAAACTGTTCCTTGGAACTCTGAGAGCTTAGCGACTTAAAGGTCATGAAAGGATTTCCTACCGCATTGTTTCCTTAAGGTGGTGGTTGGGAATAAAAGTATAAGTTCTGTTTAGACAGGTCCATGAATTTCCATATAGGAGTACCGTCTCGGGTCTCCTTATCTTGCTCGACTTCTATTTTCTCAGTATGAAATGTTTCATCCTTCTCCCATACTTGAGGTTATCTTATACGTTAAAATCCTCATTTTCCACTTCATTATGTTATGGGTTCCTTCTATCTTGATGGCGTCCTCCCTGACTATCACATTCAGGGTTTGCCCTAAATCTTATTCCTTGAACTATGACTTTCATCTAGGATCTCATCTTTAAGCTCTTAAACATTTGGAACCCAAATTCTATAGGAATACCTCATTATTCCCTTATCATCTTTCTCGGTATTAATCTCATATCTATTTGTTGGCTCTCTGCCTTCATTCATCACTTTTTCTCGCACAATATGTTCTTTTCCAATAATTCGGTCTGTCTTGCAATCTCAAACAGCTTTTCGGTACCGGCTCCGGTTACCTTCACTTCTATTTCCATTTTCTCAAAATCTCTTATAAACTCTCTCAAAGACATTATCATCTTGAGTCTCTCCTTTTTACTAAGGGCATCAGCCACCACATTGGCTTTCCCCGAATGATAAAGAATCTCATAATCGTAATCCTTGATTATCTCTAACCACCTCATTTGGCGCATGTTGAGCTCTTTCTGCGTGAAAATGCACTAGAGCACTTATGGCTTGTGTAAATCTCGTACTTCTCTCCATACAAGTAGTGCCTCCAATATTTAGGGCAAAACTATTGCCACGAGCCCAAGCTCATGGGTGGGGATATCAAATTTTATATTCCCTTAATTGTCTTGATGCGTACGTGATTACCTTGTTGTGCTGTATAAGAAGCACCCTAATTCCTTATGCGAAGCGTCACTACACATCACAAAATCTCCTTTTCCATCCGGCAACGCCATCATAGGGGTCGTCACCAATCTTTGCTTCAGTTCTTGAAAGTTGTTCTCGTATTTCTCTGTCCATTCAAACTTCTCAGTCTTACGAGTAAGCCGCGTTAAAGGGGGCTACTATCTTTACAAACTTGAACGAACCTCCGATAGTGACCGACCAATTCTACCTCTGGTAGTCGACCTAACCATGGTCATCAATTCATCAGTGGTCCTTTATTCATTCTTGTCAGGATCCTCCATGGGATCCTCCTCAGCAACTATCCCTTCTAGGACAACATCCTCAACATGAACATCATCCGATCCCGCGTTAGGACGCTCTATCGGATCCATAATCTGATCTCCAATAAGTAATAAAACATCATCGCGTTGTTGCTCCTCAACCTCAGGGTTCGGAGTCCCGCTACTATATACGATAACGAACTACGCTTCTATCACGATATTTATAAGGGTTCCCATAAGGGTTTTAACTGTCAGTACTACGTTAGGTAGCCCGACTAGGAACTTGGCAAGAGTTCTTATTATCTTAGTGAACTTATTATCTTAACGTCACATCATCTCTGAGGTTTATAACGCTTAGCTCTGATACCACTTCTGTAACACCCCCAAATCCGGGGTCGGGGATCCGGGTTGTCACGAGTTCCATTTCCCTTAATAACACCCAATCTTAATAAATAATCAACTACTCTGTACTGTGACCCCACAATAAACACACACACCACACGTTATAGTTTCAGAGATGAACACTCAAAAATAACACAAGTCCTTATATTCCACAATTATAAACCGTTACACCTTAAAAAGGTTCTGAATAAATTTACATATTCCTTGCCATTATTACAATTCATATTATACATAAGTCTGGTTCATCAATAGTTGAAAAACTAGCCTATTGGTAGCTCCTACCTCAGCTACGGCGGCATCAACGCTTTCAGAAGACTGCATAACATTTTCTAACCGCTTGCGAATCGGGAGCCTGGTCCTGTTCATCTTTTCTATCTGTTGTTGTGTGATGAAAGAAGAAAGCAAGGGTGAGCAGCAAGCCCACCAAAATAATATGCATAATGATTAACAATATATGAGCCTTCTCATAGTACTCATGAAAGTCTTGGTCAAAAGAAATGAACCAAGTTTGATATCTTAATGCGATGAAGTCGCAAAATATTCAGTATATATACATATATACTTTTCAAAATCTTGGAAGTCCTCTTCCATGCATAATATACACAGAGTTCCAGTTTATAACTGTATAAAAATATCGTTGCAAGGTGATCTCATATATCTACCCTTGTCTCAACGTTTTTCTGAAAATCTTTGATATGCATAAGATAATCATTAACTAGATATAAGTTGAAAATATGAAGTTACAAGATCCCCAATATACTTATATCTTTTCCAAATATTACTTGAACTACCATCGTTCAAGTTATAATTAGTTCAAAAGTTCATCACATAGATGAGACTACAAGACAAGATTTGAATAGATTCAATCTTTGAATATCATTATAAATAATGAAGTTACGAGATACTTCATTAAATCCCGATATATATATACACCTATATATATACATTTCATACACTCCTTGAAAACTACCTTAGACTCTATACTCTAACTACCTTAGACTCTCACGCTCGCTTTGCGCTTACTGATTCTCTTAAGTCACTCGAGTACCCTCGGCTCCACCATTTTTTATAATTTAACCATTACAAGTTTTAAGGCGATTCCTTCGCGAGTGTCTTACCAACTGCCTAACACTCTTACCATAATTGTTTCATACACTAATTAACCCTTTTTGGTCTTTAACCTATGTTTCAAAGTAAGGCGAGGGGAAAAGTTTTGTTCGCGAAACGCCGTTACTTAAAACGGTCGTTTCTCCTAAACCGTACATCGGAATCAAACGAACTACATATCAAAACGAAGCTCGTAACATGAAATATCTAAACATGGTAATGGTAATAATCTAGCAGGGAGTTCTCGGGTCCAAATGTTATTAACAAAAGCAGTCTAAAGTAAATTGGACATTACGACGGCTATGTTTACGCGATTACCAATGTTTAAACTACTCCAATTAACCACCAACCAACTCATAACCATCAATACAACAAAACTTCACCTAAACCATACCACATCAGTCCATAATCTCCAAGGTTTTCAACTCAAACAACCACAATCAAGACCTATGAACTATAATCAAGATTCAATTACCAAAACACTTCCAAATCAAACCAAACTACTAATAATCACAATCCATGCTTCTCATTTCACAAAACCAACCATTAAACTTACTAAAAAATAAAGTAAAGGCTAGGGTTTGAAGTTTATACCTTCCTTGGGAGGTGTTAAGTTGCTAGGAAGCCTTAGGGAGCCTCCTACAAGCTTGATCTTTCCAAAGAAATCAAGAACACAAAGTTAGGCTTTGAAGTTTCTAAAAGTCCGATTTAAAGAACTGTAAAAATGAGGGTCTTACCATGATTATTTGGACGAGACTTGTGAACAAGAGTTGTAGGCCATCTCAATACCTTTCCCACGACCTATAGAACACAATATTTGAGTGAGAAATGAAGGAGATACAGCAGTTTTAGTGTGCTGGTTCTGTTTTGGCCGAGAGCAATGGAAATGGGGGAGGAAATGCTTTTGCTTTCTTGTGTTGGTGGAATAATGTGGTGGATAATGATGGGTTGTCTTGATATTTTGCTAGGTTAATAATAAACAAAGGAGTTAGTGGAAGATGATCTCACCATTTGCCATGTGTTGGTGATTTGTGGTGAGATGAGATCATCCCTAGTTAACTATATAATTAACTAGCCATTCCTTCCTAACTATCACTTGGTTTCTTGTTTGATCAACCATCCACTTGCCTTGCCACTTGCAAAGGTATTTACAAGAGTCGTTATTCATTTCTTTGTCCGGTTATCACTCAATCTCGTTGATCGTTTGGTTAAATAACTTAATGGTTTTATTGATAAAATCTTCTTGGTATTTTTAATACCTAAATTAATTCTCCTTTATAATCCTTGAATTTAAAATCCTTCATCTTAATATTAATTCCTTAAATCCCTTAATGTCTGGTGGAAATCTCGGGGAAAAATAAAAGTGCTCGTTTTCAAAATCCGACAGCTTTTACATACACTTATTTTCTTTATGGAATACTAATACGATCTTAGAATTTCCATAACAGTACTCCTATATATCGTGGTCTGATAATTTTTCTTAATCAGCATTGTCAGCAAAAGTTACTATTCATCCGGGTTTCAAAAATCTCCAAAAATTGGGGTTATTACAACAACAACGGTATAACGGGTAGAAAACTTGCCTGAGCGACTGGGGGTGGTAAAAGGCCTGGGACGAGTCTGGTAACCTATAAACAACATATAAGTTGGAATTAAACCAAAGTCGCTTAAGAATCTAGACTTTAACCAATTAGACCCTAACATTCGCTTTTGCGCTTAACGATTCACTTAAGCCGCTCGAGTACCCTCGGCTCCACCATTTTTAATAAATTAACCATTAAGAATTTTAAGGTGATTCTTTCGCGAGTATTCTACCAACTGCCTAATCCACTTTAAATAATTGTTTCATACTCCAATTAGTCATTTAAAGGCCTTAACCAAGGTTTTAAAATAAGGCGAGGGGTAATGGTTCGTTCGCAAAATGCCGTTACTTAAAACGGTCGTTTCTCCTAAACCGTGCATCGGATTCAAGCGAACCACATATCAAAAGAAGCTTGTAACATGAGCTATCTAAACATGGCAATGGTCAGAATCTAACAGTGAGTTCACGGGTCCTGAAGTTAAGAACAAAAACAGTCTAAGGTAAATCGGGCATTACGACGGCTATGTTTACGCTATTACCAAATCTTAAAATACTCCAATCAATCCACAAATCAACCCACAATCAACATTACAATCAAAATCCATTCATACCTCACTACAACAGTCCCAACATATCAAGATTTCCAATTTATACTACCCCTAAACATGAACTAAAGCTATACTTAAGTTCATTAACCAATAATCCAAGATTTACAACTTCAAACTTATTACAAATCCAACCCAACTCTAAATATACATGAATCATACTTCCCAAGAACTAAACCAAGCATAAAAAGCTCTAAATAATCAAAAGTAAGGTTAGGGCATGAGATTATACTTTCCTTGGTGAGTAGAAGTAACTAAGGAGCTTGAAACAACCCTTGAAAATCCTTACTAAAGCTATATCTAAAGAAAACACAAGATCAAAAATTTTAAGTTCTTGAAAACACTATTCACCCTCATCTTCCATGATTTATTGGAAGAGATTGTAAAGGAAATGGAAACTGAGATTCATAGGATAGCTATATCTATGTATAAGGAACCTTGGATAATTACCTCACAATTTAACAATGCTTGGATTTTGATTTTCTTCTCCTTGAAGAAATGAAGAAGCTGGGAGCTTCTTTCTTTAAAATGAAAGCCAACTTATGTTTTTGTGTTATGATTTGTTTTGGCTTGGTTGCTTCCTTTTGTTGTTAATTAGATTATTACCATGGTAAAAATTGTGTGGCTCACAATCAACCAACCAATCCCTCCCACTTGTCATGCTTAGGTCATTAAGCTTAGGTCATCTTGTTACACTTGTCTTCTTCTTGTTGGTGTGATGACATCATCATCCATTAACCTCTTTGATTAACCCCTAATTACTTGGCTAATGACCGCTTATCTGTTATACGGTTCAATTAACTTTCATTCTCGTTTATCGTTTGAGGGATCATACCCGGGATCTTATTACTTGGGTTCCCTTAACCTTTCTCAATATATTATATTTCTTTTATGATCCTCTCTTATAATCCTTGAATTTAAATCCTTTTAATCATGTTACCTTATACTCAATTCTTTCTGTATGTGGTGGATTTTTGGGAAAAATCGAAGTGTTCGAATTTAGATTCTGACGATCTTTACATACACTTATATATCATATAGAGTACTAATAAGATCTCAGAATATCAATAAAAGAATCCCTACATAGTGTGACATGAAAAGTTTTATTATTCAGCATAATCAGCAAAAATCACTATTCATAAGTGTTACAAAAAGTCCAAAATTTTTGGGGTTATTACAGTCTCCCCTCCTTAAAAGGATTCCGTCCCGGAATCAGATAGAAAACAGTTGGGGATGCTTTTCTAGCATTGTGCCTTCTAACTCTCAAGTCAATTTTCCCACATTGTGGTTCTACCACAAAATCCTGACTAGCACTTGTTCCTTTCTCCTAAGCACATGTTCCTTTTCGATCTATAACCCTTCCTGGTTGCTCCATATAGGTTACGTTTGGTTGCATGCCTATGCGCTCATATGCCCCTATTTGTCTGGCATCCGGATTACACTTCCTTAACATTGATACGTGGAACACGTTATGAACTTGTTACAGGTTCGGGGGTGATAAGTGGCATTTTATACCACTTAGAACGTCTTAAAATGGCTTAAATCGGTGTCTTGAAATCAAGTATTTTGTGTATTTGATGCGTTTTTCTAGTGTTTATGCATTTCAGGGTATTAGTTGCATTTCGGAGGAGGAATCATCAAGAATAAGCCTTGGCATGTGTTCACCATTGAGAGAGGAAAAGAACGGGCAGATTACGGCGAAGAAACGGAGCAAACCTGGAATTTTTCCAGTAGGGTCCTGCGCGCCCGCGCAGCAATGCTGAGCGGCCGCGTAGCAGCCTTGCGCGCCCGCGCAGAAATGCTGAGCGGCCGCGCAGGGTCGGGGAAAAAGCTGAATTATTTTAGACTTCTACTTCTGTTTGGCTTCCAACTTCTATGTAATCTGAGTTTTATGGGACTATTATATAAGTAGATTTGAGACGTTTTTCATAAAAAAAAAGAAAAGAAAGGAGATTATGTTTTAGATTGTGTTTTGCAAGAAGCGAAGGAGATAAGGAAGAAGACCGATTTAGCACACTGCAGCGAAGAGGAAGCATATATTCTTGTGATTCTTGTTTTGTTGTAACGTTGGATGCTAGTTTTCTTACTTTGACTTATTTACTCTTGTGACGTATTCTGATTTAATATAATTAGTTTAGTTATTATTTTCTTGTGTTGTTTATCATGATTTCATATGAACCCATGATGGCGATAGGTTCTATTATGGGCTAATCGTGATCATGGGGTTGCAACGGATTTATTATGGAATTCTTTAGTTAATTGTTTAATACTTTAGTGTGTGATGATTGCATGATATCTAGTATTCGTTGTGCGTATTCGTCTTATGTGCGTCGCGAACATATAAGATAGGGTGTTAATCTCTTGTGAAGCGACGGTGGATCTTGAGATTTAGAACTTGCCATGCTAGCATAGGTTGATGTACGTTGTGCATGATTAGTGGGTAATTCTAACAGTTTTATTTGCCCTATGTAATCAAAAGGAATAACTTGTGCTTAAATCGTTGTGTTGTCAATTTCTGTAGACATATAGGAACTTAACATAATTGATGACTATTCAACTTCTATCTTAATTGTGGATGTTTGGTAGAATGGTATTAGTACAATGAAAGTTGGCTTTTATCAGTTTCGTGTTATTCGATTAATATCATCACTGTCACATGCTAAAGGTAATAACAATGGCTATAGAAGGAAGTAATAATGAAGTTGTGATCTCATGAGTGTTTTATTATTGATAAATTGAAGTGTTAGTTAAGTGGTTAATTAAGTAGTTAATTATAGTTAATATTTAATCAACAATTTTAAGTGTTATTATCTTAACATTGAGAAGTAATCATACATTGGTGAGTGAGTTTAATTAGACAATAACTTAGTCTGAGTCTCTGAGGGAACGAACTAGAAAGTATTCTATATTACTTGCGAACGCGTATACTTGCGTGAATATTAGAGCGTGATTTCGCCCTAACAAGTTTTTGGCGCTGCTGCCGGGGACTCGGCGTATTTGTTTAGTTTATGTACTTACCATCATTGGTCATTAGGACTCAGTGATTAGGACGTAGTAGTTAATTACTCTTTTCGGTTGTGTTTCAGGTACTTTAGCAAGCGTTTATGCAAACTCGTTCTCGTGCTCGCAAAAGGACCTTAGATACAGCTGAGGAGAAAGACGAAGTTCTTGATACTCCGGAGAAGTTAGATTTTGAGGATTCGGATTCAGGAACTGAGCAGAAAGAACCAGTAAACATGGGAGATCGTATTGTTCAAGCTGATCCAGCTCTTATGGATTTTTCTCGGCCTAAAATTGATGACATTCAGTCAAGCATCCTTCATCCGGCTATTCAAGCTAACACCTTTGAAATCAAGCCGGGCACTATTCAGATGGTGCAGAATTCTGTTTCTTTTGGAGGAGCGGCAACTGAAGACCCCAACATGCACATAAGGAATTTTGTCGAGATCTGCAGCACTTTTAAGTATAATGGCGTGACTGATGAGGCTATCAAGTTGAGGCTTTTCCCATTCTCACTGAGGGATAAGGCTAAAGACTGGTTATATTCTGAACCAGCTGGGTCCATCACTACGTGGCAAGATCTTGCGCAAAAGTTTCTGGTGAAGTTTTATCCAATGGCAAAGACTGCTGCTATGAGGAGTGCTCTTACTCAGTTTGCGCAGCAACCTACAGAATCTATGTGCGAAGCTTGGGAACGCTACAAGGAAATGTTGAGAAAGTGTCCACATCATGGAATGCCGGATTGGATGGTAATCACTGGTTTTTATAATGGTTTGGGGGCCCAATCTCGGCCCATGCTCGATGCAGCAGCTGGAGGCGCCTTATGGGCTAAAAGCTATACTGAGGCGTACAATCTTATCGAGACGATGGCTGCAAATGAGCATCAAAACCCAACTCAGAGGATGACGTCAGGCAAGGTAGCAGGTATTCAGGAAGTTGATGCAGCCACCGCTATTGCAGCCCAGCTCCAAGCGCTATCAATAAAGGTTGATTCTTTGGCTACGTATGGAGTTAATCAAATAGCTATGGTTTGTGAGCTTTGTGCAGGTTCTCATGCTACGGATCAGTGTTTTCTTGTCAACGAATCTGTTCAGTATGTGAATAATTATCAGCGACAACAGCAGCCTGTGCCAGCGACCTATCATCCTAACAACAGAAATCATCCAAATTTCAGCTGGGTGAATAATCAGAATGCTATTCAGCCAACATATCAGCAAGGAGTAAGTAAACAGTTTAACCCACCTGGATTCCAGCAACCACAGCAGTATGCTACAAGGCAATCATATCCTCAACAGGGAAGTGCAGCTGCACCTACTAGTGCTGAGTTTGAGGAACTTAAGCTGTTGTGTAAGAGTCAGGCGGTTTCTATCAAGACCTTAGAAAATCAAATCGGTCAATTAGCCAATGCAGTGCTCAATCGTCAACCTGGCACTCTTCCCAGTGACACGGAAGTACCAGGCAGGAAGGAAGCTAAAGAGCAAGTCAAGGCTATTACCTTAAGGTCTGGAAAAGTAGCTGATGCTGAAAAGGCAAAGGAAGTCGAAGCTGAAGTTAGAGATGAAGAATCTAAGCAAAAGGAGAAAGTGGCGAAACCAAAGAAGACTACTGTTGAACACACTCTGCCTGAGGCTAATACAGGGGAGAAACAGCTCTATCCTCCACCACCTTTTCCTAAGAGATTGCAGCAACAAAAGCTGGATAGATAGTTCGGGAAGTTTCTGGAGGTGTTCAAGAAACTTCACATCAATATACCTTTCGCTGAGGCTCTGGAACAAATGCCTAGTTATGCAAAGTTTATGAAGACTATTCTTTCAAGGAAGGTGAAACTGGATGACCTTGAAACCGTTGCTCTCACGGAAGAATGCAGCGCTGTTCTGCAGCAAAAGTTACCACCAAAACTGAAAGATCCAGGAAGCTTCACCATTCCTTGCACCATTGGCAATCTAACTTTTGACAAGTGCCTTTGTGATTTGGGAGCAAGCATTAATCTGATGCCGTTGTCGATCTTTAAAAAGCTGGATCTGCCTGATCCAAAACCCACATACATGTCGCTACAATTGGCGGACCGTTCCATTACTTACCCAAGGGGCATAGTTGAGGATGTGCTCGTCAAGGTGGATAAGCTCTTCTTTCCTGCAGATTTTGTTATTCTGGATTTTGAGGAAGATAAGAAGATTCCCATAATCTTGGGGAGGCCTTTCTTGGCTACTGGCCGTACCTTGATAGATGTGCAAAAAGGGGAACTTACTATGCGGGTCCAAGATCAGGATGTGACCTTCAACGTATTCAAGGCAATGAAATTCCCTACAGAAGATGAGGAGTGCTTAAAAGTGGATGTGATTGATTCTGCGGTTACTTCGGAACTCGATCACATGCTAATGTCTGATGCATTGGAAAAGGCCTTAGTGGGGGAATTTGACAGTGATGATGAAGATAGCAACGAGCAATTACAATATCTTAACGCTTCTCCATGGAAGCGAAAGCTCGACATACCATTTGAATCTCTTGGTACTTCTGACCTTAAGAATGCTGAAGGGAAGCTCAAACCATCAATAGAGGAAGCACCTACCTTGGAGCTCAAACCATTACCTGAACACTTGAGGTATACTTTTTTAGGTGATTCATCTACGTTACCTGTTATTATTTCAGCTGACCTTTCAGGTAGTGAGGAAGACAAGCTCTTAAGGATTTTGAGAGAATTCAAATCGGCTATAGGATGGACCATAGCAGACATCAAGGGGACAAGTCCTTCATATTGTATGCATAAAATTCTGTTAGAGGAAGGTAGTAAGCCAACTGTGGAACAGCAGCGAAGACTGAACCCGATCATGAAGGAGGTGGTGAAGAAAGAAATTCTGAAATGGCTAGATGCAGGCATCATTTATCCTATTTCTGACAGCTCGTGGGTGAGCCCCGTGCAATGTGTACCTAAGAAAGGAGGTATCACTGTGGTCGCAAATGAAAAGAATGAGCTCATCCCTACTCGAACAGTTACAGGATGGAGAGTATGCATGGATTATAGAAAATTGAACAAAGCCACAAGGAAGGATCACTTCCCTCTCCCATTCATTGATCAAATGCTTGATAGATTGGCGGGACATGAGTATTTTTGTCTTCTGGATGGTTATTCCGGGTATAATCAGATTTGTATTGCACCAGAGGATCAGGAAAAAACTACCTTCACTTGTCCATTTGGCACATTTGCTTTTCGTAGAGTTTCGTTTTGGTTATGTGGCGCCCCGGCCACCTTTCAGAGATGTATGATGGCTATATTCTCTGACATGATTGGAAATAACGTCGAAGTGTTCATGGATGACTTCTCCGTCTTTGGACACTCATATGATGAATGTTTGAATAATCTGCGCGCCGTACTCAAAAGATGCGTGGAAACTAATTTGGTGCTTAATTGGGAGAAATGTCATTTTATGGTGCGTGAAGGCATTATCCTTGGGCATAAGGTCTCTAGCAAAGGTCTGGAGGTGGACAAGGCCAAGGTGGGAGTCATTGAAAATCTTCCCCCACCTAATTCGGTGAAAGGAATCCGTAGTTTTCTCGGTCATGCGGGTTTTTATCGGCGATTCATCAAGGACTTTTCAAAGATATCTAAGCCGTTGTGCAATTTACTTGAGAAAGATGTGCCTTTTAAATTTGATGATGAATGTTTGGCAGCATTCGAGACTCTCAAGGAGAGTTTGATCACGGCACCAGTTATTACAACACCAGATTGGACAGAACCGTTTGAGATGATGTGTGATGCGAGTGATTATGCGGTAGGTGCAGTTCTGGGACAGCGCAAGAAAAATCTCTTCCATGTGGTCTACTATGCGAGTAAGACTTTAAATGGGGCCCAATTGAACTACACCACTACTGAGAAGGAGCTTTTGGCTATAGTCTTTGGCTTTGAGAAATTTCGATCTTATCTGCTTGGTACGAAAGTAACAGTATTCACTGATCATGCAGCTATTCGCTATCTGGTTTCTAAGAAGGATTCGAAGCCGAGACTCATTCGTTGGGTGCTTTTACTTCAAGAATTTGAGTTAGAGATCAAAGATAGAAAAGGTACTGAGAATCAAGTAGCTGACCATCTCTCTAGGTTGGAGAATCCCGATTCTACTTCACAAGATAGGACGTTAATCAATGAATTTTTTCCGGATGAGCAGTTGTTTGCAATTCAGGAGGAAGAACCATGGTTTGCAGATATTGTAAACTATCTTGTCAGCAATATAATGCCGCCTAATTTGACATCCGCTCAAAAGAAGAAGTTTATGCATGAGGTGAAGTGGTATATGTGGGATGAACCATATTTATTTAGACAGGGAGCTGACCAGATCATCAGGAGATGTATCCCGTTCTGTGAGACGGAGGGGATATTACGAGACTGCCATTCCACGGTTTATGGTGGACACTATGGAGGTGAGAAGACGGCAGCTCGTATTCTGCAAGCAGGTTTTTTCTGGTCTACCTTGTTCAAGGATGCTCATCAGGTTGTTTTAAGGTGTGATCGTTGCCAAAGAGTGGGAAATTTGTCAAGGAAGGATGAGATGCCATTAAATGTGATGCTTAAAGTCGAGGTCTTTGATGTGTGGGGAATCGATTTCATGGGGCCTTTTATCTCGTCTTGCAATAATCAGTACATCTTACTGGCAGTCGATTATGTCTCAAAATGGGTCGAAGTTAAAGCTTTACCGACAAATGATGCAAAGGCAGTGCTAAATTTTCTTCATAAGCAAATTTTCACAAGGTTTGGAACGCCTCGGGTAATCATAAGTGATGAAGGATTGCATTTTTGCAACCGTAAGTTCACTTCTATGATGCAGCGTTATAATGTGAATCATCGAGTAGCTACTGCCTATCATCCGCAAACAAATGGTCAAGCGGAAGTGTCTAACAGAGAGATAAAGTGCATTCTAGAGAAGGTTGTTTGTCCGTCAAGGAAGGATTGGTCTTTAAAGCTCGATGAAGTTGTTTGGGCTTACAGAACAGCATACAAAACTCCACTTGGGATGTCACCGTTTCAGTTGGTGTACGGTAAGGGATGTCATCTACCGGCGGAGCTTGAGCATAAGGCCTACTGGGCATTGAAGAAATTGAACCTGGATTTAGATGCAGCTGGTAAGAAAAGAATGCTTCAGCTTAATGAACTTGATGAATTTCGACTTCAAGCGTACGAGAATAACAAAATGTATAAGGAAAAGGTGAAGAGGTGGCACGATAGGAAGCTACATCCTAAGTTATTTGTGCCAGGGCAGCAAGTTCTGTTATTCAACTCTCGGCTCCGACTTTTTCCTGGGAAGTTGAAATCAAGGTGGTCTGGACCTTTTATTGTCAAAACTGTGTTTCCACATGGAGCGGTGGAAATTTTTGAGAATGATTCGGACCAAGCATTCAAGGTTAACGGTCAGCGGTTGAAGCACTACTATGGGGACATGGCAAACCGAGAGGTGGTTAATGCTATTTTGTTGACTACTTGAGAAAGGTACGGAACGTCAAGCTAATGACGAAAAAGAAGCGCTGCGTGGGAGGCAACCCATGAATTGTTGTTACAGGAACCCTTAGAAGTTAATAACCTATCCAAAAATACAAAAAAAATCAGAAAAAAGGGGCTGAATTTTTTTTTTTTCCAGAGACCCTCTGCGCGCCCGCGCAGAAATGCTGAGCGGCCGCGCAGGGGTCGAGTTCCAGAAAAAATTTTACAGTTCAGAAAAAAAAAAACACAAAAACCCATCACAGCCCATAAACCCACGAATTCTTTTCCCATTACCCCATGATTTTCTCCCTCAACCCCACTCCTAATCTAATTTAACCTACTCAACACCCTATATATACATACACCTATCCCACATATCTCCCACAAACTTCCTACACTTAAACCCTCTCATAAACATCAAAAATCAGTTCTTACAAACTTTTATTCACAAATCAATGGCACCCAAGAGAGCACGCACTATTGACAGCAGCAGCACAGTTCCTACTGCTGATTCATCAAGGGGTTTTGCTGCAAGGCCTCGGTTAACTGACAGAGCTGCGGAGGAGGAGTACACTAGGCTGTTGGGGAAGCCGATTCTGAAGGAGAGGGGGTTTTTACCATCAGGGAGGGATGGTGAGTTGTTACCCATGATTGCAGAGAAGGGGTGGATAGCTTTTTGTGAGTCACCCGAAGCAGTACCGATGAGTGTTGTTCGCGAGTTCTACGCGAACGCGAAGGCTGAAAAGAATGGGTTTTCTGTAGTTCGTGGGCTGACGGTTGATTATCATCCTGCGGCGATTCGCCGTGTGATTGGACAGCGAGAGAGGAAGCCCGAGGAGGAGAATTGGAATGAAAAGACTGCTGAGGATTTTGACTTGGATTTGATTTGTGCGACTCTCTGTCGACCGGGCATAGTTTGGAACCGCAGTCCAGCTAATAATGAGTATCGTCACTTTCCGGCGATCGCCATGAACAGGTATGCCCGTGCATGGAATGCATTTATATGTGCTAATATTTTGCCTTCTTCACATGCACACGAGGTCACAGTTGAGAGAGCACAGTTGTTGTGGGGAATTCTGAATGAGGAATACTATGTGGACCTTGGTGAGTTTATCTACCAAGGAATTCTGAAGTTTTTGAGGGGAGCAAAGCATATGAACATCCCTTATGCATCCACGGTTACGAAGCTATGCCGAGCAGTAGGAGTGAACTGGCCGGCTCATGAGCATTTGCAGTTGCCAGCAGCTCCGATAGATTCTGGCACTCTGAATGGGATGCAGGAGTGGACCGGTGGTGAGCCTGAGGAGCATGGGCTGGGTTATCGTCTTCCAGGAGGGCGCCCAGCACGAGGTGCTACTATGGCTAGGCCAGAGCGTGGTGAGGCTGGTTCTTCGAGAGTTCAGGAGGGTGCTGGGATGGGTGATGCCCAGTATAGGAGGCTTTCACGGTGGATGGATGCCATGTATGAGACGCAGAGCAGGTTTGCTCAGGAGCTCACCCTTGCGTTAGGGACTGCTTTTCGAGGCCTTGGAGCTGATATCCAGTGGCCAGTTTTTGGTGAGGACTCTGCATACCCGCCGCCTGATACTCCACCCACTGAGGGTGATGATGATGATGACTCCGAGTAGGTATACCCTGTGTTCCTTTCTACTACCTTCACTGGGGACAGTGAAGATTTTAAGTTTGGGGGTGGTAGTTAAGGAATATTTTGTGTGTGTCATATAGCTGCATATTCATGATAGTTAGTTCATATAGTTGCATAATTTTTGCCATATAGTTTTTTTTTATAGCTTTATTTGTTTGTCATATTATATAGCTAATGCATATACCATGATCCCTTTTGCAATGATTTATCGACTGAATTGTGATATTGATGCGAGTGTAGTGATAGCAGTAAAGTGATATTAAGTTGTGTAGGTTGATATGCATGCTAGAAGCACTTGTATTTTCACTAAGTCTTAGAGAATGCTTAAGGGCTAGATTGTTGTTATGATCTGATTATTTTCGAGGATAATCTATTTATTATGCTTAGAATTTGATAATAGGTTCTTAGTGGTAAAGGCATGAAAAAGAAAAAAAAATGGAGTAAAAATGGAATTTGTTGCTAGTTGTGGCTAGGCATCAAATGGCTAGTAGCCGGCTCGCATGTTATGCGAGTAGTCTACGGTTGAGCAAGATGGAGCGAAACGCACTTGCTCAGCAAAAAAAAAAAAGGGAAAAAAAAATTATTAAAAAAAAAAAAAAATTTTGCATAATTGATCAAGAGTGGGCTCTTTGGTATTCGAGTTATTAAGTTCTTAGGGGACTTTGTGCCTAGTGACCTAAGGCTTTTAGAGTCTGGGATCCGCTAACCTAACGCTCGTTACATGGATACCATTGTATAAGTCTTTTGTGGACCTCACTCATTGCACGGTCAAATAAGCATTTGAGTTGTAAATAAAAAGCACGATTCCGTAGTAAGCTCCAGAGTTCTTGTAGTGTTGTATATCACTTTGTGCCTAGAATTTTTATTCTTTGTATAATCGTAGGATTGCCTTGAGGATAATCTAGTCATAGTAATTGGTCTAGTTCCGAAGCATATCTGTTAAGCATGTGCACACACCACATTTCTGGCTGTATGTCCGTTTGCATGAGTTAATTGATCTTTAGTGTCTAACTGTATTCGTTGAGACGTGACAATTTGGTTGGTTAATTGTAGTAAGGGGGATCGTTGCATTTTCATATAGATTGCATTCATGCATATTTTTCTTTGTTTTGAGTCTGTGACGCTTGAGGACAAGCATCGATTTAAGTTTGGGGGTGTGATAAGTGGCATTTTATACCACTTAGAACGTCTTAAAATGGCTTAAATTGGTATCTTGAAATCAAGTATTTTGTGTATTTGATGCATTTTTCTAGTGTTTATGCATTTCAGGGTATTAGTTGCATTTCGGAGGAGGAATCATCAAGAATAAGCCTTGGCATGTGTTCACCATTGAGAGAGGAAAAGAACGGGCAGATTACGGCGAAGAAACGGAGCAAACCTGGAATTTTTCCAGTAGGGTCCTGCGCGCCCGCGCAGCAATGCTGAGCGGCCGCGCAGCAGCCTTGCGCGCCCGCGCAGAAATGCTGAGCGGCCGCGCAGGGTCGGGAAAAAAGCTGAATTATTTTAGACTTCTACTTCTGTTTGGCTTCCAACTTCTATGTAATCTGAGTTTTATGGGACTATTATATAAGTAGATTTGAGACGTTTTTCATAAAAAAAAAAAGAAAGGAGATTATGTTTTAGATTGTGTTTTGCAAGAAGCGAAGGAGATAAGGAAGAAGACCGATTTAGCACACTGCAGCGAAGAGGAAGCATATATTCTTGTGATTCTTGTTTTGTTGTAACGTTGGATGCTAGTTTTCTTGCTTTGACTTATTTACTCTTGTGACGTACTCTGATTTAATATAATTAGTTTAGTTATTATTTTCTTGTGTTGTTTATCATGATTTCATATGAACCCATGATGGCGATAGGTTCTATTATGGGCTAATCGTGATCATGGGGTTGCAACGGATTTATTATGGAATTCTTTAGTTAATTGTTTAATACTTTAGTGTGTGATGATTGCATGATATCTAGTATTGGTTGTGCGTATTCGTCTTATGTGCGTCGCGAACATATAAGATAGGGTGTTAATCTCTTGTGAAGCGACGGTGGATCTTGAGATTTAGAACTTGCCATGCTAGCATAGGTTCATGTACGTTGTGCATGATTAGTGGGTAATTCTAACAGTTTTATTTGCCCTATGTAATCAAAAGGAATAACTTGTGCTTAAATCGTTGTGTTGTCAATTTCTGTAGACATATAGGAACTTAACATAATTGATGACTATTCAACTTCTATCTTAATTGTGGATGTTTGGTAGAATGGTATTAGTACAATGAAAGTTGGCTTTTATCAGTTTCGTGTTATTCGATTAATATCATCACTGTCACATGCTAAAGGTAATAACAATGGCTATAGAAGGAAGTAATAATGAAGTTGTGATCTCATGAGTGTTTTATTATTGATAAATTGAAGTGTTAGTTAAGTGGTTAATTAAGTAGTTAATTATAGTTAATATTTAATCAACAATTTTAAGTGTTATTATCTTAACATTGAGAAGTAATCATACATTGGTGAGTGAGTTTAATTAGACAATAACTTAGTCTGAGTCTCTGAGGGAACGAACTAGAAAGTATTCTATATTACTTGCGAACGCGTATACTTGCGTGAATATTAGTGCGTGATTTCGCCCTAACAGGGGGTAGGGCTAGCTCACATGTTAACTTCCCAATATGTCTTAATATCTCCAAGGGTCCAACAATTTGTGGACTTAGCTTTCCTTTCTTTCCGAACCTCATCAATCATTTCCAAGGGATATCTTTAACATTATTAGGTCCACTATTTCATACTCTTTGTCCTTTCAAGTCAAATCAGCATACCTCTTATGTCCATCTTGGGTTACTACCAGCCGTCCTCTGATTAGATCTATTATATCCCTGGTCCTTTGGACTACTGCGGGTCCGAGCATCTTGCGCTCTACAACTTCATCCTAACATAAAGGAGATCGACATTGTCTTCCCTCAAAGATCTCATAAGGCGATATCTCGATAATGACATATGATCTATTGTCGTAAGAAAACTCAATCCGCGATAAATGATCATTCCAAATTCTTTCAAGTCTATTACACAGACTCTCATAATAGCTTCTAGCACTATAGCTTTTGATTCTCAATACTCCTTCTTTTCTTGTTCGTAGTCATTACTATCTTCCATACATAATACTATATTGGATACACTTTTGCTCGTTAGTATTCTATAACCTTTTACTAACCGCGTCAACCTTAGTATCACGAACGCGTTTCGATTTTGGAGACAACACGCTTGCAGTACTCATTTTCTAGCTGCTTCTATCTTTGGAAGCTTGATCAATCATATAGAAGTAAAGGAATTTATTGAGAGATCACTATGATCATGAACACTTATTTATTGTATAGTTAGTACAGAAGGTGGCCAGCCTTTAGTACTTGACAAGCAATTAATCAACATGTGGTATCCTACTAGGCTTCTATCACACAGATAGATAGTCATTCGGCAATACCTCCCCTTCTGGAAGGGTTGTTCTTCTCAGCTTACATGAAATGAAAAGGTGAGAAAAGAACGAATTGAAGAGAATCGTGTATATATAAAAATACTGCCACAAAATATCTGGCTTGGAATCTACCTCTAAACTATAGAGGTTTGTCATAGGAGAACAAAACATATACGTATATATATATATCAACATCAAGTATTATAGCATCGCATTTCACATGCCTAAATATTTTTGCTATTCCGTCCATCATTCTATGGACCCATGCTCTTGCACGAGCTTATAAACAATCACCTTTGAAACTTCCTCGACATCGAAAATCGAATCTGGGATTTCATTCTAGACATCATCGTTATTAGAATTCTATGCTTGCATCGCAACCTTCCTCGTATAGTAATACGACCCTCTATTGATAAGAAGGAATAAATAACAATTGATAGATAATCAACTTAAATAGTCTATCAATAATAACTTATACATCACCATAACCCGATTAGTGGTACTCAATCTCAACATCCATTACAATACAACTCTCACGGTTGTAATCGGCTCATTATTCAAAGAATCGTTGATGCATTACTATAGTCCACCACGGACCTACTATAGTCATTCATTTTCCATAAAATCTTAATATCTAACCATACAAAGTCCATACCTACCTTATCGAATTCTTATAAGGAGTTAACATAATCACCATTCTAATTCATGAAGAACACTCCAGATCCTGACGTACATTCATGACATGAAGCAGATAAAATTGTAGAAGAGTTTCAATCAAAGCAACGATAGCAGGTTAATACCATTCTTAATCATATGCCTTCAATAGAAGACTTAACTCAAAGGTTCATTTAGTCCTTTTTGAAATATGGTCCTGGCTTATCTCAAGATAGTACCTTCTAAGATAGATAGCCCGCTCATGGCGATTACACGAATTAAACCTTTACCAAACTACTATTACGGTTGGGTATTGCACAGTCATCAGAAGGAATATCAATCTTCTAAACCATAATACAACCTTCACAACTTTAACCATCATCACTGTATTCCTCTGGCACGAGCGCCTATAATTGTCCTCTTACACTTAAAGTGTCGGCCGTCTCTTTGGCCTTTCCTGATAGTAAAATTTCCTTACAATCAATGTCATTTTAACAACCTCCAACTAAATTTTCTACCTTATTTCAATCACTGCTTATGTGAAAATGCTTTTCTTAAGTGAGAAAAAAAAATCACCATTTTTCCATAAGTCATTGCCTTAGTCGTTAGATGTGAACATTGTCACGGCTGACTCTCAATCATACTTAGGACGTCTCTTATCTTGGTTCCTTCTTGTTTTCACCAATCTCGACCCTCATTGGGTCGATCTATACTTTCTTATGGTTCAATACGTGCCCCACCTTGCATTATTATAATTACGTCATATTTCCTTTATCAAAATTTATATTCTTGAGAACTTTGAATACTACCTTTCTCCTTGTAAAACCTCTAAGGTTATCCTTAAATCCTTCATCAGGTACACCCTAGGCACAGGGCATATCAAGATACCATTTACTAATACCAGAATCATTGTCTATATACTTCTGAAAAATTTCTCCACTGATCCTTAAAGGTTGTTGTTACCTTAATCATTTCCAATTCATACTGTCAAAACTCATATTGTCCCTATTAAGGGTGAAATGCCAACCTTCATGCATTCCCCTATGGTTCATCTCAAGTTATCGAGGTTCTATCCTTAATTCCACCTTTAAAAAGGTAATCGCATCCTTCCATGGGTAAATCAAGTCATATATCCTTAATAAGGGTATCTTATTCAATCATTCCCACATCGATAGTCTATACCTAATTTCACAATAACATTCTTATTCAAATTGAGGTCAATCCATATGGCCTCCCAAAAGATAACAACGGTTATCCGCTTTTCTTGCCTGATTTGGTAATGCTAACGGGGATGTTCTAGAAGATATTTGTCGTGTTCAACTTAAACTTCTTTTTACTAAATCCTCATTTACTTTTGTTGTTTATCTCAACAGTCATCTCAATGTTGAGATATCTTCTGTACTTGGTGTCTCCCTTTTTGGGCATCATGTCACAGGTCTTACATACACTTCCCATTCTTGAAGGTCACTTCCTTTATCCCATTTTCCTAATATCTTGTTATCTTGTCTCCTCAGCTCATCTGTGTTTCCTTATTAATCCATCAGTCTATTTCAAAGTTTCATCGAATACTCTCAACTTAAAGGGGATTGATTATACGTATCGCTTACGCCTTCAACCTTGAATTTATCTAATGATCAGTCACCATCGCGTTGATGATGACAGACTTCTCTATATTTATTGCTAGGGTTTCTTAGGGTTTCACATACCTAATTCCCTTATCGTTTCTCAACTCTACTTCCTTTATATCCCTTTATACGCCTTCCCCTTTCAGTCTTTTATTTTCGTTTCTATTACAACCATTTCATGAACCAACACAACATAAACATTGATTTCAAACATCACGTCGTTCTGGGATTCTTGTCCTCAGAACGAATCTTGATAACTTTTACAACTTAGATTCATAATTCTTCATACTTGTCCGCCTTTGTTCTGGATCTAAAGCTTTTACACTATCTCTCTATCTTCCTTAGCCTTCCACCAGCGGGTGGCCTCTCTCTTAGGAAGGTAAGTGGCAAAAATAGTCTTTTGTGCTTCATCAATCATTTAGAATCTCAATTGATTCCTCTATTTCCTTTATCTAGGATCTTTCCTCGACTAGGTCAGCTTGTTCCTTGGAACTCTGAGAGCTTAGCGACTTAAAGATCCTGAAAGAATTTCACACCACATTATTTCCTCAGAGTGGTGTTTGGGGGTAAAAGTATTAGTTTTGTTTAGGCAGGTCCATGAATTGCCTCATAGGAGTACCGTCTTGGTGCTCCCTTCCTTGCTCGAGTTCTATTTTCTCAGTCTAATTATTTCTTCCTGCTCCCCATTATCGGGGTCATCTTACATTTTAAAATCCTCATTTTCCACTTCATTATATTCTGGGTTCCTTATATCTTAATTGCGACCTCCCTGATTATCACATTCAGGGTTTGCCCCAAATCTTATTCTTCGTGGGGGCATAATGCTTGGAAAAATTTTGAGAATCTCTTTATATTTGTCTTACTTACTTTGCTTAATTCTTTCCCTCGTTCAGTCCTTATATGATCGTATATTATGAATTCTCAAGTTCTATAACTTCATGACACTCTTAAGTGTTAATAGTGCAATTAACAATATGAACTTATTCACCACAAACTGATCTGAACCGAAAGGAACGAATATATACATAACCATTTGTTCGAGGGTACAACAACTGAACACATGAAAAGGAATTACATCATTTGGCCTGATCACTTCTATCCCAAAAGTACTACCACAGATAATCATCTAGTCATTAAAAACTAATCATTCATAACTTAGGCTAATCCTCCAAAAGTGGTGCTGCATGTAATCCTTGTCAGATTGCTCAGACTCTGCACACTAATATGGATCAAGAAATGCGGGCACGCACGACATCCCTAACCTGCTCCATTAAGGCAGTGATGAGGTCTAAGATAGTCGCAAGTAGAGCTGGATCAATCTGACCCTCAAGATGGCCTATAGCTGTAATTCGGGTGGTAGCCTCAATCCTTTCCATGCTATAAGCTAATCCTGCCAGAAGTACCCCGCCCTCAATCCTCAGTGCAGTAAGTCGATCCAACAGATCACTCCTAACATTACGGGCCTCAGACAGGCCACCCAAAGTCATATGATAATCGGCGATAAGAGAAGCCTGAGTGGTAGCATCTAGCAGTCCATGGGGTGCAGGTGGTGCAGACCCAGGAGATCCAAATGGATAACCAAGCACGGTATCAGGTGACAATGGTGCAGGAGATAAAGGTGGCATCTCCTCAGTAGGTGCTGGGCTCTGTACAGGGGAGGGAACAGAAATTGGTGGAACCTCATGGATGTCTACAGGAACCTCTGAAAGAGGGTCTAATACTGGTATAATTGGTTTCATGGAAGGCCCCACTCCTTCTGCCCTCATTATCCTCTGTGCCATTGGTAACTCTTCATCCTCTAGTGCCACCCTCGCGGCCATTCTAGCTCTGGTAGTCGCCCTGACTACGGTCATCAATTCCTCAGCGATCCTCTCTTTATTCTCATCAGGACTCTCTACGAGATCCTCCTCAACAGCAATCCCTTCTGGGATAACATCCTCAACTGCAATATTCCCAATATGAATCGCATTCGGTCCCTCGTTAGGGTACTCTATCGGATTCACAATTTGATCTCCAACATGTAATAAAACATCCTCATGCTGATGCTCCTAAACCTCAGGGTTCGGTGCCCCGCTGCCCTATATGATCACGAACTATGTTACTATCATGATATTTATAAAGGTTCCCATAAGGGTTTTAACTGTCAGTACTACGCTAGGTAGTCCGACTATGAACTTGGCAAGAGTTCTTATTATCTTAGGGAACTTATTATTTTAACGCCTCATCATCTCTGAGGTTTATAACGCTCGGCTCTGATACCATTTCTGTAACACCCCCAAATCCGGGGTCAGGGATCCGGGTCGTCACGAGTTCCATTTCCCTTAATAACACTCAATCTAAATAAACAACCAACCACTGCTTACTGTGACCCCACAATATACACACACACACCACAAGTTATATTCTCAGAGATGAATACCAAAAATAACACAAGTCATTTTATTCCACAATTATAAGTCATTATACCACAAAAGGGTTTCTGAATAAATTTACATTTCCCTGCCATTATTACAATTCATATAGATACATAAGTCTGGTGCATCAAAAGTTGAAAGCCTAGCCTATTGGTAATTCCTACCTCAGCTACTGCGGCATCAACGCCTCCAAAAAACTGCGGAACGTTTACTAACCGCTTGCGAATTGGGAGCTTTGTCCTGTTCATTTTTTCATTCTGTTGTTGTGTGATGAAAGAAGAAAGCAAGGGTGAGCAACAAGCCCGCCGAAATAATATGTATAATAATTAACAATGTATGAGCATTCTCATAGTACTCATGAAAGTCTTGGTCAAGAAGAAATGAACCAAGTTTGATATCTTAATGCGACCAAGTCGCAAAATATTCAGTATATATGTACATATACTTTTCAAAATCTTGGAAGTCCTCTTCCATGCATAATATACACAGAGTTCCAGTTTATAACTGTATAAAAATATCGTTGCAAGGTGATCTCATATATCTAACCTTGTCTCAACGTTTTTCTGAAAATCTTGGTCATGCATAAGATAATCATTTACTAGATATAAGTTGAAGAGATGAAGTTACAAGATACTCCAATATACTTATATCTTTTCCGAATACTACTTGAACTACCACCGTTCAAGGTATAATCAGTTTCAAAAGTTCATCACATAGATGAGACTACAAGAAAAGACTTGAAATAGATTCAATCTTTGAAATATCGTTCAAAAGAAATGAAGTTACGAGATACTTCATTAAGTCCCGATATATATATACACCTATATATATACATTTCATACACTCCTTGAAAACCTCTATTATGAAAATTATAAACAGAGTTGCAATATCCATTTAATTTGGAAAGGAGAAAACCTTGGCATAAACCTGATACCTTGCTAATCAGGCAAAGATACCAATAAGTAACCTTTTCTACTAGTAGATGGACGAATTCCCCACTGGTCATCACCCTAGCCGCATTAGGACCTATGATAGACTGCCACTCAGCCACTTACACATTGATGGACTCCCACTGAGCCACTTACACTTTCATGGACGCCCACTGAGCCCATGTTGCTTATGCCGACTCAAATAGATGGACTTACTTCCCGAACGTTGGGCAAGTAATCAAAATATTTTCTTAAAATAGCAACCTCGTTGTGAATATAAAATACACCACAGAGCCAAATCCCTCAGATTTTTAAGCGAGTATTTAAATCCCCTTCGAAAGGAAGATCTTAAATTTGAAAACGAGTTTTGGGATCCGCTCTAACTTTTAAAATCATTTTGAAGACTCGAAAACATTTTTAAGAATGTTTGGAGTAATGGTGATTTAATAAAATAAATCAGTCCCGATATGTTGGAGAATATCTGGATATTATTATTTAAATACTATTCCCATAAAGGATAATCTCTATAAAAATAATTGAAGTAGAAGTTTTAAAACTCAAACTTGAAATGAATAATAAATAACCAAAAATATACTGTTAGGTCACACACACACTGTAGAGGGGGTGAATACAGTGTATAGTACACTCAAATCGAACTTTAAGAACTTAAGTAACAGAAAACAAACTTTATTGAAACAATAAACTCTGTTACAGTATGGAACTGTTACCTCTCAGTGATGAACAAATATCACGAGAGCTGCTAGGGTTACAATGAATAATCTTCTCTAATAATGATAACACTTATAGTGTAACCCTATGTCTGTGTTTATATACTACACAGTTACAAGATAATCGCTAATTGATATGGAATATAATTCTGCTTCCTAAAATATATCAATCAGATATCTTTTCTTCCAAGTATTCCATTCTTTACAGAATTCCTTCTTCATGCATATCTCTTCTTATGTTTATCTTGATCTTCTTTCCTTTAATCAGCTACTGTCCTTATTTGATCGTCCTTCAGCACTTAAGTTCTGATATCTATCTTCTGATGATTATCTCCTGATAACATAAGTACTGATATCCTTAAGTCCTGACTTCCAGTATAAGTATTGATCAACAGTTAAGTACTGATTTATCCTGTTCAAGTAAGATCTAAAAGCTAAACATAAAACATATTAGCCATGACATTATCAAATATATCTAACAATCTCCCCCAACTTGTAAATTAACATATTATACAAGTTTAACAGATATTTGATGATGTCAAAAACATTAAGTACAAATGCAAGAGAATTAGACTAGATAACTACAACTTACAGTCCTTAAAGCTTTTACCAATTTCAACTTCTGATAACAACTTCAGTCTGTATAAATATCAGAATTTAAGCAGTTGTAAATCTTCAACTTGGCGTCATCATTTTCTGATCTCTCTGATGTCAGGAGTTGTTCTGAGATAGTTCTTCAACAAACATTTCTCTGCATATCTGAGTTCATCAATCATTCTCCTTTTGACATCTTTAAGCTCTGCAGTATCTTCACCAGTTTGAAAGATTGCAGATCTGAGATCATTGATCTTTGCTTTTCTCAACTCCTGATCTAGTCTTATGACATAAGCTTTGTCAGACTCTAGATTGAATTCAAGTCCCTTAATACCAAGATATGTTCTGATCTGTGCAGTATTAGGCTTCATATCAACAATATCACCATTGTGATCTCTGTACTTTGGAACATATATGCTGTCAGACTTAACAGAATAAAGCCTTTTCTGTCTCTGAATCTGTTCTTTTAAGTAGTTTGCAGCAGTCCCTATTATTCTGTCATCCACTTGAAGTAAGAAAAGTACATGCTCCAATTCTTCAAAATACTTCAATGGAATGGCATTTTGTCTTATATGATAAACCCTACCATCTGTCATAAAATACAACATGATGTATTCTTTCAAGTAGGTATGGTAAACCATTTGTACAGATTCCAGTTGATTCAATCTCTCAGGAGTTGCTCCAATACCTGGTTCACTCAAGGAAGTTGGATCATTAGTAGTGTTGTGTACTCTTCTTTCATCAGCACTTCCCAATCCAGTTTTATCTCTAGCTTCCTTTCCAGTAACTACACTTGCTTCAAAACCACTTGCAGTAGTCTTCAAAGATTGAGTCTGTTTTGCTTTAGTGAATCCTGGTAGGAGTGTCTTTGATCTATTTTCTGATATCAAGTTAACTTGAGCTATGTCAGAGGTTACTTGCTTCTTCTGAATATTAGAACTTACAATTTCTTGACTCTGAACAACTTGAGCCATGTCAGAGGTTGTTTTAAGAACTTTTCTTGAAGTCAGAGCAAGATCATCCTTTTCATCAGTAATTTCTTCTTTCTCAGGAGGTACATAAACCTTAATAGGTTCACCAACCTTTTCTTTACCCTTGGATCTTGGATCTATCTGTGGTTGTGATCTAGCCAATGTTGCTTCAGTATGTGTCCTTTCTTTGATCACAATGCCTTTGAGTTTTGGAAGTGATTTTTTACCAGAAGCTTCAGATTTAGATGTGACTTTCTCTGATTTAAGTCTGGCTTCTTCTTCCTTTAAACTTTCCAAGTCCATTCCTGGATTTTCTTGAAGAAATAACTGTCTTGACTTTTCCTCATCAAGATCTAGAAGTTCATCAGAACTTATCCTTTTACCAGCAGCAGAACTTATTATTTTCCCAGTATCAGAACTTGTCCTGTGACTAGCTTGTCTTGATGTAAACCTTCTACCTTGACTATGACCGCTACCCATTCCAGAGTATCCTTGATCATCATTTCCATCATCCTTTCCTTGCAGTGTCTTGTTAGTTTTGCATTTGGACTTAATTACCTTCTCCCCCTTTTTGGCATCAGCAGGTAGTAAAAGAGAGATAAGTAATTTCACTGAGGATTGGATTTCAGTAAGTTGCGATTGCTGAGAAGCTTGATTTGTCAGAATTTCATCAATCTGAGCTTGTTGTTTCTCTTGAGTTTTCTCAATATAAGCAATCCTGTCAATGGTAGGTTGAAAGAACTTTTTCTTATCAATTTTCCAAACTTGTTCCTGTTTGATAAAGTTCTCCTGAATCTTATGTAGCTCTGCATGAGTAGTTGAATGAAGACCTTGTAGATGTTTAGTACTCAATGCAGTGACTCTAAGCTGGGTTTTAAAATCATCAGATTTTAACATTTCATCAGCTTTAGTCAAGTGCTCAGCAAGATGTTTTTCAGTTGGAACACATGAAACTGAGTTTCATTCCTTAGTCCACTCCTGACCTGCAGGAGTTTCACTCCAAGGTACTGGTGCTTCCCCGGTAACAAACTTCTTTACCAGTTCAGACTTAGGAAGAGTCTGTTGAGGAGTATGTCCTGAAGGACCTGCTTCATCAGCATCTACAGTTGGAGCAGCATCACCAGTATCTCCAGCATTTGCAGCATCAGAACTTAAAGAATCAGTATCTTCTGATAAGACAACAGTGTGAGTAGCAATGGAGGCTTCAGCATCCTCTAATTGCTGATCTGATACTAAGTTCTGATCAACAGCCATATCCTTATGCTCACCTAAAGTCTGATCATCAGCATCTTGATGCAGAGAAGGTGTTGTTGATAACTCTGGAGTTTGAACAGCATCAGTAACAGGTGTTGTGGAAGGATTATTTGCTGTTGGAGCTTCTAAGAGAAATACTTCAGACACAACCAAGTGTTGAACATCAATATCAGCACTTGTGCCTGGATCAACAAGAGACACAGATGGTGAGTTAGCCTTGTCAGATACAGCTTCCTGAGATGGAGTTGATGGAGAAGAAGTGACTGGAGCAAATTCCTTGTCTTGTGAGATCAGAGATTCCTGATCCCCTTCCTTAGCTGCTTCCTCTTCATCATCTGAAACTGGCCTTTGTGCCCTCTATTTCTTGTACTTCCTTGTTGATTTGGATTCCTTGGGAGTTTCAGGAACTGTCATTCGTCTAAGCCTCTTGAGAAGCCTAGAACCCCCAATTTCAGAATCCTTCTGAGAAATCTCTTTCTCAGCTTCAGTTACAACAGGTTCTCTAGCAGGAACCGGTTCCTCAGAATCAGATTCATCTCTCAATGCAATCCTCCTTCTCTTTTGAGGTGTTTGAGGAACATTCTTTGTCCTCTTTGGCTTGGAAGATGAAGATTTCACAGTGGGTGCTGAAGATGAAGGTTGAGCAGTCTGTGAAGTGGAGAGATATGATTTGAGATATGTTCTGAGGGTAGGTTGAGTAGAATGAGAGGTAGGTACTGAGGTTGATGGATTTTGGGTGTCTGGAGTTGGTTGGACATCAGAGTAAACAGATCTATAGGTATCTCAAATTTCAAGGAAAAACCGTTCCATTTATCAAGAGAAAAAGTTTTAATTCAAAATTTAAACCGTTATCACTGATTGAATTATTTTTCACTGCATCATTAATATTCTGAAAATACATCACATGAAAATGACCAAGATAAATTAGATAAGTAAGTGCTGAAAACGAATCAGAACTTAATATAAAACAAAATTTATATGGTCATCAGAATATCAATCAGGATTTATCAACACAAGATAAAATAACTCAGAGACAAAATCTTGAAGTAAAAACAACTTTCATTAATATATCAAGACAATACATTTATGAAATGGAAATTACATCAATATTTAGACAAGATTTTCCCTAAGCTTCTAAACCGAACATCAACAGCCTTAGTCCTAGCTAAGAAGCCTGACAAAGCTGATGATGAAGAAAAACAGGAAGAAAACAAGATTAAATCATTTCTTCTTCTTCCTACTCTCGACAAACAGAATGGCGAGTCTGATGATTCGCTCTTGCTGGCAGAGAGCTTCCAGCCTTTCCTCCTCCAATCGCTCCAGATGGCGATGGTAGTCCATATAGAAGAACAGGAGGTGTATCAGTACCTCCTGTGGGACAGAGTCCCATATCTCCTCAGGAATGACTGTGACATGCCATTCATGCTGCCAATCGGCACAGCTTAGCTCCATATTGAAGTTTTGGTAGTTCAAAAACATGTTGTATCTGACCATTGTGTTTTTGAAAGAAGAAGTATGAAGATAAGTGTCTGAGAAGAATTTGATGGAAAGACTGATGTGAAGTGGCTGCTTATATAGGCAAGAGAATGCCAGGAGACGCAAAGAAATTGAATGCTGACAGGTAGAATTAATTCTACCTCGTCTCCCTAGACTTTGAAAAAAGAATAACATTCATTGGAAAGAGGAAACATGGTTTAAAGCGCACAAGAAACAAGTAACATTGGACTGTTCAGGTACAAATACCATTAACCCTAACCATAGTGACTATTAATCTTCCACTTCAACATATTCAATTATTAACTGAGACTGTTATCAAATTTTATTCACAGATAAGTCAAGTAAAACATTAGACTGTAATATCAGAACTTAGACTTATATCTGAACTTAACAGTCATCAGAACATAATTTCTTAACTCGAAAAAGGAATGCCCATCTTAGTAAATCCTCATACAAGTTCTGAGTTATAGACTTCAGAACTTAATCATTAGAACGTGTAACTAGAACTTGTCCTCAGAATTTGTGCAAAGTGACACAGTGACTGTTTATCTAAAATAACATAGACCGCCACAGTAATTTTCATCATTCATATGGAGTGATTAGTGTGTGCATTAAGCTAAATAACAGACAAAGAGTAAAGTCTGAGTCACTTCAGTACATCTTAGAAATAAGGCATAACTAAAATTTTGCTAAAGAGCTGTCATTGTCCTGAAACCTACTGATGAATGAGTTCATGCTTGAGTCCACCTCAACTGTTTTGTGCTAATTTTTTGCATCTTTTGAAATTCTATTTTACAGTGGCTTCTCAGTGTAAGTGAGTCACGACTGTTTATCAGAATTTATGCTATTATCAGAGTATTTCTCCAGTAATCATAGAGTGTGAAAAGTCACCAAGAAAATATTTTGCTTTTCTAATGCATATTTACTTAATACCAGCAATGCACTTGGGTCGTCCCTTCCACATTTTTACTCTAGATCTCAAAGGAGTACCTGATTTTATTCTTTGATCTTTTTGCTTTTTCTTTTGATAAGTGAGGTTTATCAGCACTTAGTACATTCAGCAGTTTTACTAGTATCAGAACTTAACAGATGAGTAGCATTATTCTAATTTGTGACTTAGTAATAAGATATACAAAGTAAACTTAACTAAGCTCAATTATCAGAATTTGCTAGTGTCATAAGATTTCCACTGAAATAATTACTTCTTACATGGAATCATTTGTTTATTGAAGATTACTAGGTCAGTATCTAGCACAGTTATCCTCATAGGATTGAATAGGTACTTGAACAGACATATCACTTATCAGAGTTTAGAAACATATATCAGACAACAGTCAGTACTTAAAGACATTTATCAATTAAGCACAGAATACACAATGAGATTAATTCTGTAAATACTGAGCATAAAGTCTGATAACACAGAACAAGACTAAGCAGATTTAGAGAAAGAACCTAAAATCATTCCAAGTTCATTTACCAATCTTGTAAAAGTAGCTTCATACAGTGGTTTTGTGAAGATATCTGCTAGTTGTTGAAGTGGTACCTGATGCTGATGTGCTTTTTCATAGAGTGTTGAACTGGATTACCTGTCATAGCAATAACACTTTGATTATCACAGTAAATAGGGATTTTGAAATATGTTAACCCATAATCCGGTAACTGATTCTTCATCCAAAGAATCTGTGCACAACAGCTTCCTGCAGCAATATACTCTGCTTCTGCAGTTGATGTGGAAATTGACTTTTGTTTCTTGCTGTACCAAGAAACCAATCTGCCTCCAAGAAATTGACAGCTTCCACTTGTGCTTTTCCTGTCAATTTTGCAACCTGCAAAATCTGCATCTGAGTAACCTATTAGTTTAAAATCTGATTCTCTAGGATACCATAATCCCAGAGCAGCTGTTCCTTTAAGATACTTAAAGATTCTTTTTACAGATGTTAAGTGAGGTTCTCTTGGATCTGCTTGAAATCTTGCACAAAGACAGGTAGCATACATGATATCAGGTCTACTAGCAGTTAGATAGAGTAGAGAGCCAATCATACCTCTGTAGTCAGTAATATCTACTGATTTACCGGTATCCTTATCCAGTTTTATTGCAGTGGCCATTGGAGTGGATGCACTTGAACAATCTTGCATTCCAAATTTCTTCACCAAGTTTCTGGTGTACTTGGTTTGACAAATAAAAGTGCCTTCCTCATTCTGCTTGACTTGAAGGCCCAGAAAATAGCTAAGTTCCCCCATCATACTCATCTGATATCTTGACTGCATTAGTTTGGCAAACTTTTTGCAAAGTTTGTCATTTGTAGATCCAAAAATGATATCATCAACATAAATCTGGACCAGAAGTAAGTCCTTTCCATGGTTGAGGTTGAACAGTGTTTTGTCTATTGTCCCTCTGTTGAATCCACTTTCCAGAAGAAACTGAGCTAAAGTCTCATACCATGCTCTAGGAGCTTGCTTAAGTCCATAAAGTGCTTTATCAAGCCTGTAGACATAATCTGGATGTTTGGTATCTACAAAACCTGGAGGTTGTTCAACATATACCTCCTCCTCCAATTCTCCATTGAGAAAAGCACTTTTCACATCCATTTGAAAGACAGTAAACTTTTTGTGAGCAGCATAAGCCAAGAATATCCTTATGGCTTCTAACCTAGCAACTGGTGCAAATGTTTCATCATAATCAATTCCCTCATGTTGAGAATATCCTTTTGCAACCAGTCTTGCCTTATTCCTTGTAATTATGCCATCACTGTCAGTTTTGTTTCTGAATACCCACTTTGTACCAACAACAGATCTATTCTTTGGTCTTGGCACTAGGGTCCAGACTTTGTTTCTTTCAAATTCATTCAACTCTTCCTGCATTGCTTGCACCCAATCAGCATCTTGAAGAGCTTCTTCCACTTTCTTTGGCTCAGTCTGAGAGAGAAAAGAATTGTAAAGACATTCATTTGAAGTACATGTTCTAGTTCTAACACCGCATCAGGATTTCCAATTATCAAATTAGGTGTATGTGATTTTGTCCACTTCCTTGCAGATGGAAGGTTTTCTCTAGAACTGGATGCTCCCCCATGATCCATGCTATCTTCATTTTCATTTTCTGATGCTCCCCCTGAAACTATGCTCTCTGAGTTGGAGTCTTCAGTATTTAAATTTTCAGCACTATCAGAACTTGGCTTATCAGAACTTGACGAATCAGAATTTGAAGAGCCAGATGTATGTTCTGATGTTTCTTGAGCTGTGGTAGGATCTTGAGTATGCTCCCCCTGCATCGGTGCATCTTCCCTTGGCGTAGCCACCACAGTTTCAATAACATCAGAGTTTATTCCATCAGAGTTTACAGTATCAGGACTTAGACTTTCAGGATTTTCAGTATCAGAATTTGAGTCTTCATTTTCAAATCTCAGCTGATCATGGTCAATGAAATCTTCAAGACCAGTAATTTTCTTGTCATCAAAAGAGACATTGATAGATTCCATGACTACTTTTGTTCTCAAATTATAGACTCTGAAGGCTTTTGTGGAAAGTGGATATCCAACAAAGATTCCTTCATCAGCTTTTAGATCAAACTTTGATAGCTGTTCAGTATGAGTCTTGAGAACAAAACACTTGCATCCAAATACATGAAGGTATTTCAGATTTGGCTTCTTTTTCTTCACCATCTCATATGGTGTTTTTCCATGCTTGTTAATGAGTGTTGCATTTTGAGTAAAACAAGCAGTCTGCACAGCTTCAGCCCAGAAATAGGTTGGAAGCTTTGCTTCTTCAAGCATTGTACGTGCAGCTTCAATGAGAGTTCTATTCTTCCTTTCAACAACTCCATTTTGCTGTGGAGTTCCAGGAGCAGAAAATTCCTGCTTTATTCCATGGCTTTTGCAGAACTCTTCCATTATCAAATTCTTGAACTCAGTGCCATTATCACTCCTTAAAACTTTCACAGAATCTTTGACCATTTTATCCAGATGTTTGACATGGTCAATCAAGATTGATGCAGTTTCACTTTTTGTATGCAAGAAATACACCCATGTGTATCTGGTGAACTCATCCACTATGACCAACGCATACTTCTTCTTTGCAATAGACATGACATTTACTGGACCAAATAGATCAACATGTAGTAGATGATAAGGCTCAAGAATTGATGATTCATTCTTGCTCTTGAATGAAGATTTTATTTGTTTGGCTTTCTGACATGAATCACAAAGACCATCAGGAGCAAATACTGTGTTTGGCAATCCTCTCACAAGATCTTTCTTGACCAGTTCATTTATATTGTTGAAATTTAAATGAGAGAGTTTCTTATGCCAATTCCAGCTTTCTTCAATTGATGCTCTACTCATTAGACAGATTGCAGAACCATCAGTACTTGTTGAAAGCTTAGCTTCATAAATGTTACCACGCCTGTATCCTTTCAGAACAACTTTGCCTTTAGATTTACTCACAATTTCACAGTGTTCTTCAAAGAAATCAACATGATAACCTCTGTCACAGATTTGACTTATACTCAGTAGGTTGTGTTTAAGTCCTGAGACCAGAGCTACTTGTTTAATTACGACATTTCCAAGATTGATATTGTCATATCCGAATGTTTTTCCAATGTTGCCATCTCCATAAGAAACACTTGGGCCAGCTTTCTCCACAAAGTCTGATAGCAGGGCCTTATTTCCAGTCATATGTCCTGAACATCCACTGTCCAGAACTAGAATATTTTTCCTGTTGCCCTGCAATCACAAAGACCACTAATTATTAGTTTTAAGGACCCAGACTTGCTTGGATCCTTTGGCCTTATTAAGTTTGTTAACATTTGCAGCGGATTTAGCATCAGAGTTTATGTTAACATTTTTCTTATCAGAACTTACATTATCAGACTTTGAATCAGAATTTACACTAGAAGGAACAATGGAAACTTTCTTCAAAGAAGGTTTTATTTGATAATAATCATAGTACAAGCTATGATATTCCTTACAAGTATAAATGGAATGCCATAAACTACCACAATGAAAACAAGGATTTTGTGGTTTATATCTAACAGACTGACTCTTAACTCCTGACTTTGAAGGTAAAGAGTTAATATTCTTATTCTTCCTGCAAAAAGAAGCCAGATGGTTAGAACTTCCACAGTTATGACATGTTTTCCTAGAAGCATCAGGAACAGGTTTATAATTATTGCTTTTATTCACACCTTCCTTTCCATTCCTATTTTTCCTAGGTGATTTTACCTTGTTTGCATTCTTAACATCTTTCAGCTTATGCTTAAGCTGCTTCTTTGTCATTAAGCCTATGTTCACTTCAGTTGTCTTTTCCTGTTTTAGTTTGTCAGAAGTTAATTTCTTTGTAACTTCTGATTTTTCATTTTCAGACTTTACAGTTACAAACTTAACAGGTTTTAACTTTGGCTTTTTCTTATCAACAGACTTAATTTCTTCAGTTCCTTTATCATTCTTATCTTCTTCATAACCTAAGCCCTCTTTCCAGTTTCCACTACTTAGCAAATTTTGAGTTGTTTTGCCAGAGTTAGTCCAAGTCCTGATAATCTCTCTTTCCTTTTCTAACTCAGTTTTTAGAGATTCATTTATTTTTAGCACTTCATTCCTAACATAAAAAGCATCATCTCTATCCTTCTGAGTTTGATGGAACATGACTAACTCTTTTTCTAAGAAATCATTTCTTTTCTTAAATGCAAGATTTTCAGAAGTTAATCTTTCACATGTTAAAGTTTGATCTCTATAACTAACAAACATGGTTTTAAGATATCTTCTCAACTCATTAATATCATCAGTATGAAAAGCATAAGTAGTCTGAGGTACCTTTGTTTCAGTAGCTTCAGAACTGCTCTCAGCACTTTCTTTATCAGCATTTGCCATCAATGCATAGTTTTCCTCACTTTCAGAGTCTGAGGTGTCTGTCCAGCTTTTCTGCTTTGTGACAAGAGCCTTGCCTTTGTCACCCTTTACCTTCTTGCAATCAGGAGATATGTGGCCTTTCTCACCACAGTTATAGTATTTAACATTGGTGTAATCTCCTCTGTCAGATTTTCCTCCTCTGCCTTCAGATCTTCTGAAATTCTTCTTATCAGAACTTATGCCTTTCCTGGAAAACTTCTTTCCCTTCCTGAACTTCCTGTATGCAATCTTTGTGATTCCTTTCACCATAAGAGCACACAGCTTCATCATCTCCTCATCAGCATCAGTCTCAGGCAAGCTTTCAGAATCTGAGTCATCATCACTCTCAGAACTTGATGACTCAGTATCAGACTTTATGAAAAGAGCTTTACCCTTGTCTTTCTTTGAGGAAGCTGCTTTGGGGAATTCTTCTTCAGCCTTAAGAGCAACTGTCCTTGACTTTCCTCCTTTCCTCTTGCTTCTTTGTTCCATCTCCAGCTCATGAGTCTTGAGCATTCCATAGATTTCGTCAAGAGTTGTTTCATCAAGATTGTAGTTGTCTCTTATTGTCGTTGCCTTCAAATCCCAGCATTCAGGAAGAGCTAACAGGAACTTAAGGTTTGAATCTTCAAGATAATACTCTTTATCAACCAATGACAAATCATTCAAAAGTTTGACAAATCTATCATATAAATCATTCAATGACACATTAGTCTTTGAGTCAAAGTGTTCATACTCTTGAGTGAGTATTGTCTTCTTGTTCTTCTTAATTGTGTCAGTTCCCTGACACCTTGTTTCCAGAGCATCCCATATCTCCTTAGCAGTCTTGCATTTGATTACCCTGTTTGACATTACATTATCAATGGCACTATGCAGTAAGTGTCGTACCTTAGCATCCTTAGCAATTGATGCTATGTCTTCAGCAGTATAATCACTCTTCTCCTTTGGTACGGTCTTTGCTGCTTCACCTGCAACTGCAACAGCGAGCTTGGTTAATTTGTGAGGGCCTTCCTTGATTCTATCAAGGTATTCTGGATCTGTTACTTCCAGGAACATGGTCATCCTTACCTTCCATATGGGATATTCAGATGGTCTCAGTATGGGAACTCTGATGGTCTCATATCGACTCTGAATTTGTGTCTTTGGTGGTTCCTCAGTTTTGGTAGGCTTAGTTGGAGTTTCTGTGTCCGACATAATTGTGTTTGGATCTTTAACTGTATGTATGTTAACAGATAGGCTCTGATACCAATTGTTAGGTCACACACACACTGTAGAGGGGGTGAATACAGTGTATAGTACACTCAAATCGAACTTTAAGAACTTAAGTAACAGAAAACAAACTTTATTGAAATAATAAACTCTGTTATAGTATGGAACTGTTACCTCTCAGTGATGAACAAATATCACGAGAGCTGCTAGGGTTACAATGAATAATCTTCTCTAATAATGATAACACTTATAGTGTAAACCCTATGTCTGTGTTTATATACTACACAGTTACAAGATAATCGCTAATTGATATAGAATATAATTCTGCTTCCTAAAATATATCAATCAGATATCTTTTCTTCCAAGTATTCCATTCTTTACAGAATTCCTTCTTCATGCATATCTCTTCTTATGTTTATCTTGATCTTCTTTCCTTTAATCAGCTACTGTCCTTATCTGATCGTCCTTCAGCACTTAAGTTCTGATATCTATCTTCTGATGATTATATCCTGATAACATAAGTACTGATATCCTTAAGTCCTGACTTCCAGTATAAGTACTGATCAACAGTTAAGTATTGATTTATCCTGTTCAAGTAAGATCTGAAAGCTAAACATAAAACATATTAGCCATGAAATTATCAAATATATCTAACATATACTTATACGAAAGTACGATCTTTATTTGAATAATCGAAAATAAGTTTAATTATCGAAACATTATTCTTTAATAAAATAAAGAATATTATTTAATAAAATAAGCGGAGTCATAAGTCCTCGAATGAATATTCAAAATAATATTCATTAAATAAAGTAAGCGGAGTCATAAGTTCTCGAATGAATATTCAAAATAATATTCATTAAATAAAATAAAGTTATCGAATAAACCTTATTCGATTAATAGTTTTGAAAACTATATCAATATATATATATATATATAAATATATATATATTATACTCGGGAACGTCGACTCCCGGTTTAGAAAATGTTCACCTTTGGGTCCCCTATACTAAGGGTATACACAACTACTGCTTATCTCTAGAATAGGTATTATGCAACTTATAAGCATTTGAATCAACAATTAGATATCAAAATTACGAAACAGACATGCATATATACCATATCAGCATGCTCCAATATATCGCAAAATTTGCTAATAACAATCATGCACTTATCACAAGATAATGCATATACATATATTTACATCACAACAACGGTATAACGGGTAGAAAACTTGCCTGAGCGACTGGGGGTGGTAAAAGGCCTGGGACGAGTCTGGTAACCTATAAACAACATCTAAGTTGGAATTAAACCAAAGTCGCTTAAGAATCTAGACTTTAACCAATTAGACCCTAACGTTCACTTTTCCGCTTAACGATTTACTTAAGTCGCTCGAGTACCCTCGGCTCCACCATTTTTAATAAATTAACAATTAAGAATTTTAAGGTGATTCTTTTGCGAGTACTCTACCAACTTCCTAATCCACTTTAAATAATTGTTTCATACTCTAATTAGTCATTTAAGGGCCTTAACCAAGGTTTTAAAGTAAGGCGAGAGGTAATGATTCGTTCGCGAAATTCCGTTACTTAAAACAGTCGTTTCTCCTAAACCGTGCATCGGATTCAAGCGAACCACATATCAAAACGAAGCTTGTAACATGAACTATTTAAACATGGTAATGGTCAGAATCTAACAGTGAGTACACGGGTCCTGAAGTTAAGAACAAAAACAGTCTAAGGTAAATCAGGCATTACGACGGCTATGTTTACGCGATCACCAAATCTTAAACTACTCCAATCAATCCACAAATCAACCCACAATCAACATTACAACCAAACTCCATTCATACCTCACTACAACAGCCCCAACATCTCAATATTTCCAATTTATACTACCCCTAAACATGAACTAAAGCTATACTTAAGTTCATTAACCAATGTAAGTCATATGTCATAGACCTATTTGTATATTCGAGGATTCAACTCAACTCAAATAAGAATGTAATAAGTAAATAGTGGATCGACCGTCAGAGAGATCTCGCAAAGTAATATATGTCAAAGGATTCAGAAACAAGGTTCATCTACAGACTTGAGGAGTTAATTCACTGGAAGAAGTTCAAGAAGTTGATCATGCCTCAGTGATATAAATCAAGATCGTGGATTTAATCAAGTGACAGAGATCTCGTCAGAGTATCAATTAATTACAAGGATTTAATCTGAAGAAAATCAAAGCGTCAAAGTCAAGACATGAAGAAACGTCACGGAAGTTAGTCACTCATGAACCAGACAGTACATCGAGTGTCAACGTTGAAGTGGCGGAATTGATTCATAATTTTCAGTGATTTTCAGAAGATTTGCAGAAGAATGGTTGCTGCTCAAGACTAGAATTAATTCTCTATTAATTAATTAATTCATCTAATTTAATTAAGAAAATAAATTATATCTGCGAAGAATAATTTATTTATTAATTGAATTAATTGATTAATTAATTCTGAATTAATTCTAGGAATTTTAGGAATTTTCAGAAGTTTAATTGGATTAAATTCAAGCATTAAATCAGCAAGACAATTCAAAATGAACTAGCATGACAATCAGGATTGTCATACCGATTGTCATGCTAGGCCATTTTAAATTGTCTCACCGAAAGTTACTCTAGGAGGATGATTGTCATGCTAGTTCATTCTGATTGTCATGCTAGTTCATTCTGATTGTCATGCTAGTTCATTCTGATTGTCATGCTAGTTCATTCTGATTGTCATGCTAGTTCATTCAGATTGTCTTGCTAGTTCAATCAATTGTCCTACCGAAAGTCTTGCCAGCTATAGGATTGTCATGCCAATTCAATTCTATTGGTTTGTTGATTTAAAAAGGAGCAGAGAAGCAGCAACTAAATCAATCATTCAAACAGAAGAACAAAGAACAAGAAAAGCAGCCGCCTTGAAATATTACATTTTTCATCTGTTTAATTCAAGATCAATTTCTAGATTGTAAAGTTAAATCCAATCAACTAGAAATCTTTATCTTGTTCTTGTGTAGCAATCTAGCGGATCAAAATCCCTAGAACTTAATCTCAAATTGCGTTTAGCATTTGAATCTTTTTATTACAAAAATAGAAAAAGTTCATGTCGAATTTATTCTAGATTTGTGATAATTAATTTGAGATTAATTCCTTGTAATCGATACAGTTGTTGTAACACCTTTCAAGTTTAATAATATTTTTATTTAACTTGAATTTTGTTTCACATTTTTTATTCCGCATTTAATTCGATTATTCGGTACTGTTTGTATTCAACCCCCCCTTCTACAAACACATTGGGACCTAACAATTGGTATCAGAGCCTTCTGATTAACGAACAAATCAAGATCCTAGACTTTTGTGATTTTTCAACTCCTTGAATTTTTATTTATTCAAAAATTCATAATGACTTCACATAAAGTTGGAACCGTTAAAATTCCACAATTTGATAAAGAGAATTATATCATGTGGAAGAAGAAGATGCTATTATTCTTACAAGTTGCAAATCCCAAATATTCAAACTTGTTAAAGAAGGGTATAAAAACTCCGATGGTTATTGAACCGGAGGTAATAATAGATGGTGTGGTGACTACTGAAGCTAGAACCTATCCAAAAGAGCCTGAAGATTTTACTCCTGCTGAGAAGGAAGAAGCCTCCTTGGATGCCAGCCTTCAATTAATATTAATTGATTCCCTTGATCCCTTGATGAACAGACATGTGATGAACTGTAAAAATTCCAAACACATGTGGGAAACTATTGAGGTGATTAATGAAGGCACAGAGGAAGTTAGGGAGAACAAGTTGGAAATCCTAACCTCTGAATATGAACATTTCAAATCAAATCCAGGAGAAGGAATTACTGAAGTGTTTGAGAGGTACAATGCGTTGATCAACAACCTGAACATCAATGGAAAGTATTATTCAATCAGGGAGGTCAACAAAAAGTTCCTTTTAACACTGCCAGCTCATCTTGAACATAGAATCACTGCCATTAGAGAAGCTAGAGATCTGAGTGAGATTTCTTTGGACAGGCTCTATGGAGTGTTAAAAACTTATGAGTTGGAGCAGATTCAACAGAAGGAAGTCTACGGGAAGGATAGAATGGTCAGCACATCTAATGCACTTGTAGCTGAAGGTCAACAACAACAACAATCTCAACAGTTAGAAAGAATGGTACAGTTTTCCAAGGGTGAAGAAAATGAGTTAGTAGCAGAATATGATCCTCCTACTACAAATCAATCAAGTGATGATTTTTATTCCTTGGAAGAGCTGGAGCAATTGGAAGACGAGTCAATGGCCCAAATTGTCAAGAGATTCTCCCATGTCAGATTCAAGAGGAATCCCAAGCTTAAGTACAAGTCCAACTACAACAAATTCCAGAAAGGTGGATCTTCATCCTCTAACACCAGCAGTGGTGGATACAAAACAGGGATGGTTGATCGGAGCACCATTAGATGCTATAACTGCAATGAGTTGGGACACTTTGCCACAGAATGTAGGAAGCCAAAGCAAGCAAGAAAGAACTCTGAAAGGGCTTATCTGGCAAAGGGAAGAAGCTGGGATGATACTGACAGTGAAGATGAAGATGAAGGAAATCTTGCTCTTATGGCTATTGATGGAAAAGCTTCATCGTCAAGAATAGAGGTAAAACTTTCTGATGCTGAAATGGTTTATCATCTAAGAGGTAACTTAGATTGTGCACGTCGTGATAATGAACTGTTAAGTTTACAGATCACAGACCTTGAGAAAGAGGTCAATGAATTAAGACTTGTGCACATTAATCAAGACAAATTAAAAGAACAGGTATCTTTTCTAGAGAATAGAGTTGACTGTTATAGAAAACTCGAAACTATTCTCAAAGACAAGATCACCGGTCTTGAGACTAAGGTTAGAGCCTACTTCAATTCTTGTTCGAAGGCTAAAGAGTTCTACAGTAAGCAAGCTGTTAATCAAACATCTGGAATAGGTTATGATTACAATGCTGCTATTGGAGAATTAGGCATAAACTCCCCTCCTCATGTCTGTGCTAAAGGGAGGGAAGTACCACATGTGCTTAAGGGTGTTGATGAACCCCTCTATAAACCATCAATTGCTGAACCATTTGATGCGACCTCTTCTGTTATTCAGGAAGAAATACGTGCTGAAGATCATGCTAATGAGAAGGTTGTTTCCAAGTCAAGTGTGTCGAAAGCTCCAGTCAAAGTTGTGAAAGCAACTGAGACTAACTCAGACACACATGGGATAACAAAAATGCCATGTCTACCATGCATAAATTGCCTGCTGTTAATCACTCTCATAAAGCATGTGGTGTTTCTAATTGTATGTCTTGCGCTTTTAATATGATGTATGCTTATTTTAATGGTAAGCATGTTTCTAATGATAAGACTACTCCTCGTCAGCATGTGAATAATAAGAAGCATGATAGGTCTAAGACTGCTAGTCCTTCTAAGGCTAGAAAGGAGACATTTGTGCCTAAGCTTAAACAAAAATTTGTTAAGGCTGTTTACAAGGTCAAATGTTCAGTCATTGAGAAAGTTGAGACAATTAAGATTAAAAATGTTGTTTTGCCTGACAAAGGACAGTTCTACAAGTATGCCGGGCCCAACCAAGTTTGGGTTCCGAAGAAGGGTTAATCCATTTGTGTTGCAGGGCATTAAACAGGTGTAACCGGTAGTGTGGATTCTTGACAATGGATCATCAAGACATATGACCGGAGATAGAGCCCTGCTATCAAATGTGGATTGAGAAAGCTGGCCCCCTGGTTACCTTTGGAGATAACAGCAAAGGTTTATCTGAGGGATATGGCTGTTTGCAAGCTGGGAATGTTATCATTATAATTTTGTATATTGTGCTAGGTTATTATCAGGAAGCAGTATCTAACATATAGCACTAGTGACGAGACTTGAGAATATTACGACATATCAGACACCTGCTGCACATTACACTTGGAATTGTACTCTAGTAAGATGTGTACAAGTGTACTCCTGGTTGGTGAGTCAAAAGAGGAAGTCAATGCACCACAGTTCATGGACTTTGCAGCTGCAGATCTATTGGACTATGCAATCTCTTCTTCACAATCTCACTTCAGGTTGGTATGAACTAGTATACTGCTCAAGCAATCGTCAAGGACATGGTATGGCACTCTAACAGAAGTTATAATTTTATATGAATAAGTAGAGTCGTCATATTAATAACTATTTTATCACTAAGCACAATCATATTGTTTTATATGTGCAGTGGTATATTGTTTATGCAACATAACAATTAGTATCTAAAGTACTTGACAAGTATCGGTCAATGATATCTTGTTAACATTATGTTGCAGATATTTGTAAGCTTTTGACATGAATGAGAATTACTTAGACTTTACCTTAAGTGATCAATGTTTTATCAAAAACTCATTCATATTAAAAAACAAAATCAAACTTCTTTCTACATTAGTGATTTCTTATTTCATGTAAAATCTTTTAAAATCACTATTGTAAATCATTTTCTCTCTATTACCATATGTTCTGTGTTACAGGTTCAGTCTCCAATGACTTTCTTTCATTGACAGTCATGAGGTTGAAAACCCACAACATCTATCCCAGACTGTAAAGACAAACACAAAAACAGAACCAACCAACACTCTCTCACCACTAAATGTAGTATGAATGAGCGTGAGGGAGATAGTGCCTTAGTGCACCACATAAGGAAGGTTCTGTAGTCAACCCAGTAGCTCTGTCTCCTACATAGATGAGTAGTATTTAAACCGAGACAACTGCTAGCCCCCATACATCTTCTCAAAAAGATGTAATGGCTGAAAAGGCACAAAAACAGTTACTAGATTCATTCTCTCAACAGGGTGAGTCTATTGAATTTTGCCTGTCGGCCAAGGTATCCGATGTAGTGTCACCACTTCAAACATAATCAATTCTTGATGCACAAGGAGAGGTTACACACACAAAGGATGAGTTGACGGAAACAAGAGTTTCGACCATTTTAAGGTCAGATTCGATTGTTCAAGGTTCGTTAGTGGACCAATTGCCTTTACAGGTGTTAGGAGAGGATACTGATCCAAAAGCCATATGTCAGTGGTCAGTGTCTACCTCCCCAGGCTTAAATCCCCTGGATGCATCTGCGGATAGTGGATCTGACATAGGTGCAGATCGGCAACTTGTTGACAATGATTCAGATATTACCTGATGAGTCACAAGGAAATGTCTTCACAGGCATTAGAAGGGAACTGTGATCTTTATGCTAAATTCTTTGGATCATTGTTTACCTTCCCAGAATTCAAATCTGGAACCCTAAAAGGGAAACTAGCAACTTGTAGATTATGACTCAGATTTATCTGACGAGTTTAACAAGGATGGGGATTTGTGAACTCCCATTGCACCACCTGTGACCTCCTTAAGGATGGCTAAGGTGATTTTCCTTGCAGGTACAGCTGGATTATGGAGCTATGAGAGAAGAGTGATACACTTGTGAGAATGAGTGTAAACACGAGTGGAGAGAAGAGTGAAACACATGTGAGGTACACTAAACAGAATCACACACTCACAGTGAGGTAGAAAGAGAAACTACTTGTTATTTCTTTTCCAACCAAGTGAAATATGAGAACTCCTTCAGACGACGGCATACATTCCTTCTTTAAGGGGGAGATAAAAGCTTAAGAAATAGTTTGGAGGATTCCTCAACTAAGGGGGAGAAATAGCAGGGAGGGAAGAAAAAGATCCTAAAAATGTACACTACACCACACCATTGTTGTTTCTAACTACGGATCCTATTGTACGGGAGAGGTGGTAAACACAAGGTGATTTCCTAGTAAGGGAAGAAGCTGTTAGCAGGGAGTACCATTGGTTTTTATCTGCGGATCCTATTGTACGGGAGAGGTGGTAAAACGAAGGTGATCTTCTTTAATCAGTTGATTCTCATAGGGGGAGAAGCAAGAGATATGGGCTTCTCAACAGGAAATGTGGTTGTACAAATGAAGATGGAACTACTTGAAGATATGTTCAGTCTAGAGGAACATCTACTTGGAATCTGGAAAATGTTAAATCTCATCCAGAACTTTTCTGCTATTTACTTTGCATGTATGTTTATATCTTTTTCTTATTTGTTAGTTGAGTTATCCTCTAGGTATTTGTGTGTTATTGTCTAACAAACAAATAGGGGGAGATTGTAAGTCATATGTCATAGACCTATTTGTATATTCGAGGATTCAACTCAACTCAAATAAGAATGTAATAAGTAAATAGTGGATCGACCGTCAGAGAGATCTCGCAAAGTAATATCTGTCAAAGGATTCAGAAACAAGGTTCATCTACAGACTTGAGGAGTTAATTCACTGGAAGAAGTTCAAGAAGTTGATCATGCCTCAGTGATATAAATCAAGATCGTGGATTTAATCAAGTGACAGAGATCTCGTCAGAGTATCAATTAATTACAAGGATTTAATCTGAAGAAAATCAAAGCGTCAAAGTCAAGACATGAAGAAACGTCACGGAAGTTAGTCACTCATGAACCAGACAGTACATCGAGTGTCAACGTTGAAGTGGCGGAATTGATTCATAATTTTCAGTGATTTTCAGAAGATTTGCAGAAGAATGGTTGCTGCTCAAGACTAGAATTAATTCTCTATTAATTAATTAATTCATCTAATTTAATTAAGAAAATAAATTATATCTGCGAAGAATAATTTATTTATTAATTGAATTAATTGATTAATTAATTCTGAATTAATTCTAGGAATTTTAGGAATTTTCAGAAGTTTAATTGGATTAAATTCAAGCATTAAATCAGCAAGACAATTCAAAATGAACTAGCATGACAATCAGGATTGTCATACCGATTGTCATGCTAGGCCATTTTAAATTGTCTCACCGAAAGTTACTCTAGGAGGATGATTGTCATGCTAGTTCATTCTGATTGTCATGCTAGTTCATTCTGATTGTCATGCTAGTTCATTCTGATTGTCATGCTAGTTCATTCTGATTGTCATGCTAGTTCATTCAGATTGTCTTGCTAGTTCAATCAATTGTCCTACCGAAAGTCTTGCCAGCTATAGGATTGTCATGCCAATTCAATTCTATTGGTTTGTTGATTTAAAAAGGAGCAGAGAAGCAGCAACTAAATCAATCATTCAAACAGAAGAACAAAGAACAAGAAAAGCAGCCGCCTTGAAATATTACATTTTTCATCTGTTTAATTCAAGATCAATTTCTAGATTGTAAAGTTAAATCCAATCAACTAGAAATCTTTATCTTGTTCTTGTGTAGCAATCTAGCGGATCAAAATCCCTAGAACTTAATCTCAAATTGCGTTTAGCATTTGAATCTTTTTATTACAAAAATAGAAAAAGTTCATGTCGAATTTATTCTAGATTTGTGATAATTAATTTGAGATTAATTCCTTGTAATCGATACAGTTGTTGTAACACCTTTCAAGTTTAATAATATTTTTATTTAACTTGAATTTTGTTTCACATTTTTTATTCCGCATTTAATTCGATTATTCGGTACTGTTTGTATTCAACCCCCCTTCTACAAACACATTGGGACCTAACAACCAATAATCCAAGATTTACAACTTCAAACTTATTACAAATCCAACCCAACTCTAAATATACATGAATCATACTTCCCAAGAACTAAACCAAGCATAAAAAGCTCTAAATAATCAAAAGTAAGGTTAGGGCATGAGATTATACCTTCCTTGGTGAGTAGAAATAACTAAGGAGCTTGAAACAACCCTTGAAAATCCTTACTAAAGCTATATCTAAAGAAAACACAAGATCAAAAATTTCAAGTTCTTGAAAACACTATTCACCCACATCTTCCATGATTTATTGGAAGAGATTGTGAAGGATTTGGAAGCTTAGATTCATAGGATAGCTATATCTATGTATAAGGAACCTTGAATAATTACCTCACAATTTAACAATGTTTGGATCTTGGATTTTGATTTTCTTTTCCTTGAAGAAATGAAGAAGCCGAGAGCTTCTTTCTTTAAAATGAAAGCCAACTTATGTTTTTGTGTTATGATTTGTTTTGGCTTGGTTGCTTCCTTTTGTTGTTATTTAGATTGTTACCATGGTAAAAATTATGTGGCTCACAATCAACCAACCAATCCCTCCCACTTGTCATGCTTAGGTCATCAAGCTTAGGTCATCTTGTTACACTTGTCTTCTTCTTGTTGGTGTGATGACATCATCATCCATTAACCTCTTTGATTAACCCCTAATTACTTGGTTAATGACCGCTTATCTCTTATACGGTTCACTTAACTTTCGTTCTCGTTTATCGTTTGAGGGATCATACCCGGGATCTTATTACTTGGGTTCCCTTAACCTTTCTCAATATATTATATTCCTTTTATGATCCTCTCTTATAATCCTTGAATTTAAATCCTTTTAATCATGTTACCTTATACTCAATTCTTTCTGTATCTAGTGGATTTTCGGGAAAAATCAAAGTGTTCGAATATGGATTCTGACGATCTTTACATACACTTATATATCATATAGAGTACTAATAAGATCTCAGAATATCAATAAAAGAATCCCTACATAGTGTGGCATGAAAAGTTTTCTTATTCAGCATAATCAGCAAAAATCACTATTCATAAGGGTTATAAAAAGTCCAAAATTTTTAGGGTTATTACAGCGAAGGCCCAAGACTCGTTCGTAATTGTAAGATTTCACAGATAGTGCATCTCCCTGCGCAAGGATAACATTCCGCTAAAACTATCTCCCTTGATTTACGAACGCAGGTAAAGTCATGGTTCACCCCAAATGCCAGACGTGTTCATGTCCCCCGAATGAGGATAACCCGCCAGATAGCAGGACAGGTAATCCCAAGATTTTGGGTGCAAAGTGCAGGATGACTCCAAAGTTCTTTAACGAGAACACCCGTTGAATACAAGAACGAAGCTCCCAAAGCACACATCAATGTTAAACCTGCATCCCCAACGAGGACACTTATTGAATACGCGAGGATGCATTTAATCATCGGGCATACCCCTGGAGGCTTTCAAGCTTTTCACAGATATCTCCTTCCTTGACCGACTCAATGAAGGAATTCTTCAAAAAGTACATGCAACAAATATGTTAGTAGAAATATCCTCCATTGTTCTCTCCATGTTTGTATTGTCCTCAGGTTGTCCACGATTTCCTTTTCCTCAGGCGAGGACAAGCCCAACTATCCAAATGAATACAAAACCATGCATCTCCCTAGGCTATGATGCGTCCTCACCTTATGGGATGTACACATTTCTCCTCCTATTGTAACCTCCTATCCCAATAACTCTCATCATTCATTTCACCCAACGAGGACACACCCTATCTCCAGGGTGCGTCCTCCCCTCGTACATTACAGCCTAAAACTTAATCCTTCATCTCTTATCCCAAATTATTCTAATTGACCCGTATTTAACCCAAAATGATCCAATGCTAAATTTTGGCTATAGGGGATGCTCTTCAACCTATCAATATGTAGGCTGTTGACAGACTTAGCCATCTTCCACATGTAATAGATGATAATATTATAAGCTGGTATGATTGATGTTTCATTTCTTCAAGTAGTTCATTAAGGGGGAAAGTCTTCGTCCTTCCTGGTCTCAGGACGAGGCTTCCAATGCGTCCAACGAGGGTTTGATTTCCTCCGAAGGCTACACTCTAAAGTAACACAACCCATGCTCCCTGTTTGGACGAAAATGTTTTTCGCGGAAAAAGCCCAACATAACGGGCAAGCTCATCATCGGTCAAAAACAAGGTCTCTGTATCCCAACAAAATTATTCCTTTTTCTTTATAAATTCCGTTAAATCGAACCGAATAAAACTGAATCGAGTGATTTGGTTTTATTGGGTTAGGAGATTCGGGTTAGTTTAACTTTTTTTTAAAACTGCAATTATGTCGTTTGATTTCGGTTTAATATATTAACCGAACCAAACCGGACCGTGATTAAATAAAGCTTATCTTCAATCAATTGTGCGGCGATGTCTTAAATTATGTGAGGTTATTTAATAATAATAATAATTATTATTATTATTATTATATAAGAAATATTGGAGTGGTGTAACGATCTTTTGAAATAAGCGGGGTGTACTGATCTTTTAAAATTTACGTACAGAACAATCATGTTATATACTCGTCCTGTTTGACCTAGTTTTTTACATTGAATTCGTATACGGAGATTAAGAAAAAATGTAAATTAATAGTAAAAAATAAGAAAAGTGAATAAAGTGGTGGGAATAATTATTATTTAATATATAAAGTGGGCATAGTGGAGAAAAATAATGAATTTGTCTAATTTATATTATAAAAAATTATAATTTTATAAAAAAAATTGAAATGTAAAAAAAATGAGAATACCTCGTAAAAAAGATAATTATAAAGATACAAAGTGTTAGATATATTTGATAATGTCATGGCTAATATGATTTATGTTTAGTTTACAGATCTTACTTAAACAGGGTAAATCAGTACTTACTGGAAGTCAGGACTTAAGGATATCAATACTTATATTATCAGGAGATAATTATCAGAAGATGGATATCAGAACTTAAGTACTGAAGGACGATCAGATAAGGACAGCAGCTGGTTAAAGGAAAGAAGATCGAGATAAACACAAGAAGAGATATGCATGAAGAAGGAATTCTATGAAGAATAGAATACTTGGAAGAAAAGATATCTGATTGATATATTCTAGGAAGCAGAATTATATTCCATATCAATTAGCAATTATCTTGTAATTGTGTAGTATATAAACACATACATAGGGTTTACACTAAAAGTGTTATCATATTCGAGAAGATTAGTCATTGTAACCCTAGCAGCTCTCGTGACTGAGAGGTAACAGTTCCATACTGTAACAGAGTTTATTGTTTCAATAAAGTTTGTTTTCTGTTACTTGAGATATTAAAGTTCGATTTGATTGTACTTTATACTGTATTCACCCCCTCTACAGTGTGTGTGTGACCTAACAAGTGGTTTCAGAGCCTATCTATTAACGCACATACAGTTTAAGATCCAAACACAATCATGTCTGACACAGAAACTCCAACTAAGCCTACCAAAACTGAAGAATCTCCAAAGACACAAATTCAAAGTCGGTATGAGACCATCAGAGTTCCCATACTGAGACCATTTGAATATGCCATATGGAAGGTGAGGATGACCATGTTTCTGGAAGCTACAGATCCAGAATATCTTGATAGAATCAAGGAAGGACCTCACAAACCAACCAAGCTCCCTGTTGCAGTTGCAGGTGAAGCAGCAAAGACTGTACCAAAGGAGAAGAGTGATTATACTGCTGAAGATATCGCATCAATTGCTAAGGATGCTAAGGTACGACACTTACTGCATAGTGCCATTGATAATGTAATGTCAAACAGGGTAATTAACTGCAAGACTGCAAATGAGATATGGGATGCTCTGGAAACAAGGTGTCAGGGAACTGATACAATTAAGAAGAACAGGAAGACAATACTCACTTAAGAGTATGAACATTTTGACTCAAAGGCTAATGAGTCATTGACTGATTTATATGATAGATTTATCAAACTCTTGAATGATTTATCACTGGTTAATAAGGAGTATGATCTTGAAGATTCAAACCTTAAATTCCTGTTAGCTCTTTCTGAATGCTGGGATTTGAAGGCAACAACAATAAGAGGACAACTACAATCTTGATGAAACAACTCTTGATGAAATTTATGGAATGCTCAAGACCCATGAACTTGAGATGGAACAAAGAAGCAAGAGGAAAGGAGGAAAGTCAAGGACAGTTGCTCTTAAGGCTGAAGAAGAATCCCCCAAGGCAGCTACCTCAAGGAAAGACAAGGGTAAAGCTCTTTTCACAAAGTCTGATACTGAGTCATCAAGTTCTGAAAGTGATGATGACTCAGATTCTGAAAGCTTGCCTGAGACTGATGCTGATGAGGAGATGATGAAGCTGTGTACTCTTATGGTGAAAGGGATCACAAAGATTGCATACAGAAAGTTCAGGAAGGGAAAGAAGTTTTCCAGGAAAGGCACAAGTTCTGATAAGAAGAATTTCAGAAGATCTAAGGGCCGAGGAGGAAAGTCTGATAGAGGAGATTATACCAATGTCAAATGCTATAACTGTGGTGAGAAAGGCCACATATCTCCTGACTGAAAGAAAGTGAAGGGTGACAAAGGCAAGGCTCTTGTCACAAAGAAGAAAAGCTGGACAGACACCTCAGACTCTGAAAGTGAGGAGAATTATGCTTTGATGGCAAATGCTGATAAAGCAAGTTCTGAAAGCAGTTCTGAAGCTGCTGAATCAAAGGTACCTCAGACTACTTATGTGTTTCATATTGATGATATTAATGAGTTGAGAAGATATCTTAAAACCATGTTTGTTAGTTATAGAGATCAAACTTTAACATGTGAAAGATTAACTTCTGAAAATCTTGCTTTTAAGAAAAGAAATGATTTCTTAGAAAAAGAGTTAGTTATGTTCCATCAAACTCAGAAGGATAGTGTTATAGGGAGAATCTCGTATAACAGTGTTGTGGAGGTAAATGGGTGGAACAAAGATCAAGGACGGTGTTTAAGGGCGGAGGAAGGTTGTTTGGTGGTGGCTGAGCTTGTATGTTGACTCCTCAAGAAAGAATAGGGTTTGTTATTCTCTATCAAGTGTCGACTCATGTCTCATACAAGTGCCTACGTACCCTATTTATAGGGATCAAGCCTCACGTAGTTCTTGGGGAACACGTCACGTAGGCTAGGGTTAGGACTCTTCAGCCCGTGCAGCCCAAGCCCACGATAAAGTCAGGCCTTCAGCCAATTAGTCACGTAAATCTCGACCGGCTCCACACGCTTCCTATAATCTCACGGCATCTCCGTATCTCTTCCCATGATTATAGGAATAACCCGTGTCGGCCCCGAAATTTACGAGCAACTCAGTCATCTATGAGTCACTTTCCATGTCGAACACAGAGTCCTCTAATGCGAGCCGGCCTGGTCACCTCGGCCCGCACCGCCTTCCTTTTCACTTAATAAATACAATGTTACCTTTGATTTCATATTGATATGGGCTCATGAGCCCGGCCCGCGTGTGGGCATCTGAGCCCGGCCCGCATGTGGGCACCTGAGCCCAGCTCGCTTGAAGGTACTTGAGCCCACCTCGCGTGGGCATAACCGAACCCAGCTCGCATATAAGAGCATAGATGACAAATGGGAACCCACCTTACATGTGTGAGCCCAGCTAACGTATGTGGTCACGTGAGTCCAACTCACACACCATGAGCCCAATTCACCTGTCACGAGCCCGGCTCGCATGTCATGAGCCCAAGTCACATTGGTCCACGATTCTAGCCCACATATGATAGTCCAGCCATTCAATGCACCTAAGGGGACCTGTTTAGGGCCCATGACCGAAAGCGGGCATAACAACTACCCCAAAATTCCTGGTCACATCTGGAGGCTAGGAATTTTCCAGTCTTTCATGGCCTCGCAGATGCGAGCCTACCAGGCCGAACAAAACCGCCTCGCGCACCTCGTCTCGCACGCCTTTTATTTAACATTCATTTTGACAGCCGTTGGACAGCTGGCGTGGGGATCCGTGTCGTCATCTACGATGGTGACACGTGTCACCTCCCCTTTCTTTCTCCTATCCCCTATATATATGTGAGATTTGAATTCATTTCTCACATTTCCAAAAACACTTCCTGAATTGCTGCTCAATTTGGTCAAGGATTTACCACGGCGAAGATCATCATCTCAACAAGAACCGTCTACCGGCGGCGATATTCTCCCGGCACAGATTCATCTGGATCTTCATACACCTCTCCAACAGGTAATCTTTGATTCGAGCCCGTTTTCATTCACGCTTATTTATGTGCACCATGCGATCACACACCACATGTTCGATGCGAGCTCACACACACCCATAACATGCGATGCGAGCCCGTCTGCTCATTTAAATACTTAGGTGCGATCCCGTGTGAGATGTGAGGACACTTAGGTGCGACCCCATACTTGTTTTTGTTTTCTTTTTAGGGCCACACACTAATTTTCACCATCTTTTACAGATGTCGAGTGCGTCTTTAGCCCGTTCCTATGGATCGTCTCGCTCCTCTTCGAGCCCGGCTCGCACTTCTGCTAGCCCGGTTCGCTCTTCTGCCACTCCGTCTCCATTAAACCAATATCCACCCGAGCAGCGAGGCTCAAAGGACTTTCAACGTGAGCTGACTTCTCTTTCTGGCCGTCTCAGCCAACCTATTTCCCCTGGCTCTGCTATCACCCCTCAAGGGGCCCTAAACATTGCTAGAGTCGAGAACTCGATGCGAGCAGCTGGTTCCGGCTCGTTGGATATTCACCTTGACCCTAACCCTGAAGACTACACCAGGGAGAGGAATATTTATGATTAGAGAAAAAGACCCGTGGACATCTCCAATATACCAGCTTCCCTTGGGGTGGAAGAGCTACTAAACCGCGAGCCCGCTCCTTTGGACAAAGAGCGAGCTGATGAGATTCTAAGAGAGATGGCTGAAGAGAAGGCAGCCCGCCTGAGACAAGCTGCAGCTAATGACCTCGACCTCATTCACCTTGACTCAGAATCTACCGACAGTGACCTGGGGAGTGCATACTATGACACCAGAAAGAAAGGAAAAGAGCCTATAGCTGCTGAATACCCCATCTTGGGGCTCGAGGGTGAAGAGGACGGCTCGCACTGGTCCTATGACTCTCCTCAGAGCGAGGAGGTGGCAGATGTTATAAGTCAGTATATGATTTGTAACTATAACTACATCCCGGCGGCCTCTCCTGAGCCTTATGTGCCTCCTGCCCAGCCCGAGCTGGAGGGTGAAATTGTTTTTAAGAGGCAGATCATTCCTAATGGGGAGGAGAGCTCGACTGTCAACGAGGAGGTTAAGGTGCTCGCTTGCCGTGATCTATCTACCTCGTTGACTCAGAAACGTCTGGCCGAGCATATTGAGCAGTTCCAGCTCGAGGGCCATGTTGTCTTGCCCCTGCCTCATATGAGGTGCTACAGATTTAACCATCCAGAGAATGGAGGCAGGGTGCCTCGCATGGTCTTGTCTACCTTCCTTCTGAGGCTAGGCATCTCTTCTCCTCTTCATCCCTTCATCAAGGATGTCTGCGAGTACTACCAGCTCACGCCTTTGCAGATAAACCCGAATGGATACCGGGTCGCCCTCGCATTATACATCATTTACAGTAAATGTGGGTTTTCTCCTCTCACAGCGAGGCAGCTGGGCTACTTCCTTAATCTAAAGCATTCTCCAAATGACTTTGGATATTTCTACTTCTCTGTCTGGCCGTGCTTCAACAAGAAGAATCTCATTCACAACGGGCCGAGCAACTCAGGGAAGTGGAAGAGCCCCTATTTCTACATCCATGAGGTGCCTCGAGTCCAGACTCATTTTTATTACAATCCATGTAAGTCTTCCCTGGCCGCTCTTATTTTTTCTACCATAATTTCTTCTTTTAACAAGAAATGTTTTTTATCTCCAGCCACCCCACCTCGCACTGTCCTTGTGGGACAAGAAAAAATAAATGCAGACAGCCTGTTAGATCTTCCTAAGGTAAACAGGGATATTCGAAAGCTCATAACGACCTCGAACCTGGTCGCGTGTGGGTTTTTGAAAGAAGGAGTGAGGCTGGCTCCTTAAAAGAAGAAATCTAAGAAGAGAGCCAGAAAGGGTAAGAATATCAGGCCCGCATGTGCGGGTCTGTCTACTCGCGTGTGCGAGCTCATAGGCTCGCGTATTTACACTTCCTACATGCATCACTTCACATTGCACCTTAATTTTCCGCATTTTTTACCTGCTCGCATTACTTCTTTGCATTACATCTCGCTGTGACTAATCTTTTTCCTCATTGTTTTCTTTTTCAGAAATGGCCATCTCCCCTATCCCCTTCATGGAAGAGGCTGAGCAAGCTGCGACCTCGGGCCCAGTTCAGCCCGCGGCTGCGACTACAGTGGCTCGCTCTCAAGCTAACCTTCCGGCCCGCATGACTACTCTGACTGAGCATCTCAGGGGCTCGGGGCCTTCTCCTCGGCTAAAAAGGTATAGAGGCCATAAGGAGGGAAAAACTGGCGAGCCCGACCCAAAAAAGACTGTTCCATCTGATGCTCCTCTTTCCACCTCTTCTTCTACCAGCATGGTGGCGACCACATTCGGCCGGCTCGCTCAAGGTCACATCAGCGAGCCGGATGTAAAGGGTTGGTCTTCTTCTGCTCTCGAGGTCAACCAGGATGCATTGTCTAGAGCTGCGGCCGAAGTTTACTATCGTCAGCTGTCTAAGGCTCGAGAGATGCGAGCCCTCAGCCAGACCAACATAAAGCTCGAGTCTAAAGTCAAATCCCTTCAGAGTAAGGTCGCTGAGAACGGGCAAGAGAAGGTTACACTGGTGAACAACGATAACCAGAAGATAATTAACCTGAACGCTGCTCACGACCAGGCCCTAAGGGAGCAGAAGGAAGCTCAAGACCTGGCTGCTGAGGCATGGAAGAAGGAGAAGGATGCCCTCGAGGAGAGGGTGCTCGAGCTGAAGGGATCAGTCTCTGCCCTGACCGAGGGCCGTGAGGCCGCCCTTGCTGATGCTAGGAACCTGGGAGCCAGGAATTTTATGAAAGTCTTTATGAAGAAGGTTCCTGACTTCGATTGGGCGGCTCTGGGTGCGAGCACAGCGAGGCATGCTAAAAAGCTAAAGCTAGAGATGGAGAGGGATGCCCAAATTGCTGAGGAGGCTCGGCTCGCGGCCGAGCAGGCCCGGGTCGCTGGTGATGAAAATCGTGGGGGAGCAGAGGCTGATAACCCTTGATGTAATTTTAATTAGAACTAGACTTTTGACTGGGTAAGCGGGCACCCCTCTCACCTCGCGCTTGTATTTGAAATATTCTGCCTCAGGGCCTAACTTATTTAACTTTTGTTTGTATAAAATGTCAAGTCTTTTGTGCCCGCGTATGTCTTTATGGTGCTAGCTGGCTTTCTTTATTTTTGTGTTTTCTTATCACGCCTCTACTGACCAAAAGTTATCATAACTCTGGCCGCGTATGGCGAGTGTTACATTTTCACAGCGAGCCCAGCTAAACAGCTTGCACCTTTTATTCAACCGATCAAAATTTGTCAAAAAATGCTAACTGGAACAGGCTCGCACTAATTCATAAGTTTTGCACACGTTGTCGTATGGGCTCGCATGATGCGACCTTGACCATGTTTGGTGGAGGGCTGGGCCTCCTAGGTCGCATTTTGGGAGCCTGTGAGCCAGGGTATGGGCTCGCATCGCGTGCCCACCCCTCTTTTAAGCTTCATCTTTTATTTGCTTTATGCTCATATCTTTCAAGGCGGGTCGTGGCCCAGCTCGTTTCATGTTCTTGGCGTCAAGCGGGCCGGGGCCCAGCCTGATTTATGATTTTAACTTGTTAATAAAATAACTGTTCTGTCCTCGCATGGGTTTCCAAGGATGGGCTCCCCTGCTGGGTATTTAATCTATTAACAGAAGTTAAAATATCAAGTGCACAAATAGAGATCAATCGTTTATTTATAGATAATGGGAAGTGAAAGGAGTACATGCTTGTGGTCTCAGGGAGGCACCTATATGGCACTACCCCCCGAGACTTAGGAATATTTTAAGATAATACTAAGTCTGAAAAGAATAATATTACTGATAATACTTGCGAAGGTGTTCCGCGTTTCAGGCTCTTGGGATCAACTTGTCTTGCATATCATTGAGGTGGTAGGTTCCCTCCCAGAGCACCGACTTATCTTATAAGGGCCTTCCCAATTCGCTCCAAAGACTCCGTGACTCACCACCTTGGTGTTTGGCATGACCCGGCGCAGAACCAAATCTCCCATCTTGAAAGTTCGGGCTCGAACCTTACTGTTGTAATGCCTAGCTGTCCTCTGCTGATATGCCGCTATCCTGATCTGAGCATCTTCTCGAGTTACTTCGATCATATCCCAGTAGAGCCGATGATTGACCTCGTTTACCTCTGAGTCATAGTTGTCCCTTCGAAAAGATCCTGCTCCCACTTCAACGGGCACCATAGCTTCACACCCATACACCAGAGATAAAGGAGTCTCTCCACTTATGGTTCGGGGTGTATTGTTGTAAGACCATAGGACCTGGGCGAGCTCCTCTGGCCATGCTCCTTTCTTCTCTTCAAGCTTTGCCTTTAAGGTATGCTTAATGATTTTATTAACAGCCTCTGTCTGACCGTTACACTGGGGGTGGCAGACTGCGCTAAAGCTCTTCTGAATCCCCAGCTGCTCACAAAACTCTCGCATTTCCTTGCTATCAAATTGTTTCCCATTGTCAGATATCAGCTTATAAGGGATGCCATAACTAACATACAATAGCCCTGTATACAAACTCCCTGAGCTTTTTCGCTGTGATGGTGGCTAGGGGCTCGGCCTCTGCCCACTTAGTGAAATAGTCTACCACAACCACCGCATACTTGACGCCTCCCCTGGCCTTTGGGAGTTCCCCAATCAGATCAATTCCCCAGATGGAGAAGGGCCAGGGGCTCATGAGGGATGTGAGAGAGGCCACGGGGCTGTTGTAATAATTGGCATATCGCTGACACTTATCACAAGCTCGGGAGAATTCAAAGGCATCTTTTTTCAGCGTTGGCCAGTAGTAGCCTTGACGGAGGATTTTCTGAGCTAGAGAGCTACCCCCCCGAGTGATTACCACAAATGCCCTCGTGTACTTCCCTTAGGATGTAGTTGCATTCATCTCCATCTATGCATTTGAGGAGAGGCACACTGAACCCTCTTCTGTATAGAATCCCGTCGTATATCACATAGCGGCCTGCTTTGTATTTTATCCTCCTTGCCTCATTCTTTTCGTCCGGAAGTGAACCTTCTTTTATGTATGCTAGAATAGGTGTCATCCACGTGGGGCCGAGCTCATTACTGAGGCTGCCCACCTCGTGCTCGGGCACACTAGGTTGCCTCTGTATATCAAGGGGCACGGTCCCTAGCGAAGTGCTCTCGCGGCGTGAGCCGAGCTTAGCCAGCTCGTCTGCGCCTTCATTCTGCCCACGCGGGATTAGTTCCAGCCTCACCTCGTTGAACCTCGTGATTATCCTCTGTGCGCACTTTAGGTAAAGCTCTGTTCTCGGCCCTTTAGCTTGATACCCCTCGTTTATCTGATAGACCACAATCATGGAGTCACTAAACACATTCAAATTCTCGACCTTCATTTCCAAAGCTAGCTTGAGACCATTGATCAGGGCCTAATACTTGGCATCATTGTTGGTTGCATGAAAGGCCAGATGGGTCGCACGTCTGATCTTGTGCGCCTCTGGGCTGATTAGCTCAATTCCAGCTCCTGCTCCATCACCGTTAGAGGCTCCATCCACAAATAGGCTCCACCATGGGGCACTATTTTGTCTCTCTAGTCCAACTTTTTATGTGCTAGGTATAACAACAAGGGCTCCCGACTCCACTTCTTGATGTGGAGGAAATTCTAGCACAAAATCGGCCAGGGCTTGGCCTTTGATCGCAGTCCTTGGCTTATAATCCACCTCGAATTGGCCGAGCTCAACCGTCCACTTCAACATTCGACCAGAAGACTCTGGTTTATACATCACTTATCTGAGGGGGTAGGAGGTTCGCACTTCTATCTTGTGTGCCTGAAAATAGGGCCTGAGTTTTCGGGAGGCCGGGATCAGAGCATATGCTAGCTTTTCGAGGCTTGTGTATCGAGTCTCGGCATCGGCTAGCCTTTTACTCACATAATATACCGGGAGCTGGACACCATCCTCCTCTCGGGCTAATACCGCACTTATTTCAAAGTCGGAGACAGCCAAGTATAGGATCAAAGTTTCTCCTGCCTTTGGGTTGGACAACATTGGAGGGCTACTGAGATGCTTCTTTATGTTCTGAAAGGCTTCCTCACATTCTTCGGTCCACTTAAAATTCCTCCCCGCTCCTTTAATTGCTTTGAAGAACTCTTGGCATTTATCGGAGGATTTTGAGACGAAGCGGTTCAAGGCAGCCACTCATCCCGTTAAGCTTTGAACATCCTTCACCCGTCGAGGGGATCTCATCTCGAGTAGGGCTTGTATCTTGGCTGGGTTGGCCTCAATGCCTCTATGGTTGACAATAAATCCCAAAAACTTCCCCGATTCAGCCCCAAACACACATTTCTAGGGGTTGAGCTTCATTCTGTACTCCCTTAGGATCTGGAACATTTCTGTCAGGTGGCGGACATGATCCCTCGCTTCTTTCGACTTCACCAGCATGTCATCTATATAGGCCTCCATAGTCTTCCCCAATTGATGTTTGAACATCTTATTCACCAGCCTCTGATAGGTTGCCCCTGCATTAAGGAGCCCGAAGGGCATCCCGATGTAACAGTAAAGGCCCCGATCAGTAATAAAGGAGGTGTGCTCCTGATCTGGCTCATACATGGGGATTTGGTTATATCCTGAATAAGCATCCATAAAGTTAAGCAATGCGTGCCCAGCCGTGGAATCAACCAGCTGGTCGATTCGGGGTAGAGGAAAGCTGTCCTTCGGGCAAGCTTTATTCAGGTCGGTGAAGTCTACACATGTCCTCCACTTGCCATTGGGCTTCTTGACAAGCACGGGGTTGGCCAGCCACATGGGGTAGAAGGCTTCTCTCATAAGTCATGCCTCCATTAATCTATCCACTTCTTCTCTGAGGGCCTCTGCCCTCTCTCCACTAATCAGCCATCTCTTCTGCCTAACCCCCTTCTTTTTCGGGTCCAAGTTGAGTCGGTGGCACATGACATTTGGGTCAATCCCTATCATATCAAAGTGTGACCATGCAAAGACATCCAAATTCTCCCTTAGGAAGCGGGCTAGATCCTCTCTCAAATCGGGACTTAGGTTAGAGCATATTCTGAGTACCTTGGAGGGATCATTTGGGTCTACCAAGATCGGGATTGTGTCCTCTGCGGCCCCAGCCCTCTCGACCATTGGGGGCATTCTCGGGTCTAAATCTGCTCGAGCCTCGCTAGGTTTTCCCATTTCCGTGATTGTTAAACCTTCCGTATCCTTGAGCTCGGGCTGGTGACCTCGGGCCGGATTTATCAAGCATCAGAGGTTGCAGTTACAGTGCGAGTGATTCCGTTGGGCAGGTCCATAGTGATTGTTGTTTCTTCGCGTGCCCACTTCCCTCTCCTAAGTCTTGCAGCAATTTGTTCTGGGCTCTCTTCTTCATCACTTGCTTCCTCCACAATCCCCTCTTGTATCAACATGATGGGCTGAGAGGCTTCCATTAGCAAGGCCCCTGGGCGTGGTTCCACCTGAATTCCCATGTGCTCGAAGTAGTTATCGGGCAACTCCTCAATTGAAATCAAATTACAAGTCTCGTGGCCCTCGAGACGTATCCTTTTCCTGCCTTCTGCCTCTTCCATGGGGACGTCACACTCACCTGCTTCAGTTATCTCCCTTGAGACATTTCTTGACTCGGCCGCCTTGAGTGCCTGGTTGTAGCAGACCCTGGATTCGTATTGACAGCTCTTCAAGATGCCTACCCCCATGGGGGTTGGGAACTTTATTGTCATATGATGGATCGAGGTCACCATCCTCATCGCCCTCATAAGGGGTCTGCCCACTATAACATTGTAGGCACAAGGCTGGTCTACAACTGTAAACATAGCGATCTGGGTGGCCACATGAGGCTCATCTCCTATGGTCACCGGGAGCCGAATTGTCCCTTTCACTCCGATCGAGTTTCCCGTGAACCCGTACAGGTGCCCACCTGTTGAGGTCAATTCTCTATCCAATAATCCCAGTTTTTTGTAGGCATCATAAGTCAGAACATCAGCCGAGCTTCCGGTGTTCACCATTGCTCGGTGAACATTCACCGTCCCAATCTTCATTTTTATAACTAGGGCATCGGTATGAGGGTAATGAACCCATTTTGCATCGTTCTCCTTAAACACGATATCATCGGCCTCCCTTTCAAAGAGCTCTGGGGGCCTTTGGCTTAGATGGTTGACATTGGTGAGGGGCTTATCCTTTGCTTCCCGGGCATATATGTCCATTGCTTTCCGGCTGTCTCCACCAATGTGAGACTTGCCTAGAATAATATGAATACTACCAGCCCAAGGGACCCTTTCTTTGTCTCTGGGGGTGGAGGAGGGACAGTATGATAATCAGTCCTGTGCTTTCGAACCTCCTTGACAACCCACTCCGTAAGCTTCCCTTGTCTAATCAAAGTCTCGATCTCATCCTTTAGTTGTCTACAATCAGCTGTATCGTGTCCGGTGGCCTCATGGTATGCACAATACTTCGAAGTGTCTCTTTTATTGTAGTCTGTGAAAGGGGTTGCCTTCTTGAATACCCTAGTCTACCATAGGAGTGTGTGTCTACCATTTGCTTGTATAAGGCCTTCCCGAATCTTTGGCGGTCTCTTTGCCCCGGGTAAACTTTTTTGGGCTCGAACTGCGCCGATATGTCTTCCTCCTCTCGTCAGGGCTTGAGGATTGGTCCCTCTTGTCTCGATAGCTCTCGCTGATTTTCAGCTCTCTCATCGATTTCTCTACCCTCTTGAAGGGTTCAACTTGCTCATAGAACTCGACCAAGGGTCTCGGCTCACTCGCTTGGAGGCTCTTCCAAAATTTCGATCCTTCTTTCAACCCTGCTATCAAGAAATTTTTGATGGTTTCCTCACTGGCTCCTCTCACCTTGGGGACTTCGGCGTTGAACCGACGACAGTATTCTACCAGGGGGTCGCTGCCCGTTCTCTTCGAGCCTCTCTGATCCACGGGCTCTTTCTCTTCTCTCTCCTTCTTACAATTCTCCAATTTGAGCCTGAGGTCATGCTCGCTTAGTTTTTTACCCACTCGGTCTAGCACGCTAGTCGACCTTGCCTCAGATGAAGCTGGCTCCTGCCCCAATCTCATAGAGATCTGGCTGCCCCGCTCATCATGGCCTCGGGGTATATCTTTCTTTTCGTGCGATGTTTCTTTCTTCTGCTTGGTCTCGGTTGCCACGTCATCAAAATCGTGGATCAGCTTCTTCTGAGGGCCTTTGCCCTTCCAGCTACGCTGAGAGACCTTGAAGCGGCGCGCCTTACGCTTGGCGTTCCGGATCGAGCTTCTTTCTACCCTTGACATTCGGGCGTTGATCTGATTCATCTGATCGGCCAGCCCTTCGAGATACGTCATTACAGCTTGCCCGTCCACAGTTGCAGTTGGTGGAGGTGGCGCCTGATTCTCTGGGGGCGTGTGTTCGACCTCATTAGGGTTCTTCTTCTTGCCTCCGCTCCCTGGTGTCGCTGCTTACTTGCTTTCGTTGGTTATCTTTCTCCCTAAGATGAATCGCCCTCCTTCTAGCGCCAATTGTTATAGGGAGAATCTCGTATAACAGTGTTGTGGAGGTAAATGGGTGGAACAAAGATCAAGGACGGTGTTTAAGGGCGGAGGAAGGTTGTTTGGTGGTGGCTGAGCTTGTATGTTGACTCCTCAAGAAAGAATAGGGTTTGTTATTCTCTATCAAGTGTCGACTCATGTCTCATACAAGTGCCTACGTACCCTATTTATAGGGATCAAGCCTAACGTAGTTCTTGGGGAACAAGTCACGTAGGCTAGGGTTAGGACTCTTTAGCCCGTGCAGCCCAAGCCCACGATAAAGTCAGGCCTTCAGCCAATTAGTCACGTAAATCTCGACCGGCTCCACACGCTTCCTATAATCTCACGGCATCTCCGTATCTCTTCCCATGATTATAGGAATAACCCGTGTCGGCCCCGAAATTTACGAGCAACTCAGTCATCTATGAGTCACTTTCCATGTCGAACACAGAGTCCTCTAATGCGAGCCAGCCTGGTCACCTCGGTCGGCACTGCCTTCCTTTTCACTTAATAAATACAATGTTACCTTTGATTTCATATTGATATGGGCTCATGAGCCCGGCCCGCGTGTGGGCATCTGAGCCCGGCCCGCATGTGGGCACCTGAGCCCAGCTCGCTTGAAGGTACTTGAGCCCACCTCGCGTGGGCATCACCGAGCCCAGCTCGCATATAAGAGCATAGATGACAAATGGGAGCCCACCTTATATATGTGAGCCCAGCTCGCGTATGTGGTCACATGAGTCCAGCTCATACACCATGAGCCCAACTTACCTGTCACGAGCCCGGCTCGCATGTCATGAGCCCAAGTCACATTGGTCCACAATTCTAGCCCACATATGATAGTCCAACCATTCAATGCACCTAAGGGGACCTGTTTAGGGCCCATGACCGAAAGCGGGCATAACAGATAGAGATGATGCTTTTTATGTTAGGGATGAAGTGCTAAAAATTAATGAATCTCTAAAAACTGAGTTAGAAAAGGAAAGAGAGATTATCAGGACTTGGACTAACTCTGGCAGAATAACTCAAAATTTGCTAAGTAGTGAAAATTGGAAAGAGGGCTTAGGTTATGGAGAGGATAAGAATGATAAAGGAACTGTAGAAATTAAGCCTGTTGTTAAGCAAAAGCCAAAGTTAAAACCTGTTAAGTTTGTAACTGTAAAGTCTGATAATGAGAAATCAGAAGTTAAAGAGGGATTAACTACTGACAAACTTAAACAGGAAAAGACAGCAGAAGTAAACATAGGTTTAATGACTAAGAAGCAGCTTAAGCATAAGCTGAAAGGTGTTAAGAATGCAAATAAACTAAAATCACCTACGAAAAATAGGAATGAAAAGGAAGGTGTTAATAAAAGCAATGATTATAAGCCTGTTCCTAAAGCTCCTAAGAAAACGTGTCATAACTATGGAAGTTCTAACCATCTGACCTCTTTTTGCAGGAAGAATAAGAACATAAACTCCTTACCTTCAAAGTCAGGAGTTAAGAGTCGGTCTGTTAGATATAAGCCACAGAATCCTTGTTTTCATTGTGGTAGTTTATGGCATTCCATTTATACTTGTAAGGAATATCATAGTTTGTACTATGATTATTATCAAATAAAACCTTCTTTAAAGAAAGTTTATATTGTTCTTTCTAGTGTAAATTCTGATTCAAAGTCTGATAGTGTAAGTTCTGATAAGAAAAATGTTAACATAAACTCTGATGCTAAATCCGCTGCAAATGTTAACAAACTTGATAAGGCCAAAGGATCCAAGCAAGTTTGAGTCCTTAAAACTAATCATTAGTGGTCTTTGTGATTGCAGGGCAACAAGAAAAATATCCTAGTTTTGGACAGTGGATGTTCAGGACATATGATTGGAAATAAAGCCCTGCTATCAGACTTTGTAGAGAAAGCTGGCCCAAGTGTTTTTTATGGAGATGGCAACATTGGAAAAATATTGGGATATGACAATATCAATCTTGGGAATGTCATCATTAAAGAAGTAGCTCTGGTCTCAGGACTTAAACACAATCTGCTAAGTATAAGTCAAATCTGTGACAGAGGTTATCATGTTGATTTCTTTGAAGAACACTGTGAAGTTGTGAGTAAATCTAAAGGCAAAGTTGTTCTGAAAGGATACAGGCGTGGTAACATTTATGAAGCTAAGCTTTCAACAAGTACTGATGGTTCTGCAATCTGTCTGTTGAGTAGAGCATCAATTGAAGAAAGCTGGAATTGGCACAAGAAACTCTCTCATTTAAATTTCTACAATATAAATGAGTTGGTCAAGAAAGATCTTGTGAGAGGACTGCCAAAGTCAGTATTTGCTCCTGATGGCCTCTGTGATTCCTATCAGAAGGCCAAACAAAGAAAATCCTCATTCAAAAGCAAGACTGAATCATCAATTCTTGAGCCTTATCACCTTCTACATGTTGATCTATTTGGTCCAGTAAATGTCATGTCTATTGCAAAGAAGAAATATGCTATGGTCATAGTGGATGAGTTCACCAGATACACATGGGTATATTTCTTGCACACAAAAAGTGAAACTGCATCTATCTTGATTGATCATGTCAAACAACTGGATAAATTGGTCAAAGATTCTGTGAAAACCATAAGGAGTGATAATGGCACTGAGTTCAAGAATTTGATAAAAGAGTTCTGCAAAAACCATGAAATTAAACAGGAATTCTCTGCTCCTGGAACTCCACAGCAAAATGGAGTTGTTGAAAGGAAGAACTTGGAATCAGATCAGCAATTAGAGGATGCTGCTGAAGCCTCCATTGCTACTCATACTGTTGTTTTATCAGAAGATACTGATTCTGTAAGTTCTGATGCTGCAAATGCTGGAGATACTGGTGATGCTGCTCCAAATGCAGATGCTAATGAAGAGGTCCTTTAGGACATGCCCCTCAACAAACTGTTCTTAAATCTGAACTTGTTAAGAAGTTTGTTACAAGAGAAGCACCAGTGCCTTGGAGTGAAACTCCTGCAGGACAGGAGTGGACTAAGGAATGGAACTCAGTTACCTGTGCTCCTACTGCACAGCATCTGGCTGAGCACTTGACTAAAGCTGATGAAATGTTAAATACTGATGATTTCAAAACACAGCTTAGAGTCACTGCATTGAGTACTAAACATTTACAAGGTCTTCATTCAACTACTCATGCAGAGTTACATCACTTAAGGGAAGAACTAATGAAGCAAGAACAAGTTCAAAAGATTGATAAGAAAAAATTCTTCCAACCTACCTGTGACAGAGTTGCTTATATTGAGAAGACTCAAGAGAATCAACAAGCTCAAATTGATGATATTCTGAAAAATTAAGCTTCTCAGCAATCTCAACTTAATGAAATCCAAGCCTCAGTGGAATTGCTTGTCTCTCTTCTATTACCTGCTGATGCCAAAAAGGGGGAGAAAGTAATTAAGTCCAAATGCAAAACTGATAAGACACTGAAGGGGAAGGATGATGATAAGGATGACCAAGGAAACTCTGGAATGGGTAGAGGTTATAGTCAAGGTAGAGGTTTCTCATCAAGAAAAGCTGAAATCACAAGTCACAGGACAAGTTCTGATACTGGAAAAAGAATTAGTTCTGCTACTGGTAAAAGGATAAGTTCTGATGAACTTTTAGATCTTGATGAAGAAATGTCAAGACGGTTATTTCTTCAGGAAAATCCAGGAATGGACTTGGAGAGTTTAATGGAAGAAGAAGCCATACTTAAATCAGAAAAAGTCACATCTAAATCTGAAGCTTCTGGTAAAAAGACACTTCCAAAACTCAAAGGCATTGTGATAAAAGAAAGGACAAATACTGAAGCAACATTGGCTAAATCACAACCGCAGATAGATCCAAGATCCAAGGGTAAAGAAAAAGTTGGTGAACCTATCAAGGTTTATGTGCCTCCTGAGAATGAAGAAATTACTGATAAAGATGATGATCTTGCTCTGACTTCAAGAAAAGTTTTTAAGACAACCTCTGACATGGCTCAAGTTGTTCAGAGTCAAGAGACAGTAAGTTCTGATATTTCGAAGAAGCAAGTAACCTCTGACATAGCTCAAGTTAACTTGATATCAGAAGATAAATCAAAGACACACCTACCAGGATTCGCTAAAGCAAAACAGACTCAACCTTTGAAGACTGCTGCAAGTGGTTTTGAAGCAAGAGTAGTTACTGGAAAGGAAGCAAGAGATAAAACTGGATTGGGAAGTGCTGATGAAAGAAGAATACAGAACACTACCAATGATCCAACTTCCTTGAGTGAACCAGGTATTGGAGCAACTCCTAAGAGATTGAATCAAATGAAATCTGTACAAATGGTTTACCATACCTACTTGAAAGAACACATCTTGTTGTACTTCATGACATATGGTAGGGTTTATCATATAAGGCAAAATGCCATTCCATTGAAGTATTTTGAAGAATTGGAGCATGTACTATTCTTACTTCAAGTGAATGACAGATTGACAGGAAGTGCTGCAAACTATTTGAAGGATCAGATTCAGAGACAGAAAAGGCTTTATTCTATTAAGTCTGACAGCACATATGTTCCAAAGTACAGAGATCACAAGGGTGATATAGTTGAAATGAAGCCCAACACTGCTAAGATTATAACTACCTTTTTGGGTTACAGGGCTGTGGAATTCAATCTTGAGTCTGATAAGGCATATTTGATTAGACTGGATCAGGATATAAGAAAAGCAAAGATTAATGATCTCAGAGCTGCAATCTTTCAAATTGGTGAAGATACTGCAGAGCTTAAAGATATTAAAAGGAGGATGATTGATGAACTCAGATATGTCGAGAGATGTTTATTGAAGAACTATCTCAGAACAACTCCTGACATCAGAGAGATCAGAAGATGAAGCCAAGTCAAGATCTACAACTGATTAAATTCTGATATTTGTACAGACTTAAGCTATTATCAGAAGTTAAAGATTGGTAAAGCTTTAAGGACTGTAAGTTGTAGTTATCTAGTCTAATTCTCATGCATTTGTACTTAATATTTTTGACATTATCAAATTTCTGTTAAACTTGTATATTATGCTAATTTACAAGTTAGGGGAGATTGTTAGATATATTTGATTGTTAGATATATTTGATAATGTCATGGATAATATGATTTATGTTTAGTTTACAGATCTTACTTAAACAGGATAAATCAGTACTTACTGGAAGTCAGGACTTAAGGATATCAGTACTTATATTATCAGGAGATAATCATCAGAAGATGGATATCAGAACTTAAGTACTGAAGGACGATTAGATAAGGTCAGCAGCTGGTTAAAGGAAAGAAGATCGAGATAAACATAAGAAGAGATATGCATAAGAAGGAATTCTATGAAGAATAGAATACTTGGAAGAAAAGATATCTGATTGATATATTTTAGGAAGCAGAATTATATTCCATATCAATTAGCAATTATCTTGTAACTGTGTAGTATATAAACATAGACATAGGGTTTACACTAAAAGTGTTATCATATTCGAGAAGATTATTCATTGTAACCCTAGCAGCTCTCATGATATTTGTTCATCACTGAGAGGTAACAGTTCCATACTGTAACAGAGTTTATTGTTTTAATAAAGTTTGTTTTCTGTTACTTGAGATATTAAAGTTCGATTTGATTGTACTTTACACTGTATTCACCCCCTCTACAGTGTGTGTGTGACCTAACACAAAGGGAACCGAAAGAAGAGAGTAGTATTCATAAACTTTAAATTCTCTCCCTTCTCTTCATCAAAATGTTTGTTGATATGTTTTAAATCGAAGATTTCAGTGTCAGACCTCATTTGCCATTGTTAACTTTAACAATACTAACTTAAAACTCATGTGATGCACAGATCACACATGTTTTTTAATATCATATAGGTTTTTTAAGTCCAGATGTATAAGATAATTTTGTTTTAATTCGCATAATTATTATATATTATTTCTTTAGTTAGTCAAATTGTATTTTAATTTTAATTTTGTGTGTGCTTTGATCAATTGTATAATATATTTTTTCTGGAAGAATAATATATATTATTTTGTTTATCCTAGTTCGATAGCATAATTTCATAGCCGTATCAGTAGTATTTATTATTACGTTTTAGCCCGAGGCCCATTATATCAACCAAAGCCACTTAATTATATTTAGTTTGCTTAAATTGATTTTAACCAGAATTATCAATTAGAATAATATAAAACTCGATATAATAAATTTAAAATTGGTAGAAAAAATTAATCTCTTCTATATATAATAGGAGAACAAGGGTATAATTTCATGAGATTAAAAAGTCTCATTGAAAAGACTAAATTACCCCTGTTTTTAATATTTATATAAAAGATGTGGTTTATGGAAATCGAACTCAAGTTATTTCATCAACTATACAACCTATTACCACTACACTATATCGTCATATGTGCCTTTTATCATACACATAATATATAAGTGTTATTCCCGGTGAATTAACAATGAGATTTACAGAAGGGGGGGTTGAATGTAAATCTCAAAACTTTTTCAAGTTTTGAGCAATTTGTAAGACTAAGTGTTTGAGTGATCAAATGTGTGTGAATTGCTTGGAGCTGATGCAGACAAATATATATTCAAACACAAATGTAATGAACACAAAGAACTTAAAAACTTTTCTGGTGGATTTGTTGTTCCACCAGAGATGTGTTATTTCAGAAAATCTGTGATTCAAAATTAAATCACAGCTGCTTCCTAGTACAAACTAGATGATTTTCTCTCTTGATATTTCTAAACAACTCAGGGAAAATTCACATCTAATTACTAGCTACTACTTGGTTTATATAACACCAAGTTTACAAGTGAAGACAAAGATAAAGTACAATAAGACAATAGTTCTCCACTTGTTTCTGTTCCATTTTTATCTAGTGTAATATGGAATTATCTGTTGACTTTCCATTATGAACCAGACTAAAAACGGCTGCTTTTTCTGCTGTCCTGAAATAGGCTACCACATCTCTGTCAATCCATGTGCCTCTGTCAGCTTTGTTAACTGTCACTATCAACTGCTATGAGACTGAGCATCCGTTGAAGCTTTTATCCGTTGATGGCTTTATCCGTTGATGCTCTAGCAGTGCATCCGTTGAAGCTTTCATCCGTTGATGGCTTTATCCGTTGATGCTCTAGCAGTTGAAGCTTTATCCGTTGAAGCACTTATCCGTTGAAGCGTTAGAGACATCCGTTGAAGCTTAGTATCTTATCCGTTGAGGGTCTTTAATATCCGTTGACACTTCTTCACTTATACAAAATTACAAGGCATGAAATATTTACAATTAGCCCTCTTACTTGTACATCCATTAGTAGTCAACATGACTGATTATCTCCTAACAACATCTAAGAATTACAGCTTGAAACCAGAGAGTGAGATGTGCTACAATACCAAACTTATTGCTAAGTAAGGCTACTCCTTCAACGGATAGCCAAGATGGTCTTATCCGTTGAGGCTACAAACACTAGATTTCTACTAAAGTGTTTTGCTGAACTTATCATCAAACTAATACACATATTCCTAACAATCTCCCCCTATTTATGTCTACTAGAACTGTAGGCATAAATTTGGGTTTAGCTTGATGATAACAAAATACTTAACAAATATATAAACTGTAACAAAGCAGAAATTCAAAAGTGTTGCAAAAGTGTATATGCTGAGATGAAATTGAAGAAATACATTGTTTCCAATGGTGCTCCTTTAGCCTGAGCAAATTACTTTCTTTTCCTTTGATCCCTGGTTTTCTTTCCTAGCCTCCTGTCATTCTCCTCTATTTGAAGTTGAAGTTGTCTGTAGAATTCAGCTTCATCTTCTTCATTGATATCTAACTTAGATTGCATATCCTTGAGAGTTTCATTACTGGCAATCTTTAGCTGATCTTCAATTCTGAAAAATCTTCTGACTCCTTTGTTGTCTCTGAACTCCATCAACCAATGAGGTGATTTGTGAATTGTAATACCTCTCTCTGGAATGAGTAAAGTTCTAGGCAAAGCATTGGGCTCCCTCCAAGTTTTCCTTATGTTGGCAATCTTGTTGAGAATCTCAGTCCTGGCAGTTCTGGTAAAGCCAGAATCCTTATGTATGGCTGAGTAGACTGTAATTAAGGTAGTGTAGCCTTCATTCAGAATTCTGTGAAGAGGCCATGTTCTTTCCCCAGCTCCTTTGTATTTGAACACTAGTCTTTCTGGTAGCTGTCTGTAGGCAGCTATTCCCCTTACATCCTCCAGCTCATCCAGATAGAGTTCAATGTCTGAAAATTCTTTTATGTCACAGATGTGAACATAATCATCTTTAGAGTTTTGAGGTTTGGACTTAGGCTTCTGTGTGAATTTGATTGAGGCTTTAGAGGGTGTTGATTTGATTCTTCTTTTCTGCTTCTTTGATGGTGGAGAAGAGGTTAGGAAGGTGGGCAATTTGATGGTGTCCCAATCAATTGGTTCCTCCTTGGGAATGATTGTTTCACCATGAATGTTCATGAAGGGGTCAGGTACAATGGGTTCAGGAATAGAGGGTAGTGGTTTGGATATTGATTGGGTTTCTTCAGTCTTATCTACCTTCTTTCTCTTTGCATTGACCTTCTTTCTTTTCCCTTTCTGTCATTCTTCCTTACTTCTTTCCTCCATCTCAGTACCAACCATGTCCCCCATAGCTTCATCTTCACCTTTGTCTTCAATTTCTTTCTGATCTTCAGCCTGACTTGACTCTAGCTGTTTTTCAAGCTTTGCTTGTGCTCTTTTGTCAGCCTTTAGCTGTTTGGCTTCTTCCTTCAACCTTTTGGTTTCTTCCTTCTTGGCTATTGAGAATTTGGGATGTCCTTGCATCACACATATGCTCTTTCCCTCTCTGAAAATAATAGCCATGTTTCTCCTTACAGCCTCATCCATGGTCTCTTTGAGATATGCAATACTTCTTCCTAAAAGCTTGTCCTCATCTGCTTTTGGAAGAGGAAAATCCACCTCTTTTAGAGGATTCTTTGTAGAGTCCTTATTGGATCTGTTGTTGGGCTTGAGAACCATAGGTTGCAGATCTTTGGAAGAAGTTTCTCCATCCTTATGCCTCCCTACTGGCTTGAGTTCCATAATAATTGATTCCACTTTTGTGCTATGCTTCACAGATTGTGATTGAGAAGTTGTAGAACCAAATATTAGTTGCATCTTTTCATCAATCTTCTTCCTTTGCTCTTTGACTTGTAATTCAGCTGCTGCTATCTGGATTAGATCAATTCCATCTAGCTTTCCTTTGACTTGAATTGGTGGAGAAGTTGTGATGACAGGAACTAGCACTTGAGAAATCTGAACTGTTGTAGATGGCTCTCCTTCCCCTTCCCCTTTATTCTCCCCCTTTTTGTTATAATCAAGGGTAGGGGTCAAGCCTTGTGCTTGTGCCAGCTGCATGAGTAGATTTGTTTGAGTTTGTTGATTCTGAAGAATGGTGAGCATAGAGTCTTCAATGATTTGAACCCTATCTTCCAATCTAGCCAGCCTCTTGTCAGCATCAGAGGCCTTCCTTAGTCTCCCCAACAAATCTTGCATAGTACCATAGGGTATAACTGAATCCAATTTCTCAGCATTGTAGGATTTCAGATCAGCAATGTCCAGCTTGAGCTCATCCACACTTAGATTTTGCTGGTAATGCTGCAACTGCAAGAGATGCAGAGATTCCAGATGAGCTTGAAGATTTGCCTTGGTACCAGCATCCTGAGTCTCCTGAATGGCCTGCTGAATTGTCATGACTTGTTTGACCAAAGTGACACCAAACTCTCCTGGTGTTGATGGTTTTACCCATGCCCATGCAGGAAGATTAGGAACAGAACTTGGGCCTGCTACTCCCCCTAAGTTCATGCTCTCATTCAAAGAATTAGAGTCATCATCATTAGAATTTACTCCAAATTCTTCAGATGGCTCACCAGCTTGAGAAGGCAGCCTGTTGACAGCAGCTTTGTCTCTGAGAAGAGATTCTGAAGTGTGTACAATGTGTAGTGTTTGTTCTGCCTCCACATTGCCCTGTGCAGCCAATAATTGATAGGCTGTAACAGGGTGAGTAAAAGTGTCAGCATCCAAGGAAATGTTATCAATGACAGCTTTGTAGTGTTGCTGAAATTGTCTTCCCTTATCTGCATCATCCACTTTCATTAACTCACTAGCAATGACTGGATCCACCCTTATAGCTTCTGTACCTGCCTTTCTCTCAATTTCTCTCTTTTCTTGCATCAGAGGCTCCCCCTGGCTCACACACACCCTCACCTTCACCTTCTAAGGTGGCACTCCTCTCACTTACTTTTGCCATGCTGGAAGAAATAGCATGCATTTGGTGACTCTCAACCTCTCCTTTTGCCTGGGAGCAACCCAGCCTCTCACTCAAAAAATCACTCCCTTCCCTCAAGCCTAAAAGTGATTGTACAGTTGCCATGTCCTCTACAGTTGGAGTTGTTTCTGTTAAGTGTGTAGAGGCCATCAACGGATAGGGAGTATCCGTTGAAGTGGAAACTGATGGTATCAACGGATAACTGCTGTTAAGCTTATCCGTTGAAGAACAACCACTTGTCAACGGATGAGAGATATCCGTTGAAGAAGGAAATGATGTAGAGATAGAAAGTGATATAATTGTTGAATCTGTGTGGATTGATTTTAAGTGAGATGACACAGATTCTGCAACTACATCTGAAAGAATTGGCTGATGATCCAACAAATCATCTAAAAGATGATGATCACCAGGTTTTGAGTGGGGCTCCTCCCTGAGTTTTAATGAGGGAGAATCAGGAATTGATGTGAATATCATATCCACATCCAGAGAGGGTGTAGGAGAGTTTGAGGAATGGTGTGTGTCTATATTGAGAGAATGGGGCTGTGATTCCACATTTGCTGGAATCACATCAAGCTGAATTTGAGAAGGCACAGATACTGGTGGGTGTATCAGTGCTGTGTGTGTCCCTTGTGTGGAAACTAGGGTTTTGGCCTTCTTCTTCCTTGAAAAGGCTTGAATTAGTGAATGTTTAGCTTCAGTGTCCCTCCCTCTTTTGTTCTGTGTCCCTGGATGGGGACTATTTTCAATAGTTACATCCTTTTGGGAGGATGCAACTAGGGATGTGCTGGACTCCTTTTGAACCACTACAGTCTTTTGAGAGACTGTGGCTTGGCTGGTTTGGGTACCACTCACCTCTCCCACCTTATCCTGGGGGGCTTTTTGATGTTCACCCCTCCCCTCACCACTCACACCCTGTTCACTCCCTTCAGGGTTTATGATAGTTGTTATAACTGTTGTCTTTTGAGAAACAACAGAGGTAGGTTTCTTTGACTTGACTTTGGAGATTTTAGATTTGGTGGCTTTGGTAGGAGCCTGTTTGGACAATGACACAGGTTCCATAGCCACACTAGAAGGCAAGGAAACATTGGGGTTGGAAATAGTAGGAGTTATAGAAACATTTACCTCACTTACCTGTGGTGCATTCATGATTGGCAAGTATACCAATGGCACCTGGCTGTTGAGGTTCATTCTCAAAAGGTCTGCAAGGACCCTTTTCTCTTGTGCCCAGCATTTGAGTTTATTATTCTCATTGGATATAACCAAACCTTCAGCAACATGGTTAGCCAATAACATAAAGAATCTAGCAAAGTAGATGTTATGTGGTCTATTAGCTTTGTTACCTAATCTGGAACCTAATTCTAGCATAACACAGTTGCTAAAATTAAAGTACCTATCAGAAACTAGCATATAGAGCATATTAACAAGAGATGAAGTGATAGCTTCAAAATTGCTAATCTTCCCAGAGAAAACCTTAATAAAGGCATCTCCAAGAAAACTCCATTCTTTCCTAAGGCCTTTCCTTCTAATACTACCTAAACTAGCAGAATCAAAAGCATAGCCTATGGAATCTAGCATAGCAGAGACATCTTTATCAGTGTGTGGTGTCATGGCATTATTTTCAGGCAACTTAAAGCAAGATTGTAAATCATCACAATTAATGCAATAGTCCTTACCTTTGAGAGAGAAGGCAATAGTCATATCTGTGGAGTTGAACTCTGCAGTTGTCCAAATCTCCTCAATCACTTTACAGTAGATGGTTGGGGCTTCCAGCATTGTATAGCTCAGTTTGCAGTTCTTGATGAAGTCCATCATCGTGTGATAATCAGAATGGGCTTCCTTCTTTTCAACCAAGACTATGAAATTATTCTTTTCATAAACAAATCCTGTTTGAGACATAATTTTGACTACTGGTGCCATTGTTGTGAGTAGAAGTTGCAGAGAAGAACTTGAGAATTGAGAGAGAAAGAGAATGATAATTGCAAGAAAGCGTAAAGTGAAAATAAGAATTCAATTGGGCTTTTATACTTTCTTGAATTAAAACACAAATTAAAATAATTAAATGATACTTTTAAGTAAGTGAAAGTCGTTCAGGAATAAATGAAACTGTAGAAATTCTGAAAACTACCGTAAATACAAATACATACAACACTATATATCTGTATCAACGGTTGAGAAAAAGAATCAACGGCTGTGACTCACTAACGTGACACATCAACGGATAAGGTAAATAGTTATCCGTTGATGAACAACACTATTTTATCCGTTGAAGGATAAAATTACCGGAAATGTATTTGTCTTTCAACGGATAATGAATATCCGTTGATAGAACAATTTTGGCTTTCAACGGATAGGGAATATCCATTGATAGGATAAGTCTTGATTAAAGCCAACTTTGTTCTTGCAGCAAATTCATTTCAGGCTACTAGACAGATTACATAGATGACATAGATTATGAATAGTTAAGCATACCTAACTCACTTACTAATCTTGAGAATGTTGATTCATCAAGTGGCTTGGTAAATATGTCTGCAATCTGCTTTTCACTTGGAACAAAATGAAGTTCCACTGTACTTTCATCACATGTTCCCTAATGAAGTGGTACTTGATATCAATGTTCTTGGTTCTTGAGTGCTGCACTGGATTTTCAGTAATGGCAATGGCACTTGTGTTGTCACAAAATATTGGAATTTTGTCAAAAGTTATACCATAGTCAAATAACTGATTCCTCATCCACAGTATTTGTGCACAGCAACTACCAGCTGCAATGTATTCAGCTTCAGCTGTTGATGTGGAAACAGAATTCTGCTTCTTGCTGAACCATGATACAAGTTTGTTTCCTAGAAATTGACAGGTGCCTGTTGTGCTTTTCCTGTCTAATTTACAACCTGCATAATCTGCATCTGAGTAGCCAATTAGATCAAAACCAGACTCTCTAGGGTACCAAATTCCTAGATTTGGAGTCCCTTTGAGATATCTGAAAATTCTTTTAATAGCCACTAAGTGAGATTCTTTAGGGTCAGCTTGAAATCTAGCACAGAGACATGTAGAAAACATAATATCAGGTCTACTGGCAGTTAAATATAAAAGTGAGCCAACCATGCCTCTATAACTTGTAATATCCACAGACTTTTTAGCCTTGTTTAAATCAAGCTTGGTGGCAGTGGCCATGGGAGTTTTTGCAGGTGAACAATCCATTAAGTCAAACTTCTTTAAAAGATCATAAATATATTTGGTTTGACTAATGAAAATTCCACCACTAACTTGTTTAACTTGTAAACCAAGAAAGTAAGTTAGCTCTCCCATCATGCTCATTTCATATTTACTTTGCATTAATTTAGCAAACTTTTTACAAAGTTTATCATCTGTAGATCCAAATATAATATCATCTACATAAATTTGTACAAGTATCTTAGAGCCATTAACATTTCTAAAGAAGAGAGTTTTGTCAACAGTACCTCTTGTGAAGTGATTATCTAGAAGGAACTTTGATAAAGTCTCATACCAGGCTCTAGGTGCTTGCTTTAGTCCATAGAGTGCTTTCAACAAATAATACACATTGTCTGGAAAATTTGGATCTTCAAAACCTGGAGGTTGGCTTACATAAACTTCTTCCTCCAATTCCCCATTTAGAAATGCACTCTTGACATCCATCTGATAGACTTTGAAATTGGCATTAGCTGCATAGGCTAGAAAGATTCTGATGGCTTCAAGTCTTGCAACTGGAGCAAATATTTCATCAAAATCTATTCCCTCTTGTTGAGAATAGCCTTTGGCAACCAATCTGGCTTTATTCCTTATGACAATGCCATTTTCATCTATCTTGTTTCTGAATACCCATTTTATGTCAATAGAACTCTTGTTCTTTGGCTTGGGTACCAGCTTCCACACTTTGTTTCTCTCAAATTGGTTTAGCTCCTCTTGCATAGCTAAAATCCAATCTGGATCCAAAAGAGCTTCTTCCACTCGCTTAGGTTCCTCCTGTGATAGAAAGCTACTATACAAACATTCATCTTGAGTAGCCCTTCTAGTTTGTACTTTAGATGTAGCATCACCAATGATCAGTTCAAAAGGGTGATTCTTGGTCCATTTCCTTTGAGGTGGTAGATTAGCCCTTGATGAGGTTGCCTCGGTATTGTCATGATGTGAGATAGAATGTTGATTTGTTGAAACTCCCCCTGAGTTGCTGATCCTTTGAAAGGAATTGGGAGTTCTATCAACTAATGAGGTGAAGTGATTATCCGTTGACAGACTGTGATCAACGGATGCTTCGTTATGAACTTCAACGGATGATGCACTTTGTCTTTCAACGGATGCTGCATTGCTTCTTTCAACGGAAGCTGAATTTTGACTTTCAACGGATGCAGCATTATGTGCATTATCCAAAGGCAGACTCTGGTTTCTTCTTGAGATGCCTTCTTCATCATTCTCATCTTCACTATCATCACAATATATCTCAATATTGTCAAATTTGAGTCCTTCATGATGTCCCTCATCTGTTAGTCCATCAATCTTTTTATCATCAAACACAACATGTACAGATTCCATGACAATGTTGGTTCTTAGATTGTAGACCCTATATGATTTTCCAGCAGAATAACCAACAAATATTCCTTCATCAGCCTTTGCATCAAACTTTCCTTTGTGATCAGATTGATTCCTTAAGATGTAACATTTGCAACCAAAGACATGTAGAAAGTTTAAAGTTGGTTTTCTTCTCTTGAATAATTGATAGGGAGTCATGCATTTTGCTTGATTGATTAGAGAAATATTTTGAGTGTAACATGCACAGTTAACAGCCTCAGCCCAAAAATAAGTTGGGAGCTTTGACTCCTCAAGCATTGTCCTTGCAGCTTCAATTAGTGATCTGTTCTTCCTTTCCACCATACCATTTTGTTATGGAGTTCTTGGAGCTGAGAACTCATGCATGATCCCATTTACTCCACAGAACATCTTCATGGTTGAATTCTTGAACTCAGTTCCATTGTCACTCCTAATATTCCTTACTTTGAAATCAGGATGATTGTTGACTTGCTTGATATGATTGATGATGATTTCACTAGCTTCATCCTTTGATCCAAGAAAATAAACCCATGAAAACTTTGAGAAATCATCTACAATCACTAGGCAGTATCTTTTCTTTGAAATTGACAATACATTGACTGGTCCAAAAAGATCCATGTGTAGAAGTTGCAGTGGTTCATCAATTGCAGATTCAAGCTTCTTACTGAATGGTACTTTCTTTTGCTTTCCTTTCTGACAAGCATCACACAGTCCATCCCTTGTGAATTCCACTAGAGGCATTCCTCTAACTAAGTCCTTTTTGACTAAATCATTCATTGTCTTGAAATTCAAATGGGACAGCTTCTTGTGCCATAGCCAACTTTCAACTGGACTTGCTTTGCTGAGAAGACAAGTAATGGATTCTGCATCTGTAGAGTTGAAATCAGCTAAGTACACATTTCCTTTTCTAACTCCAGTTAGAACCACTTTATTGTCCTTTTTATTTGTGACAATACAGGCTTCAGAATTGAAGGAAATAGTATTCCCTCTGTCACATAGTTGACTGATGCTCAATAAATTGTGTTTGAGACCATCAACCAATGCAACTTCATCAATGATGACATTTTCTTTTGAAATCAAGCCATATCCCATAGTGAATCCATTGCTGTCATCTCCAAAGGTTATGCTAGGGCCAGCTCTCTCCTTAAATTCTGTGAGCAGGGTGAAATCTCCTGTCATGTGTCTTGAATAACCACTGTCCAAGTACCATAGATTCCTTCTTTGTCCCTGCACACAACAAAATCAATCAAGTTGATTTTGGTACCCAAGTTTCCTTGGGTCCAGCCTTGTTAGTCTTTTTTCTAGACTTCATTCCTCCTGCATCTTTTGACTTAGGTAACTTTGGGTCAACCTTGGTCTCAGAAGTGGTTGGTTGAAGTGTAGGGTTAGTCACAGAATCATTTAACACATTTGATTGAATTTGATAAGGCATAGGTTGTGCAAACATGTTATTCCATATAGGCATATTGTATGGCATTTGAGGCATACTAAATGCAGTAAAGTAAGGATTGTTAATGTATAGCATGTTTGCAAAATGTGCATGAGGATTCTGGTGAGACATAACAGGCATAGCATGCAGAGGTGACATAGACATGTTAGGCATGGAGGGATTTGAAGGCATGGGAGCATTTTTAACAGATTTGCAATTATCAGATAGGTGATTAACACTTTTACAATGTACATAGCTTTTTCTAGGAGCATACCTATCAGGTGTGTAATTGTTATATTTATTAATCCCTACCTTCCCATTTCTTTTAGATTTTCTTTTAATTTCCTTCTTATCCTCAACCAACTTAAGCCTATCTTTCAACTGATCTAAAGTCATGTGTCCTATATTCACCTTACTGACATCTCTGGATGTGCTAGCTCCTTCTTTGACAAAGTTCTTGAGAGTTGAATCATTCTTTTTATTTTTAAATGAACTTGCCTGTTTTAATTGATGAGTCTTCAACGGATGCTCCTTTTCTTCCTTCAACGGATAATTTTCATCATCCGTTGATTCAACATCCGTTGACAATCCATCAATTAATTCTAACTTCTTTTTGTTTTTCTTCCAGGCATCCTCACAGAATGATTCAATTCCCTGAACCTTGGCAATTTGAACACCAACATCCCTAGATATTTTCCAGGCCTTGATTACCTCTTGCTCACTTTCTAACTGTTTAGAAAGAATTTCTACTTTCTTAACAGCTTCTTCTAGTTCACTCTCGACAGTCAAGCATTTAAGTTTAATCTTTTCAAGCTCAATTACATGACTCTCTAACACAGCATTCCTATCACTTAAAAACACATTATTTTCTTTGATCCTAGTGTTTTCTTTAGCTAGTGATTTAAGAGAAACACGCAAATGATATAATTCATTGGACATATCATTTATGGCTTCATTGCATTCATGTTTAGAAAGCTGAGAGAGATCAGTAGTAATTACCTGGTTGCTTGATGAACTAGTTTCATTTTCATCAGAATTAGCCATCAGGGCTAGGTTGACATATTCCACATCATCATCTTCATTTACCCCATCTGCTGCCCAATCATCTTGAGTGAGAAAGGCTCTTTCCTTTTGTTTGAGCAAATCAAAATACTTCCTTTTGTAATCAACTTGCTCAAATTTCTTTTTCTCAGAATTTGGCTTCCTACACTCACTTGCAAAGTGTCCACTAATGCCACAGTTGTAACATTTGAACTTTGATTTGTCCACCATGTTTTTGTTTGGCTTAGTGAACTTTGTGTTTTTTCTGAACTTCATCTTTGCAAACCTCCTGGACAGAAAGGCCAGATGTTCATCAATATCATCAGATTCATCCTGACTGGAATTGTCTTCATCCTCAGCAACTTGCTCTTTACCCTTGCTTGATTCTGATTTGCTTGTGCCAATTTTGAGACTTGGCATTATCTTTTCCTCATTTCTGGCTTCAACCTTTTCACTGTCAGCTACAAGTGCAACTGATCCTCCTTTTCTCTTTCCCTTTTCCAACAGCTCATCTTGCTCCATCTCAAGTTCATAGGTCTTCAAATTTCCATATAATCTTTCAAGTGTGAAGTCCTTATAATCTTGAGAATTTCTTAGAGAAACAGTCATAGGCTTCCATTCCTTTGGTAGAGACCTTAGAAATTTTAGATTGGAGTCCTTGACTTGGTACACTCTCCCATACAGCTTTAATCCATTCAATAGTTTCTGAAATCTGTTGAATGTATCATTCAATGATTCTCCTTCTTCAAAGTGGAAATATTCATATTGTTGAATGAGAAGCTGCATTTTATTTTCTCTAACTTGCTCAGTGCCTTCACAGATAAGCTGCACAGTATCCCAAATTTCCTTAGCAGTTTGGCTATTGATGACATTGTCAAACATATCTTGATCCAGGCCATTAAACAAAATGTTCATGGCTTTCTTATCCTTGTGGACCTCTTCAATATCTTCAACAATCCATTCTGCCTTTGGCTTGGGAATAGACTGTCCAACAGCAACTGTAGCAGTAGCAGCTGTGGCCACCTTGTGTGGGATGTGAGGACCATTCTCAATGCAGTTGATGTAGCTTTCATCTTGAGAGAGAAGATGTAAATGCATCTTCACCTTCCAGTGATGATAGTTATCTCTTTCCAGGATTGGAATCTTTACACCAATATCCTTCTTACTCATGCTGTTAGCAGAATAGATCTTTAAACTCTTTGTATGTTAAGAGATTGCTCTAATACCAATTGTTATTCCCAGTGAATTAATAATGAGATTTACAGAAGGGGGGTTGAATGTAAATCTCAAAACTTTTTCAAGTTTTAAGCAATTTGTAAGACTAAGTGTTTGAGTGATCAAATGTGTGTGAATTGCTTGGAGCTGATGCAGACAGATATATATTCAAACACAAATGTAATGAACACAAAGAACTTAAAAACTTTTCTGGTGGATTTGTTGTTCCACCAGAGATGTGTTATTTCAGAAAATCTGTGATTCAAAATTAAATCACAGCTGCTTCCTAGTACAAACTAGATGATTTTCTCTCTTGATATTTCTAAACAGCTCAGGGAAAATTCACATCTAATTACTAGCTACTACTTGGTTTATATAACACCAAGTTTACAAGTGAAGACAAAGATAAAGTACAATAAGACAATAGTTCTCCACTTGTTTCTGTTCCATTTTTATCCAGTGTAATATGGAATTATCTGTTGACTTTCCATTATGAACCAGACTAAAAACGGATGCTTTTTCTGCTGTCCTGAAATAGGCTACCACATCTCTGTCAATCCATGTGCCTCTGTCAGCTTTGTTAACTGTCACTATCAACTGCTATGAGACTGAGCATCCGTTGAAGCTTTCATCCGTTGATGGCTTTATCCGTTGATGCTCTAGCAGTGCATCCGTTGAAGCTTTCATCCGTTGATGGCTTTATCCGTTGATGCTCTAGCAGTTGAAGCTTTATCCGTTGAAGCACTTATCCGTTGAAGCGTTAGAGACATCCGTTGAAGCTTAGTATCTTATCCGTTGAGGGTCTTTAATATCCGTTGACACTTCTTCACTTATACAAAATTACAAGGCATGAAATATTTACAATTAGCCCTCTTACTTGTACATCCATTAGTAGTCAACATGACTGATTATCTCCTAACAACATCTAAGAATTACAGCTTGAAACCAGAGAGTGAGATGTGCTACAATACCAAACTTATTGCTAAGTAAGGCTACTCCTTCAACGGATAGCCAAGATGGTCTTATCCGTTGAGGCTACAAACACTTAGATTTCTACTAAAGTGTTTTGCTGAACTTATCATCAAACTAATACACATATTCCTAACAATAAGTGTGCTAAATGAATATTTTATTTAAGTTTAAAGATATCTACTTGAATTCCGCAAAAAAAACATAGTTAGTTGAATATTTGTACAGTTAATTTTAAAGAATTGAATTCCAGATATAAAATTATGCATAGTACATAAATGGATTATTATCTTATTTATTAATTCATTTTTTAGTTTAAAAATATATCTCATATATTTTTAACATATTTTTTATTATAAAAAGTAATTAAACTGTACATATATAATTTTTAAAAAAAATATTAAAAATAGAATCGCTTACATATAAATAATTTATATTGGTATTACATATTTTGATAAGTTCGAATTATAATGAGTCAATGCATTTTAGAACTTGGTCCATTGTTCAAAAAATATTCGAAATTTGACTACATGACCCGGTCGAAAAACATCGTCACATTCTATGTTTAGTAAATTTAAATTACAAGCTAGGCGAGAATATCTTACCAATAATGTGAATTTTTTTAATATTTTATGTTAATATAAATTAATGTGTTTGAGGTCTTTATAGGATCAAGTCAATTGATTATTTATATTAAAATTACTAATTTCACTGGTAACGTATTATTATTTTTGAAATTTGTCCCGATTTTAAGAATATTTGAAATTTGAAATGAGATCTCAAGAGATTTGTTAAAACTACGATGATATATTAAATGGATTTATTTTTCATTTTTCACTTTAAAAAAACTAGCTTTTTATAAATAATTCTTTTAGATAGTAATATTCATTGATCGAGATAATATTTTATAAATATTTTGAATTATTTTAATATTTTGAATTATTCAAATAAAAGTTATATCTATACTATATTGTAGCATTTGATTCAATGTATTTTATATTATTTAAGGAAAAATATATATATATTGTTCAATAATTTGAAGGAATTAACAAGGTCAACTGATATTTATAAAACTTTATCGAGCTAAAATTTTTTAATTTTTGGAGAATAGTATAAAATGTTATCAAATTATTATATGAAGAAATATTAAAATCGTAATGAAAAAACTTAAAAACGATTTAAATAACGATATAATTACAACTTTTCTTTCGAATTCTTGATAAAAATCATGAATACCAATAATAAATCTAAAAAAGAAATAATTCATTTTTAAGTTACAACCATGATTGATACTCGGTTGCGTAAAAAATAGATATGGATTTTTTGACAGTGATAATGTGAATAACATATATAAATTATAGCAATTTATTTATTACATAATTTTAATTTTTGAATAATTATAAATGCATGTTATTTAAGTAATCAATTGTCTCACTATATGTTAATAATGATTATACATGTACATGAATTAGATATTTAGCATATAAATAATTAAAATCATCATAATTTACTAAGAGATGTAACATACAATAATTTACATGCTAACACACACATACATATAACTTAATTTTGCTTTGTTCATAATAATGTAAATAAAAAACTAACATTTTCCCATACATACATACGTTGAATTTCAAAAACTAATATATTTTATTAAAATCAACTTTAATATTAACAATAATGTAAATTTTATATTATTGTATATTATGATTGCAAGTCGGTTATGAATTTTTTATCTTTTTAAATTGAGTAACTTAATTGTAAGTTAGTAGTGAACTCAGTAATAATATAGAGCAGTACATAAAGTTTATTTAAATAAAATTTAATATTTTGGTCAACTCTGTATTCAACATATATGTTAATGTTTAGATTTTTTATTTGTAAATATACTAACGGCATTCTACAGATTAAGTTTGATCATTTCGTTTTAAACGTACACTTACTACCCTGTTTATTTTCATTTATTAAATATAAAATAACATGTAAGAAAAATATAATATAATAATAGTTGATGAGATATTCACTCCTAAAAGTGAGGAAGCATTCGAAACTCCTACCGTTATGGAGGGGACATAGAGCTTGTTGGAGAAATTTTGTATCTCAATTTCTTCAAAATTTGACTCAAGAACCTATATATGGTTATTGTTGGAGTTGCTCTAAAAACATTATAATTGCATGATGCATAAAAAAACTCTAGAAAATGACCCGTGCCTCGCACGGGTTATTATGCTAGTTTAAATTGGTAGAAGAAGTTGACTTTAATATCAATTATAGTAATATAGAGTTAAATATAAAATAAAATTTAAATTGGTGGAGGAAGCCGACTTTAATATTAATTAAAATTAGAATTGACTCACCAACATCAATTAAAATTAAAATAAATAGGTAAGGGTAAATAAGTAATTTCAGCAAGTACTAACCGACTGACTACCAAATTTTTAATATTTCGTCTATTATAATATAAGTATAGATAAGTATAGATAAGTATAGATAAATATTAAATATCAATGATATTTTAACCTCAAATTTATATTTATAATTTAGAATTGAATTTAAATACCTTGATAGTTTATTTTAAAAAAATAAAAATACGTTGAAGTAAGTACTAAACTATTGGTGCTCGTTTGAGAAATTTTAAAATAAATAAATTATGACTTAAAACTAGTTTTATAAAAAGCGGGAAGCGGACTTAATCGGGGTGACACCGTCTAGGAATTAACCAAATATTCGGAGATTAATCGAGTCATTAATCAGAACTAATTTAATATTATTTTTATTTATAGATAATATATATAATTATTTTATAATAGTGACTATAAATATATAACTATTATATATATTTATATAAATAAATTTAAATATGTAATATTATTAAAGTAAATATAATTCGTAAGATCTAACATATCAATTAAGTTCAATTTGAGATGAAAAAATAAAAAAAATTATTATATAACCATTCAAAATAGTAATTATGTATATGATAATATTATTTTTCTTAATTTTTTTATAAATTAATAGTTTTTTATTTTTCTTTTATATTTTAAATTTTTTTAATGAGGCTGATTTTTGACCGATTAACCCGATTTTTGACCGATTAATCCAATTTTTTCATTTTTGATCGATTTTTGCAAAAACCGATTTTGACCCGATTTTTGTCTAATCAGTTCGATTTGCTCCCGAACAACGATTAAGCACCTATTAATCGCCGACTTTTAAAATACGGCTTAAAATACATAAGTAACTTATAAGTGACAAGTAAATGAAAATATTTATAAGTTATATAGGTGTTTGGATAATTTTATTTATAAATTTAATTTTTTTTCACTTAAATAAAAAAAAACAAAAAAAAACTTTAATACAATCATTTTTATTTGTGAATTTTAAATTTAAGTACAAACATATATGTTAAAACTAAAGTTAATTGAAAAATAAAAAATCAAAATAAGCGGAGAAAACTACGTCATTAATAATATTTAATTTATCAATTTATAAATTATAAATTCTATTTTATTTATTATAAATAAAATCTTTAAATACTTATCAAAAAATATTTACGAACTTAGAAGTTAATTAGCGAGACAAGGGATCGTCAAACGGGCCCTCGTCACCTCTTGTAGTTCCTCATTTTTCTTCTCGCTCTCTTTTATTTTCTTAAGTACGAATTACGATAAGAAAAATATAAGGCGCCAATTTATTGGGCCGAATAGGGAATGAAGAAACAAAAGCCCAAATTGGGGGATGCAAGGGCTGTTGCCTGTAAGTGAATAGGAGAGAAACACTCTTTTTAAATTAAAAAAAAGGATTTTTTATAAATACCTAAATTACAGAAAATATTTGACAAAATACGGATCAACCTCGTATGCGACACATATGTAACCGTTTCAACCTCATATGCAACCCGTGTCGGTATTTTTGCAAATATTTATTTTTGCTAAATTCTTTAAAAGAAATGGTAAAACTAATCGTCACTTATAAATATCAAATTTAATATCATCAATATTATTTATATCCATGATTATAAAAGTCGGTCGATTTTTCATAAATTTTCGATAAATCACTCAAAAATTGGTCACAAAAATCGATTTGATCGATTTTCGATAATTTATCGATAAATTATCTGATTTTTTAAAAATTACCTAATAAATTATAAATCGATATCTCAATCAAATACTTCTGATTTCCGAAATCTACGATCATGCCAACGCCCGCGGCCAGCCCAGTAAAGAACGGGAAAGAAACACAGTAACTACGTATCCTAAAACTCGCCAACTTTTTTTGGAAAACGAAAATTACCTGCTCCATTAAAATTGTGTTAAAACTATACACACAAATCATACATTCAGTTGTATTTTATTATGAAAAAAATTAGTGGGGCCACCCAATCCAACTGCGGGGTCTTGTACAAAGGATGAAAATCAATGTAAACTGAGGAGGAGCACAATTGACCTTGCTTGTGGGCCACGAACTATGTATAATCGAGAGACTGGGGTTCCTAGACCCAATACACTGAATATTGACAACTACCACCAATCAGATGGGCATGAACCTAAATCAAATGGGGCTCCATTCGTTTTGAATTTTCAATGTCCGCTTTCTTATTTTAAGGATCACAACAAAAATATGTTTTTATTTTTAATTTTTTAATTATATGCAGTGTTTTAAAAATCCCGATTTAACCATTTAATCCCCGATTAATTTCCTACAAAGTATTAGACCGATTCGGTTTTTGAAATCTAATTAATTCTTACGATTTTTTTTATTGGAGTATATTTAATTATTTATTAAAACCAAATACTATATTAACTTAAATATAAATATGTATAGAAATTATGATATAATAAATATATATTTGTTAATAAATAACTAATATAATGATAATAATATATTAAATATGATTTAATATTGTAATACATCAAATTTTTACTCCGATTAATCCCCTATTTTCAGTTAATCTTAAATCAGTATCTCGATCGATCTTTCCCGATTACCGATTTTTACAACACTGGTTATATGTATGTAGCAGTGTTGTAGAAATCAGAAATCGTACATGATCGGTAGAGTTACGGATTTAGAATTATCGAGGATTAATCGGAAAGATTAATCTCATTAAAAATTGGATGTGTTATAATATTAAATTATAATAAATTATAATTATAATTATATTAGTTATTTATTAATTAATATATATTTATTATTTTATAATTTTAATAATTATTCATATTTAAATGAATATAGTATTTTAATTTTAATAAATAATTATATATACTCCAATAATGAAAATTTTGTAAAGATTAATGGAATTTCAAAAATTAAATCAACTAGGTACCTTATACAACCTCATACCACTACATCATATTGTCACATTGTCACATGTGCTTTTTATCATACACATAATATATAAGTGTGCTAAATGAAATAACTCGAGTTCGATTCCCACAAAGCACATCTTTTATATAAATATTAAAAAACAGAGGTAGTTTAGTTTTTTCGATGAGAACTCGATTTCCACAAACCACATCTTTTATATAAATATTAAAAAACAGGGGTAATTTAGTCTTTTCAATGAGACATTTTAATCTCATAAATATTATCCCCTTATTTTTCTATTATATATAAACTAGCATAATAACTCGTGCGAGACTCAGGTCATTTTCTAGATTTTTTTAATGCGTCATACAATTATAATGTTCTTAGTTGTTTTCTTATTTGTAAATATTGTACAGTGTCTAACATATATTAAATATAAGTTGATTTTTTATCAACATGTATTATTTCCATACAATACATTACCAAATTACACAACGTTTTTAATATAGCTCATTAAGCAAAACATATATATTCTTGTTTGTGCTGTACAATTTGTATTTAATAAATGAATATAAACAAGATAGTCGATGTACGTTTAAAATGAAATGATTAAACTTACTCTGTAGAATGTCGTCACTATATTTACAAAAAAGGCTAAAAATTAACATATATGTTCAATATAAAGTAGACCAAAAATTTTAAATTTTATTTCAATAAACTATATGTACTGCTAAGTTCACGACTAACTTACAATTAATTTACGCAATTTTAAAAGATAAAAAATGCATAACTGAAGTTAGAATGACTTGCAATCATAATATACAATAATGTAAAATTTACAATACTTTCAATATAAAAGTTGATTTTAATGAAAAATGTTACTTTTTGAAATTCAACGTATGTATGTATGAAATAATGTTTTTTTTTATTTATATTACTGTTAAAAAGGTTAGATTAAGTTATATGTGTATGTGTCAGCATGTAAATTATCATATGTTACATTTCATAATTTATGATGGTTTCAATTATTTATATGCTAAATATATGATTTATGTACATTTATATTCATTAATAATATTTACTAAGATAATTGATTACTTAAATAACATGCATTTATAATTATTCAAAAATTAAAATTATGTAATTAATAAATTGCAATAACTTATATATGGTATTCACATTATCGCTTGCAAACAATCCATAACTATTTTTGACCCAATCAAGTACCAGTCATGGTTGTAACATAAAATTAAATTATAAATTGTGAAGATTTATGATTGATATTCATTATTTTTTTCAAGAACTCGAAGGAAAAATTGTAATTATATCGTTATTTAAACTGTTTTTAAGTTTCTTTAATTACGACTCTAATATTTCTTCATATAATAATTTGATAACATTGTATACTATTCTCCTAAAATTATATATTTTCAATTCGATAAAGTTTTATAAGTATTAGTTGAACTGGTTAATTTCTTCAAATTATTGAACAATATATATATATATATTTATATTTTCCCTTTAAATAGTATAAAATATATTGAATAAAAGAATTTTTGCATAAATACCCAAGTTGCAGAAAATATTTGTAAAATACGGATCAACCTCATATGCGACCACATATGCAGCCGTTCAACCTCATATGCATTCAGATATACAACTTGTGTCCGTATTTTTATAAATATTTTCATAAAAAATAGTATTTTGATAAATTCCCTTAAATCAAATGCTACAATATAATATAGATATAACTTTTATTTGTATAATTTAAAATATTAAAATAATTCAAAATATTTGTTTAATATTTTCTTGATCAATGAATATTGTTTATCTAAAAGAATTCTTTTTAAAAGACTAGTTTTTTCAAGTGAAAAATGAAAAAAAAAGTTATATTTAATATATAATCGTAATTTTAATAAATCTCGTGAGATCTTATATCAAATTTCGATATTTTTAAAACCGGGACAACTCCCAAAAACAATTACACTACCAGTGAATTTAGTAATTTTAATACAAATAATCAATTGACTTGATCCTATCAAGACCTCAAATACATTAATTTATATTAAGATAAGATATTAAAATATTTCACATTATTGATAAGGTATTATCTGCGAGTTTGTAATTTAAATTTACTAAACGTAGAATATGACGATGTTTTTCGGCCGGGTCATGTAGTCAAATTTTGAGTATTTTTTTAACAATAAGCCAAGTTTTGATTTCAAATTCGAAATAAACTAAAATGCATTGACTCATTATAATTCGAACTTATCTAAATATGTAATAATAATATAGATTATTTACATATAAGCGATTATATTTTCAATATTTTTTTTAAAAAATTATATATATGTATTTAAATTACTTTTTATAATAAAAAATATGTTAAAATATAAAAGATATATTTTCAAACTAAAATATGATTAATAAATAAGATAATAATTTATTTATGTATTATGCCTAACTTTATATCTGGAATTAAGTTCTTTAAAATTAACTATTCAAATATTCAATTAACGATCCATTTTTTTGAAATTCAAGTAACTACCTTTAAAGTTAAATAAAATATACATTTATCACACTTACATATTATGTGTATGATAAAAAGCACATGTGACAATATGTTGTAGTTTTATGAGGTTGTATATGTGAATGAAATAACTTGGGTTCGATTCTCACAAACCACATATTTTATATAAATATTAAAAATATGGGTGTTTTAGTCTTTTCAATGAGACTTTTTAATCTCATTAAATTGTCCCATTGTTTTCCTATTATTAGTTGAACTGGTTAATTCCTTCAAATTATTGAACAATATATATATATATATATATATTTCCCTTTAAATAGTATAAAATGCATTTAATCAAAGAATTTTTGCATAAATACCCAAGTTGCAGAAAATATTTGCAAAATACAGATTTACCTCATATGCAACCGTTCAAACTCATATGCATTCACATATACAACTTGTGTCCGTATTTTTACAAATATTTTCATAAAAAATAGTATTTTGGTAAATTCCCTTGAATCAAATGCTACAATATAGTAAAGAATATAACTTTTATTTGTATAATTTAAAATATTAAAATAATTCAAAATATTTGTTTAATATTTTCTTGATCAATGAATATTGCTTATCTAAAATAATTCTTTTTAAAAGGCTAGTTTTTTTCAAGTGAAAAATGAAAAAAAGTTATATTTAATATATCATCGTAGTTTTAACAAATCTCGTGAGATCTTACATCAAATTTCGATATTTTTAAAACCGGGACAACTCCCAAAAACAATTACACTACCGGTGAATTTAGTAATTTTAATACAAATAATCAATTAACTTGATCCTATCAAGACATCAAATACATTAATTTATATTAAAATAAGATATTAAAATATTTCACATTATTGATAAGGTATTCTCTGCGAGTTTGTAATTTAAATTTACTAAATATAGAATGTGACGATATTTTTCGGCCGGGTCATGTAGTCAAATTTTGAGTATTTTTTTAACAATAAGCCAAGTTTTGATTTCAAATTCGAAATAAACTAAAATGCATTGACTCATTCTAATTCGAACTTATCTAAATATGTAATAATAATATAGATTATTTACATATAAGCGATTATATTTTCAATATTTTTTTTAAAAAATTATATATGTGTATTTTAATTACTTTTTATAATAAAAAACGTGTTAAAAATATAAAAGATATATTTTCAAACTAAAATATGATTAATAAATAAGATAATACCTAACTTTATATCTGAAATTAAGTTCTTTAAAATTAACTATTGAAATATTCAATTAACGATCCATTTTTTTGGAATTCAAGTAACTATCTTTAAAGTTAAATAAAATATATATTTAGCACACTTATATATTATGTGTATGATAAAAATCACATGTGACAATATGGTGTAGTTGTATGAGGTTGTATATGTGAATGAAATAACTTGGGTTTGATTCTCACAAATAACATATTTTATATAAAAATAGGGGTATTTTAATTTTTTTAATAAGACTTTTTAATCTTATCATCAAATTATCCATTGTTCTGGTAGGTGTTGTATTATTTTGGTGTGTTAGTTATCTTCGCTTATTATTGTTGTTTGCCTAATTTTTTTTAATAGAGAATGATAGTTCATAATTTGACACTGAACCGTCATGATTCATGAATAATCTTTGGTGTTGAGCTTATGAAATTAGTACTACCTTATTTGTATTATATTATTATTAAGGAAAAAAATGTAAAATAATTGGTTTCAACCTAATATACATACACCTTAATAAATATATAATCTTGTCACAAACATTGTTTTCTAGATATTTGTTTTAGAATTAAAAATGAATGAAGGAAAATATTTTAATTCTTTAAAATTACTTTTTGATCATGAATTTTAAAGTAAAGGAGAAGCACTATAAGAAAAAGAGAAAAAAATTATTTGTTCGGAAAATGTTCTTACTACTTTCTGTACCAAAAGTATAGAACCCATATTTTTCTTTATTTTCTATTTAAAATAACTCAAAACATATTCTTTGAATAATAAATAACTTAAATACCTTTTTTTGCTAAATAACTTAAATACCTCTTTACTTTAATTTTACACAGAGTACATACCTAAAGCACGTCATACATTCAAGGTCATATTTTATAGTTGGGAATTAATCAGGAGCCAACGTGGGTTGGGGGGCAGCCAGTCAACCCAAAGCAATAAAACATTGCGGGAGGAAGCAATGTTTCAATGCGGGTATTGACTTCCGCAATGTTTCATTGCGGGATGTCGCCATGCACAGGAAACATTGCGCACTCCGCAATGTTTCATTGTTGGGTAGACTCCCAGTTTTTAATGTCCAAACTGCCTCTCTCTTTAGTTTATTCTAATATTTAACTTATTTATATAAGTATAAAAATAATATTAATGTTCAACATTAATTAATTTTTTAAAATATGTTAACATTAAATATAAGTAGTAGTAATATTTTAAAATATTATCAATTTTAATAATAAATTTATCAATTTTATTTTTTTCTATACTTTTTCTTTAAATTATCGTATGAATAATTTTAGTTTAAAAAATAATATTATTAATTTTATACTTTTTAGTGAATTGAGTTATTTTAGTTTAAAAAATTTATCAACAGTCAAACTTATTTTTTGTGCAAAACTTATTTTATGTGCCAATATTTAATAAGAATTGACTGGTCACACACCGCAATGAAACAATGCGGCAGTTTGGACACCCCGCAATGCTTCATTGCGGCAATTTCAACAGTCAAATATTAATAAGAATTGACTGGTCAACAGAGCAGAAGCTTGACGGACACACCGCAATGAAACAATGCGGCAGTTTGGACACCCCGCAATGCTTCATTGCGGCTATTTCAACAGTCAAATGAATTTTTTCAGCAAAATTTTTTCTGTGCTAAATTTAATTTTGTGAATTTTAAAATTCAGATTTTCACCTATAAATAGTCCTGCCTCATCTCATTTTTTTCAACATTCTCTTCTCTATTTTCATTCTACATTTTCTCTTCAACATTATCTTCTCTAATTTCCGAAAAATGGTTTTCTACTATGATTATGACAATAATAAGGTAATTATCGATGATGTGGCTTATGACGGGCCCGAAGGAGAAGAAGACATGGCAATAGCTCTCCGCCGTATTCAAATGGCGCTTGAGCGCAAGAAAAAAAAATGAAGCTAAAGCGAAGGCGGAAAAGTCGAAGAAAAAGAAAGACGACGATAAGGGTGATAAAGGCGGTTCTTCCAACACCGTTAAAGTTTGATCATTCTCGTCGACATAAAATGTTATTATGTATTTTTTTTTGAAAAAATATTTGAATGTACTCCATTTATGTTTGAATGAAATAAATTATTTAATGTTTTATTTTTCTTGTACTTGTCCAATTTATTTTATCAAGTTTAAATTTTAATAAACAAATATAATGCTAAAATTTGAAAATGTGAAAAACTAAAAAAATGAAAATTTATCGAATTTTCGTTATCTATAAAAAATATAAAAATGGACACTTTACCTGGATTCTTTCGAAATAGAAAAGGACACACATGCTTCTAATTTCTCATGTCCACTAATAATCTCTCAATATCTAATTCTTTGTTTAGATAATTGCATGAGATAATTGATCCGACGTTGATATTATTATTAAGTTACTCTTATAAACATTTATATTTTCAAAATAAAATTTAACATATTAAATGAAATATAATAAGTCTAGAAACTATTTTTTATAATTATTTTTGATTAATTTTCTAATTTTAAAGAAAATAACAAAAATAAACAACCCAACCGCAATGTTTCATTGCGGTGGACACTTCTCCCCGCAATGAAACATTGCTGGGGTACTGTTATGGATTAAAAACTAATATATATAATTGCTGTATTTATTACTAAGATTCGGGAGCTCAAGGCCTTTAATGGCTGCTCTCGTGTTTCGTGGCTTAATCTGCCTTTACGAGATGCCTACGTATCTCTGTGAGTTAGAGAATCAAGCCAAAAAACGTAGTTCTGATTTGTGGGGTGAGACCCCTTATATAGATGTTGGTGGTCCTTGAATTGGACTTGGTATAGGAGACTTGGTGGGCAAGTCTCATAATTAGAATGGACTTTGGAGTCCTAGATAGTAGGAAACTGATTCCTTATCCTTTTAGGTCCCCTTGAGGCTTATCTATAAGGATTTATATCCTTATCAGGACTCTTCTCAACAGCTGATTTTTCCCCTATTAATTAATTACGAATTTAATTAATAATCAGGGCTTTTGGGCCTTTTTTATTCCACCAGGCCTGATCTGGTCCATCAGGCTTAACCTTTCTGGTCTGAATATCATACATCTTCTTATTGGGCCTAGCAGCCCATTAATTATAAAACCAGGACTTATTTATCCCTATCATTTGCCCCCCAACTTTTGGGAAACATTGATTAGGTTTCGCAGAAGTTAAATCTATTCGTTCCCTTACAGGGTTTCGTTTTTGCGTAAAGTGTGGAGCGACCTACACATTTACAACGAATCTTCCTTTTATTCAGAAATTATCTTAATTTCCAGGAATTTTTCCCTAATTTTCTGGGATTTTTCCCTAATTTCTGGGATTTATCCTTAATTTTCTGGATTTTTCCCTTAATTTCTGGGATTTATCCCTAATTTTCTGGATTTTTCCCTTAATTTCTGGGATTTATCCCTTAATTTCTGGGATTTATCCTTAATTTTCTGGATTTTTCCCTTAATTTCTGGGATTTATCCTAATTTTTCTGGATTTATTCCTTATTTCTGAAAATATTAACATTTTTCAGAAAATATTTAAGGAATTTCCTTATTTTTCTGGATTTTTCCCTTAATTTCTGGGATTTATCCTAATTTCTCTGGATTTTTCCCTTATTTCTGAAAATATTAACATTTTTCAGAAAATATTTAAGGAATTTCCTTATTTTTCTGGATTTTTCCCTTAATTTCTGGGATTTATCCTAATTTTTCTGGATTTATTCCTTATTTCTGAAGATATTAACATTTTTCAGAAAATATTTAAGGAATTTCCTTATTTTTTTTATTTTTTTTTTATATAAAATTCGACCAGGAATCCATTCGGCCAGGATCCTGGTCGAATTACCCTTCAGTGTGCCTTGGTCGACTGAATTTCGAGCAGGGTTTATTCGATCAGGAATCCTGGTCGATTTTCGGCCAGGATTTTCACCCTTATTTTTTTTTTTTTTTTTTTTTTTTTTTTTTTTTTTTTTGAGCAGAAAATTTTCGACTAGGAATTTTTCGAGCAGAAATTTTTCGACTAGGAATTTTTGCCTTCTTCGGTCAGGATCTTCGTTTTGACCGAATTAACCCTCGTTTGTTGCCCAGGTCGAAGCAATTTCGGGCAGGATCCATTCGACCAGGATCTTGCCTTGCTTTCTGGTCGAAAGTTCTTCTGTTTTGTTCATTCTCGATCAGAATTCTGACCATTTCGGTCAGGAACTAATATTTTGACCGAATTAACCATCGTTTGATGCCTTGGTCGAAGCAATTTCGGACTCCTGTATTTCGACCAGGATTTCCCCATGATTCCTGGTCGAATTGGGTCATATTTTTTATCCATTTTTTCCTGGATTTTATTTTTGGGCCACCTTCGTTTAGCTGGGCCTTCATTCTTCTGGCCCATTATGACTGGATTTTGTGTTATGGGCTGTTAGACTTAATTATCTGGGCCCTTTTCTGGGCTTTTTAAACATCTGGGCCCTTAGCTGGGCTTTATTTTTTTAGAATTGGGCCTCATTTCCGAGCCCAAATTCCAAACTCTTCTAATATCTTTCTGGATTCTTCCAAAATCTTGAAAAAACTCAAGTTTTTCTTTTGATTTTTTACTAAAATTCTCTTGAATTTTCTAGGAACTTCCAGAACCTTCCAACTTTGGGCCCATATGGGCTTTTTTGAGGCCCAAATCCCCTTCTTCTTGGCTATAAAGAGGTGGGATGAGAGTGTGATTCCTCACACCTCTCATTTCATTTCTTCAATCTTCCAACAAATTTCTTCTCATCCTTCCTCCAAATTTCTAGCCTTTCCTCTCTCAAATCCCTCCTTTAGTTTTCCAACCTCTCCTTCAGGCTTTTTCTAGCTTTCTAATGGCTGACAAGAATTCCGAGAGGGCGGCAAAGATAGCCTCGGCTTCAAAACGAGGTAAGGATATCGATATTCGTTCTTCGTATATGTCTTTGATCGATATGATTAACACTAGGGGGGATGAATATCCTTCCACTGCACATCTCGACTCCTTTAATCACTGTAATACTTGGCATAACATAGATTTCAATAAACTAAATGCTCGTTATAACGTCCCTCCTCCCTTTAGACTAGTTCCAGTCTCTGGTGGTGACCGTACTTGCCACTGGAGGCCTGATACTCTCTTCATCTACACCGACGCCCTTAATGCTGGGCTTAGGTTCCCTTTTCATCCTTTTATCCCTCATCTTTTGGCTGACTTACAAATTAACCCGTGTCAGCTTCCTCCAAACGCCTGGAGGAATATTCTATGTTTTATGGTTTGTTGTCTTAGGGAGGGCTTTCCTCTTTCTGTAGCCGTTTTTAGGAAAGTCTTTCAATGTTACAATAGTTCTTCCAATATTTGTGGCTGGGTTTATGTCAAACAAAGGCCCAAAAGCAAACATATCTTTAACAGCGCCTCTATTCCGGATAATAATCCAAATTGGAGGAATAGTTTCGTCGGGTTACGTTGGGAGAATGGCGATTGGGGCACGCTCTTTCGATCTTCCTTCGGGAAGGTCAGTGATGGTAGCCTCAAATCCATTCACTTAACTCCTGAAGAAACTATCATTTATAATGGGCTCACTCAGGATGATGGCACCACCACCAGCTGGACTCTTTTAGAAGAGTTTTCCTTGATTCATGTGGGACTATCCTCTGTTTCTCAACAGGGTATTTCTCTTCCCTTCTCAATTTTTCTTTATTTCACGCATTATTAACATCACTTATTTTGTCTTTTGCTTTGTTTCAGCTGCTAAGGAGATTAACGAGGACAATGTCCCCTTGGTCGAGGAAACAGCTAGGATGAAGAAAGCTCGGTTAGCAGGCCTAGACACCCGAGGAAAGGCGACAGAGCCTATCTTCTTGAGAAAGCACAAGGAGCCCATGGGGGAGGCTTCAACTGAAGGAGCTGAGGGCCATAATGCTCCTATCACTGCTGCTGCCCCTGCTGCTGCTGCTACAGGCGCCTTTCAGCCTCTCTGGGGATTCCGCCGAGGGGATACCGTGGTAGGTTCCACGAAGCATGCTTGGGATTGGTCCTACCATAGCGTGACTCCAAAGGACTTTACTGATGTGGTGGCCACCCCTGACCTTGAGAGGATTAAGCTCATGGGAGCCCAATCTCTGGCTTCGGTATGCCTTCTCTTTTTTAAACTTATTTCTCGTTCTTGTAGCACTTTCTTGCCTTATACTTTGTTAATTGTTTTGTTTCAGTCTAACGCCTACTTTCAAGGCGCTGTGAGGCAAGCCGAATCATGGAAGCGGGCTTCTGATAAGGCCGATAATGCCCTCAGGAGGCAGCAGAAGAAGTATGCTACCCTGGAGAAGAAGCTCAAGCGCAAGGAGGAAGAACTCGGAGAGTCTAACGCCGAGCTGGTGGTACTTCGGGCGGATAAGGATAAGGCTATAGACAACTATCTGGACTCAGAGGAGTTTGCCCAATCCATGAGGATTAGGGATGATTCAGTCTTTCCCGAGTTTTTTAGGACTGGTTGGGACACGGCCCTTGGGACCGTGAACGAGGCTTGTCCTGATATTAACCCGGCGGACTACATCTGCCCTGACGATGAGGCTTTGCTACAGAGGTTTCGTACCCGAGTAGTTGTCTCGGATCATGTTCCTCAGGATCCACTTCTTCCTCCTCCCGAGTCTTCTTCCAGACCTGCTGAGGATGACAGCTCTTCCTCCTCCGAGACGACGGAGACATCTAGCGAGAGCGGAGAAGACGATGATATGGACGCCGAGGGCACCTCAGCTCCTTAGAGCTTTTTCAGCCTTGCATGGCTTGTCTTATTGTATTGACTTAATTGTATTCAAAACTTATTACCCTTCGGGGCTTATGTTTTATATGTTGTTTTTCTTGCCTCTTTCTGTTTAATATGCATTTGAGCCTTAAACATCCTTGAATTGAAATAATTTCAAACTCTTTAGTATGAAGTCTGGTTTTTTAAAACCTTACATAGCATGGGTTCGACCCTAATCAATAATAACTAGACAATGTGAATTCTACTGAAATATAAAATCCTACGCAAGCAAAGCTTCCAGGTGCTTTTAAACCTACTTGTCACAATGACAAGTGAGAATCGTACTTCGCCTATCTTACACGTAGTAAACCTTCAGGTTTTGTGCGTGCCAGGTCCTCGGGACTTCAAAACCATCCATAGTCTCGAGCTTGTAGGTTCCTCTACCTTGAACGCTCTTGACTCTGTACGGCCCTTCCCAATTTGGGGCAAGCTTCCCTTTTTGTCCAACACCAGATGCTTCTATCTTCCTCAAGACTAGATCGCCTTGTTTAAAAAACCTTTCCTTAACCCTTAGGTTGTAGTAGAATGAAGCTTTTTTCTGATATTCTACTATTTTTGCATGTGCTTTATCTCGCACTTCATCAATTAAATCCAGGGCTAATCTCTGCCCTTCCTCATTTTCTTTCTCATCGAAAGCCTGAATCCTTGGAGAGGAATGTGATATCTCCACGGGAACCACTGCTTCCGCCCCATATGCCAACATGAAAGGAGTTGCATCCGTCGTGACTCTACAGGTAGTCCTATAGGCCCATAATATGGGAAGTATCTCATCTACCCAATTATTTCTCGACTTTTCGATCCTCTTCTTTAGTCCATCCAGGATTATCCGATTTGCTACCTCCGCTTGCCCATTGGCTTGCGGGTGAGCCACAGAGGTGAACCGCAACTCAATTTCATTTTCTTCGCAATACTTCTTGAATTCCTCATTGTTGAATTGTGTTCCATTGTCAGTGACGAGGATACGGGGAATTCCATATCGGCACATAATGTTTTCCCACAGGAATTGTGCAACTTGCTTAGTTGTGATTTTGGCCAAAGGTTTGGCTTCAATCCACTTGGTGAAATAATCAATGGCTACAATCAGAAACTTCCTTTGTGCCGTGGCCATAGGAAAAGGCCCTAGAATATCCATCCCCCACATTGCAAAGGGAATAGGCGAGTTGATAGAGGTCAGCATCTCGGGGGGTTGTCTAACAACTGGTGCATGCTTCTGACAGCGATCACACTTCTTCACATATTCTTTGGCCTCAGCCATCATTTCTGGCCAATAGAAGCCTAAACGGGTTATCTTATGAGCTAAGGCCCTGCCCCCCAAGTGTTGTCCACAAATACCTTCATGCACTTCCTCAAGAGCCAATCGTGCCTCATCGGGCCTGAGACACCTTAAGTAAGGAACCACGAAAGATCTTTTATACAGAATCCCATCTATCAAAGAGTACCTTAGTGCTCGAACAGTTAACCTTCGTGCTTCAGTTGCATCACTCGGCAACCAACCGGTCTGAATGTGAGCCTTGATGGGATCAATCCATGACGTCCCCAAGCCTATGGGAGCCACTAGCTTAACATCTATGCTCCGTGTCTTCAAAACACGGAAGTACACACTTCCTGAACTTTCTTCAATCTCAGACGAAGCGAACTTTGATAGCGCATCCGCCTTAACGTTTTCTTCCCTTGGAATGTGTTCAACATGGCATTCATTAAATTGGGTCATCACAGCCCTTACTAGGCGGACATACTTAGCCATCGTATCATCCCTTGCCTCAAATTCTCCCTTTACCTGGGATATGATCAGCTTCGAGTCTCCACGGACCTTTAAGTTTTTGACTCTAAGTGTCCCAGCTAGACCAAGGCCAGCTATCAGGGCTTCATACTCTGCTTCATTGTTCGTGGTTGGAAAATCTAACTTCATAGCATACTCAATTAAGAACCCATCAGGGCTTTGCAAAACCAATCCTGCTCCACTGGAATTTGTTTTTGATGCTCCATCAAAATAGAGAACCCAATACTCTTTATCATCCTTCTCCTTGCTTTCATTATCAACTCCCTTGTCTTGAGTTATGGTATCTTCCTGCCCCCCGACTTCTTGGTTGGGTATGGTACATTCCACCACGAAGTCAGCTAGTGCCTGGGCTTTTATCGCCGTTCGCGGCTTATACTTGAGATCGAACTCTCCCAGCTCTATTGCCCACTTAATCAATCTCCCACTTGCCTTGGGACTATGAATAATGTTTCTCAGGGGTTGATTCGTTAGCACCTCAATCTGGTGAGCCTGAAAATAAGGACGCAGCTTTCTCGAAGCCATCACCAAGGCTAGAGCGAATTTCTCAATAGTTGAATAATTCAACTCAGCACCATGCAAAATTTTGCTGACATAGTATACGGGTTTCTGGACTTTCAGTTCCTCCTTAACCAACACCGCGCTCAAGGCGCTCTCTGAAACAGCCAAGTACAGAAATAAAACTTCATTCAGAACTGGCTTGGCCAACAACGGGGCCTGGCCCATATACTTCTTTAACTCTTCAAACGCCTTCTGATTTTCCTCACTCCATACAAAGTCTTTGATGTTCTTTAGTGACTTGAAGAATGACAAGCACTTGTCTCCTGACTTGGAGATGAATCGTCCTAGCGCAGCAACTCTTCCTGTGAGTTTCTGAACATCCTTGACAGTTTTTGGGGGTTCCATGTCCAGGATTGCCTTTATTTTATCGGGGTTAGCCTCAATTCCTCTCTTTGAGACCATCAATCCCAAGAATTTTCCAGATCCTACTCCGAAAGCACATTTCGTAGGATTCAACATCATCTTGTGGTACCTTAGGACCTCAAAAGCTTCCCTTAAATGGGCTATATGATCAGTCTTTGCTAGACTCTTGACTAACATGTCATCAACATAGACTTCCATAGTCTTACCAATAAGATCCTTAAAAATTCTATTCACCAACCTTTGATAGGTGGCTCCTGCATTCTTGAGACCAAATGCCATAACAAGATAACAATAAACACCGAAGTCAGTGATAAATGATACCTTTGGAATGTCATCCTTATGCATTTTGATCTGGTTGTATCCGCTAAATCCATCCATGAAACTCAGCATCTCATGTCCAGCGGTGGCATCAATCAAAGTATCAATTCTAGGCAGCGGAAAACAGTCTTTGGGGCATGCATCATTCAGATCGGTGAAGTCTATACACATCCTCCACTTTCCATTAGCCTTCTTCACCATTACAGGGTTTGCTAACCACTCCGGAAATTGAATCTCCTCAATGAAACCAGCCTCTAAGAGCTTTTCCACTTCCTGCTTTATAGCCTCTTGTCTTTCCGGGGCAAAATTTCTCTTCTTTTGTTTCACTGTCTTCCGGCTTGGATCCACGTTTAACTTGTGGGTAATTAACCCCGGGTCTATGCCTGGCATATCAGCTGCTGACCATGCAAACACATCACTATTTTCTTGCAAAAATTTCACTAACTTCCCTCTAAGGGGCTCCTCTAATGTAGCTCCAATGAAAGTCATCCTCTCAGAATTCTTGGGATCTAAAGGAACCGAAACCAATTCTTCTGCTGGCCTTCCTCTATTCTCATCATTTTCTCGAACATCCATATCTTCAATAGGAAGAACCTGCCCCCCGACTCCATCTGCCCTCAAGGAGGCCACATAACAGCTTCTAGCCATTTTTTGATCTCCCCTCTCTTCTCCAATCCCATTTCGGGTGGGGAACTTCATGACTGAATGGTAGGAGGAGGGGACTGCCTTGAAGGCATGTATCCCTGTCCTCCCCATGATAGCATTATAAGTTGAACTAGCCTTTACCACCACAAAATCCAGCATCTGCGTTGCTTGCCTTGGCTCCGTACCTATGGTGGTTGGTAATTTAATTATCCCTTCCACAGGACATTCTACTCCAGCAAATCCATATATCGGCATGTCGGTTGGTGTCAACTGGGAGTCGTTATACCCCATCCTTAGAAAGGTGTCGTGGAGCAAGATATCCACAGAAGCACCATTATCCACAAGGACCCTCTTAACCGGGCTATTTCCAATTATCGGTGTTATGACCAGCGGGTCGTCATGGGGAAACTTCACACCCTCTAGGTCGGAATCATCAAAAGCCAATGTTACTTCTGTCCTGGCCCTCTTCGGGGCTTCTCCAACAATATGCATAACCTCTCTAGTATATGCCTTTCTGGAATTTTTGGACAATCCAGCAGCAGTTGGACCTCCAAAGATTGTGTTTATCACAGGCCCTCGAGGTCTCGGCCCTCCATAAATGGTGTTTATAACTGGTCCTCTAGGTTGGGGATTCCGCCCCTGATCATCTTGGTCCCTCCTACGATCTTCAAAGTTCTTCCTTCCATTATTGTTTCTGTCTCCTCCATCTCCAGTATACTTGTTCAGCCTTCCTTTCCGAATCAAAAACTCAATTTCATCTTTCAACTGTCTACACTCATCGGTGTCATGGCCAACATCTTTGTGAAACCTGCAATACTTGCCCTTATCTAGCTTGGCGGGATCAGCCTTCAAGGGCTTAGGCCAGCGAATATCTCTGTCTTTCTCAATCTCCATCAAAATCTGACTTCTGGGGGCGTTCAGCTTAGCGTATTCAGTGAACTTTTGCCCAGGTCCTCCCTTCTTGGGGGTTGAATCAGGGTTTTGTTCAGTTCTAGGATACTTATCCTTAGCGATATACTCCAAATCAGTTTTTCGTTTCTTGCCTCCAGTGGGCTCATTACTTACTACGGTCTTCCTCATACTCTCTTCAACCTTGATATACTTCCCTGCCCTCTCTTGGAGCTGCAACATGCTCTCAGGGGGTCGTTTGGCCAAAGACATCTTGAAAAACTCATCCCTAGTTCCTTGTTGCAGTGCTATCATGGCTACCTTATCATCAAGGTCTGGGACTTTTAAAGCCTCCTTTGTAAAACGATTTAGGTAATCTCTTAAGGATTCTTTAGCTCCCTGCACAAGACTCATAAGAGATGCTGAACTTTTCTCATGGACTCTTCCACTGATGAATTGCTTAATAAAAGCCTGACTTAATTCTCTGAATGATCCAATAGAATTTGGGGGTAGGCGACTGTACCATCTTTGAGCCATACCCGACAGGGTTTGAGGGAAGGCCCGACATTTTATAGCATCATTCACGGGTTGCAGCAGCAGTGCATTAGAGAATGTCCTAACATGATTAGCGGGGTCTCCCGTGCCATCATAGGCTTTGATAGTGGGCATCTTAAATTTTCTTGAGATATGGGCATTCATTATCTCTTCTGTGAAGGGTGGAGTTGGATCATCAGGATCTCCAAGGGGAAGGAGATTGCTTGGATCAGTTCTTGGGACAGCAGCCCTTCTTCTTACCGGACCATCCAGGTCTATGATAGGAGGAGGATTTCTCCCCCTAGGAGGTATGTGGGGTCTGGTGGCTTGGTGAGCCTCCAAATCACGCCTCAGCCTTTGGATTTCAGCCTCATGAGCCCTGATCTTTTCCTGCACTTCTTGGGGATTCGCCCCTGGGGTGCTTTGGGGGCGTTGCCTTCCATCGGCCATTGGCTCTTTTCCAGGACGCCTCCTTCTCGGGGCCACTTCATCATCCGAAGATTCGGAGTCTCTCTCAGTGTATGGACCAGAAAATTCCCGATCCTCAGGGATAGGATCCAAACCTCGTATATAGGGGGGCGACCGCCCTCGTGCTTCGCTTCGCCCAGCATATCCACTTCCTCCAACCTCAGGGTGAAGGGGCATCCCATAAGGGGGGTTAGTAGTAACAATAGTTGAGTATTCATACCCGACGGGTCGAGAATTCACAGGTATATGTATTTGTTGAACTTGAGGATTCGTACCTTGAATAGTCGGGGGAGTTGTCCCTTGTGGCTGAGGATGAGTTGCCCCCGTCTGGGCTTCCCCCTGAGTAGATGCATAAGTTGAATGGGGAGGAATCTCCACGGTGGATGAAATCACCTGAGTTGTCCCGGATGGTGTTCCTTCCTCCAGAGCTCTAATTGTTCTCCGTGTTCTTGCCATGGTTGTTGTTGTGCTTTCCCACAGACGGCGCCAAATGTTATGGATTAAAAACTAATATATATAATTGCTGTATTTATTACTAAGATTCGGGAGCTCAAGGCCTTTAATGGCTGCTCTCGTGTTTCGTGGCTTAATCTGCCTTTACGAGATGCCTACGTATCTCTGTGAGTTAGAGAATCAAGCCAAAAAACGTAGTTCTGATTTGTGGGGTGAGACCCCTTATATAGATGTTGGTGGTCCTTGAATTGGACTTGGTATAGGAGACTTGGTGGGCAAGTCTCATAATTAGAATGGACTTTGGAGTCCTAGATAGTAGGAAACTGATTCCTTATCCTTTTAGGTCCCCTTGAGGCTTATCTATAAGGATTTATATCCTTATCAGGACTCTTCTCAACAGCTGATTTTTCCCCTATTAATTAATTACGAATTTAATTAATAATCAGGGCTTTTGGGCCTTTTTTATTCCACCAGGCCTGATCTGGTCCATCAGGCTTAACCTTTCTGGTCTGAATATCATACATCTTCTTATTGGGCCTAGCAGCCCATTAATTATAAAACCAGGACTTATTTATCCCTATCAGGTACGTTGTAAAGTTTTTTTAAACTGCAAATATTTACAGTTGTTGGCTTGGGGGTTTGTACAGTGCCGCAATGTTTCATTGCGGCCATCGCAATGAAACATTGCGGCCGTGCATTTAATGCACACACCTACCTTAAAATGTCTGTATTTTTGAAAAATTGTTGTTTTTACTGCTTCTTAACATTCTGCTCAAATTTATTCTTCTGAAAAAAAAGGTTAGTATTCAATATCCATGGCTTCTTATTTATTTGATTATTCAAGTCCATCTAGTGATCATAACGATTTTAATTATGTTACCCCCCACACAAAAAAGAGGGTTTATCGTAAAATCTTTAATGATGATGAAGTAATAGATGTTGATAGTATTGAAGATAAAGTTAATGATCCGGGGAAGCGAAAAACACATAGTGATGATGATGTTGGTTTCGGTTGGAAGAATCACGATGTTCACGGTGATTCCGATGATAGTAATGATTCTTTTAATGGCGATGATGATGAAAAAATTAATGATGAAAATTTTATTGGAAATATGAATGATGTAGTTCCTTGTGTTGGTATGATGTTTGATTCGTTGGATGAAGCGGGAAGTTTTTATCGAGGTTATGGTCGAAGTATAGGGTTCAAGGTAATTATTCGAAGTAGTCATAAGCATTCATGAAATTGTGGTATATCGTCACGTTTGTATATATGTCGAAAGGGTGGAAGATTGGGCCCAAAACCCTTGGAAGTCGAAGATAGGGCTAAAGGGAAACGACCTCGAGATGTTATTCCTCGAACTTGTTGTCGTGCTCGTATGTGTGTTGCTCACAAAGTAAGCTCAAACAAATGGGAAGTAACCAAGGTCAACCTAGAGCACAATCATGCTATGGTTACATCGGATAAGGTAAATTTCATGCAAAGATCACGCAACATAGATCCGTTTACCCGATCTTTGATTGAGTTATTCAACAAATCGGGTATCGAGACCCCGAAAGTGATGAATTTACTTAGTGAGACGTGTGATGGTATTGAAAAAATTGGTTTTTCCGCTCAAGACGTACGAAATGTAATACGTGACATTCGAAGACGGGTTTTGATTCCGGTGATGCGGAGCGTGGATTGGTTTTGTTACGAGACTTGCAAAAACAAAGTGATGGCAATTTTTTCTACCGAGTGGATGTGGATGAGGAGAATCGGGTTAGGGGTTTGGTGTGGGTTGATCCTCGTTCGCTTAACGCGTACAAGAATTTTGGAGATGTGGTGACTTTCGACTCGACATATCGGACTAATAGGTATGACATGCCTTTTATTCCAATTACGGGAGTGAATCACCACTACCAAAATATTTTGTTTGGATTTGCACTTATAAGGGACGAGAAAGAGACTACTTATAGATGGGTTTTGAAGACTTGGTTGGAAGCGGTCGATAACAAGTCACCTATTACCATTATTACGGATCAAGACATCGCTTTAAGTAATGCCATTTCCGAGGTTATGCCTAACACCAACCATACATATTGTACGTGACATATTAGTAGCAAGTTTCCCGAGAAACTATCTACTTTGTATACTCAATACTCGGAGTTCAAGACGGATTTTAATGCATGTATCTACAAGTCATTGTCACCAACGGAATTTGAAGGTAGGTGGGAGGACTTGAAAGAGAAATATGATCTTGAAAATCATAATTGGCTAAATGATATGTATGCAATTAGACGGCAATGGGTTTTTGCTTTCACGAAATAACATTTTGCCTCCGGTATGACTACCACCTCAAGGAGCGAGTCTATGAATTCATTTTTTGATGAGTATGTGAAAGCGTCGACCGGGTTGAAAGAATTCATTGAGAATTCATAAAAAGCTTTGGACTCACAATATTTACGGGAGGTTCAAGCCGATTTTGACACCGAGTACAAGGAAAGGAGACTATTCTCTAACTCATCAATGGAGATACATGCCTCCAAGATATACACAAAAGAGATGTTTAAGCGATTTCAAAAAGAGCTTCAAAAAAGTCAATCTTTTGTTGTGAAAAGCATGAAAGGTTGTGGAGATTATCTTTCAAAGATGTATTTGGTAGAAAAGTCCACCTTGCCGGAGATTAATAGAAGGAAATTTTTCTTGAAGGTTTCCATCGACGGGAGTTATTCTTGTACATGTAAAAAATTTGAACATTCCGGGATGATTTGTAGACACATGATCCGTTACCTTAATAAGAAACAAAAGACGATGATACCGCCAGATCTTGTAACAATGAGGTGGACAATAAACAGAAACAAAGTTGCGGGACCTCTACCGTGTACCCCTCGGATGCTTGGTAATGTTGTAGAATCTCAAACGGCAAGATATAGTGGATTGTGTAAAGCTTTCCAAGGTTTGTCCGTTGTTGGTAGTTGCTCCGTTCCGCGGTACAATTACTTGATGAGCGTGATCAAGAGAGAAAAGGAGTATGTGATTAAGTCTTTTCCGGGAGAAAAGAGAGAGAAAAAAATAAATGAGGACTATGAAAGTGATGAAGAAGATGATCCGTTATTAGATCCCCCAAGGTCACAAACAAAAGGACGTCCAAAAGCGGGTAGATTCAAAAGTGGTATCGAGACGTCAAGTTCAAATAAACAATTTTGAAAGTGCAGTTTTTGTGGGGCGAGGGAAGAAGGCCATGATAGAAGAAATTGTCCCTCGAGATTATTAGGAAAAAAAGGAAAAAATTGATTGTAATTTCATATCATGTACTTTGAAATATTAATGAATTTTAATCAAATATTTTCAATGTTGTTAATGTTAGTACTTGTTGCCATTATTAATAATCCCAAAAAAAGAAGTGACTCCAAAAAAAATTTTGAAAAAAAAGTTATTTTTGAAGATTTTTTTTTCCAAAATTGGGCAGAAAGTTTTCTGTAAAACAGAAAAAGTATTATATAAAAAATAAATCATTTGCAAGTGCAATGACCAATCTGCAAATTTATGCAAAACCCAGATTACCCCTGCAATGAAACATTGTTGCATTCGCAGTGAAACATTGCGGCATCCGCAATGAAACATTGCGGGCCTAAACTGGGCTTTGTCGAATTTTGCATATTGGTCACTGCACTTGCAAATGATTTATTTTTTATATAAAACTTTTTCTGTATATGCAAGTATCTGTGTCTGAGTTTCTGTGTCTGTGTGTAAGGGAAAACGACTACCGCAATGAAACATAGCGGGGCCGCAATGAAACATTGCGGAGGTATAATATTTGTGTTTATTTGACATTATTAATGTTTAACATTATTAATATTTTCAAATATTCAAATATTTTCATTTATTATTAAAAATATTGAATAATTAAAATATTTAAATATCAAAAATATTTTCCTTTATTATTTTAATATATATTATTAAATATTAAAATATATTAATTTCATTTTAATGTTTCAATACTTTTAAAATATTGAATATTAAATATTAAATATAATATTTAATATTATTATAAAATATTTTATAATATTTTTTAAATATTATATTTTTAATCAGAAATATTAAGAATAATATCTTATTAAATTAATATTTATGTAGTTAAAAAAGCATTGATAAATGAATTAACATAGGAAAATGGTAAAAAGGGGAATGGAGTATGTGGGCCACTCCCGCAATGTTTCATTGCGCCCTCGCAATGAAACATAGCGGCAATAGCGGATCCTAGCCATTCGTTTTTTACTTCAATGGTCCTGATTTGTTGGTTGGATAGGGTCCCTATCCAACTATGGCTGTGGATAGGGACCCTTTATAGTTTACCATGTTACGTACCAAACACTATGCATACTGATATACTATTTTTATGCATTTTTTACATACCATATCAATTAAAAAAATCTTTTAGTCAATTAGTCAAGATAATATAATAAATAATTATGTCACAAAACTATAAAGTGCATTTCCACCTAAACATTAGAATAAAGGCATAGTGTTTAAAACCGACTATTCACTTATTTAATGACTACGTTATTGTTTAATACTTCCTCCGTTCCTCCCAAATATTATCGTTTCTAAGAGAATATCGACACACATTTTAAGGTGAATAAAAAGTAGAGTTTTATAATTTTTTTTAAAAATTTTATTTCTCTGAATAAAAAGTTTAAACATTCTATTTTTATTCAGAATTTTTTTTAAAAAAAATAATTAAAACAATACTTTATATTCTTTTTTTTAAAGGCAAGCAGGAAACATTAATCATTTAAAGTGAAGTACAATCTTGGATAGGTTAATGAAAACAAGCCAAGCATCAACCCTAACAAAAGATCAACTAAAGTCTACACCCTAAACTTAGAACAAACCATTACTTAATTCAAGCAATTGGAAAATGCTAAATGAAAATCTTACAAAGTACTAATAAAGTGATAACTTAAAAGACCACAAAAACTCTTTCCTAACCACCACGAAGATGGGGATGACAAAATAATCCGATCTAACGGATACCTGACCTGACGGATACCCGATTCGAAACCCGAAATTTTGAATTTATCGAACCCGATTTTTTGGATTTGGATTTGGATATGGATTTAATTTTTAAACCCGAAATTTTTGGATTTGGATTTGGATATTAGGTATACCGATCCGAAATCCGAAACTCTATCCGAACCCGAAATCCGAAAAACCCCAAATTATTATTATTATATATATTAATTATATATATAATATTAGAATTTTATATATTACACATTATAATATTATTATATATATATATTTATTAATAATATACATTATACATATTATTATATAATTTTTAGAACATATATTTTTATATTTATATTAAAAATTAACTAATTATAAAGTTTAATTAAATATAATTATTCAATCATTTAAAAGGTTGATAAAGTTTAGAAGGTTAACAAAACATCTTTTAGTAATAAATCTTAAAAACTGGGTATCAATTGAGTTGATTTTTTAAATATTAGTTATACATATAATAACACAATTAATGATGTGGTGTAGTGGTTGAAGATGACACGTTAAAACTCTTTCTCTACAAGTCGCGTGTTCGATCCCAAGCACTTGAAATATCAAAAATTATACAAATTTTCAGATTTCCGATTCGTGTTCGGGTTTCGGGTTCGGGTATGAATATCCAATTCAAAAAAATTCGGGTTTCGGGTATACCCGAATCCGATCCGAAATCCGATGGATCGGGTTCGGGTATTCATTTTCGGGTTCGGATTTGGATATGGATTCTGCAATACCCGATCTGATCCGACCCGATTGCCATCCCTACACGAAGATCATCAGTTCACTCAGAGTTCTGCCAATCGAAAATACTCAATCCACCATCCCATTAGGCTCAACCAAATGTTGCACCGCCTGAAGACCAATGACTACCTCCTAACCTACCAAATCCACCCCCAACGCCTCTCCATTTCCCTGATTATCACCTTCATTAACATCATCTACACCTACCACAACGTTCTCAACTACATCAGGATTAACCGCTTCATCCACCAACATAGCAGGGACTACCTCTTCCTGAAACACAGCCCTAAATATGGGACCAAAGTGTCCTAACCCCATATCATAATGCCAAAATTTCTCGACTCGACCAAAAGGCTCCTTAATGATTACCATATCTTTCCAATGATTGGCACCATATTCCGCCAAGTAAGCTGCCAACATATTAGCTTCAGCATCAGCGAGCCTGACTTCTAACAAAAAACTCCTATTTGCACGCCTTTGATTAAGCTGTTGGAGTATAAACTCATACTGAGGCGCCCCCCACCACAGAGGAGTTCATCCAATTCAAAAAAAATCCACATAGTCAGTTTCCAAAATGATATTGGTATAGTCCTTATAGAAAGCTTCCTTGAGACCTTCCATGAATGCATTGTACTCGTTTTCTGGTTGATCTTCAAAACCCAATGAGCCTGCAGACATATGTAAAATAGTACCCCTACTATTCCTGAAAACAGCACCAATACCTGAAATATTACCATTCGGGAGAGCTTTCACCGAGAAAAATGCATGAACATTACATTTAATCAGTCCCTTCTTCGGCATTCTCCATCTTACATTCACATCTACATTTTCTAACTCCATAGTAGAAGAATCCTCTCAAAAGATCAGATAGATGACATATGAGTTTACCCTAAGTCCGAGAGGTAAATATGCACTCAACAATTTATATAGCCCTTAACCCCTACTAAAAATAAAAAAACACTCAATAATAATATCCTTTTTTATTCCCCAAGCAGATTTCACATTTCCTAGGTATTTAGACCTTTCCAAACTTCTACTAGATATAAACTCTTAATAAGATGACTCTTGGTATACCCCTAAACTAAACCGAATCCTCCAATTTCTATTACTAACATTACTAATTATCCCACCTTTGGTCTTGGGATTTAAATAAGCCTAATCTGCCCAAAGCCCAGTAAAGATTTCCCCAAACTAAACTCTTAGACAACCCAACTCAACATGAAAATGGACCTCCCGAAGTCCACTGGATCAAAAATCTTTCAAGTTTGCTCCTTTTTTTGCCAAATTATCTGCCTTCATATTATAATTTCTATTTATGTGCCTAACCACAATATTTTTCTTGGACAAATTATATCCCACTAATAAGGCTTCATTCACCCCTTAAAACCCTACAAGGCTGCTATTGGCTGTGAATATTAAGATTCTACATTTATCCCAGCTATTTTATACCAAAGTTCAATCACTTTTACAATGGATTTGACCTCAGTCTCCCTAGCATTGCCCGCTAACACTGAACCTGCAAATTCCAGGATCTTTGAACCATCGATACCCATAATGAGACCACCTATACTACTAATTATCTTACCTTCCCTATTTTTCCAACAACCATCCACAAAGTCAATTAAATGACAGTTCTCACTCTTGATCAATTGCTTCAATTTCGAATTTGTACTAGTAGTAACAGTCCCTATAGAGTTAATATCCCACCAATAAATTTTCTCATGACTTATCAAACCCAAAGCCTCACTCCAAATATGAGTTATGGATTTTGTAAGATGCAAAGCTTTATCAGTGGAAATCTTCATGCCCTCAAAGTTACCTTTATTTCTCTCTAACCAAATTGTCCAGAAAGTGGCAGCCAAAACCATTTCCCAAACAGATTTAATCACTAGATCTTTAAAAATCTTTACTGACCTTCTCAATGAACTAAGATCTTCAATATATATATGAGAAGCGATTCCCTACCAACCTAACACCTTAACCCGTATCTTTCTTGAAAACTCACATTTCCAAAACAAATGCTCTTGTGCTTCTGCAGATTCAAAATTACACAATGAACACATAGTTGAGCCAAAAGGATCGCCAATTCTTGATCTAAAAAAAGCTTTAGTTGGCAAGATACCTTTATAGATTTTCTAGATAAAGATCTTCACTTTTGGAGGGACCTTAGAATCCCAGATGGATCCTCAACTCCCAGAAGGATTAAGATTTTGTTGCTGCCAAAAAGATGTACCAGCACTAACTGAATAACCATCACTAGATGGGACCCAAATTAACTTATCTTCATAGTCTTTCAATTTGAAATTAAGTATTATTTCTTTCACTGATATTAGCTCGTCTAGTTCCCAAGACCTTAATTTTCTTGTCCAGAAAACTTCCCCAAAATGATCATAAAACTCCCATAGATCTAAAAAAACTCTAACTAGGGAGTTCTGCCACACCGAGATCTCATAAAGCCTTTTAAAAACTTCTGATAGTGAATTTTCCATAAACCAGATGACTTCCCAAAAGAGAATACTCTCCCCATTACCCAGCCTCCATTTCATGCAATTAAAATGAACTTGACTTCCTAACCAGGATGAGTCTATCACCCGCACTATGTCACTCAATATGGGGGAAGCATTCATGTCATACAAACCTTCTGGTAGCTTATTACTCAATGAGCACCATACTTCCACCTAGTACAGATATTTCTCCTTTTGTCCCTTTCATAATACCACTTATATGCCCACTTACAAAGCAATGCTACATTTCTGCGTTGAAATGACACCAAACCCACTCCTCCATTATATTTTGATTGGCATACTTGTTCCCAGACAAGTAAGTGCATTTTCCTCTTTAATGTTATCTAAACCCCTGAATAACTTCCCCAGAAAAAATATCTTCTGATCTTTTCTAACTGTTCATACACACCCTTTGAAACTTGATGCAAACTGAACCAGTATACATGCAAGGAATTTATTGTAGATTATATCAAACTTAATCGACCTGCTTGATTTAAAGTTTCTTCCTTCCAGGCTGCTAATTTAGCTCTAAAAATCTCCACCAGGGGTTTCCAAAACACTTTCCTCCTGCTAGAGATCCCAATTTGGCTACCAAAATATTTAAGAGGCCAGTTGCCAAATTGACACCCCAGAACCTTAGCAAATTTATACAACTCATCCTTCTCCTTAAAGCAAGAGTACAAACTACTCTTACTGAAGTTTATTATCAATCCTAATAGAAGCTGGAAGCATTGCAACACTCTCTTAACACCTATGATAGTATTCATGTCACCATCCAAAAAAAGAATACTCTCATCAGCATATTGAGAATGAGTTATCTCCCTACCACCCCGTCCAAGATGAATACCCTTTATCATTCCTAATTCCCTTGCTCTTTTAATCATTATACTCAATACTTCACCGGATATATAGGCAACCCATTTACTAAAACAGATATCCTTACAGACTCAAAAAAGACTTAATCCAACTAACCCACTTATCACCAAAACCCATACACTCCATTGTTTGAAAAAGAAAATTCAATTTGACAGAGTGAAACGCCTTCTTAAAATCCAATTTTAGAATCAGCCCCCTGGATTTACCTTTATTTAAGGTATGAAAGACTTCATTAACAATCAGAATACCATCAGCAGCTTGTCGACCTCTGGTAAACCCAAATTGATTGACTCCAATTACTTTTTCTATAGCCTTTCCCAACCTATTTTCAAGTATTTTTGTCAATAATTTAGTTGAATTGTTGATCAAACTAATAGGTCGATAATCATTCACACCAATAGGTATTTTAACTTTTGGAACTAAAGCAAGAAAGGAGGAGTTCAGACCTCTAGGTTGTCTTCCAGTTAAGCTGAAAATCTTAAAGTCTTCCAAGATGTTATCCTTTAAATGACTTCATAGAAACTTGAAGTAACAAATATTGAATCCATCATGCTCAGGGGCTTTATCAGGATTAAGGGAATCAAGGGCCCATTCCAACTCTGACATAGAGAAATCCTTCACAAGGGACAATCTCTCTGCATAATCCAATCTACTATCTATAACCTTTCCAAATGTCAGAACATCATCATGTCGTTTATTAAAAATTCATTTGAAATGACTAAAGAAAGCAAGCCTCATCTTTCTAGGTCTACTAACAACTTGACCATGCCACAAAACTTTGGTAATCTTGTTTCTAACCCTTCTCTTCTGGATGAACTGATTAAAAAACTTTGAATTCCTATCACTATGTAACAACCGGTTGATTCTAGATTTTTGCTTAAGCATAGACTCCCTATTTTGATAACAATCCTCAAGTTCTAGCCTGCAACCAATCACATCTTGCCCCCACAAATTGTTCTTATCAAAGTAATCCAGCTGACCTTGAAGATACTTTATTCTTGCCTCCAACCCCCCTTGGATTTACTACCCCAATCTCGTAATGCTCTTTTAACCAATTTAAGAACATCTTGTGTGCTACAGGAAGCCATACTAATATCCTGAGATAATTAAACAATTCCCCAATTTTAGCCTCATGTTGTCATCCTTCAACCATCAATTAGATACCTTAAAAGGCTTGGGGGCCAGGACAAAGAGCTACATTTAATAAAATGGGTTTATGATCAGAGTTCTTCGTACACAAAAAAAGTTACTGACCAATCTCCAATTTCCAACCATTTATCATTTACTAGGAACCTATCCAACCTGCTTCTCTTCCTAAGAGTGCCAAACCAAGTGAAATACACATTTTCTAATGAATTGATTAAAGCCCCTCACATTACCCTTACTATACTCACAATTAAAACTTTCACCAGGATCCTTAACACTGTTGAAATCCCCCACCATACAAAGCTTCTCATCCTTTACTACATTTATCATTACACCGATCGCCTCTCAGATTAGCTCTTTTTCTTTTAATAATAAAGGACTATACACATTTATCACATGGAAAACAACCTTACTCACTTCCTCAACTAACTGCACCCAAATCCAGTTCTTATCTTGTGCCAGACTTACACAACTAAATAAATCTCTATCCCAAGAAATGGTCAAGCCCCCTGACAAACCTTCAGAATTTTGTATAGACCAACAATGATTCCCAACTAGAGATGCACAAAAAGCCCGGCCCGAAAATCTGGCTCGGCCCGATCCGGTCAAAGCCCGGTCAAGCACAGCCCGGTCAAAGCCCGGCCCGGTCCCGGCCCGGGATTCGGGGCCTCGACGGGCCCTATATTTTTAGGCAAAGCCCGGCCCGGCCCGGTTAAAAGTTCGGGCTTCGACCCGGCCCGACCCGATTAAAAGCCCGAAAAAGCCCGGTTATAATCTGATTATTCTAATATATTTTCTTATATATTTATAAATTCACATTTACTATAAATATAAATAATACTTTAAACACATATATATTTACATATTTGTGATTAATAATATTATTTATATACTTCGTTGCATAAATAATGAAAGAAGATATAATAAGTACACTATATATATTTGGATATCATTGTTATCATAACAATGATAAAACATATTATTCTATAAACATGTTTATTTTTAGCCGAACTTAAATGTTTTCAACAAAGTAATGTTTTCATAAAATATTACATGTAAACTAATATATTTTTACGATAATTTAGTTGTTAACATATGTATTCTTCGGAATCTCTAATAATACTCGATCCGATTTAAATTAGAAAAAAGCCCGGCCCGAAAAAAAGCCCGGTTAGGCCCGCCTCGAGGGCCCAAATGGGCTCTGACATTTTCGGAAAGCCCAGCCCGACCCGGTCAAAGTTAAAGCCCGAAAAGCCCAGCCCGGTCAAAGCCCGGGCTTTTTAAGGCCCGGTTAAAACCCGGTTCGGTGGGCCTTTTATGCATCTCTATTCCCAACAGGCCAAGCGCTATCTTCATAGTAGCATCTCCACACTTCACATTTGGTTTCTTGCAGACACAAGATGTTAGCTTGCGTTTCACTTAAAAGATCCTTCACATTTCTCCTGATTACTCTATCATTTAACTCCCTGTTGTTCCAAGAGAGAATTCTAATATTTTTTAATGACATGATAAACTTTTATGTCCAACAGAAAGATAGATGCTACTTACAAATTCTCTTGTCGCAACTGCACATATATTAACTCAGTCGCGTCATCACTCCATTTTGCAACCTGCAACCCCAACATATCTGCACATTCCAAGATTTTCCTTGATTGCTCCTCTATGCTACAATTTATGTAGCTATCAAAGACCTCTCGACGACTATCTTCATCTTTATTTGATCTGTGATCTCTTAATAATTCTTTCTTTAGAAAACTGTTCTTCCTAATTCCTTTTTTAATACCACAACTACCAATATCAAAAGGGTTCATAAAAACTCTCATTTGTTTCCTAGGCCTATCTCCCAATCCCTTCATTTTTAATTTGCCAAACTTCATGCGAACTGAATCATGAGAATTAGATTCTCCCAACACTAGTTCTACTTCCCCCTTTTTTTTATCTTGACCCCCCCTAGAATGCTCCGAAGATATTGTTACACTATCTGAGTCACTATTATTTCTAAACTCCAAATTATCTAATGCTTCCTGGAGAATAAGGCGTTTTTGATAATTCACACCCACTTCAGATTCCTTACTCTCTCCAGCCTGCACTCCAGCCACTAAAAATTCCATCAATTCCTTCCTAGCTATATCTATATCTTTGAAATCCTGAACTACATCCATATCTATCTTTGCCCCAACTATATCAATTGTATCCTTATTAGTAGTGAAAGGACATCTTCGATTAATTATTTATTTTGGTATTTGCATAATTTAACATAAAATTTAAAACACGTATATCCTCTCCAACTAGGCATGAATTTAATTGACATAATCAAAAGTGAAAAGCCATATCTAGCAAAATGTTTTCAAAAATGTTTTTTAAAATGTATTTATATTTTAAATATAAATACAAGAGATATTCTAATTTGCTGAAAATCAAAATACATATATTTTAAAGGAATATACTCCAAAGCAATGAGATCATAAAAGAACTATCGGAAGTATGATTTTTCTTAGGCTCTCTTGCAATATTAATATGGCAACAAGTTTGAAAAAGGAATATCAGAACTTGGATATTCTTTAGAAGGCTCGTGTTAAATTTATTTCAAAAACAAATGTTTTTAAAATGGGATAAAATATATATCTTTCACTCCATAAATATTTATAAATCCAAAGATATATTTTTACTCTCTTAGAAATTAATATTTGATAAAGGAATATTAATATCTCATTTTATCCCCATCCTCATATTTTTTAAAGTAATTTTCTCTTGTATCTCAAATATATTATTTATCGGAGAAAATACTTTTAAATAATTAAAAATATTTCCCACACTCTCAAAATATTTTATATTTAAGGAAATATATTCTAAGTATTTATTTTATCCCATACTGAGCCAACAAGGTATATCTGCTTTTATAAAAGATCATTCATATTTTATTTGGAACCGAACCCTGATTTAATCGTTTTAAATCCAAATAAAATACTTTCACTTGCTATAAAATCTTTAAACTTAAGATTTGTCACTTAAATGTTATTTTCTATGCATGGTTGAAGTTTCGTAATTTTTGAGAAATTTTGTCCGGGCGTGATTTTTCTGGGTGTTGACCAAGACTTTGACCGAGCATTTGACCAAGTTACCTTTGACTAAAATTGACCAAAACTTTTAGATCATCATTTTATGATATTTAAGTAATTATCATATTTTTGGTTGTATTTTTTGAAGGGTTTTCAAAGTCGTTATATTTAATGGTGCTAATTACTTAATTAACTAAGTAATTAATGATTAATTGAAAAAGCTAAAATCTATTATTATATAATTAATAGTTGCTGGGATTTTTCTTGTTTGTCCTATATTCAAGTGCAAACTAACACACCTATATTCATTTTAACTCAATCTCAACCACTTTCTTCAACTAACTCATCTGATAAATAAACACCCACCCCCGCCATTTTTTACACAAGTTAAGAGCTAAATAATTGCTGAGAATTTTCAAGAAGTATTCTCTCTACACACTCTCTAATATCCAAACCCAAATACTTCATCTCAAAAACCTCTCTCTTACAAATATATACCATATTTTCAAGGTTTTTGATCTTCAAGCTTAGTTCCACTAACCAAGCTCTATCGTCCAAAGCAAAACTCATCCATACCACTTTCTTGCCTCCCGAAGGGCTGCCCAAGTTCGACCAACAAGCCAAAATCCGGCCGAACCTCCGGCGAATTTTTCCGGCGAACTTTTTCGTTCATCTCTTAAAAGTGATAAACCTCTTAGCTTTCATCCGAGTCTTAACCGACCAATCCTAATATTCATATAAGAAGCTTAGTAACACCTTCTCTTCATCTCTACAAACTCTTATATAGAATAACTTAAAGAAAAAACAAATCCGTACAAGGATTGTTTTCTACAAATTATACATTTCTAAGCACGAAGTGATAATTTCATACAACGCTTGGTTTATATTCCTAACTAGCACTTTTCGTGTTTCGTGAGAATTAAATTACAAAGCTAGCCTTTTATTCTTTAAACTTAAACGCACTTATTTTGGCCATATATTGATATATTTGTTATAATTGTTTAACAAGACTTAAGCGACTTCCCTTACTAACACCTTTAGTGTTCCGTGGGAAAAACTTAAGGCTTATATATATCTTTATATACATATTTATTATATTTAGTGAAAAGATTTAAGTGAATTCCCTTACCAGCACCTCTAGTGTTTCGTGGGAAAATCTTAAAACTTTTAAGTAAATATAAGTATATATATAATTGTATAAGAATTAAGCGACTTCCCTTTCTAGCACCTTTAGTGTTTCGTGGGAAAAACTTAAAGCTTATATTGTATTATATATATACACATATAAACTGTGCTAATATAATTTAAACTCTGCTCTTATATTGTTTTGATATATTGTGTTTAAATTACGCACCTTTTATTTTCTCGGCCAAATATTTTATAAGTGCAAATAGTTAAAGAATAAGTGTAACGCTCTTGATTTATAAAAGTCTACACACAACTATATTAAACGAGACATTATTTTATCAAAGATCCGAAAGCTATAATGCTTCACCAAGGACTTGATATATTTATTACTTCGGAAATAAGATATATTATTCAAAATGAAGTAATACCAAGTATACTTCAACATTCACTTAATCTAAAGAAAAGTATACACTAATAGTCATTTAGGAATATTTGTAAGTCATCCGGTCTAGTTAAGTGTATTACTAGTCCAAACTCTTTTTATCTATAATGGGTATTGTTTTGTAGATATTGTCTTCTTCGTTTTGCAGTGAGGTGAAGTATAGTGAGGTGATTCTCGTTCTAAGACCCAAGTCCTAGACGTACTAACGGGGAGTTAGTAGTCTTTGCACCGTGAGGAAGAGGAAAGATCCAAGACCAACTACTGAGATCCAAGACCGGCAAAAGCTTGGAAGGACAAAGACTACACCAAGGGTTCTACATCAACTTTGAAGAAATAACATGGTGTTATTGTCTAAGATAGGTTGTGTAGGTTTGCACATTTATTTTGAGGTGGTAACCCGGAGTAACGCACCAAGACAGATATTTGTGGGGTTATAAAGGTTTCTCCGCCTACGTAAGGAGTAAGGTTATTTTGAGGGAAAACTCGGGTCCTGGAGAGGAGCTCGGGGACTGGACGTAGGGGTGAGCGAATCTATTAGAGGTTGCGCCATCGCGAACCAGGATAAATCTCTCGTGTGATATTTTCTTCCTTGTCTTTTATTTCCGCATACATAATCTGCATCGATAAAATATTTAAAACGAGATAAATATTCTTAAAACGCCATAATAATTTTTAAATTGGCAATTAAGCTATTCAACCCCCCTTCCAGCTTAGAATAGCCTTTTTACGGGACCTAACAAGTAGCCTCAACCAACTGCTCCCCCAGTCACCTGTTCCCCCTGTTTATGATCCACTCCACTAATTTTACTGGATTCCTCTTTATTTCCAATCACTATTCGATCTTCATATGTATTATCCCCTGAGATGAAACTACCTCTTGATTCCATCATATCCGGAGTTTTACCCTTCAAAGCTTCCAGATTTACAATTTCCATAATTTGAACTTCATAGTTGACTCCTTTAACTAAAATTTTCATTTTTTTCTTTAATCTTTGACATCACTGTTAGGGCGGAAACACGCGCTAATAATACACGCAAGTATACGCGTTCGCAAGTAATATAGAATACTTTTTAGTTCGTTCCCACAAAGACTCAGACTAATTATGTTCAATTAACACTCACTCACCAATGTATAATTACTTCTCAATGTTAAGATAATAACACTTAGATTTGATTAACTAATTATTAACTACAATTAACTACGAGAATTAAGCACTTAATTGACACTTGAATTAACAATATTAAAACACACATGAGATCACAACTTCATTACTACTTCCTTCAATAGTCATTGTCATTAACTTTAGCATGTAACAATGATGATATTAATCGAACAACACGAAACTGATAAAAGCCAACTTTCATTGTACTAATACCATTCTACCAAGCATCCACAATTAAGATAGACGTTGAATAGGCATCAATAATGTTGAGACCCTATATGCCTACAGAATTTGACAACATAACGATTTAAGCACAAGTTATTCCTTATGATTACACAGGGCAAGTAAAACGGTTAGAGTTACCCACTAATCATGCATACACATACATGAACCTATGCTAGCATGGCAAGTTCTAAACCCCAAGATCCACCGTCGCTTCACAAGAGATTAACACCCTATCTTATATGTTCGCGACGCACATAAGACGAATAAGCACAACCAATTCTAGATATCATACAATCATCACACACTAAGGTATTAAACATTAACTAAAGAATTCCATAGTAAATCCGTTACGACCCCATGATCACGATTAGCCCATGATAGAACTCATCGTCATCATGGGTTCATATGAAAACATGATAATAACACACGAGAATAATTAAAACTACTTTTATTAAACCAGAGTACGTCACAAAAGTAAATAGGTTCAAAGTAAAGAAAACTAGCATCCAACGTTACAACGGAATTAAGAATAACAAGAAAATATGCTTCCTCTTCGTTGTGGTGTGCTAAAACGGTCTTCTTCCTTATCTCCTCGCTCCTCGATTAATACTACGATCCAACACTATGTGAAATATCTCTGAAAACTACTTATATAGGAATCCCATAAAACCCAGCTAACTCAGAAGTTGGAAGCTTAACAGAATCAACAATCTAAAATAATTATTCTAAAATTCCGTCCCTGAGCGGCCGCTCAGCATTCCTGAGCGGGCGCTCAGTATTCCTGAGCGGGCGCTCAGCATTCCTGAGCGGGCGCTCAGCTTCCTGAGCGGTCGCTCAGCAGAGCTGAGCGGGCGCTCAAACCCTTCTGGAAAATGCTCTGTTTTTGCTCCCGTTTCTTGCTGCATTCTGCTCCTATCTTCCCACGCGCAATGCCAAACACATGCCAAGACTTATTCTTGATGAAATCTCTCCAGAATTGCAATTAATACCCTGTAATGCACAAACACTAGAAAAATGCATCATTACACAAAATACTTGATTCCAAGACATCAATTCAAGCCATTATAAGACGTTCTAAGTGGTATAAAATGCCACTTATCACACCCCCAAACTTAAATCGATGCTTGTCCTCAAGCGTCACAGACTCAAAAACAAAATAAAAACATGCATGAATGCAATCTATATGAAATGCAGTGATCCCCCTTACTACGACCAAACCAACCAACTTACAACATCTCAACAAATGCAATTAGGCGAATAAAGATCAATTAAATCATGCAAACTAACATACAGTCGGAAACGTGGTGTGTGCGGATATTTACCAGATATGCTTCGAAACTAGATCAATTATCATAACTCGACTATCCTCAAGGTAATCACATGATTATACGAAGAATAATATTTTAGGCACAAAATGACTTATAACACTTCAAGATTACTGGAGCTTATTACGGAATCATGCTTTTTATTTAACATAACACATAAATGCTTATTTGACCGTGCAATGAGTGAGGTCCACAAAATACTTATACAATGGCATCCACGTAGCGAGCGTTAGGTTAGCGGATCTCAGACTATAAAAGCCTTAGGTCACTAGGCACAAAGTCCCCTAAGAACTTAATAACTCGAATACCAAAGAGCCCACCCGTGATCAATTATGCATTAACTCTCTATTTTTTCTTTTATTTTATTCTCTCTTTTTTTTATTTTTTTTTCTATATTCAATTTTTTTTCAAAATTTCTGAGCAAGTGCGTTTCGCTCCATCTTGCTCAACTCTAGACTACTCGCATAAAAATATGAACCGGCTACTAGCCATTTGACGCCTAACCACAATTAGCAATGAATTCCACTTTTTACTCCAATTTTTCTTTTCATGCCTTTTATCACTAAGAACCTATTATAAATTCTAAGCATAATCAATAGATTAACCTTGAAAACCATCAAACCATAACAACAATCTAGTCCTTAAATATTCTCTAAGACTTAGTGAAATTACAAGTGTTTCTAGCATGCACGTCAACCTGCAAGATTCAACATCACTTTAACGCTATCACTACACTTGCATCAACATCACAAATCAATTGGTAAAGCAACGCAAAAGGGATCATGGTATATGCATGAGCTACATGACATGATAAATAAAGCTATAAAATAAAATAATAAAAAAACTATATGGTAAAAGTGCGTTTATATGAACTAAACTATCATGAATATGCAACTATATGACACACACACAAAATATTCCTTAACTACCACCCCCAAACTTAAAATCTTCACTGTCCCCAATGAAGGTAGTAGAAAGGAACACAGGGTATACCTACTCGGAGAGATCATCATCATCATCACCCTCAGAGGGTGGAGTATCAGGAGGCGGATATGTAGAGTCTTCACCAAAAACTGGCCATTGGATGTCAGCTCCAAGGCCTCTAAAAGCAGTCCCAAGCGCAAGGCTGAGCTCCTGAGCAAACCTGCTCTGCGTCTCATACATAGCATCCATCCTCCTCGACAGCCTCCTATACTGGGCATCAGCCATCCCAGCACCCTCCTGAGCTCTTGAAGAACCTGCCTCGTCACGCCCTGGCCTCGCCATGGTAGCATCACGTGCTGGACGCCCTCCTGGAAGACGATAACCCAGCCCATGCTCATCGGGCTCTCCACCAGTCCACTCCTGCATCGCATTCAGAGTCCCGGAATCAATAGGAGCGGCCGGCAGCTGCAACTGCTCGTGAGACGGCCACTGAACTCCCACTGCTTGGCAAAGCTTCGTAACCGTGGATGCATAAGGGATGTTCATGTGCTTAGCTCCCCTCAAAAACTTCAGAATTCCTTGGTAGATGAACTCACCAAGGTCCACATAGTACTCCTCATTCAAAATACCCCATAACAACTGTGCTCGCTCAACTGTAACCTCATGTACATGTGAAGTAGGCAGAATATTAGCGCAAATAAAGGCCTTCCATGCACGGGCATACCTATTCATCGCAATCGCCGGAAAATGGCGATACTCGTTAGTCCCAGTCTTGAAAGTCCAAACTGTGCCCGACCTACAGAGAGTAGCACAAATCAAATCCAAGTCAAAATCTTCAGCAGTCTTCTCATTCTAATTCTCCTCCATGGGCTTCCTCTATCGCTGCCCAATCACACGGTGAATCGCCTCAGGGTGATAATCCACCGTCATCCCCCGCACAACAGAAAACCCATTCTTTTCAGCCTTCGTGTTCGCATAGAACTCGCGAACAACGATCATCGGAACTGCCTCTGGTGACTCACAAAAAGCAATCCAACCCTTCTCAGCAATCATTGGAAACAACTCACCATCCCTCCTCGATGGTAAGAATCCCCTCTCCTTCAAAATCGGCTTACCCAGAAGCCTAGTATACTCCTCCTCAGCAGCCCTATCTAACAAATAAGGCCTCGCAGCAGTACCCCTCGAAGAATCAGCATTAGAAACAGTGTTGCTGCTATCAATAGTCCTGGATCTCTTGGGTGTCATCGAAAATGAGAAAAAGTGTTTAAGATTTGTGTTTTTGAATATGGGAGAGAGTTTAAGGTTTGAAAGTGTATGGGGGAGTATATGGAATAGTTGTATGTATATATAGGGTAGAGATTAGGGTAAAATTTGATTAGGAGTGGGTTTGAGGGTTAAAAACGTGGGTAATGGGAAGATAATTCGTGGGTAGTGGGGCTGTGTTTTGATTTTTGATTTTTCAGATTTTTTTGGATTTTTATAAGGCTTAAAAAAAATTCTGCCAGTCAGGCCCTGAGCGACCGCTCAGCAAGCTGAGCGCCCAGCAGAGCTGAGTGGGCGCTCAGGGGTCTTCTGGAATTTTTTTTTCTTGCCCTTTTTTTCTGATTTTTTTGTGGTTTTGGATAGGTTATTAACTTTTAAGGGTTCCTGTAACAACAAATCATGGGTTGCCTCCCAAGAAGCGCTTCTTTTTCGTTATTAGCTTGACGTAGCGTACCTTAATCAAGTTGACAATAAAACGGTACTAACCACTTCCCGGTTTGCCGTGTCCCCATAGTAATGCTTCAAACGCTGACCATTAATCTTGAATGCTTGGTCCGGATCATTCTCAAAAATCTCCACCGCTCCATGTGGAAACACAGTTTTGACAATAAAAGGTCCAGACCACCTTGATTTCAACTTTCCAGGAAAAAGTCGGAGACGAGAGTTGAATAAAAGAACTTGCTGCCCCGACACAAATGACTTAGGATATAGCTTCCTGTCGTGCCACCTTTTCACTTTTTCCTTGTACATTTTGTTGTTCCCGTACGCTTGGAGTCGAAATTCATCAAGTTCATTTAGCTGAAGCATTCGCTTCTTTCCAGCTGCATCTAGATCCAGGTTCAACTTCTTCAACGCCCAATAGGCCTAATGCTCAAGCTCCGCAGGTAAATGACATCCCTTACCATACACAAGTTAAAACGGGGACATCCCAAGTGGAGTCTTGTATGCTGTTCTGTAAGCCCAAACAGCTTCATCGAGCTTTAAAGAGTAATCCTTCCTTGACGGACAAACAACGTTCTCTCGAATGCGCTTGATCTCTCTATTAGACACTTCCGCTTGACCATTCGTTTGCGGATGATAGGCAGTAGCAACACGATGATTCACATTGTAGTGCTGCATCATAGAAGTGAACTTACGGTTGCAGAAATGCGACCCTTCATCACTTATGATTACTCGTGGCGTTCCAAACCTTGTGAAAATCTGCTTATGAAGAAAATTCAGCACTACCTTTGCATCAGTTGTCGGCAGAGCTTTGACTTCTACCCATTTTGAGACATAATCGACTGCCAGCAAGATGTACTGATTATTGCAGGACGAGACAAATGGCCCCATGAAATCGATTCCCCAAACATCAAAGACCTCGACTTCAAGAATCACATTTAACGGCATCTCATCCTTCCTCGTAAGATTCCCCACTCTTTGGCAACGATCACACCTTAAAACGAACTGATGAGCATCCTTAAATAAAGTAGGCCAGAAAAAACCTGCTTGCAGAATACGAGCTGTCGTCTTCTCACCACCATAATGTCCACCATAAACGGTGGAGTGGCAGTCTCGTAATTTCCCCTCCGTCTCACAGAATGGGATACATCTCCTGATGATCTGGTCAACTCCCTGTCTAAACAAATACGGTTCATCCCACATATACCACTTCACCTCATGCAGAAATTTCTTCTTTTGAGCTGTATTCATATTAGGAGGCATTATATTACTGACAAGATAGTTCACAATATCTGCGAACTATGGCTCTTTCTCCTGAACTGCGAACAACTGCTCATCCGGAAAAGATTCGTTGATCAATGTCTTATCATGTGAAGTAGACTCGGGATTCTCCAATCTAGAGAGATGTTCAGCTACTTGATTCTCAGTGCCTTTTCGATCCTTGATCTCTAACTCAAATTCCTGTAGCAAGAGCACCCAACGAATGAGTCTAGGCTTCGAATCCTTCTTGGAACCCAAGCAAATAAGATCGAAATTTTTCGAAACCAAAGACTATAGCCAAGAGCTCCTTCTCAGTAGTGGTGTAGTTCATTTAAGCTCCATTTAAAGTCTTACTAGCGTAGTAGACCACATGAAAAAGATTATTCTTGCGTTGCCCAAGAACTGCGCCCACCGCATAATCACTCGCATCACACATCATCTCAAAAGGCTTTGTCCAATCAGGTGCCGTAATAACTGGTGCAGTTATCAAACTCTTCTTGAGCGTCTCGAATGCCGTCAAACATTCATCATCAAATTTCAGAGGCACATCCTTCTCAAGCAAGTTGCACAACGGCTTAGATATCTTCGAAAAGTCCTTGATGAAACGCCGATAAAAACCCGCATGACCAAGAAAACTACGGATTCCTTTCACAGAAATAGATGGTGGAAGATTTTCAATGACTCCCACCTTGACTTTGTCCACCTCAAGACCCTTGCTAGAGACCTTATGCCCAAGAATAATGCCTTTACGCACCATAAAGTGACATTTTTCCCAATTGAGCACCAAATTAGTTTCCATACACCTTTTGAGCACCGCACGAAGATTATTCAAACATTCATCATACGAATGTCCAAAGACGGAGAAGTCATCCATGAACACCTCGATATTATTTCCAATCATATAAGAGAATATAGCCATCATACATCTCTGAAAAGTGGTCAGTGCGCCACATAAGCCAAATGAAACTCTGCGAAAAGCAAATATGCCAAATGGACAAGTGAAGGTAGTCTTTTCTTGATCCTCTGGTGCAATACATATCTGATTATACCCCGAATAACCATCCAGAAGACAATAATACTCATGACCGGCCAACCTGTCAAGCATCTGATCAATAAATGGAAGAGGGAAATGATCCTTCCTTGTGGCCTTGTTCAACTTTCTGTAGTCCATGCATACCCTCCATCCTGTGACTGTTCGTGTGGGGATGAGCTCGTTCTTCTCATTTGCTACCACAGTAATACCTCCTTTCTTAGGTACACATTGCACGGGGCTCGCCCAAGAACTTTCAGAAATAGGATAAATGATTCATGCATCCAGCCACTTCAGAATTTCTTTCTTCACCACTTCTTTCATGATAGGATTAAGTATTCGCTATTGCTCAATAGTCGGCTTACTACCTTCCTCTGGCAGAATTTTATGCATGCAGTACGAAGGGCTGATCCCTTTGATGTCTGCTATAGTCCATCCGATAACCGATTTGAATTCTCACAAGATCCTCAAGAGCTCGTCCTCCTCACTACCTGAAAGGTCAGATGCAATAATAACAGGTAAAGTAGATGCATCACCTAAAAAAGCATACCTCAAGTGTTCAGGTTGTTTAAGCTCCAAGGTAAGTGCTTCCTCAATAGATGGTTTGAGCTTTCCTTCAGCATTTTTGAGGTCAGAAGTACCAAGAGATTCAAATGGCATTTCTAGCTTTCGCCTCCAAGGAGAAGCATTTAGATATTGTAGTTGCTCATTGCCATCCTCATCCTCACTGTCAAAATCCCCCACTAAGGCTTTCTCTAATGCATCAGACATTAACATATGATCAAGTTCTGAAGTAACCGCAGAATCAATCAAATCCACCTTTAAGCACTCCTCATCTTCTATAGGGAATTTCATCACTTTGAATACATTGAATGTCACATCCTGATCCTGCACCCTCATAGTAAGTTCACCTTTCTGCACATCTATCAAGGTACGGCCTGTAGCCAAGAAAGGTCTCCCCAAGATTATGAGAATCTTCTTATCTTCCTCGAAATCCAGAATAACAAAGTCTACAGGAAAGTAGAGCTTATCCACCTTTACTAGCACATCCTCCACTATGCCTCGTGGGTATGTAATAGAATGATCAGCCAATTGTAGAGACATGTAGGTGGGCTTTGGATCAGGCAAATTCAACTTTTTAAAGATCGACAACGACATCAGATTGATGCTTGCTCCCAAATCACACAGGCACTTGTCAAAAGACAACTTGCCAATGGTGCAAGGAATGGTGAAGCTACCTGGATCTTTAAGCTTTGGAGGTAACTTTTGTTGTAGCACATCACTGCATTCTTCCGTTAGAGCAACGGTCTCAAGGTCATCCAGTTTCACCTTCCTTGAAAGAATACTCTTCATAAATTTCGCATAACTAGGCATTTGCTCCAGAGCCTCAGCGAAAGGTATATTGATGTGAAGTTTCTTGAACACCTCCAGAAACCTACCAAACTGCTTATCCAACTTTTGTTGTTGCAATCTCTTAGGGAAAGGTGGTGGAGGATAGAGATGTTTCTCGCTTTCTCCCCTTGCTTAGCTTCTTCATCACCAACTTCAGCTTCCCCATCTTTTGCTTTTTCAGCATCAGCAACTTTTCCAGACCTTAAGGTAATAGCCTTGACTTGCTCTTTAGCTTCCTTCCTGCCTGGTACTTCAGTATCGCTGGGAAGTGTGCCAGGTTGACGATTGAGCACTGCATTAGCTATTTGACCGATTTGATTTTCCAAGGTCTTGATAGAAACCGCCTGACTTTTGCACAACAGCTTAAGTTTCTCAAAATCAGCACTAGAGGGTGGAGCTGCACCTCCTTGTTGATGATATGATTGCCTTTGAGTATACTGCTGTGGTTGCTGAAATCCAGGTGGATTAAACTGTTTACTTATGCCTTGCTGATATGGTTGCTGAATAGCATTCTGATTATTACTCCAGCTGAAATTTGGATGATTTCTGTTGTTAGGATGATAAGTAGCTGGCACAGGCTGCTGCGGTCGCTGATAATTGTTCACATACTGAATATATTCATTAACAAGAGAACACTGATCCGTAGCATGAGAACCTACACAAAGCTCACAGACCATAGCTATCTGATTGACTTCATAGGTGGGTAAAGAATCGACCTTTATAGACAGCGCTTGGAGCTGCGCTACAATAGCTGTAGCTGCATCAACTTCCAGAATACCTGCTACCTTCCCAGACATCATCCTTTGAGTTGGGTTTTGATGCTCATTTGTATCCATCATCTCAATCAGATTATAAGCCTCAGTATAGCTTTTGGCCCACAAGGCGCCTCCAGCTGCTGCATCGAGCATGGGCCGAGATTGGGCCCCCAAACCATTATAGAGACCAATGATCACCATCCAATCAGGCACACCATGATGTGGACACTTTCTCAACATCTCCTTGTAGCGTTCCCAAGTCTCGCACATGGATTCTGTAGGCTGCTGCGCAAACTGAGTAAGAGCACTCCTCATAGCCGCAGTCTTCGCCATTGGATAAAACTTCACCAGAAACTTCTGCGCAAGATCTTGCCAAGTAGTGATGGACCCAGCTGGTTCAGAATGTAACCAGTCCTTAGCTTTATCCCTCAGTGAGAATGGGAAAAGCCTCAGCTTGATAGCCTCATTAGTCACACCATTATATTTGAAAGTACTACAGATCTCGACAAAATTCCTGATGTGCATGTTGGGGTCTTCAGTCGCAGCACCTCCAAAAGAAACAGAATTATGCACCATCTGAATAGTGCCTGGCTTGATTTCAAAAGTGTTAGCCTGAATAGCCGGATGAAGGATGCTTGACCGAATGTCATCAATTTTAGGCCTAGAAAAGTCCATAAGAGCTGGATCTGCCGGAACTATACGATCACCCATTTCTGGTTCTTTTTGCTCACTTTCTGTATCCAAATCTTCAAAATCTATCTTCTCCGGAATACCAAGAACTTCGTCTGTCTCCTCAGCCGTATCTAAAGTCCTCTTGCGAGTACGAGAACGTGTTTGCATAAACGCTCGCTAAAGTACCTGAAACACAACCGGAAACAATAAGTAACAAGTCTTAATCAATGAGTCCTAATGACCACTGATGGTAAGTACATAAACTAAACAAATACGCCGAGTCCCCGGCAGCGGCGCCAAAAACTTATTAGGGCGGAAACACGTGCAAATAATACACGCAAGTATACGCGTTCGCAAGTAATATAAAATACTTTCTAGTTCGTTCCCACATAGACTCAGACTAATTATGTTCAATTAACACTCACTCACCAATGTATAATTACTTCTCAATATTAAGACAATAACACTTAGATTTGATTAACTAATTATTAACTACAATTAACTACAAGAATTAAGCACTTAATTGACACTTGAATTAACAATAATAAAACACACATGAGATCATAACTTCATTACTACTTCCTTCAATAGTCATTGTCATTACCCTTAGCATGTAACAGTGATGATATTAATCGAACAACACGAAACTGATAAAAGCCAACTTTTATTGTACTAATACCATTCTACCAAGCATCCACAATTAAGATAGACGTTGAATATGCATCAATTATGTTGAGACCCTATATGTCTACAGAATTTGACAACATAACAATTTAAGCACAAGTTATTCCTTATGATTACACAGGGCAAGTAAAACGGTTAGAGTTACCCACTAATCATGCATACACGTACATGAACCTATGCTAGCATGGCAAGTTCTAAACCTCAAGATCCACCGTCGCTTCACAAGAGATTAACACCCTATCTTATATGTTCGCGACGCACATAAGACGAATAAACACAACCAATACTAGATATCATACAATCATCACACACTAAGGTATTAAACACTAACTAAAGAATTCCATAGTAAATCCGTTACGACCCCATGATCATGATTAGCCCATGATAGAACTCGTCGTCATCATGGGTTCATATGAAAACATGATAATAACACACGAGAATAATTAAAACTACTTATATTAAACCAGAGTACGTCACAAGAGTAAGTAGGTTCAAAGTAAAGAAAACTAGCATCCAACGTTACAACAAAATAAAGAATCACAAGAAAATATGCTTCCTCTTCGTTGCGGTGTCCTAAAACGGTCTTCTTCCTTATCTCCTCGCTCCTCGATTAATACTACGATCCAACACTATGTGAAACGTCTCTGAAAACTACTTATATAGGAGTCCCATAAAACCCAGCTAACTCAGAAGTTGGAAGCTTAACAGAATTAGGAGACTAAAATAATTATTCTAAAATTCCGTCCCTGAGCGGGCGCTCAGCATTCCTGAGTGGGCGCTCAGCTTCCTGAGCGGTCGCTCAGCAGAGCTGAGCGGGCACTCAGACCCCTTCTGGAAAATGCTCTATTTTTGCTCCCGTTTCTTACTGTATTCTGCTCCTATCTTCCCACGCGCAATGCTAAACACATGCCAAGACTTATTCTTGATGAAATCTCTCCAGAAATGCAATTAATACCCTGTAATGCACAAACACTAGAAAAACACATCAAATACACAAAATACTTGATTCCAAGATATCAATTCAAGCCATTATAAGATGTTCTAAGTAGTATAAAATGTCACTTATCAATCACTTTAGTAGAAATGTAAACAATAGGATTGAAGAAATCATTACCCGAATCTGATTGATATGACCAAGAGATTCATTCACCCAGACGACTAGCGAAACCTCTTAGATTTTCCTCTAGCCACGCTATCATGGGGATCCCTTGACTTACAAGACACACCGTCCTAGACATAGTAAGATCCTGCTTCTCAAAATCCCTAATTTTACATAATAACTTACCCAGACAGTTAATATTAAGATTCTCCCACCCACATAACTTCACCGATTGCAGAAGAAACTTTTTTCTGAAACACCCACTATTTTAAGTTCTTCATGACCAAGCAGATTTTTTTGCAGTATTTTAGTACTCTCAACCACTTTTGAGAAGCCCACCTCGGTTTTCAATAAACCTTTTTCTATCTCTTCATCCACCAGCACTACTTCAAGGTATTCTAAATTTCTTGGTTCCCAACTCCTCCGCATCTTTAGAAGCAACACTAACCTCCCAAGCCATTTTAGAAACTCTAGTTCTATCCTCCTTAACCTCTACCCTATGATGGCTAAGACCTGCAGGCAGGGACACCGACTGACCACTACTAGAAGTACGAACTCCACTTCCTTTATCAATACTTAATTTCGGAAGCGATTCCCCCGTTTTCTTTTACATTCAGGATTCCAGCTCTGTGGTGGTCTTCACAAAACCAAACCTCTTATTGTTTTTATCTCTTTTCCTAGGTAGGATTTTATCAAGAACCCTGCCAGTATTCCTAAAACAACTCCAAAGATCTATTGCTTTAACTGCATCTGGAATACCATACAGGAAAATCGAGTAATTTTCATTGTTCTTACCACTAAGTCTGTTCTTTTTCTTGTGTAGCACAGTCCACTCACCCTCATCTAAATCTTCTGTTGCTTTTACTTGAATATCCCCATTTTCCCCAGCCAGATAGAGGAAACCGCTTCTGCATAGGTCTTGACTTTACCCGCCTCTAATTCACCCAGAACAATTTTACCTTTGGCTTTCCAATCTAATCCTCCTCTATTCCTTAAACTTCTCCAGTGGATCTGATTCAAAGCTTCCGTTATCGCCTGTTTATTCCCTAGAAAGAACTCATCTCTAACTTGCTTGTCTAATAAATCTATGTTTGCCCAAACAAAGTCTCTCAAAGATTCCTCACCCAATTCAATCTTACCTATGTGATGCTTGAATCCTTCAACTTTGGTCCTATCCCCCTCCGATCCAAACTGCAGTATTTGAACTTTCTTACCGTTGAGTGCAGCCCTCCTAATCGCCATAGGTCTTCCCAAAATACGTGTCAAACACTTTCTCAAAAACGATAACATTGACTGGGACCGCGGGAGTATATTTTTACAAGTAAGTGACTTGCTGAAATTAAAGTATAGTGTTCAATCCATTTCATAAATTATAGTCCAATTCATAAATTCATCCTTTATTTCAAACAATTAGGGAACATAATAACTATTTAATAAATAAATAAGCGAAGAGTAAAAATAAATATAAAGAGGATAATTTTTTATATAATTAAACTCATTAAAAGGAATGTTGTGTGTAGTTGAGGTGAATAAAATGAAATGTAATAAAATAAAATTTAAAATATAAAATAATTAATTATTCTTTGACTTATACAATTCATAACTAAGCTATAATTTAAACACCTATGTGATGCTTCATTTTTTATGACACCCATTTACTTTACAATTGATATCATAAAATTTTTGCGGTATCTCATTTTTTCCAAATATTCTCTTCAATTTTCATTATTTTACTTTCATTTTAATCATCCTACTCTGATTACATTCACTCTATTCAAACATAATATAATAAATTAGGACAAAAACTATGTCAAAGTTTTATTAACATTTAATGCTACAGCAAATTTTCAAATAAAATTATTTAAAAAGAATAGAATTAAAAAGTGAATGTAAGATTGTCGGGCATGGTAACCCCTTAGGTGAACCTTGAATATAAAATCGTAGTAAGTTGATTATAAATTAAACTACTTTTTAAATATAAAATCGTAGTAAGTAGATTATAAATTAAACTACTTTTTAATTATAAACTACTAAAAATCAAATATCCCAAAGTTTTGGTGGAAATTCAGTCATCATTTATAACAGTTTTATTCTCAATTTTTAAAAAAGTGGGTATTTTTTATAATTATATATATATTTTATTTTTTAATCCTTAGAGCATGTTAAATATACTCTCTATTCAAGTTATTAACTCAAAAACCGAGCAAAGAGAATTAAATCTTGCTCCAACATGTTCTTTAAATTCACTCTTAAATTTAAGAGCTTAATATCTCTTCTCAATTTTAAGTGTCAAAATTCACCCTTAACTATTATTTTATTATATATATTTAATAACATTATCCTTGTCTTTTTATTTACTTTTATTTTTTAAATTTAAGATATTTTTGATAATAAAAAATAGATTAAAAAGGGAGGATTTGGGAAAGGAGAACTAAATACCAATAAATTATATATTATTTATAAAGAGGCATTATGAGCCTCTTAGGGGGTGTATTCATTTCAGATTTTAAAGGATTAATAATGATCCAATCCATCGATTTTGGAAGATTTTTGTTGATTTTAATTGTTAGTGGATTTTGACGAAGTTGATGGAAAATTCTTGCAGAGTCTCGCTGATTTTGTGAAATTTTCCACAAAAATACTTCAAAATCTCATGTACTTTAAAGAGATTTCAAAAGATTAAAAATGAACTAGCAAATCCATTAAAATCCACAACTTTTTTAAATAAAAAAAATCCACTGATTTTTGAATACCATCAGATTTTGATGGACTTTTAAAAATCCAAATTGAATACCGCCATATTTCAGTAGACTTTTTAAAATCTAAATTAAATACACTCAGATTTTAAAGATTTTTTTTAATCTATATTGAATACCATCAGATTTTAAAGGAGTTTTTATAATCCAAATTGAATACCTCTTGATTTCAAGAATCCAAACAAATCATTTAAAATATTGATTGAATACACCCCTCTTAGATACGCTTTTAGAGTATCTCCAACAGTTTCTTAGTTCATTCCCTAAAATTAATATAAATACGTGATCCTATTACCTAAAGACATCAATAAATATTCTAACCTCCAATAACATTCTTTATATTCATTCTTTATATAATATTATATTATTAAAAAACATCTTAATTACAAAAAGTAAAGAAAAAGATCAGAAAGAGAAAGTGCTTCTTTCAAATATATATTATTAAATAATAGTTAGAAGAGGAGAGATGTTAGTTAAAAATAAGGAATTTGAAAAACATCTTAATGAATTTTAGTATTAAAAGCAACTCCAATATTTTAGCTATTTGGAGTTTTAAATTACAATATAAGGAATATGGAGAAAAAAATTACTCCAACAATATTATAGTGATTCCTTAAATCACTAAGATCTTCTCCACTTTTCTTATTTTTAGCTAATCTCTCTCATTATATAACTTTTATTTTATAATATATATTTGAAAAAAGCACTTTCTCTTTCCTCAATTTTTGAAATAATGATATATTTTAATGATAAAATATTATATAAGGAATGAATATAGAGAATGTTGGAAATGAGAATAAATATCGATGTCTTAAGTTTCTAGAATCTAATATTTTATATTAAATTTAGGTAAATAACTAAGAAGTTGAAAATGCTCTAAGGAATCATTAAGATTAGGGCTGCACGGGTTGAGCAAACCGACCACCCCGACCCAACCCAACCCTTTTTCAACCCGAAAAACCCGACCCAATATAAACCAAATTATAGATGGGTTGTTTCTTGATCAACCCGACATAAATGGGTTGGGTATGGGTTATAAATATTTTTACCCTAACCCAACCCAACCCGATTCATTAAGATATTTTTACACCTCTTCTCGTATGTTTTCACGTAACTACTATAATATTTTGATTTTTTAAGTTTGATATGTGTCATATGTTTTCACGTAACTATTACAATATCTTAAATGATTTGTGTATTTTTTTCCATCTCCAATATCAAATTAAGATTTCTAAGTAATATGATAGAATTTTATTTGTTCAATTTATATTTGCAAATTCATTTTCGTTTACAGAAGTATGGTTAATTTATTTGGGGAGCATGTGATTTATGATATGATATACATTACTAAAACTATGATGTTAATCAAATTTTAATATTAGCACTATAATTATAAGTTATATCCATTTTATTTTTATTTAATTTAAGACACATGAGTAACTTATGTTTTGTGTATAAAGATGTGGTTTGTGGGAATCGAACTCAAGTTATTTCATTTCACTATACAATCTCTTACCACTACATCATATTGTCGCATATGATTTTTATCATACATATAATATGTAAGTGTGCTAAATGAATATTTTATTTAACTTTAAAGATACTTAATTGAATTTCGCAAAAAAATGATAGTTAGTTGAATATTTGTCAGTTAATTTTAAAGAATTGAATTCCAGATATAAAATTAGGCATAGTACATAAATGGATTATTATCTTATTTATTAATCATTTTTTAGTTTGAAAATATATCTTATATATTTTTAACATATTTTTTATTATAAAAAGTAACTAAAATTTACATATACAATTTTTAAAAAAATATTGAAAATAGAATCTCTTATATATAAATAATCTATATTAGTATTACATATTTAGATAAGTTCGAATTATAACGAGTCAATGCATTTTAGAACTTGGCACATTGTTCAAAAAATACTCGAAATTTGACTACATGACCCGGCCGAAAAACATCGTCATATTCTACGTTTAGTAAATTTAAATTACAAGTTCGGCGAGAATCTCTTACCAATAATGTGAATTTTTTTAATAACTTATGTTAATATAAATTAATATATTTGAGGTCTTTAGAGGATCAAGTCAATTGATTATTTATATTAAAATTACTAACTTCACTGATAACGCATTATTATTTTTGGGATTTTTCTCAATTTTAAGAATATTTGAAATTTGAAATGAGATCTCATGAGATTTGTTAAACTACGATGATATATTAAATCAATTTATTTTTCATTTTTCACTTTAAAAAAAATTAGTTTTTTAAAAAGAATTCTTTTAGATGAGCAATATTCATTGATCAAGATAATATTGTACAAATATTTTGAATTATTTTAATATTTTGAATTATTCAAATTAAAGTTATGGCTATACTATATTGTAGCAGTTGATTTAATGCATTTTATATTATTTAAGGAAAAACATATATTGTTCAATAATTTGAAGGAATAACTAGTTCAACTGATATTTATAAAACTTTATCGAACTGAAATTTTTTAATTTTAGGATAATAGTATACAATGTTAAAAAATTATTATATGAAGACATATTAGAATCGTAACGAAAGAAACTTAAAAACGGTTTAAATAACGATGTAATTACAATTTTTCTTTCAAATTCTTGAAAAAAATTATGAATATCAATAATAAGTCTTAAAAATATATAATTTTTAATTTTACAACCATGATTGATACGTGATTGCGTAAAAAATAGATTGTGAGTGATAATATGAATACCATATATAAATTATAGCAATTTATTTATTACATAATTTTAATTTTTGAATAAATATAAATGCATGTTATTTAAGTAATCAATTGTCTCACTAGATCTTAAGAATGATTATACATGTACATAAATAAAATATTTAGCATATAAATAATTGAAACCATCATAATTTACTAAGAGATATAACATACAATAATTTACATGCTAACAAACACGCACATACATATAACTTAATCTTACTTTGTTAACAGTAGTGTAAATAAAAAAAACTAACATTTTCCCATACATATGTTGAATTTCAAAAACTAATATTTTTTATTAAAATCAACTTTAATATTAACAATAATATAAATTTTACATTATTGTATATTATGATTGCAAGTCATTTTGACTTCATTTATGCATTTTTTTATCTTTTTAGATAGAGTAAGTTAATTGTAAGTTAGTAGTGGACTCAGTAATAATATAGGCCGGTACATATAGTTTATTTAAATAAAATTCAAAATTTTTGGTCAACTCTGTACTCAAAATATATGTTAATTTTTAACATTTTATTTGTAAATATACTAACGACATTCTACAGATTAAGTTTAATTGTTTCGTTTTAAACGTACACTTACTACCCCGTTTATATTAATTCATTTAATATAAATTAACGGGTAAGAAAAATATAATATAATAATAGTTGAGGGGATATTCACTCCTAAAAGTGAGGAAGCATTCAAAGCTCGTAATGTTATAGAGGGGGATGAAACTTGTTGGAGAGAAATTTTATCTCCATTTTTTCAAAATTTGAGTCAAGAGCCTATATAAGGATATTGTTGGAGTTGCTCTAAAAATATTATAACTGCATGATGCATAAAAAAAACTTTAGAAAATGACTGGTGCCTCTCACGGGTTATTATGTTAGTAATCAGATATTTAACATACAAATAATTGAAATCATCGTAATTTACTAAGAAATGTAACATACGATAATTTACATGCTGACACACACACATATAACTTAATCTTACTTTGCTAACAGTTTTGTAAATAAAAAACTAACATTTTCCATACATACATACGGTAAATTTCAAAACTATTTTTTTCAATAAAATCAACTTTTATATTAGCAGTAGTGTAAATTTTACATTATTCAATATTATGATTGCAAGTCATTCTGACTTTATTTATGCATTTTTTATCTTTTTAAATTGAGTAAATTAATTATAAGTTAGTAGTAAACTGAGTAATAATACAGACAAGTACAAATTAAGTTAATTTTTAGCTTTTTCTTTGTAAACATATTGACGGTATTCTACAAATTAAGTTTATCGTTTCGTTTTAAATGTATACTGACTGTCATGTTTATAGTCATTCATTAAATACAAATTATACAATACAAATAAGAATATATATATATGGCTTAATAAGATATATTAAAAACGTTGTGTAATTTGATAATATCCTATATATAAATAATACAAATTCATAAACAATCAATTTATATTTTATATACTTTAGACAATGTACTATATTTATAAATAAAAACAACTAATAACATTATAATTACATAATGCATAGAAATATTCTAGAAAATGGCAGCCGCTTATGATGCTAGTTACATTTTAAGACTCGAAATAGAGTTGCTCCTGGCTGACAAAATTGACAGGAAAGAACAAGTGAAACAGAACACAAGTGTGTCATAGATAATTGCATTTCTCGTGCTTTAGACACCTAGAAGCCTTAAACACATCAATTGTTACTCCACTTTAAACCCTTTTAATTCATAATTAATTGTACTAACCACTCTAAACACAATATATATGTATGTATATTAGCTACTGCTTAGTACTTAAAACCACAGTTTGATTATCTGCTTGTTGATATGGAAGGTTCTGGACTTCTTGTTGGCTCCGAGATTCATGGTTTTCATACCATGGAAGGTACTAATAAATATTTTTTATGTATGTGTATGTCTTGGTGTCTGTGTACTAGTTGTGGTTCATGTATAGTTAAATTGTTCTATGTTTAGCATTAGAACCTTAATAAATCAATGATCTCGATAAATTGTTACCGTAACTGACTAATGATGATTTGTATGCTACTGTGGTTTATAATGCAATATTGACCTTGTATATGAATACTAATAAGAGAAACTGAAGCATAAAGTATAAACTTATGATTTTAAGTGTATAAACTGAAGTGTGTAGGGCGGACTAAGTGAACTAAGTTTTGCAATTGTTGAACAATACTAAATTGGTGTTTGACGGATATTCGGAACCATGGAAAAACAATAACCAAATGTATTTGTATATCCACCCATGGAAGATAGAATAAGATCCAATTTAACCCAACTCAGAAAGTGAGGGGGGTGTTGAGATAACTATGATGAATCTTGTCATTGAAGTCGAAAAATGTAGAGTTTCATTTGAGATTTTAGGTAATTACTTGCGGCTTTGGAAGGGGTGATAATCTACTAAAGTACAACCAATCGGTGGTCGCTAAAAAGTCAAAGATGCCATAAATTAACCAATTTAACTACTTAGGGATATAATAACTGTTACATTATATAGCTTGACAAGTGGAGGAAGCCATTTTTATTCTCTTTATTACCATCACAACGGTGATCAGATTTTTTTAATGAACAGAACTGGATATTGGTAAAGTAACGGAGGAAGCTAAGTCAAGATGGCTTCGACCGAATGAGATTCATGCAATACTTTGTAACCACAAGTATTTCACCATCTATGTTAAGCCAGTAAACCTACCTCCAGGTATATTATTATATGCTTTTTTAAATTCAATCTCTCTTTGCCATTTGTTCATAAACTGTTCTATTTTTGCTGGAGAACAATAAAACTAATATTTTCAAGAAAGACGTTCATGCATTAAAGTGCGTATGCAACTGCTCGCAACTTATTGGACTGAATTTTTTGAACCTCAAGCAGTCAGGCTATACCCTCTTATGAAGTGGTCTGACCTTTTGCTAGTCTGAACTTGTTATGTGTTTCCGAAAAGATTAATAGTCACACATTCACAATTACCCATTCAGCCTATAGAACCTGACTTGACATGGTTTGTGCTTTAAGAGATTACTGCTTAGACCAGCTTGACGAAGCTGAAACCTTGCCAACCCCCCTCAGTTGCTCCATTTAATCATGTTTTCATGATCATCCAAGTTGGCTGGTAACTAATTATAGTTTTACTAATCTGCGTATTATTGAAATATATTAGGTGGCATGATGGTATTGTTTGACCGCAAGATGCTTAGGAACTTTCGAAAAGATGGGCATAACTGGAAGAAGAAAAAAGATGGAAAGACTGTTAAAGAAGCACATGAACACTTAAAAGTAAGACCTTCTGCTGCTTGCTGTGTTATATTTAGTCCATAACTGAGATTACATGGCTAGTGGTGGACGTCAGCTAGATAAACAAATGACTGAATTTTGATTAGGGATACATATTACACACTCTTATAACCTATTCTTGTGAATCTTATTAAGAATATAGTGGCAAAAATAACCCCCCCCCCTCCTTTTCTGCACAAGTGCACATCCAAGAGATTAGATGACACACATTATTATTGTTTAATATAAAAATATGTACTCAGAACTTGCTTGCAGCCTTGCGGAGTACAGACTACAGATCATGTATTTGAGTTCCTTCTTAGGTGGAAAGTGGAAACTCATAAGTTGTTGGTGTTGAATGTTTTTTACGAGCAATAACTTTTCATGTACTGAAAATGAATTACAAGAAATAATCCCTTTTTCCCATTTATTAAAGACACCTTCTACGGCACCCTAGTAGTGTATTACATTATTATGCCAGACAAGGAACAAACTATACTTAAAGATTGAATAAAATTGATCTCCCTTTGTCTTGAATATATTGTCTATTTGTAACAAGTCTATAAATAAGCCTTGAGTTGAAATGGTTGAGGGGCTCATATCATATGTACAAGATTACAAGCTTTATTTGTATTCAGCCATAAACAAGAGTTTAGGATGGTCTTCATATAAAGAGGTCTCAGCAGGTCAAGTTCCCGCAAATGAGAAACCTGCCTTTAAGGCTTTAATCATTAAAAAAGCAGGCAGCAAAGGCTAATGTAGATATCTTGATTCTTGAGTAAACAAACTCTTCAGAGTCTCAACATGGATCTGTTCCTTACACTTTCCTGGTAAAGAGTAGGTGGATGCCTTCTCAAGCACACCAGACCCCTTTTTGTAATTATACTGCACTGATTAATACCAATTACCAAGTATTACGTTTGCTAATGATAGATTACATGACAAGGAAAATCCAGCAGAATAAGGTGATTAAATAGCTTTTTCTGTGGCAGCTTAATCTAAGTATAGTACATTGGTAACTTCTCTATAAACCATCTATGGTAACAAAACCTCAAGCCACCATGTACATATATAGATGGCTATCTATCTTATACATTCATTTCTTTAATTCCTATGTGCAGCAAGTTATTATCATATTTTAGTTAAGGCCAAATATTTATAAGTTGTGATCATTATGAAGAGCAAGATCTCTTTTTCTTTTTTTGCTTCTAATTCACATAAATTTACTCTTGTTTCCTTCTTTTTCGTCTGTGGAAGTTTTTAATAATAATAATATGTCCAACTTGATTTTATATTTTTCCATGCATAGGGGCTTTGATGGAAAATGTAGTACAACCTCGATTTCTTTGTACTCAGAAAGGAGGCATGAACAAATTAAGTTACTGTCTTGTTGAATAGAAAATCAAGTTGCTATAAATTTTGGGTTGTCTGTATGTAGGTTGCTATTGGTTTCAAGTTATTTGCAATCTTTTTATTTAAATCATAGTCAATTTGTTATTAAGAATATGTGGTTTTCTTTCTTGGACTTGTATCTGGAATTGTGTTAGTTGCATCACAAATAATTTTTATTTTTCTTTTTCCACTTCATAGGTTGGTAATGACGAAAAAATTCATGTATACTATGCACACGGAGAAGATAACCCAACTTTTGTTCGCAGATGCTATTGGCTACTTGATAAGTATGTCCCGACTTCCGGTCAGTGTTAATATTAAACTACTATATAAACCTATTTTCATGTCATTAAAAAAAAATATTTACCTAGTATTTTGAGAAACAATGGGTAGGGTGCTAGTTAGTCAGAGTTTTCTTAATTCCACAAGGTTCCCTCTAATATCAGAGTGCACGAATTCACAAACCAACATTATAATAAACATCAGAAAACCTCAGTTTTTAATCTTTTCCGCTTTTAGATTGGAGTTTAATTGTTCTACTTTTTACTCAGGAGATTGGAAAATATTGTACTTGTACACTATCGTGACACTCAAGAGGTTGGCATCATATAACTCTGTAAACTCTCACTTTTCTTTATGTATATATCTGTGTGTGCGCCCGCAATTTTATTGGAATTGTTTGGACTATTAGTGCCGCAACTGCTCATATAGTTTAACTGTTGCCGGTGAGCATTACATTTACCATGTTGGCTTTTTCTAATGTATTGATGGTTGATAGTCCGGGATTTCTCAAAATGTTATATGGTTGACCTTCGTTTTGTCTTTATACAAATATAGCGATCCTATTAAATTCTCTCAAATCTTTCCAATTTATCTAAAGATACTCTCTTTTTATGTTCCATGTTATGTTCATTCTCCTCAACCGTTTAAGATATTTTTTTGCACCTATATATTGTTATAAGCTGCAACACGTGTATATGTGTGCATGTATGTATGTACCACATCCACATGTATTTATAAAGAAAGATATGGAGATCGATACATACTATTATAGATAGACACATTTGTTATATGCTCTGGTGCACATGTCCTTACATTTTATATATTTATATAATAGGTAACTTCAGCTCCAAGTAGAGGCATTGGGACCTGCAATATTGAGGTTATTCCTAATTACTTTTAAGATAATTAACTACCCGACTTTGGATATTGCAGAGGCTCTTCCGACTGTTTTGTTCTACTAGTTGTGAGAATAGTCAGTTTTTAAGAACTAGTGATGTAACAGGGGTCTATGAAAATGTATGATGGTGACCTATGTACTCAACTTCTGCCAATCACACAATTATCACTTGTCAGGAAACCAAATTTTGACAAAGGCAAGATAGAAAAGAGGCTACATGTATGGAGTACTAGTTTGAAATTCATGTCGGTCCTTCTGATAGCAACCGATAGATTTTTAATATGGGTTACAATCTCTTTTTTGCTTTTCATTTAATAACTTCTTGGCAGATTGGTCATTTCTGTGATTGAGTGCATCATGAAAGCATAAAGTAACTCATGAATACATATTTTGCCATTTCCAAGTACCTGGTGACAGCATAAAACTTTCCTTGATGCTTGTGAAAGGAAAATAGAGTTTATTCTTGACTATTGTATAATTGGCATAGCAGATAGTAATTGCGATCTTTTTTATGCATGATTTAGTCACAGGGTTCACCTTCCACACCAATAAACTCCAACTCTTGCTCAATCCTTTCTGAGCCATCTGTTTCTCAGCTTTTGTCAGAAGAATCTGATTCTGTTGTTGATCAAGTATACTATGCAAGCGAAAAAGCACATCTAGGTAAGAATAATTTTCCTGTCAAGTGTCAGATAATTGCCTGATTTGATTTATTTTTTTTCAAATTCTATTCTAACAAACCAATCGAATAATGTGGAGTATTTAAAGGTTATATGGTTCAATATATTTAACTCATTTTGAGAAGCAATCAGGGTAGATTAATTAAGATAGGACTTGCTTTTGCTATAGTCGTCAAACATTCTCGTCATGGTTGTAGACAGATATTTCATGATAATAGTACTAAACGTATAGTCTCTTTTAAATGTCTACGCCATATCTTAACATTTTTCCTTTTATAAATAATAGATCCCAACGAGAGCATCCAAGATCATGAATTTAGAATTCACGAAATTAATACGCTCGAATGGGATGAACTTGTGGTACCAGAAAATCACAACCAGTTGATTGCCCCTGATGCTGGTAACAATTTCTTTATTGCCTCCAGGCTCCAGTAGTATCTGGCTCAACCTAAATTATAGTTATCTAAAAGATTTTTTTTGGCAGGAAATATCTCAAGCTTTGAGCAACAGAATCAATATGAAAGGAGTTGCTATACCAGTAATGTAAGTACATTTGGCTGTCTTACTGTAAATAAACTCATTTCAGTTTTGTTTACGATAAAGAAGTTATTTTCAGTTTTACTTTGTGCAGTCAAATATTTCTGAATATATATTGTGTTCAGTGTCCTTAATTTTTCATTCTTTTGCGCTTAATAGTGTACTCCGGTTAAAGATGTTGGACAATTAGGATTAAATCTTTGCTGAATATTTTTTTAAAAAAAAAATTTGTTATATGCGCATTTCAGGTTTAAGTTGTATAATTTTGTAGTGCAAGTTGAGATTTTTTGAAGTTTTTGTGTCTAAAATTTTATGTTTCTACTTCTCTTTAATAATTCTATTAGTTCCCATCCAAACCGGTTCATTTCATCTATCACTGTCATCATCATCAACTTTTTTTTTGTAAAAGAAAGTTTGCTTATTAGTTGGTCTGAACCACTATGAGATAACTTTACATTGTTGTTTACAGGAGGCACTATTTGAAAATGGTTCATCTTTGCAGTTTAGCCCTTTATCAGGAGATATATATTCTGCACAAAACAATTCATTACGAAACTTTTCTGATCTAGTTGCTGGAAATAATTCTGATCATTTCAGTATTTCAAGCAATGTTTACTCTAAGATTGTGGATGGTCAATTAAATCCTTGTTTGCGGAGAAATAGCTCTAAACCTGTCACTAGTGACTCTATAGACACTATAAACAAAGATGGTCTGCAAAGTGAGGATAGTTTTGGAAGATGGATGACCTCTGTCATGACTGATTCTCCAGATTCAGTGTTGACAGGTGACCAGAATCAGGATTCTTCTATTTCAACTAATCAGAAAATGTCTACTTCAGTGGATCACTATGAGCCATCATTATGCGAGCAGATATTCAGTATAACGGATATCTCCCCTACATCCGCTCTTACAACTGAAGAAAGCAAGGTTCTATTTTTTCAATCTCTATAAGCTGCCTTAAACAATACTTTTTATTACTATGTAAGGAGTATCTTCCTTATTTTCTGAAGAATATTTTTACAAAGAAGGATGAAAGAGTGGAAATATAATTCCAGCAACTTCTGATTTTAATATTATAATTTTAGCTTCAAATTTGTTATGGACGGACTGGGATGTGGATAAGTGCAAGTGCAGTAGAAATGAAATTAGGAAAATTGTGATTATGGGTTTATCTACTCTTTCGTAATAAAACGTGACATTAAAATTGAAGACAGGAGATATTATGGACAAATACATTTATAGTCTTCTACGTTTTGATATGTACAGTATTTATAATAATGATACAACTCTGGAACTCCCTATTTTTTGTGTAGCTTATATTAGAAAAAGTTGTTTGGTCAGCAATTTTTGCAAGTTCATGAACTGGCATATGATATTTTTCTATATTAATGTACCCAAAAAGTTCACAAGTATATATTATTGTATAATTATGCTAACATGAATCTATTATTATGTTGATGTATAAACCTCCTGATTACATTTAGTTTAGCTCTCTTTGGAAGTCCAATAAGGGTCTTGGCTTCTACTTCTGGAAGAGATTGTTGGAAACTGACACTACTGAACATATATGATAAAGAAAGACAGATGAACTGACAATTCTGTGGCTCGTTTGCTGCTACTTCTGATAGTGATTTTTTAAAATTTATTCTTTCAAGTCCGAGCTTATATGAAAAGGAAATAAACAAAGATGAGCTGATACCCTCTGTGTCTCATAGCAAGCTTTTAGTAATGGGGGATTTTTAGAGTAAAAGGAAAGTAACCCTGATGTTATCCGCAAACGTTTTGCTTTAAAATTTATTCTTCTTTACAAAATTTTGATGCCTGTATGGCAATACTTCACTGTTATTGGCAATCAATTAGTCATCATAAGTAGGTTTAAATTTCCCTAGCACTGAACAAGATCAATAAACTTAATGCAGTGCCTGTTGAAAAAACTTATTTTGGAAGACAATATTCGTCGTAGATCGCATAGTTGCCAACTTGCTATATTTGCTGCAAACACAATGGAGAAGTACTAGATATTCTTCTGAAGAAACTGAAGGACACCTAAATTGTGAGATTTTAAACTGTAGTCAAAATTATGCGTGTTAAAATTTATTCTGATTTCAGACCCTCCTAAGTTAGGACAGATGCATTTGTTAATTGTTATTGACTTCAAAAATTTGTTCATTAGCAATAAAGCACCAATCTATGGTTACTCTGAAAATTTGGTCATATACATTCCTTTCTCCCTCTCCTTATGAAGAGGTAGACTTTTTTTAACTCCGTATCTTCTTGACTTATAAGATAATATTATCGTTGATCATTGATAAATCCTGCTGCAGATTCTAGTTGTTGGATATTTTCATGAAGCGCATTCCCCATTTGGAAAGTCCAACTTACTTCTTGTAATTGGAGATGAGTGTGTTCCAGCAGAACTTGTTCAACCTGGAGTTTACCGTTCTTTTGTTTCACCACACAAGGCTGGATTAGTTGATCTCTATTTAAGCTTCGAAGGCCAGAAGCCTATCAGTCAAGTTGTGAACTTCGAGTATAAATCCCCTCTGACGGAAAAGTTGATCAATTTGTCAGATGATCAACCGAAGTGGGTGGAATTCCAGAATCAAATGCGGCTTGCTCATTTGCTCTTCTCCACATCAAAGAGACTCGGTACATATTCTACGATACTATCACAAAATGCTCTCAAAGAGGCCAAATTGTTTGCTCAGAAAACATCTCATATTGGCAACGACTGGGCATCTTTTTTGAAGCATATAAGGGACAATAGATTATCGTTCCCACAAGCAAAGGACAATCTATTTGAGCTAACTTTGCAGAATAGACTACGGGAATGGCTATTGGAGAGAATAGCAGAAAGATGTAAAGTCGCTGATTATGATGATCAAGGCCAAGGAGTAATTCATCTGTGTGCTATCCTTGGTTATAAGTGGGCTATATATCAATTTTTGTTATCTGGCTTATCATTGGATTATCGGGACAAATTTGGGTGGACAGCTCTTCATTGGGCTGCATCTTGTGGAAGGTATGTAGGGTTGTTTCCCAGCAATTGTACTGCTACTTGAATTCCTGCACCCCGTTTGACATTTGAGTTCTAATATATAGTTGTCTTCAACTTTTTCCTTTTGAATTATTTAATGAATATCCTCTGCTGCAATACATTGTGATTTCACTTTTTTTCGTTGTTTATTTGTCGATGTTCTGATACTACTCTGAAATTAATGGTTTTCAACTTTAAAATAATGTTGAGGGATGCCCTTCTGTCATAAAGCTTTAAAAGTCTCTGTATGTGTTCGTGTATTTCTGCTAACTATACATATCTCACTTCAGGGAGGACATGGTTGCAACTCTTTTATCTGTGGGGGCAAAGCCAAATTTGGTCACTGACCCCACTTCGGAAAACCCTGGGGGATGCACAGCAGCTGATCTTGCATCCAAGCATGGTTATGATGGTTTGGCAGCTTATCTTGCAGAAAAGGGATTACTACAACATTTTGCAGACATGACAATAGCTGGAAATGTCAGTGGTTCACTGCAGATCACTGCAACTAATCCTACTAGCCCTGGGATATTTACTGAGGAGGAGTTGCACTTGAAGGATACTTTGGCAGCTTATCGAACAGCTGCAGATGCAGCAGCACGCATTCAGGCTGCATTTAGAGAGCAATCACTTAAGGTGCAAGCCAATGCTGTGAAGTTCTCTAATCCAGAGGATGAAGCACGTAATATAATTGCAGCAATGAAGATACAGCAGGCATACCGAAACCACGGAACACGGAAAAAGATGCTTGCTGCTGTTCAAATCCAACATAGATTCCGCACTTGGAAGATGCGAAGAGATTTTCTCAAACTGCGTCGTCATACTATCAAAATTCAAGTAAGTTATGCTTTTTAGTATGATTATTTAATTTCTATCCCCGTTCAGCATTTCTGAGACTAGCATATTCTGCTGAAGGCCTGCCAAGTTGAAATAGCTGCAAATTCTACCCAGTTACATGACTATTGAATTGAATAAGATTTTTGTATTGCTTTGATAGTTAAATGAACAGCTTACCATGATTTAAGTACTATTAGAATTGGAAATAAGACTGTTACTGTTGCATCATACATGCTAGTAATAGAGTGATAATGTTTTTAAAATGTTGTTGTTACCTGTTATGTAGGCTGCTTACCGGGGTTTCCAAGAGCGTAGACAGTACCGGAAGATAATATTTGCAGTGGGAGTGGTTGAAAAGGCAATTCTACGTTGGCGTATGAAGGGTAAAGGTTTTCGCGGTCTTCAGGTTCCAGGTGAAGCTACCAAAGACCTAGAACAAGAAGGTGAAGTAGAGGAATTCTTTAAAGCTAGCAGGAAACAGGCTGAAGAGCGCATTGAGAGATCTGTTATACGTGTGCAAGCCATGTTTCGTTCCAAGCGAGCTCAAGAAGATTACAGGAGAATGAAACTAGCACATAACAAAGCAACTGTGAGCAATTTCAATGCTATAGCAATATATATTGTAGTTGCAAATATGCATTAACCTACTTTACCAATTTTTATGTGCAGCTTGAATATGAGGGGCTTCTCAATACGGACACTGAAATGGGTTAATTTAGCACAAGTTAAAGGGTACTACTTGCCATTCTCAAGCTGCAACTCCGGTGACTAGACAGCTTATAACCGGCCCCTTTTGTTAAATATAACATGTAATTTCTGTACTAGACAACTTATAACTGGTCCCTATTGTGAAATATAACATGTAGTTGTAAATTTTGTACGTAGATTACTGTGGGTAGTTGGAGACCTGTAGCTCCTCTATACGTTTTTGCAAAAATGATAGCTTCATGATTGTAGGTTTGATCTTGTGCTAGCATTCACGGCCCTTGCTATTTTGTTCCTAAGATCATCTAATTTGCACATTCAGTTGCCATTAGATTGTCCACATGGTACTATAACTTGGAACGTTGTGTGTGGCCGAATGCATTCTTTTTACGAGAAGTAGAGTATGACAGTATATAGGGTGAAGATATAAAAGCCTTTGTGCATTGGTAAGACTTCATTCCGGGTAAAATATACATGAGCTTTCATGCAATTTGTAAGAGCTTTAACGTAAGACTGCATAACCAGCAAGAATACCTAAGCCTTTGTCTTTGTGCTTCAAGCACAATCCGTTTTTTTTTACAAATGAAAACCAGTTTTCATTTACTTACACATAATAACGTAATATAATCGGAACAAACCAATTACCGATATAACCACTTGGAAAATAAATAATATACTAAAAATAATTACATATTTGTTTCCTCATCGTTTAACACACTGAATTTAAAAATTCTTAAAACTAAAATCGAAATCAAATACATTCCAAACCATCTAAACTATATCAACATCCATGAAAACATCACAATTGACCATATTACTAGAAATTATTGTTAGCCCGGTTCAAAAACATCAATCACATAAACCGAGATTGGAGAAACGGTACCCTATCTATCTACATGACGAATACGCGATAGAGACATGCCGAAGACAACCCAGATGCTATCTACGTGCCAGATACCAGCTATAAACATGCCGAAAGTGTTAAGCCTCGAAGGATGAACAATCTTTGGTTGTGAAAGGTGAGCTCTTGCAATAATTACTACAACCCCAAATTCGATGAGGCTTTGCATATCATCAAAAATATCAACAATATCGTTCTCAACATATTCAATTCCAAATAAATTCAATCACAATTGAACAAAAATATAAAAAAATATTTCAAAAAAAGACAAAACACACACTTCAACGGGTTAGACACACAGACACCAAAAAAATTGGGTTTTATTTAAAAGAAAATAATTAGAACAAAAAAAATGAAGGGGTTAATGTTTTCCACCAGAAAAAATAAGTGGAAGACCTCTATTAATTCGAGAAAGGAAAAATCCTAACTCTATGATAGGAAAAAGGAGGGAAACAGTGTAATTTATGTTACTAAGCACAATTTTTATCTGCAGAGAGTAACCTGCAACCCCTCTCCTATTCCGGAGTTATGATTTGTCATTTCTCAAGTTAATCGACGGTTTTTCACTGAGTTTTTTTCATGTGGAAAGCTCTAACCCTTCATCTTCTTTTGTTTTCTTTAATTTGTGTTCAATAAAACCCAAATGTTTGGGTAATCGTGTATCTCTCATGTTGGAGTGTGTGTTTTGTCTTTTTTTTTGAAGTGTTTTATTATGTTTTTATTCAATTATATTTGGATTTATTAGGCGTTTGATCTGTTTAGAACGATTTTGTTGATATTTTTTGTAATCAGAAAAACCTTCGTCAAATCTGGGGGTGGTGAATATTGGAAGAGCTCACATTCACAATCAAAAATTGTTCATCGTTCGAGGGTTTCGATATTGTTTATAGCTGTTATCCGACATGTAGATAACTGGGGTATCTTTGGCATGTTTATAGCTGATATTCAGCATGTAGATAGTTGAGGTGTCGTTTCTTCAATCTCAGTTAAAGCGATTGGTATTTATGAATACTAGGCTAATAATGATTTTTACGTGATATTGTTAATTGTGACGTTGTTTTCAGGATGTTGGTGGTGCAGTTTGGATCACTTGGAATTTTTTTGATTTCGTTTTTTAGTTTCAAAAATTTTTAAACTAGTGTGTTAAACAATTAGAAAACAAATCATTTAATTATTTATTAGATTTTCAGTATGTTATTTATTTTTCAACATGATTATATCGGCAATTGGAATTTGTCTCGATTATATTATGTTGAAGTTAATGAAAATTATTTTTTATTTGTCAAAATTTATAGAGTAACTTGCACTATAAATTTTCAGCTTGTCTTTAAATCAGAGGGTTGAGACAAAAAAAAAATATTATTTTAGCGAATTTATTATTTATCATGAACAAAAATACATAATATCCATTATATTAAGATCGGATAAAAATATTATTTTATTGATTATTACTTTGTCGAGATTCATATGTATTAGTAAATCAGTTCAAATAATAATTATAGTAATTATTCATAATAATGCCTTCAGCAGCATCTCCACTCTCCAGTTCTGAACTGATGCCTTCAATACTAGTTCCCTTTTTTAAAACCATAACCAGATATATAAAATGATAATCAATAAAAGCAATACCTTACAATAAATTCATTATATTTTAATATTTCTTTCAATTCGCAACGCAAAAAAATATCATGCTTTCAATCACAATAAATCAGTAAATTTTACGTACACGAGATATTTTACTTATCGTGTTTTTAGAAATTTACTATTCAATTATTATTTTTTTCTTTTACTCACTAATGTTGGGTTTATATTTGTTTTTAATCACTAACGTTAGGTTTAGATTTAATTATTAGCATTATGTCAATTTTTTGTAATATTATTAAAATATAGTGGCAGTCTGTAATATTTTAATGATTTAATATGCATCTATATCTTTATATATAGTACTCCGTATGTCCCCCAATACGTTTACCTTAGTGATGAGAGTTTGATAAGTATTTTAAGGCTCCTAAAAGATGTAGTTTCATGAATTATTTTAATTTTTTTTGATAATAATTTAACGTTTAAATTTTTATATACAAAAAAAATCTTAAAAATAAGTTATAAAACTATGTTTGTAAGAAAAATATCTTTTGAGAGTTGTATGATTTAATACCACATTATTACAACATTATTCTATTTTTGTGTTTACATATATACTTGTTTCACAATCCTATTAGAATGATTGAGTTTATATTTTTTATTTTGGTTCGATAATAGTTGCATGAAGGAGTTGTGATTAGTGATTTCATTGGGTTTTTTAAAATGTCGTTTGGTAAAATATTGATATGTAATTTTTTAATGTTTTTAGTAGTTTATGATCAATTTTCTAATTTGATTATATTGAATTTTTTATTTTTTTATTTCCCAATAATTTTAGTATGAATTGGGATGCCTCTTCGTAATCATTTTGGTTTTGAGTTTAGTACCCCACCTAAAAAGGTTCAGACTATATGAACTGATTTTATGCGTCTATGCGTCTGTTTACAATGTACATCTGTTCTGACCAAATGTTTAAAACAATATGCGTCCTTCATATAACACACGTGTATAATTCAGACATTATATGATTCCTCCATATGCATCTAGCAAACTCAGACATGTATAAGTTTTTTTATAAGACCCATATGACACTTTTTGTACTAGTTATCACTATATTTTAATAATGTTATAGAAAATTGACAAAATATTAATAATCAAATCCGAATTTAACATTAGTGACTAAAAAGAATCCGAAACCAACATTAGTGATTAAAATAAAAAAAATTATAGTTAAGTGGTAAGTTTCTAAATACACAATAAGTTGGTTAACGAAAAAATTCATTTCCCCATTACAAATTTAGGGTTGAGTTCTATGGAGTCCACCTTTTTGTCGGAGTCCTCGGAGTCCATCTACGTTCTGCAAATAAAATATATTGTAAAACGTGTTATTTTGCAAAACATGTTACACAAATAACATAACTTCAACAAAATCATGCAAATCTCATATATTTACAGTACAATATGTATGTTCTGCAATATGTTCTCCAACATGAACATTTATGTTCTGCAAACTAAACATATTTTGTAGAATAATATATTTTTGCAATGTTCTGCTTGTAAAATGTATGCAATCTACAAGATTTTGAATATAATAGTGATGTTTGTCGAAAAATAAAATATTTTGCAATATTTTAAGTTATATTTTACTTGCAGAACATATATGGACTCCGAGGACTCCAATTAAAAGGTGGACTCCATAGAACTTTACTCTACAAATTTATACTTTTTTTGACAGAAATTACAAATTTATACTGGGAAAAAAACAATTGGGCTAAAAGCAAAATCGGGACTCCACAATGGCCCAAGTTAAAAAGCCCAAAACTGAGTATTCACACGCCTAGGGTTCTTTAAACCCCTGTGAATACAAATAAAATAACAAATGTAGTTGCTTAAAAATCCTAACGCGCCGCACCAGGTAAAATATCGTCTTGAAATCAACTATGTATTTTTTTCATGAGTTTATATAATCATCATACATATATTTTAATATTACAGTTTTAGATATATATATTTATTTGTTGTTTAAAATTAGATTTGAAGAGAGAGGAGGATGGCCAAGTCGAAGAATCACACAGCTCACAATCAGTCACACAAGGCTCACAGGAATGGTATTAAGAAGCCCCGGAAGCAACGTAACATCTCCACCCGCGGCGTATGTGCTTTTTTCGATATCTCATTAATCTCGTCAAGTGGATAATTTTTTTTATGTCCCGCCGTAAATGCGGATAGTTAAAAACTTAACCTCGATAAATGAATAAACTCGTCAAATGCATACTATAAGTTTTATGTCCTATCATATTACGGAGAGTTGAAATGTAACCTTGAGAAATCAATAATCTCGATAAATGAATAAAATTCTTGGCATGTTTATCGAGGTTTTAATGTGTATGTATGTGGTAGTTTTGTTAATTATGTGAAAATGTATGTGTGTGTATGTGACAATTTCTATGTGTTTGAATAACAGATGGACCCAAAATTCTTGAGGAACCAGAGGTATGCAAGGAAGCACAACAACAAAGCTTCTGAAACTGCTTCTGTTGAAGAGTGAACTACTGTTATATGTTAGGGTTCTGTTTCGTATAATTGTTCAAGAAGTTGTTGATTTGGTGTCATTTCAACTGTTGGATCTTATAACGTTAAATGTTACAATTATGATTTGAGACCTCCCTTATCAGTTTTTGTTGTTTGGATGTGATCGCCTTTTAGTATTCAACTTTAGTAGCATATGTGTTTTAATTTTTAGAATTTTTGTTTCTTAGGATTTCTTTTCTGTTTGGTGTTTGGTTTATTAATCGTTTCCAGGACCTTTTACGATAATGTTATAAAACTCCAAGTTTGCAAAGTTGTGTAATACAGTTAGATTTGTTGATCTGATGGATAGCGTTGGTAATGGGTTGGTTTTTCTTCTAGGGTTCTATGAATCCCACAGATTCAACATTATTGATTGATTAAAAGGACGTTTTATGCACAAACTTGTGATCGTGCTTCTCATATAGTCATATAGAGTATATGATTTGCATGCTTACAGATTAGAAAAAGTGAATGTGGTCATATTGTTATATTGCTGATTGCTTTATTTTCGTTTAATGAACTTGCTATTGGTTGATCCAACAAGTTCACTGGTAGAATATTTAGTTTAGTTTTTGTTAAGTTTTTTTTCCAACTTGCATCAGATGATTTGTAATGAATCATGAAGCACCAAATATAATAACTTATTCAAGAAAAAAACAGAAGGGCAAAGAGGTCAATAGTGAGGCAAGGTCAACACAAACAGTCAAAGGGCAGTATGGGGATTGAAAGAAAGAGAGTAGTAATAAGAGAAGGGATTTGGGGGAAGTGAAGTATCGATTGATTGTATTAGCTTTTATCTTGTCAAACCCTAGGAGTGCCTGGACCTCTCGAAAGTCCTGCTATCATATTAGTATTGTACTCGTTGTTGTTCTGATTTCAAGTAGTAAACATTTGTGCTTGTTAGTTCATATTACATTGAGTCGGTTCATATCATGATTCTAGTCATGCTATTACGAGTAGTAGAATTTTTAAGCATACCAGTGTTTGGTTGGAAGGTAATGAGTGAAACGAGATGGGAACTTAGGAACAAAATAAAGGAACAGGGATGTAACAAGGAAGAGGGGAATAAAAAAAAAATTATGATGAGATTTGTGTGTGGGGGGGGGGGATTGAAGTGTTTCCTTTCTAAATGGACGTTCATTGCTAGGGAATGGAAATGGAGTCAGGAATGGATGCTAAATGTATTTACTATTAAAATATTTCAAATCAAATTCCATTTTTTGTCTACTTGAGTTGCATAAGTGTTTCCTTCTCAAATGGAAGTTCATTGGTAGAGAATGGAAATGTAGTCTGGAATGGATGCTTAAAGTATTTACTCCCAAAATAGTTCAAATCAAATTCCATTTTTTGTCTAGTTGCGTCGCATGTAATGATTTCAACATTTTAGGTCTCACTTTGGTTATGGAATTGGTTTCTATTCTGGGGGATCTCGAAATTAAGGGTTGAGTTATTTATAACTTTGGTTATGGAATTGGTTTATATTCTGGCTGATTTTGAAATTAAGGGTTGAGTTAGATATAACATGGTTGCAGAAATGTTGATTCTAGCCAATTTGGGGATACTTGTTATAATTATGGAGTGATATGCTCTTAAACAATGGTAGAGTGGAGCACGGTTGGATAGCTCAAGTGGTAAAGGGCTTATCCTCTGTCGTCCCAGATCCTGGGTTCGATCCTGGCTCACCCCGAGAATTGTTGAGAACAGATACTCATTTGTAAGGCTATAAGCCAAAATTAGTCAAAAAAAAAAAAACAATGGTAGAGTGTAGACATTAATGTATTGTCTTTTGTAAGTGTTTTTGATAATGTTGTTTCCACACTTTCTGCGTATAGTGTAAATAAAAATAAAAATCTCACTCATGATAACATACATAGCCGGGAAAGGATTGAAGTGTTTCCTTCCCAAATTGACGTTCATTGCTAGGGAATGGAAATGGATTTGTGAATGATCCTAAAAGTATTTACTACCAGAATACATCATATCAAATTCCTTTTTTCTTCTAGTTCACGCTTGTAATGGTTTTACCATTTGATGTCTCACTTTGGTTATGGTATTGGTTTCTATTCAGGGGGATTTTGAAATTAAGGGTTGAGTTAGTTTTATACATGGTTGCATAAATGTTGGTTCTAGCCGATTGGGGGATGCTTATTATGTATTGTTTCTTGTAAATGTTTTGAATTTTGATAATGTTGGAGAAAATTTTCCACCCCTTTTGTAATGAATCAATAATGTAATAACGTGTTCCTGGTTTTGAAATGCATGAACCTAATTCAACATTGCAATAGCATTTTTTTTGCAAAATGGGTTGCTTTAAAATTGCGTGATCAGACAGGGTCACAGGGTTACTGATCCGATTTACAATAATGAAAAAGAAAAGGAGGAACTATAACATTTTACATCAAGAGATATGCACTTAACAGCTATAAGAATACTGATGTGTACTATTGAATCCTTTCCTTGGCAATCAATCAATCAAATTCAAGAGGTTGGCAATGGCTTTACAATGGAATATCTTTTATCAATTAAATTCAAGAGGTTGACGTGTCTTTACATCGGAAAAGTGGCACTGCTTAAACGGTGATCCCCAACTACGAATAATATATAGAATTATTGCTAGTTAATGTCTCAGTAGATGACAAATGGTCCTAAAGTATTGCACCAGTGACCTAAAATTTAAATCCATAGCCAATATTGAGGTATGCCAATTGCCAGGACTGGATTCTTCTCTGCATTTAGCCTCTTTGTTGCCCTTTGTATTATGAACAAATTGACGTCCAACGGTCCAAGAGTTTGAATCCACCAACATTTCTGATGCTTTATACAGCAATGGGCTGTCTTGCTGGACTGGACACATCGTCACTCAACTGATAATCATCACAAAAGTAATTTTTTTTATAAATTGATATTTAATGAGTGTTTTTAAGCTATAGAAGCAACTCTAGACAGGGAACCAAAATTGGGCAACAAATTACAGGCGTTGGCCAATTTTCAGTCGGGCTGCTTTAACATCTATATAGAGAAATTACCTTAGCAGACTTAAAGAGTTCATCAAGAACCTCAGACAATGTTGGATGAGCATGGACAGCAAGCTTTATGTCCTGTAAGAGAAAAAAAAACATAGGCAAAGTCAACTTTTATGGAAAGAGTCGACCAAGAATATACCTGCACATCACGTACATGAATAAAAGGTATCCAATTCAGTATTCAATCATTGGCGAAATATAGAAAGATGACTAAACCATATACTTGGTATAGTCAGATCTCTTTTTCTGCAGCTGAAGATGAAAATAGTCGCTAGGCACTTGTTCTGTTTACCTTAAAAAGTATTTAGACAGAACAGCGTATCTAGGTTTAGAATTTTAAAAAATAGATAACCTGAATTCTAGTCCCCAATGCTATTGCATTTGATGCTTCATGAATGAGGTCAGCAGCGTGCAACCCAAATATATGAACTCCAAGAATTTCCCCATTGTCAGGTCTGTATATCAACTGCATGGTATAGTCAATAGTGATTACTGATTACAGAACTTGCCAAACTATCAAGTTACTGAAAAAAGGTGTGTATCCAACAGTAATTGAATAATATTTTACAAGGCAAGTAAATTTTAATATTTGGACCAAAAACGGGATGACTGGCTAAAATTTTGGTCCATGGTATCTTCTACGCACTTTGTATTCAAAAGCAAATGGGATTTTTTTTTGCTGTTTGGCACTTTTTAGAGGATGTGATTCTTCACCTATATTATAAACAGCTTATCCATTAGTGAGAAGCTAAAAAAGGTACCCTGACATAGTGTACTTCTACTTTGTATTCTGTTCTGGCTGTACAAATAATAATTACCAACTATGAGGAGCAAGGTGCTACATGACATGACAGCAAAACAGATGCATATTCTATAGAAAAGTAGCGGATCATTGTAACATATATTTAAAGAAGGGTAAATTTACTCAAAATTGGACTATATCAACCACAGAACAGTTTGTATGCTGGTTGAAAGTACATTGTGTAGCATGTCAATACTCATTTGTAAATGGCCTGTCTACTACCACTCATATCTACTGCAATGTGAAACTATGAATACATTATTCCCATTATAGTTCCAAGGTAGCAAAGAACGACTCAAATAAACACACGGCAAGTTGTGGGGATTTTTAGTTGCTACTCAAGCGTGGATTATACATCATTTGAACAAATTATTATTTTGGATAAGATTAAATATTAGAATAGACTTCAGATTATGAAGTATTGGGATTGTACACTGCGATGTAATATTTCAATACAGCATCATGAACCAAAGGGATGTGGTTATTAACCTTGGCAAGTCCTTCTGCTTCATTTTCTGCAAGGGCTTTTGTGTTGGCCTTGAAACTTGTCTTGGCAATACTAATACTAAAGCCCTCCTTCTCAGCCTTCTCCTTCGCTTGGGGCTGCAAAGGTATACATGGTCATCAAAGCTCGGTTATAATATGGTCATTAAAGCTTGATAAAATCATTCATCAGTATACTTTTAGTTTTTTTAAAATGAAAACACTGGTCAGAAAATCTGAAGCAACCATATAGTTTCACTGACTATTCCTTTCAATTTAAAGAATGCTTAGAGAAGAGAGCAAATCCAACCGCCTTGCAACAAATTAAAATTTAGAGAGACTGAAGACCAACAAGTTTCTAATCATAACAAAATCAAAGATCAACACTTCTAGATGCGCATATTCACAGGCCTGAAGCTATAAATATTACCATGCCGCAAATCTTACTGAATATGTGGTTTCTACATAATTAATAAAATACAAAGGGTGTACATATCTAAAGCACAAGGTGCCTTCTTTCCAAACATATAAAGTTCTGGAGTCTGGACCAAGTTAAATTCAGCTTTCCCAGCATAGCAAAGATAGATTTAAAAGTTTTGAGGCAATTTTGACAATCTGAAATATACAAGACCACCAATATAAATTTTAAAAAATGAAGAAAACCAAAAGAATCTTGAATTAAAGAATTCATCTAAACAAACTCAGTACTATTTAAATCCTTGTTGCTACACTTTGGTTAATTACAATTATTTGTCAAAGATGAAAGGTCATTGCTGTCAGACAAGGAAATGAAAACAACTTATGTCTAGAAAGAACACACATGCAAAGCAATTACAGATCCACTTACGAACGATAGATTCTTCTTAATGCCAGGAACAAATGCTAGTCATAAAAAATCGAATGCTTCAGGTAGTAGTTGCAGAGAAGTGAAAAAAAGAAATGCACAGGCATGGCATTTTTGGGAAAGGTTCAGAAGTTTACCTCTGTTAATCCAACCATACTAATTTCCGGATGAGTGAAACAAGCTGCAGGGATGCTCAGATGGTTAAGCACGTGATCTTTTCCGCTCACTTGCTCGACAACTAAATTGAGAGAGTTTTGAAACTATTATGGAGGATGGCAATACAAAATCCCCTTGAGGCAAGATTATCATTAGAACATACCAGAAATTCCTTGAGCACTTGCCGCATGAGCCAGCATCAATTTACCATTTGCATCACCTATGCAATATACGTGAGGAACCTAACAACAAAATATCCAACATGAGCAAAAACTAAAGCCGACACTGAAAACAATTATACATGTACTCCAACTAACCAGATTTCCCTTCTCATCAATTACTTGCATGCGCTCATCAACAGGAATAAAACCGCGCTGTGTCGCTACACTGATCTACATGACACCAATTTGTAAGCAGAATCATGCACAAGTGCGACATTTTACATTTATATACACAATAATTTGGAAAGACTTACATTCTCCAACCCAAGACCTTTGGTAAATGGAGCTCTCCCTGTTGCTATTAATGCTGCATCAACCTATGGTTAAAATTAAACAATATTCAATACTAAGACTAATCATTCATCGGATCATGGTCACAATCTCAAGATATTTTACCATGACTCATGATTTCAAGTTCATATTGGTAAACACAGGAATGTATAAATGATCAATCACAATCTCATGCTCACACTGGGTGCCGGGTGGCCTCTCGCTTTGCAACAAAGACAATTTGTTATCCGAGGACCGAGGTACGAATTAAGGTTAGGACAGAAAGAATGCAGATACTCTTAAATGTATATGGAACAGGCCCGACAGAAGTTTTACCTCATAAAATTTTGAAGGCATGCTTTAATATTGAGAAGAAGAATCATGGTTGAATAAATATACGAAAGCAAACACATGTATCCTAACAAGTACGGGCAGTATTTTTGGTCGAGATCAGGCTACTTCTAGAAAGACTTTATAACCTCAAGAGTATCTTTTAGCTCCTTTGACTTGGCATCAGTGAGCTCAATAATGACAGGATGACCATTCCGTGCCGGGGTTATCTATCAAAAACATTGTAGAATATGGATGTAGTAGCACTCTAAACCAAGCACAGAAAATATATCATTTGGCAGTAAATTACCTTGGTTGCAAAGACTCCAGTATGATAGTCAATTTTACGTGGATTTATCAGAACACGTTGGGCTAACTTGCTTATTTCAGGATCAAAACCAGGCATAAGCTGATCTAAAGCTTCTATAAATGTGACCTGCCCAACATCACTACAATAAAATTTATGACTCTTAAGAAAAATATTAAAAGGATATAACAAATTATCGTTGCAAACTTAAAAGAGGAAGAGAAAATAATTTCACTACTAGTCTACCAGAATTTGTGCAGACTCTCGATTACAAATATGGCTACTTATAAACTTTACATAAAAAAGTGTTGAAAAGATTTCTACTCTTGTAATGACGAATCAGAGAGGGTGCAAAACCATTCTTTGGCAGTATAAAATCTTTATTCCTAGGTAAATATTTTTTTCTTGGCACTGCATTATACAAATGATATGAAAAGGCACTACCTCACTACCAAGGGCAGTATACACGTCGCTGAACTCAAGCCCGATGTAGCCACTTCCTACTATAGCTATCCATTCAGGAATGAACTCCAATTTGAGGGCATGATCACTTGTTATAACAGTCTTTCCTGCCAAAAGGCATAATATTTCATTAGGGGGTGAAAACAAAATCTTTTTGGCAAATCAGCACTCATAAACCTGTCAGATTTGCAAGCTAAGTGTCCTGTAGCATCTATAGTTTAACATCATCATCTAATTCTAGTCATAGTTATTTATCCTTCAGTTGTTGGTAAAGTCTTATCCAGCTACATTGTAAGTTAATTGTAAGTGATCCAATACGGCAGCTGGCCTCTTTTACGGCATGGAGTGGCAGAAGGTCCAAACGAGATTAAAGGCCAGCATCCTTTTAGGATAGATAACTATAATGAATTATTGATACATCAGGGTCTGAAGAAATATGAGGTCCAATTTTGATAGCCAGGATCTTGTAAGTCTATTAGTACACTATTTGAAGAGAGTGACGTTAATTTTGCTACAAGTCATAGGTAAAATCATTCTCTGGGTGAACCACATATATTGAGTGTCCTTAGTGTGATATTCGTTCTTCAATTTTGTTTGTTATCATCTTACTAATGTGAGATAAGTGTCACTAGAGTACATTATGAGCCTCCTTGGTGAAGTAGCAAGGCTGCATTTGGAAAATATTAAACTGCAGGCGTGATATTACTTTAGTAATTTGAGCAAGGTTGTTTTCTCAATATATTTACTTTTACACATGAAACTTTTTTTAAAAAAACAAATAAATTAACATACTATCATAGAGTCAGAAGTACTGGCAGAGAAGAGCAAGTACCATCAACTTCAATGCCTTTGGGGACAAAAGGAACCGAACCCGTGGCAATGATTATATCCTTTGCAGTTATCACATTGTCAGAAAGCCCAACTCCTCCAAATTTTACCTTCTGAGGGCCCTGTAATTGTATTTGATTTGTAAAAAGTAACTACGAGGTTTTAATAAACATAGTAACACTCAAAAAACTCTCTGTATTAAATTGAACTATTGACTGACTTGGAAAGTAGATCCAAATGGCAATTGAACATACCAGAATCGTACCCACACCTGTCAATATGTCCACACCCAGAGCCTTCATCGAATTAGTCAGATTGTTACGAATTTTGGAGGCAAGATTGTTTGCATGATCAGCTACTCCTTGCCTATCATAACTAGCCGCAGAAACCTGTCACCATTTTGCCATGGAATATGGATAGTAACCATTACGTAAGGGAAACAATGATAGGTTACATAGTATCAACCAATAAAACTCTGGAGTATATGGACACAGTGCTTAAAATGTATCAGGTCTTTCATTATAGTTATGCATATTATATTGTTACCAAACAATTACGAACTTCAGTGAGAACTTAAATTCATGATTTGATATGAAAGTACCCCTGGAAGAAGTGTCCAATACCCCATACAATGTGTAACGCATAATGCGTTAGAGAAAATTCCTATGATTATGACTTATGCAAAAAATTACAGTCTTTCTGTTTCGGCATGTAAAGTGTTTAGACATTTTACTCAAGAATCTGCCCAGTTCTGCAATACCAAATCTTTCTGAACTACTTAAATGCAACCACTTGGCTTGCAAATTGCAATTAAGGGCTAGGCAGTAATATTCTAAAGCATCAAGCAGAACTTCCACTTTAAAAACAATGCTAATATATTCACTGAAATATAGCTTTTAATGAACCTGCAAGCCTAAGGCCTTTAGATGATGCTCATTCTGGAGTTCACGCATCCTGCTACTAACAGCAAGAAGAGCTTTAGAAGGCACACATCCTCTATTTACACAAGTTCCACCAATCACATCTCCCTCAATTATCGCTGTTTTTAAACCCTGCAACAATATCACCCAATGAAGTTTCCCGTACATAAAGCCAGCAATTAAAATAACAAAAAAGAACATTAAATCAAAAACAAAACAACTATCTATCAACATAATACAAGATCACTAAACCAAACAAAGATTAGCACAACTATACAAATTCAAAATACGAAGAAGTGTTGTATTTTTATAAGATCAACAAGATATTTTCAGAGGATTATCCTACATACCAACACATTATCCAATTCGACCTTTTTAAGCCAACCACACTCAGTTCCAAAGCATAAATATGACGTAATTCATCTTAAAACTTGAAATCTCACAAAGAAAAACACACACACACACATATACATCGGAAAAACATTATAGACAATGTACAATATTCACCAAAACTAATCCCAATAAAAATATATATAACCTATCATTACTCCCACTCGATCATTTTCAACCATATGGAATTTAACAAAACCCTAGCCACGACACTATATCCGTGTCATTGCACTACTTTACACCCTACACAGTATAATAAAATCAAATTGTACACAAAATGTAATGCCATTATAAATATAATTGCAGGAAAACAAATTAAACCTTCTCGACGGCGTGCAATGCAGCACCGTGACCGCCAACGCCAGCACCGATAATGACTAGATCATAATCAAACGACATCGTTGGACTTCCATTGTTAGAAACCGAAGCTAATGTTGTTGACTTCTTCTTTTCGCTAAATGTTGAAATAAATTTCCGATAATGAGATTGTTTGAGCGGAGAGAAGACGAGAGAGTGTCGCCGGAGAGCGGAGAAGCGGAGTTCCGGTGAGCGGTGGAGTTTGGGCGGAGATGATGAGTGAGAGTGGAATGAGAGCAGCATCTGGAAAATCTAGAGAGAGATGTTGAGATAAGGAGGTGTGCAAGTTATGATTAATTATTTTAAAACTAGTTTACGCCTTTCGGATTCTCTTTCGATTTTGGTTATTTAAAATTATGAAAAATAAATAAATATAAAAATTTTAAATTGTTAAAATATTTGAATAAAAATAAAGTGATTGTCAAAGCGTATCGAGAAAGTCTCTCAAATCTTACCGAGTAAGACTTGTTAAACTTATCGATAAAGACTTGTAAAGCTTATCGAGGAAGTTTTGTAATACTTAATGAAGAAGATTTGAATAGCTTACTTAGTAGCCTTGTAAACCAACTACTATAAATAGCTAATGAAATAAAACACAACTTTCTCTCCATCTTCTATTCTCCTATACTTCCTCTACATTAAACATAACTAATATTTTCAGTCAAGGTTTATAACACGTTATCAACACGGGTCTCTGCCAACTGAAGCTTTATTCTCGAAAGAGCTACGACTTATTCTGATCCACGAGTCCTTATCAGCTAAAATTATTTCATAAAAGAAGTACATTTTCTTTTCCTCATTTTCTTCTAAATATTATTATATATTTATGTTACTGATTGAAATCTATAAAGATGACTATGCCGTCAAATAATACTATAAAGATGGCTCTGCCATCAAGTAATAATTAAAAGTTTTATGCCCGGCTATGCCGTCGTAACTTTTGTATAAAGTTATTATTTCATCTTACCTGTTTAAATATTATGTGACATATTATATCTTATTTAAAATATATTCAGAATGACGAATCTTGCAAAATTAGAGTTTGTTGCCTTGGATGTTTCGGGGAATAATTATTTGTCATGGGTCCTTGATGCGGAATTACACCTTAGTGCTAATGTCCTAAAAGATACTATTGACCCAGAAAAAATTCCAACTGTTGAACAAAATGCAAAAGCGATTATCTTTCTTAGGCATCACATCCACGAAGATCTAAAATCTGAATACCTCACTATTAAAAATCCATTCACCCTTTGGAATAATCTCAAGGATAGATTTGATCACCAGAAACTTGTTCACTTGCCATCTGCCCGATATGACTGGATTAATTTGAGATTACAAGATTTCAAATCTGTAACTCAATATAATTCTGCTCTTTTCAAGATAAGCTCAAAATTAATTTTATGTGGTGAAAATATTACTGATGCTGAAATGATTGAAAAGACCCTCTCAACCTTTCACCTCAACACTATGATCCTGGCTCAACAATATAGGGAGCGTAATTTTCAGAAATATGGTGAGCTGATATCTCTCCTTCTTGTGGCTGAAAAGAATAATGAGTTGCTACTGAAAAATAATCAGATACATCCCACAGGCTCTACCCAGTTACCTGAAGTACATAACACGTCATTCCTGAAGAATGAACGTGAGAAAGGGTATAAAGGAGGACGGGGTTATGGACGAAACCGTGGACGTGGAAATTTTCGTGGTCGGGTTCACAATCAATATCATTCTGGCCACCTGAAGTGGCAACGTGATGGTTACAACTCTGGCCCAGAAATGGCAACGTGAAGTGCCAAATAAAAGAAAGGCACCCAAGAAGGAGAGAACCGAGGCATTTGTCATAGGTGCGGATCTGAGGGGCACTGACAACGTACTTGTCGCACACTCAAACATCTTGTTGATCTCTACGAGTCATCCAAAAGGAATAATGGAAAGAGAGTACAAACCAACTTCGCTAATTATAATCTAGTTAATGAACCAGTCACTAAGGCCTCAAATGAAATAGACACTGGTGCTAATCTTTATTATGGTTTAGACGACTAGACTTCTTATGTATTGTCTTGCTTTACTTATTTTCTTTATGTTTTACTTATGTACTCATTTTATGTACTTATTTCATGTTATTGTTCTATATACTCGGTGTGTTTTTAATAAAGATGTTTTTCATTTATATATGTATAGAGATGGAAGATATATGCATTGTTAACTGCGCAACCACACACGCTATTTTACAGAGTCAGAAATACTTCTCACAGTTGACTAAAACCAACTCACATGTCTGGACGGTATCGGGTACATCAAATATAATAGAAGGTTTTGGGAAAGCTAGTTTTCTTCTACCAAATAAGACACACATACACATACAAGAGACTCTATACTCTAGCAAGTCAACTAGAAACCTACCGAGTTTTAAAAATATCCGTCTTAACGGGTTTCACGTTGAAACTACTAATGAGAATGAAAAAGAATACATTCTCATCACCTCAAACACCGTTGACAATAAAAGGGTCCTAGAAAAATTTCACTCGGTTTCTTCAGGATTATATGTTATGAGTATACGAGTTCTTGAATCTCATAGTGTCAACATCCCCAAAGTCATAGACCCAAAACTACTTTCCCTTTGGCACGAAAGACTCGGTCATCCAGGAGTATCTATGATGCGTCGTATCGTTAAAAATTCTGTGGGACATCCTCTTAAAATTCAAAACATAATATCCCAAGATGAACTTCATTGTTCAACATGTTTCTTAGGAAAACTGATTGTCCGACCATCCCCGATTAAACTTCAAACCGAGCCCCCGAAATTCTTAGAAAGAATTCAAGGTGACATTTGTGGTCCTATTCATCCATCTTCTGGCCCATTTAGGTACTTTATGGTTTTAATTGATGCGTCAACTCGATGGTCTCATGTATGTCTACTTACAACCCGAAATACAGCCTTTGCCAAATTACTTTCCCAAATAATTAAACCCCGAGCTCAATTTCCTGACCATCCCATTAAATCAATCCGACTAGATAATGCTGCTGAATTTAGATCTGCAACTTTTAATGATTATTGTATGTCAGTAGGAATCTCAGTCGAACACCCGGTGGCTCACGTACATACACAAAATGGTTTAGCAGAATCCTTAATTAAAAGACTTCAACTTATTGCCCGTCCCTTACTCCTAAGGGCAAAGTTACCTATATATGTTTGGGGTCATGCAATACTTCATGCTGCAAATATAATTAGAATAAGGCATTCTGCTTATCACAAACAATCCCCTCAAGAATTAGTTCTTGGTCAAGTACCTAATATATCTCATTTAAAAGTATTTGGTTGTGCTGTGTATGTTCCCATATCACCACCACAAAGAAATAAAATGGGACCTCAAAGAAGAATTGGTATATATGTTGGTTTTGATTCTCCATCTATTATAAGATATCTGGAACCATTAACTAGTGATGTATTTACTGCTCGCTATGCTGATTGTCATTTTGATGAATCCATGTTCCCTAAATTAGGGGGAGATAATGATTTGCATAAATTAAATTCCGAAATATCATGGAATGCATCAGGATTAAATTCTATTGATTCACGTACTAATCAATGTGAATCTGAAGTTCAAAGAATTATTCATATGCAAAATATTGCTAATCAAATACCGGATGCCTTTAGTGACTCTAGACATATTATAAGGTCACATATACCCGCTGTTAATGCTCCGACACGAGTTGAAATCCCTACTAAGAAATCAATTCCTGAAGAATTGATTGGTGATTCAAAGCCATGCCAGAAGCGTGGTAGACCTATTGGTACAAAAGATATTGTACCACGAAAACGGAAATTGATTGGAATTGCCCCAGAAGTGGCAAAAGTTTCAGAAAATACCCCAGAAGTGGTATTTCCTCCTGAAGAGGTTCAAGCCCCTGAAATGGATGTAACAAAACTCCCAGACGTGGGATTGCCTCCAGAAGAGAATGTTGCCCCAGAAGTGGCACATGCCTCAGAAGTAGCAAATGCTTCCACAGAAGCAAAGGTACCTGAAAATTATGAGATCTCAATGAATTATGTCCATAACGCGAAATTACTGGATCGTGGAAGTATTGAGGTTGATGATATATATGCTTTTTCCTTGGCATCTGATATTATTATGAACTCCGATCCTGCATCACAAAATGTGGAAGAGTGTCGACACCGAGATGATTGGCCAAAATAGAAAATTGCGATTCAAGAAGAATTACAATCCTTGTGCAAGAGAAATGTATTTGGACCTGCAGTCCAAACACCAGCGGGTGTAGTCCCTGTCGGGAATAAATGGGTGTTTGTACGAAAGCAAAATGAGAGAAATGAAATTGTGAGATATAAGGCCTGGCTAGTAGCCCAGGGATTCTCTCAAAGACCTGGTTTTGATTACCAAGAAACATACTCTCCTGTGATGGATGGAGTTACTTTTCGTTTTCTAATGGGTATGGCTTGTATGGAAAAATTGAAAACATGTTTGATGGACGTTGTGACAGCATACCTATATGGATCACTTGATAGTGATATTTATATGAAAATTCCTGAAGGGTTAAATCTTGAGGGCACTAAGCCTCGACATTTATATTCTGTTAAACTACAACGATCATTGTATGGTTTGAAATAATCTGGTCGTATATGGTACAACAGGCTTAGTGAATACTTATTGAATGATGGATATGTTAATAATCAAGTGTGTCCTTGCATTTTTATTAAACGATCATCAACTGGTTTTGTTATTATTGCTGTATATGTGGATGATTTGAATATTATCGGTACTACTGAAGATATTACTAATGCTGCTAACTATTTAAAAAATGAGTTTGAAATGAAAGATCTTGGAAGAACAAGATTTTGTTTAGGTATACAGGTGGAGCACTTATCTTCAGGAATATTTGTTCATCAATCAAACTACACTGAAAAGATTCTTGATCAGTTCTACATGGACAAAGCTCATCCACTAACCACACCAATGGTTGTTTGATCACTCGAGGTTGAAAAAGATCTTTTCCGTCCTAGAAAACAAGATGAAGAGACTCTTGGACCTGAAGTTCCATATCTCAGTGCAATTGGTGCTCTCATGTATCTTGCAAACAACACACGGCTTGATATTGCATTTGCAGTGAACCTGTTGGCAAGATTTAGTTCTGACCCTACTAAAAGGCATTGGGATGGAATAAAATATATATTCAGATATCTTCGACGGACAATCGATCTTGGACTATTCTTCCCAAACAATTCAAGATCACGGATAGTTGGATATGCAGATGCTGGATACATGTCAGATCTTCATTTTGGGCGATCACAAACAGATTACCTATTTACATATTGTGATACCGCTATCTCTTGGAAGTTTACAAAACAGACTATGGCAGCAACTTCATCAAACCACGCAGAGTTACTAGCAATTCATGAAGCAAGCAGAGAATGTATTTGGCTAAGGTCGGTCATTAAACATATTCGAGAATCATGTGGATTATCAAGTATTTCAGACAGTCCTACAGTTTTATTCGAGGATAACTCGACCTGCATCAATCAACTTAAGGAATGGTAGATTAAAGGGGATCGAACAAAACACATATTGCCAAAATTCTTCTACACTCATGAACTTCAAGAAAATGGTGATATTGATGCTCAACAAGTTCGCTCATGCGATAATCTGGCGGATATACTTACAAAGTCACTACCTACATCAACATTTGAGAAGCTGAGAAATAATATGGGTATGCGGAGGTTAAAAAGTTTGCTACATCAAAATTTCAAAATGTGAGACATTTTATTCAGGGGGAGGCTGTACTCTTTTTCCTTCGTCAAGGTTTTTATCCCACTGGGTTTTTCCTTGCAAGGTTTTAACGATGCAGTCAATCTTTGCAATAACTCGCATTTGACAATCAAGGGGGAGTGTTAAAATATTTGAATAAAAATAAAGTGATTGTCAAAGCGTATCGAGGAAGTCTCTCAAATCTTACCGATGAAGACTTGTAAAGCTTATCGAGGAAGACTTGTAAAGCTTATCGAGAAGACTTGTAAAGCTTATTGAGGAAGTTTTGTAATACTTAATGAAGAAGATTTGAATAGCTTACTTAGTAAGCCTTGTAAACCAACTACTATAAATATCTCATTTATCTAATGAAATAAAACACAACTTTCTCTCCATCTTCTATTCTCCTATACTTCCTGTACATTAAACATAACTAATATTTTCAGTCATGGTTTATAACATAAATAAATTATTTTCTCATTAAACATATTTATTCCAACGAGACACTCTCACAATATTCACAAGTCTAATATTATAAAATAATATTATTTATTAGTCAATAATTAAAATAATATGATTTTTATATAATAATATAAAAAATTGAGAAAATTATAAAATATATACGAGAGACGCCACCTAACGAACATTGTCTTCTCATTTACATAATTATAATATAATAATATAATTATTTTAAAATATATTGTAAAAATATATTTATATATACTTATTTTTGTAATATTTCATATATTAAAAGTTTAAAAAAATAGAAAAATGTAATATAACAAATTGATTTAAGAAGAATGAGGAGAAATGGTATTAAAAAGAAATTTAGGAGAATATTAAGATGGTAAGTTGGTTTTAATAGAAAGAGAAGTTTTAGGAGAATATTATGGTGATAAATTGATTTCAAAAATTTTAATGGAAGATGTTGCAGAAAATTTAAGAAAATATTATGAATGATGATAAATATTTATAGATACTTGTCTTTCTAATATTAAATTACGAATGATGATAAATATTTATAAATTTTTGTCTTCGTAATATTTTATAGGCTAAATATCAACAATAAAATTTTTAAGAAAATATGATATAATAAGTTGATTTGAGGAAAAAGAGAAGAAATAGTATGAAAAAGAAATTTAGGAAAATATCAATATAGTAAGTTTATTTAAAGAGAATGTAGAAGTTTTAGTAAAATATTACGATGGTAAACTAATTTCAAAATCTCAATCGAAGATGTTGTAGAAATTTTAGGAGATTATTACGAATGATAATAATATATTTAAGAGAATATAAGGTAATTGTAGTTAAAATTTTGAGGAAAATTTAATATAGTAAGTTAGTTTAAGGAGGTTTGGAAGAAATTGTATTAAAAAGGAAATTTAGGAAAATATCAATATGATAATCGTTAAGTTTGTTTAAAGAGAAATTGTTAAGTATGAAATACAACACAGAGGGAGGGGTGAATGTGTTTTCTTGGTTTTTAATTAACTATGAAAGTGTTTGGCTGTTTGGAACAAAACAGATGTATGAACTTGTAGTGATAAAATACTTAAATATAAATACACAAGCAAATTATCAAAAACTAACTTGATTTATTTAAATCAAATTTGTTTTGCTACAAATCTGTGTTCTTAAAGATAAGAACCCAACTACAATTCTTAAGAGAGAATACAAGATATTTACTAGATCCGTTTGTTACCACTAAAAAAAGAACCCGTGACATGCTTTATAGATCAACATGCACGGGTTTACAAAACTTGCACTGAAATGGATTAACACAGTTTCTAAAGCTATTTTGTACATTTCCATATCCAGTGTTAGCAAATTGGTGCAGAATCAATTAGGTTTGTGACCCTCCTCTGTCCAGTGAATCTTGACCCTTGATCTTATATTCTTTAAATTGCATTTGTAAGCTTTCCAATTTAGTGATAGAATTGTTTGTTGACTGATAATCTTCAATCTTCAAGTTGTATGTATTCTAAACTATGAGATAATTTGTCAAGATATCTTTTGTTCTATAGAGATGTCACATATCGATAAGTAAAATAAATTATTGATACCTTGATTTCTCTACATGTGTTTTTGACTTATCGAGGTCTCTAGTTCTCTACAAGTAGAATGACTTGTCGATATCTCCAATTCTCTACATAAGCTTTTAACTTATCGATATCTCCAGTTCTCTACATGAGGATTTGACTTGTCGATATCTCTAGATCTCTACACGAACATTTGACTTGCTGATATCTCCAATTCTCTACATGGATTTTGACTTGTCGATATCTGAGTTCTCTACATGCAGAATGACTTATCGATATCTCTTGGGACTTCTCTATAAGTCATTTTAGACTTCTCGACACACTTCTCGATATTCCTTGATTTGTGAATTGTCGATATCTGACTTAGAACACTAGGACAACATTATTCAACTCCAAGCTGCTACACTTCTCTCTAAGTCATGGTCATGATTTGATCTTCTTCCAGAATTTATTCTTTAGCTTGATGGTTGTTCATAGAAATATCCTCCAGTCTAATCAACTTAGTCTTGTTATGTACATGCATGTCTTACACAACAGTCTCCCCCAATTTTTGAGAAGATTACTTGTCACAAATTCATGCCTGATAACAAGAATAACCCCAAGCTAAAATTAAATAAAATGAGACTGACAAATTTAAAAAGTACAACTTTTATACATTTTTGCAGTTACATTCAGAATTGAATTACATGACAATCTGAACATCTCATAGCCTGGATGTTCTCTAATTAGATCTTTGAGTCTGACTAGGACTTCAATTTCTTCAATGATTTATGTTCCTCTTAGAGCTTCTACCAGCTTGAGCCATTCATCCTAGGAGAAACTGTCAAGATAATTATTCTTGTACCTTGATAACTTGTGAGTCTTTATATGCAGAAACACACCATTTGGAGACACCCTTCTCTACATGAGGATTTGACTTGTCGATATCTCTAGATCTCTACATGAACATTTGACTTGCTGATATCTCCAATTCTCTACATGGATTTTGACTTGTCGATATTTGAGTTCTCTACATGCAAAATGACTTGTCGATATCTCCTGGGACTTCTCTACAAGTCATTTTAGACTTCTCGACACACTTCTCGATATTCCTTGACCTGTGACTTGTCGATATTTGAATTAGAACTTTTTTCCCAGGACAACAATTTTCAACTCCAAGCTGCTACACTTCTCTCTGAGTCATGATCATGATTTGATCTTCTTCCAAAATTTATTCTTTAGCTTGATGGTTGTTCATAGAAATATCCTCCAGTCTAATCTACTTAGTCTTGTTATGTACATGCATGTCTTGCACAACAATCTCCCCCAATTTGTGAGATAATTACTTGTCACAAATTCATGCATGATAACAGACTAACCCCAAGCTAAAATTAAATAAAATGAGGCTGACAAATTTTAAAAGTACAACTTTTATATATTTTTGCAGTTACATTCAGAATTGAATTACATGACTATCTGAACATCTCATAGCCTGGATGTTCTCTAATTAGATCTTTGAGTCTGACTAGGACTTCAATTTTTTCAATGATTTATGTTCCTCTTAGAGCTTCTACCAGCTTGAGCCATTCATCCAAGGAGTAACTGTCAAGATAATTGATCTTGTACCTTGATAACTTGTGAGTCTTTATATGCGGAAACACACCATTTAGAGACACCCTTCTCTACATGAGTGTAACGTCCCCAAATCCGGGGTCAGAGGATTTGGTCGTCACTATGAAACCTCAATCCAAATTAACCTGTTTAATCAATAAATAAATGCCAGTGGAAGATAATTATCATAAATGACCCCAACTACTCCAAGATCTTTTAAGGTTACAGTTCTAAAAACAAGATATCCAAATTCCACAAATAAATTTTCTCCTTCTTTTAAAACTCTTTTCAACAAATCTCAATCTCAAAATTAAACCCACTAGTATAACTTCGAAATGAAGTATACTAGGCCCAAATAAAATACACAACTATAATATAATATAATATAAACAACCTCACACAATAAAACTTACACTAGCCCGCAAACCCTGAACCAACCACCTTCCAAGAGCTTCTTCTTTGCTTCCTCGAATTACGCAGCTAAACAGCGCAAGCTAATCCTCACTGGAGGTTAAATTTAAAAATAGGCAAGTATGAGCGGAAGAAATGCTCAGCAAGATCATTATAATATATATAGGGTCTTTTGATATAAAACTGACATCTGCATTAGAGCAGAACATTTAAAATCATAATTGCTGAATCATAAAACTTTAGTTGAGGAATCCCAGAATTGATTCCTTAATTGTATTCAAAACCATTTTGATATTTTTGAGCGAAATGCTTCAGCAATACTTTGAATCTTGACGAGAATTAAACTCATAAAACAGTATTTACGGAAATATCGTAAACAACAATAACATGAAACAATGATTATGGATTGAATCATAAACTTTACTCAAAACCGAACTCTTGAAATCAATACTTATTTTGCTGTCATATCAAATTAGATATCAATATGAACTTTGATGCTCACAACACCCATACTGAAGTCAACATCAATCATTTATACTAATACCACCTTTGATATTTAACAACAACGTAAGTATCAGCATAAATCAGAATCTAAATCAAAACTGCATTTTACCATTATTCCAAAACAGAAATAGTTGATAAATCATTTATTATATGATTATCAAAATAATAAAGAAATTTAGATATCAATTTAGATTGGAACCAATAACATTTCATGTTGTTCCCGATGATTAGTCGCGAAACAACACCGGTATCCCGTAGCCATACCGTAAATATAGGTACTACCCGTATCCCGAAGACATACGGTACCTATAGGGCGCCAGAAAAGGCATAACAAGCCTTGTAAGATATTACACTTCCGTATTACACTTCTGTACAATAGCTCACGCTGGACCGGTGCCTCGACCTCTTACACAACCAGTAACCATCCAATCTTAAAACCTTTTATTGAAAAGGGGTCATAATACTCGACACCCTAAATAATTTTATTTCCCCCAATTCTTGGGTAGGAATATTCGCAACCAAATTACTTTTCTCAAAATCCAAAACATTTATAAATCCGATAATTGGATAAATAAAATCACTTGACTATTCTGAACATAGAATAACAGAAGAATACTTGCATAAACAGGATCATTTAATTCAGCGATATGTAAACCATTTATCTATCTTGAACTGAATAGGGAAAGCAATACTTGCATGATAAGATTCAAAATAAATATCACTTGAACGATAAGTGAAGTCAGGGGTACTTGCCTTTGGGTTTTTAGCAGTTAGTCACACTCGCAAACACGCATCTATTCTGACATTCTGCCTCAAAACATCATCGTCTTTCCTTTCAACACTTTACTGTTATGCCGCTCCTGCGATTACTAGAAGTCAGCTACCCAATACCATTCCATCTTATTCTTTATTCAACGTCTTGTCCTGATCAACTCGAATGATCCACATCTTATTTGATGATTCTTGTACGAGTAGAAAGAGCTCGAAGAGAGCTTTAATCTAATTATCAGAGCGTCAAGAACGGTTAATCGAGTCTCCAGAAATCACAAGGTAAAGGTGAAGAACAAATTAATAAACCTCCAAGCTTATCTGATTCTCTTTTGTAATTATCAGAAATGTTTTTGATTTTTATGTAAATATATATCCGATTTTTAGACTATTTTTAGTAGGGAAAAATAATACCCCGCACACAAATAAACAATGTTTGAACCTCGCCAACTAAAATAGACAATGCGGAAATAATAATTTTCGGGGACTATTTGTTTTTTTAAAAAAATATTATTTCTAAACAAATATAAAATGTATACTAAAATTCTCCAAAAATTACGAGTATTCCAAAAATACGAAAACACGAATCATAGGGTCTGTAATTTTATAAAAAAAAAATAAAAGTATGAAATTTGAGGGCTTTGATGTCCCGCTAGGGTCCCGGTCCGTTTATTATTGAAAATCAGAAACGATACCTAAATTAACAGAAAACCCCGAAAACATATAAAATACAATCAATTGTACATAAAACGAGATAAAACGAATAACGTAAATAAACACACGTCCAAATTATGGATCGATTCATATAAACGCATCTTAAACATGTAACAAGTATCTTATTGGATCATATCGGATCCGAAAATAGATTACTTAGCCACTAAGTAAATATAAAACGATACAATTTAATATCAGATTTGGATAATTATCAAAACTGGGCTTCTTATAAATTACCTTTTACAAAAATAATGTAATAATATCCCGTCTCTCAATAGTACGGGTTTTATTCATTTATTAAAATGACTATCGTATCGAAAATTTGGCGCCGGGACGCGTACGGGTCAAACCATAATCCGGATTGAAAAAGTTAAAACATGGAAAATGTCCGGAATTACCAGATTAGGTTAGGAAGGAGTTTTCCGAAGAGTTTCGGGTTGTAAAAACGCAAAAACGGTTGAAGTCGGACGATTCCCGGCTTTATAAAATAGTTTTGGTAATTATTCAGAAAATAATTAATAATTCATAAATCAATATAAAATCATCTAACAGTTCAAAAATTACCAGAAAAATATCACAGTTATCTATATTTTATCTGAGCACATAAAAATTAAAATACTCAAATAATATCACATATAAACACCCAAACACCAACTCCAATTACCAGATAATTCACTAAAATTCACATAAAATCACATAAATAATTCCTAATAATTATAATAACAATATTTGAAAATATGGGATATTACAATGAGGATTTGACTTGTCGATATCTCTAGATCTCTACATGAACATTTGACTTGCTGATATCTCCAATTCTCTATATGGATTTTGACTTTTCGATATCTGAGTTCTCTACATGCAAAATGACTTGTCGATATCTCTTGGGACTTCTCTACAAGTCATTTTAACTTCTCGACACACTTCTGGATATTCCTTGATCCGTGACTTGTCGATATCTGACTTAGAACATTTTTCCTAGGACAACAATTTTCAACTCCAAGCTGCTACACTTCTCTCTGAGTTATGATCATGATTTGATTTTCTTCCAGAATTTATTCTTTAGCTTGATGGATGTTCATAGAAATATCCACCAGTCTAATATACTTAGTCTTATTATGTACATACATGTCTTGCACAACAATCTCCCCCAATTTGTGAGAAGATTACTTGTCACAAATTCATGTCTGATAACAAGACTAACCCAAAGCTAAAATTAAATAAAATGAGTCTGACAAATTTAAAAAGTACAACTTTTATACATTTTTGCAGTTACATTCTGAATTGAATTACATGACTATCTGAAAATCTCATAGCCTGGATGTTCTCTAATTATATCTTTGAGTCTGACTAGGACTTCAATTTCTTCAATGATTTATGTTCCTCTTAGAGCTTCTACCAGCTTGAGCCATTCATCCAAGGAGTAACTGTCAAGATAATTGATCCCGTACCTTGATAACTTGTGATTCTTTATATGCGGAAACACACCATTTGGAGACACCCTGCTCAATCCATTGGCTTTTAATTCATTTGACCTTTGCTCAAACATCTCAATTTTCTGACCATATTTTCTTTCATTTTCTTCCCTTTCAGCACTTTCCCTTGCATGTCTTATATTTCTCTCTCTCACCCTTTCAGCCAACTCAAGCTTCCTCATCCTTGTAAAAGAATCCCTTGTATTCATCAAACTTATTACCCTCCCAAGTTCTGCAGTCGAGTAGTTCTCAGTAACTTCTTTATTCAACAAATTGAAGGTAACATCCTTGAAGTATATTCTGACTTCTCGTAGAGAAATAACACGGACTTTGATTATTTCTTCAGTTAGCTATTTATGGTAGTCATCATCTGTTATGTTTTCTGAAATTGGTAGAATGTCATTCTGATGAAAGCAATCCCAAAGTGCACCGGCTTCAACTTGAAGCATTTTAGGTTTTCTCCCTGCAGACTTAAAGTGAGTTTTGGTTGGAGGTTTGAATGAAGGTGGTTTAAAGAGTTTATTCAAGAAGGTTTGTTTTGCTTTGTTAGATATTTTGAGTAGAGAATTTGCAGCTGGTTTATACATGTACTTGGGCTTAGAGTTTGGGTATTTTGAGATATTGTTTGGCTAGGTGTTTGTATTTGGATTGGAAAGGTTTTGGATGTTTGGGTTAATGGTGCCTTCTTTATATCTCTCCCATCTCCTCCATCTTTCTTCCTTCTCTTGTCTTTTCCCTTCTTGTCATCCTTCCTTTTCTTCTTGTCATCCACATGACTATCACTGCTTTTACTTGATTGACTTCGATTTGAGCCAGAAATTTTATGTTCATCTTTTTTCTGCTCATCATCATCCAAGTTATCATCTTTTTGATTGATTTGTGTCCTTGATAGCATAGTTTCAGCATTCTTCAAATACTTGGCAAAAAATTTAATCATCTCCACATCCTCATGAGTTTTGTTCCTCTTTGTCTTCAACTCGATCTCCAAAGTCATCATCAACTTTTTATTTCCCATGACACAGTGTTTGGGCAGTTGGAAGTGTTTGCATCTTTTAGTGTTGGGGCAGATGTAGGCCACTCATTTGCTTGGCTGTAGATAGGCTTCAGGAAAAGCACCTATTTGTCCAATTTTAAGCTCATGCAGCAAAAGAGTGTCCTATGGACTTATCACCTTGACTTTATTGATGAATATGTCCAGCTCAGATGCCCTTCTTAATTGTATGAAGGAAAGGGACACCTGCATACACCTGTTAACTCCTGAGTCATTGACATTCACAACCACCTTCTTTTCTCTGAAATTCTGTCTTGTCGCTAGCACCACCCTCAGGAAATTTATATTTTTGTCAATAGCCTTTTTGTATGTAAAATGATTGAAATTGAGGGAGACTCTCAGGGCTTCTAAAAACTCAGCAAACTCCTTGTCATCTTTACTTTTTATTGATAGTTGGATGGATTTTATCCTGGGCTCCATCATCTCCCTCTTAGGCTTGGTAGCAGGCAAGGTTGAGTGTTGACGGATCTGTGCACTTACCATTTGAGGTGTTTCCTGAAGAGGTACATTTAAAGCACCCATAATAGCTCCAATTGACACACTGTTCTGCATCTGAAAATACTTTTGAAAGTCTATTAGAGACTTGATGTCCTGCTATTGACTTTGTACTAGGAAAGTGAGTTTGGAGACTTGAGTTGTGAGAGATGTATTTGAAGCTTGTAGTTCTGTGACTTGCTGTTGGAGAGCTTGTATTTGAAGATTTGTTGAAGTGGAGGGATCTGTCTGTGAGGTTGTGGAAGGAGATGAACCAAGTCTTTTTAGCACTGCATTTTGACTTCCTCTGTTACTAATGCAGATGGTTCAAATCTTGCTTTGTATAGCTGTCCCAACTTAACTTTGCTGTCATTGTTGTTGGTGATTTACCGTTGAATTATAACATGCAGAGCAATGAAGAAGTCCCTTAGTTTCTGGATACTCTCTTCAACAGGATTGAGAGTGAGAGCTTGAAGCTTGTCTAGGAACTTGATGTATTTATATCTCATTTCATTCAATGTAGGCATCAATTCATCAATTCTCCTGTTCACCATCTCCTTGACTTCACCTTGATATCCATCCAGAGTTTTTTCTATGCCTTGCCAATAAAGTTGAAGGATTTGAGTTAAGCTTTGTAGACCTCTATGATGGCATTATACACTTTCTTTGGAGTGAACATTTTAGCATTGCTTCCAAGAATGGTGATGTACTCCTCCTTAAATCTTGTAAGTGCCTCCTTCATGTTAACATGAAATGTCTTGGAGAGCCAGGTATCCACATTGCCATCACTATAAGCTTCATCCATAATCTTTTCTTGTTGTTTCTCTACTTGTTTCTTATAGGTTAGAAGGATGTCTTGGTAGTCTTGATTTGACATGTCTGAGGTAAGCGATTGCTGAGCAATATTGGAAAAACCTTCAAGTTGATCTCCCAGCATCTCATCCACAGTTTGAGTTAGTATTTGAGTATCTTGCATCCATTGGGATAAGATATATGGTGAATGTGTAGAAGTTTAGGGTTCGTTAGGGTTGGTTGAGGTTGATGGTATGGAAGGTGAAATTGTACATATGACAGGAGTCACAGTTGAACTCACAGTGGGAGCTGTGGTTATGACAGTATGTTGTTCGCTAGGTAAGTGAATCTCCATTTGAATTGGAGGGGATTTGACCAGGTTATTATCATATACCATGGCCTCAAACCCTTGTTCCTCTTGCAGGGAACTAGCACTAAATGTGCTTGTGTACTTGCCTCCCCAATAGCTAGATCATTAGAAATTGAACTCCTAGCTTCAATAGTCAAAGCAATTTCAGCTAGGGTTTTGAGCAGAGTTATTTTTCATGAGAAACCTCCAATTAAATTGGAGAGGATTTGAGTAGCTCCCCCTCAAGAGTACTACCCTCAAACCTATCAGTCTGTGAAGACTTTTGAGCACGTGAAGGTGCATTGGAAACTTGCACAGGGTCTTTAGTAAAAACTGATAAAACCCTTGTGTTTATGATGATGTCATAAAGGTCTATCTCAGCAATATAGCCTCTCACCATCTAAAGATTGTGCCTGAGTGGTGATCACGGTTGCATGAACTGTGTCACTTGATTTTGGAAGGGCTTGAGAAGAAGATTCAAGCCCTTCATTAAAAGTTGAAGAAATTTTAGAAATAAGATTTGTGAGCTGAGGCATGAGTGTTGACAACTCCCCTTGAATAGATTATGGAGTTTCAATTAATGTGCCCTCTAAGTGTGTGCCAACCAATTGACTTCTTTCACCCTCTTGAGTGCAGACTCATTACATGATACATTAGGGAGAATGCTTGATTCAATAGTGACACCTTGTTGAGAAGATGCCACTAGAGTCTGTTTAGGCCCATGCGTTACAACTGTAACTTTTTTAGAGGATGCAGAGGTGTCTATTTGAGTGGTCAACTCAGCTTTCTTTTGTTTTTTTGGCTTTTTGACCAAGGATGACTCAGTTTCTGTTTGTTCCTCACCACTCTCACTAACAACTACTAGGGTTGGTCGCTTTTTTTTACTAACTCCATCCTTTTGAGAGGATGAAATAGTTGGTTTCCTAGCCTTTAGTGGTTTTGAAGAAAGGGTTTCAGCTGTGGAAGACCCTGTGGGTTATCGTGTTTGGGTGCTACTAAAGATGCATGAGCCATAGCTAAACTAGGAATTACATCGCTTCTTATTTCAGGCATAAGATAATGATAGGTTCTAAATTTCTCCAACATAAAGTCAGTGATACTTAGCCTAACCTTAACCTGATTCTTTGTATTAAGTGATCCAAATAGAATTTTAGACACTTGTTTATAAATGCCTATTTCATTTTTATCTATATCCTCTAGCATAAATATGTCATTAACTTTATGGTTGAAAGTAGACATAATAAATCTAGGAAAGAAAATCTCCTTACCCCTACTTACAAAAGGCATAGTGAGCCTTGTGCTTAGCTCTTCCAGGATTAAACTTCCAACATTGAGATGTCTGTTGTAGGACATAGAATACACCAACTTTTGCACCATACTTGAAATATCGTCATACCAGCCTGCATGTGAATGCCCTGATTATGGAGATAAAAACAAATAACCATTCCCTCCTCAGGTTTTTTCTTGTTTAGCCTGGCAATGTCAATATTTTCACTGTAGTTGATGAAGTCCATGAATTCAGCCAATTCCTGAGTTGTAGGAGCTTCAAAAAAGTTGTTTATATGAATACCCAATGCCTTGTTGATGTCATCATCATTGAAATCTACAACCACACCCCTGATTGTGCAGTTAACCACCATGGAAAATGCTTGATTGTCATGAACAATGTTGTTGATTGCTGCAGTGTTCCAGAATTTGTTTAGAACATCCAATTAGAGCACTGGGTTTGCAGTTAGGCCTCCTGACAGATAAGAAACAACAATAAATTTGACAAAGCACTTGAACTTATCAGGAGCTTGTGTTGGATCCACAAAATCCAGGTAGTTGGTTCCGTCTTTGGGGATAACAGCCCTCATGTTGTTAGCAGCCATTGAAGAGTTTGGGTTTTAGTGGGTAAGTGTTTTGAGAGAGAGAGAGAGAGAGAGAGAAAGCTCGAAACGGTTGAGAATGGTGAAAATCACAGAAATTAGGTCAATTGAGATCTCGAAAGCGTAAAGAGGGGTTATGTCGAGATGTCTAGGTATTTATAGAGTAGAGATGTGACTTATCGACAAGTGAAGAATGAAGGATTGATATTTGCTTGTAGAGAAATCACATGACCTATAGAGAACTCATGCCGAGATGTCACTTTCTTGACTCTTATCGAGAACTAGATAATGACTTATTGAAATATTGTACAAATACCCAGTTTGTCCTTATTGGACCAAATTATTCTAATTTATATTGAAAAAATCAAAATAAAATTAGTATTGATTTTAGATCAAAAGTATTTTACTGAAATAATTTATTGAATTAAATTATTTCAGTTCTGAGTTTTTGATAAGTCTAAAATTTGAACTTGTAGAGAACTCCATATCGATAAGTATATCCGGATCTCTACAGTGCTTGTCGAGTAATCATAAAATAACTTATCGAGATGTCCAACAAGAAGTCATAAAAGAGACTTATCGAGAACTCTATCGAGAAGTCACAAAATGACTTCTCGACAAGTCATTTAGACTTATCGAGAACTCAGTTCTCTACATACTTTTGATCTTTCTTAAATATATCTTATATTAATTTCATATATTAATGATGTGAACAAATATTTGGATAGTTTTTCTTAGAATCAGAAAAATTCCAAGTTGGAATTTTGAAATATAAATATATATAGAGAATCCTAAAATATTTATAGATCATATTCGAGATATCCTAGTAAAATCAAATTTATTTTGATTTCTCAGGAATTAATCTACTACAACATGTTAGCTGAGTTCTTGCCTTTAGGATGAAGAATTTAACATACCAATTTCACTTACAAGTCTAGTGAAGGTTGCTTCATCCAAAGGTTTAGTAAAAATGTCAGCTAACTATTTTTCAGTTGGAACAAAAATAAGCTCAATAGTACCATTTGTAGCATGTTCTCTAATAAAATGGTATTTTACATCAATGTGGTTAGTTCTATAATGATTAAATGGATTAGAAATAATGGATATACCACTAGTATTGTCACGCATGATTGGCATCTTGTGCAACACTTGGCTATAATCCATCAATTGATTCTAATTCAAAGCACTTAAGCACAACAACTTCCAGCAGCTATGCATTCAGCCTCAGCTGTGGAAGTTGACACATATTGCTATTTCATACTATATCATGATACAAGTCTTTGACCAAGAAATTGACAGCTTCAACTTGTACTTTTCTTACCTACCCTGCATCCGGCAAAATCTGCATCTGTGTTTCCAACATCTTCAAAATCAGTTTCCTCAGGATACCATAATCTTAAGTTAGGTGTTCCCTTCAAATATCTGAAAATCCTCTTAACAACCACTAAGTGTGATTCTTTAGGATTTATTTGAAATCTAGCACACAAACATATGGCAAACATGATGTATGGTCTACTTGTAGTTAAGTAGAGCAAAGATCCAAACATTCCCCTATAGCTTGAGATGTCCACACTTTTTCCTTTCTTATCTTCATCCAATTTGGTAGATGTAGACATAGGGGTTGATGCAGGTGAGCATTCCACCATTCCAAATTTCTTCAAAAGATCTTTGACATACTTGGTTTGACTGATAAAGATTCCATCACTTATTTGACTAACTTGAAGGCCAAGAAAGTAACTTAGTTCTCCCATCATGCTCATCTCATATTCACTCTGCATGAGTCTTGAGAATATATGACACAACTTTTTATTAGTAGAACCAAAAATTATATTATCCAAATAGATTTGAACTAAGATAATTTTATCACAATGTTGCTTGTAGAATAGATTTTTGTCAATTTTGCCTCTAGTGAAACCATGTTTGAGTAGAAATTCTGATAGTGTGTCATACCAGGCCCTTGGTGCTTGCTTCAATTCATGTAGAGCCTTCAAAAGTTTGTAAACAAAATTTGGAAATTCTATATCTTCAAAGTTAGGTGGCTATTGCACATAGAATTCTTCTTCCAATTCACCATTATGGAATGCACTTTTCACATCCATCTGATACACCTTGAAATTAGAATATGCAGCAAATGCAAAAAAATGGTATTGCTTCAAGCCTTGTAACTGGAGCAAAAGTTTCATCAAAATCAATTCCTTCTTCCCGTGAGTAACCTTTGGCAACCAATCTTGAGTAACCTTTGGCAACCAATCTTGCTTTGTTCCTTGTCATAATTCCATTATCATCCATTTTGTTCCTGTCCACACATTTTATTCAAATGAGATTTCTATTTCTTGGTGTAGGAACCAATTCCCAAAATTTATTTCTTTCAAATTGATTGAGCTCTTCTTGCATAGTAGTTATCCAATCAGGGTCAAGTAGAGCTTCCTTAGTTTTTTTAGGCTCAATTTGAGACAGAAAGCATGCATGTAAACATTCATTTGCAGTGACACTTCTAGTCCTTACTCCAACCTGGGATCACCAATTATAGAATCTCTTGTGTGACTTCTATCCCATTTTCTGGTGTGATTTTGTTGACTGAAATTGTTCTCATTTTCTTCATTATTGACATGACTTGCAGAACCATTATATGTACTTCTTTTATAAGATGAATTCTCATTGTCAAAATTTATTGGTTCACTTGTTTCTTCATCCATTCTACTGTTTGTGTTGACTTCAACTTCATCTTCAGAATCACTGTCAATATTGAGATGTTTAAACTTCACTTTGATCAAGGTATTCCAAGCCTGAATACTTGTCATTATCAAATGTCACATCCGTGCTCTCCATAATTTTCTTATGCTCTAGAACATAGACTCTGTAGGTAGTCCTTTCCAATGAATATCCCAGAAGAATAGCTTCAAATACTTTAGAATCAAATTTTCCAACATATTCAGAGTTGTCTTTCAAAACAAGTCACTTGCTTCCAAACACATGAAGATGCTTGACAATAGATTTTTTTTTGAAAAATTTGAGTAGGGTAACTTTCCAATATTTTTATTTAGTAAATATTTATTCCGAGTGTAACATGTTGTGTTAACAGCTTCTTCCCAAAAACTAGTTGGCAGCTTGGCATCTTGCAACATTGTTCTAGCAGCTTCAACTAGAGTTTATTTTTTCCTTTCAACCACACCATTTTGTTGAGGTGTTCTTGCAGCTGAGAACTCTTGAACAATGCTTTTGTCTTTACAAAATTCACTTAGAATTGCATTCCCAAATTTTGTACCATTGTCACTCCTCAATCTTTTGACACAATCTTGATCTTCAGCATATTTCTCAACTTTCTTTATGTGTTCAATAATAATGTGTGGAGTTTCATCATTTGAATGCATAAATTTCACCCAAGTGTATTTTGAGTAGTCATCAACCATCCCCAAGGCATACTTCTTTCTAGCTATAGACATGACACTTATAAGTCCAAACAAATCCATGTGGATAAGCTATAATGGAGAACTAATGGAGTTCACAACTTTTCTTTTGTGATTGGACCTCTTTATTTTGCCTTTTTGACAAGCTTCACAAACTTCATCTTGAGAAAATTCTAAAGCTGGCAGGCATGTCTCTCAGTAATTCCCTTTTCACCAGAGTATTGTTTGCTTTGTATTACAAGTGAGAGAGTTTCTTGTGCCAGAGTTTGCTTTGTTCACTAGATGTCTTGGTATAGAAGCAACATATTCTATCCTTGTTTGCTGTATTTATGTCTGCAACAAATAGGTTTCCCTTCCTTACTCCTTTCAGAGCAGCTTCCCCAGTTTTCTTGCTTGTGATTGAACAAGCTTCTTTTTCAAAAATAACCTTGAAACTTTTGTCTGTAAATTGACTTACACTAAGAAGATTCACTTTAAGACCTGCAACCAGTGCTAAATCTTCAATGACAATATTTCCAAAAATGAACTTGTCATATCCCATTGTGAATCCTTTGCTATTGTCTTCAAAGGTCACCAAAGGGCCAACCATCTCCTCCAACTGTGATAGCAGGGCTTTATCACCTGTCATATGTCTGGAACATCCACTTTCAATGATCCATATGACTTTATTCTTATTTCACTACACACAAAGAGTTTTAAGTGTGTTTAGCTACCCAAGTAGTGTTGGGAACTTTCTTCTTTTTTCACAGATTTAACAGAAGTAGAACTTGAACATTCAAAAGGAATAACATTCTTAGTTTGATCAACATGTTCATATTTAATCACGGATTTAAAGTTAACTTCTTTAAGATCTTTTCTCAACTTATGACAGCTGGTCATAACTTTCATGTTGCATGGAATGCAGTCAAACTTGTCACATAAAGAATAAGGATCATCTATTTGTTCCTCATTGTATATGCAGGATCCATACTTTGACTCACTAATAGCCCTTTTACAAAGATGAGTAGATGATTTGTTGAGCCACATTTTTACACTACTTTCTTAGAGCATTTGCAACAGAGGCATAGTTGTTGCTTTTGTTGACACCTATTTTCCCATTTCTATTCTTTTTTTCTTTCCAGTGCTAACATTCTTGATCTTATTTGCTGGTGTCTTGATAGTTGGACTCATTGTAGGTTTCTTCTCACATTCAGTGTTTAAAATGGATTTTGCATCTTCCTTTATTTTATCTTCATCTGCAAGCTCGTGCTTGATGACAAGCTCCACTTCACTGAAGTTCACTTCACAAGCTTTGAACAATGGTGCATTCACATTTTTAATCATCACAGGAACATCTTGGTTCACACTGTAATTCCCATTATCAACTTCATTTTTCTTGTGAGAATTCACAGCCTCATAGTCCAAGCCAATGGCTATGTTAGCACATGGTTTATTCTTTCCATGATACTAACCAATTAATTGAGATGCATTTTTGAGATTTGAGCTTCAAATCATTTTTTTCAATTCTTTCTCTTAACATTGCTTCTACTTCCACTTAAGCTTATCCCCGAGGTACTCATTTTCTTGTTTAACTGTTTCAAGACCAACAAGCTGCAGTTCTAGCTCCTGTTTCTCAATCTCAAGTTTTTCATTAATTTTTGACAGCCTACTCACTTCCTCGGTAGTTGCCACCATGCTTGTATGAATGTGAAACATTTCTACACTCATATTCTCAACAGTTTTCTTATATTGTGCAACATTTAAATCAATGGTAGTTAGGATAGGTACCTCGAACTTAGATGCAGATGACTCTTCTTGCTCCAAGGTCATGAGAGCATAGTTTCCATTTTCTTCACCATCATATTCATCATCTGTATTATCCCAACTTTTACCCTTAGCAATATAAGCCTTTCCCTGTTGCTTTCTCAGAAGTGCTTCATACTTAGCTTCCAGTTCCAAATAAGCCTTTTCCTTCTTCACTTTCTTTGGCTTCCTGCATTTTGTGGAAAGTGTGACCAAGTTCATCACAGTTGTAGCACCTAATCTTTAATATGTCTACATATCCTGACTTGTTGCCACTTTTTCCAGTTGCATTTAACTGAGTTTTTCCTTTCCAGTTGTTGTAGTAGGATGTTTGGCCTTTACCCTTGAAATATCTAGGCTTCTTGACTCTGATGTTAGAAAATTTTCTTGCTAGATAAGCCATATCCATTTCATCCAACTTACCGAGAGTATAGAACTTATCCTCTTTCAGCTCTAAAATGAATTATTTTTGAGGTTCCTTGTTTTTCTGCTCAACAACTTGAATAACTTGAGTCTGGGGTTCTATTTCATCTTCAGTAATTTTGTTATCATTTACTATCAAGGCACTTGACACATCCAGAACATGCCCTTGACTAGCTCTCAATGACTTTCTCTGCATCATTTCCATCTCATAGGTTTTGAGAATACCATACAAAACCTCCAAAGTTATTCTCCGTAAATCGCTTCCTTCTTTTCTTGCAGAGATCTTTTGTTCCAAGTGGTCAGGAAGAGTGAGCAAGAATTTGAGGTTAACTTTTTCAGCTTCATAGTACTTGTCATGAAGCTGCAAATCATTTATCAGTTTGTTGAATCTCTCAAAGACCTCAGTAATGCCTTCATTTGGTTTAGCCATGAAATCCTCATACTGTGACACCAAGATCCTTCTCTGGTTAGATCTCACATCTTCTGTTCCTTCACACATAATCTCTATCTTCTCCCATATTTGCTTAGCTGACTCATAATTGATAATATTGTTGTACATTGCATTATCAAGAGACTCAACTAATATGAGTTGTAAGCCACTGTCAAATGCAATCATCTCTTTCTCTGGTTCAGTGTAGGTAGATGGATGTTTAGGACCAAAGTGTGCATGAATGATCATGTCTCCATCTGTTGATTCAGGAATCCTTTCCATATGAATGAAGGGTCTAAGCCTAAAAATTTCAACATACATTGGATTGGCCATCCCTAAGAACGATATCATTTTATTTTTCAACAAAGTGTAGTTTACCTTGTCAAATACAGGAATCTTGATACTGCCGATCTTTTGTGCATTCATACTTCCAAGATCTTTAAATGTTTACTTCCAAATTTTGCTATGATACCACTTTTTAGGTATGAAATGCAATACAAATGGGGGGGGGTGAATGTGTTTTCTTGGTTTGAAAGTGTATGGATGTTTGGAACAAAGAAGATGTATAAACTTGTAGTGATAAAATACTTAAATGTAAATACACAAGAAGATTATCAAAAACTCACTTGATTTATTAAAATCAAATTTGTTTTGCTACAAATCCGTGTTCTTAAAGATAAGAACTTAGCTACAATTCTTGAGAGAGAATATAAGATATTTCCTAGATCTGTTTGTTACCACTAAACAAAGGACCCTTGACATGCTTTACAGATCAACATGACGAGTTTACAAAACTTGCACTAAAATAGACTAAAACAATTTCTAAAGCTATTTTATACATTTCCATATCCAGTGTTAGCAAATTTATGCATAATCAATTAGGTTTGTGACCCTCCTTTGTCCAGTGAATCTTGGCCCTTGATCTTTTATTCTTCAAGCTGCATTTGTAAGCTTTCTAATTTAGTGATAGAATTATTTGTTGACTGATAATCTTTAATCTTCAAGTTGTCTGCACCCTGAATTATGAGATAGTTTGTCGAGATCTCTTTTGTTCTATAGAGATGTCACATATCGATAAGTAAAATGACTTATCGATATCTTGAGTTTTCAACATGTATTTTTTACTTATCGAGGTCTCTAGTTCTCTACAAGTAGAATGACTTATCGATATCTCCAGCTCTCTACATAAGCTTTTAACTTATCAATATCTCCAGTTCTCTGCATGAGGATTTGACTTATCGATATCTCTAGATCTCTACATGAAGATTTGACTTGTCGATATCTCCAGTTCTCTACATGGAGTTTTTGACTTGTCGAAATCTGAGTTCTCCACATGTATAATGACTTGTCGATATCTCTTGGGACTTCTCTACAAGTCATTTTAGACTTCTCGACATACTTCTCGATATTCCTTGATTTGTGACTTGTCGATATCTGACTTAGATCATTTTTCCTAGAACAACATTATTCAGCTCTAAGCTGCTGCACTTCCCTCTGAGACATGATCAAGATTTGAACTTCTTCCAGAGTTTATTTCTTAGCTTGATGGCTATTCATAGAAAAATCCTCCAGTCTAATCTACTTAACCTTTTTACAGACTCAAGAAATACAATTGCACAATACAAAATTAGATTATCAAACAACTTATCATTAGGGTTGTCAAGATGATTTAGTCTTATTATGTACAATCATGTCTTGCACAACAGAAATTATAAGTTTTAGAAGAATATTATGATAGTTAGTTGATTTCAAAATCTTGATGAAAGATGTTGGAGAAATTTAAGAGAATATTACGAATGGCGATAATATATTTAGGAGAATATAAGGTAATTTCAGTTTTTACTAAATATTAACTCAAAATATTGAAAAATTAGAAAAATAGAATGAGACGATTAGAGAGGCGCGCCACCTAAACGCCTCCGTCTTCTACTTTATATAAGTATTAGTCGACAAAGCCAAGCCAATCAACGACCCTAAAAAAATTCTTAAAATATTTAATAAGAAGATTATTTAAGAAAAATATGAATTATAATAAAAAAAATAATTATTCATAATTATTTCCCATTTTATGTCACACTTTGTTAGGCCGACACATGTTCTAATATACATAACATAACATAATGGCGCACATTTTTCTTCATGATACCAGTTTATATCACGTCTTCATAAGTCGATAATAATCGTACTAATAATGAGATTTTGTTAGGTCGACGTCTGTTTCAATAAAAAAAGACTAATTAGATAAATTCTAATATAAACTAATATTGTAATTTAGATAAAAATTAGTTTGAGCGACTCTCTCGTCAAACACAATACTAATAAAATTTATTATGATTTAGATAAAAAATAGTTTGAACGCCCTACCGTCAAACACAATACTAATGAAAAAATTATTAAAATTTAAATAAGATTTAGTTTGATCCACCCTATCGTCAAACACAATACTAATAAAAAAATTATTATAATTCAGATAAAATTTAGTTTGAGACGTCCTCCCGTCAAATACAATACTAATAAAAATTTATTATAATTTAGATACAAAATATAAATTATTTAAAATAAAATCGCTAAAATAATTTAAAATAGAATCGCTAATAATCTAAAAAAAATTGCTAAAAATAGAATCAGAAAAGGAAGTTTTGATTTTTAATATTTAAAATAGTGGAGCTCTAAAAGAAAAATATTTATAATTTTTTATAGAACTCGATTATATACATAATTGAATTCTAATGTCTTTTCTAGTTCTAATATGTCATTCTTTTCTATTTCGAATATTTAATTCGATTATTATAGTCAATTATTTATGAAATTCAATTATATTTATAATTGAATTCTAATTCCTTTTCTATTTCTAATATGTAATTCTATTTCGAATATGTGATTCGATTATTTCATTACCTAAAAATTAGGATAATGAAAAGTTAAATTTTATTTTTAATATTTCAATTGGAGGAGTTCTAAGAAAAAAGATAATATGATTCGAGCGATTTTAAAGCTGCAGGGGTTTTCCTTTATATATATTAAGATTAAGATTAAGATATATTGATTCGTCATTATAATCTTAGACATAATAATTATTTATTGGGATTTTTAAAACTCTTTTTAAGTTAATATTTTAAAAGTACGACATAATATTTGTAAAAATATGATTTTTTCTTTTTAAATGTTAAAGATACAATTTTTAAGAATTTATTATTAAAAATATGATCAGCCGCTTTGTAGCGTGAAATATAACTTTAATTTCGACTTTGCAATGTATTATACAACTCAATTTTTAAACTTTTTGAAATTAAATCAAGTTGCAATAGTTTATTTTTTGTGTTTATTCGTTGCATAACATAACCAATCTGATACAACTTCAAAATATCAAATCAACTAAATGCAATTTTAATTCAAGATCTAGTATTTAAAAATAAGTTATGTAACTTTGAAATTTATAATACAATTTCAGTTTCGACGAATTTGCAATCTTTAATGCAATTCTATTTTTCTGAAATTAATTTTTAAATTAATCCAGATTGTAATAGTTTATTTGTTGCATAACGGAACCAATTCAATACAATTTTGAAGACAATCAAATCTATTAAATTTAATATCATATTTCTTTGTGACATAGTTCGGAACACTTGATGCAAATTATAAACAATCCAAAAAAAATATGAAAGCAACAATGATCAAAACAATCTTATCACAATTAATAAATTACAACATCAATCAACTGAAATATGCATGAAGAATCAACTTCTAAAGGGTAAATAATTATGTTAGTTTTACATGGACTATAAAATTACAGAAACTCAAATTAAGATCCAAACAATGATGTATGCGCGTGCAACCTATTAAATTCAAATTTTGTTATAATTAAATTCAAACAAGCCTAATTCATTCTAATTCGGGATTTTTTTATATCATAAAAATAAATTCTAATTAAAAATATTTAATTTATAATTTGATATCATAAATATGATAACAAAATTCTTTAAGATAGATATATATATATAATAATATTCTATCAACCTTTGTAGCACTGATCTTATGTGAAAAGTAAATCACAAGGTGCAGTTAAAATCCATTTGCATAAAATGATGGTTGATTTCTGGAAAGCAACAAGTCTCCAACATGACTTAGTTTGTGTGATAGATGAAGTTTGGGGGCGTAATGCTTCTAATGTTTTTTATCGTGAGATTTGTGGAAACTTTTGGAACAAAAGTGGTTTGTTCTTCTACACTTATGTGGTCCTTGTGATATCTCAGGTGCCCTGCATGCAGAAACTCAAACATTAGTCCACATCATTACCATTATAATCTCTTATAATTTGGAGCGAGGGAGTGTTGTAATTTGTTCGGCTTTTTTTGAGGCCATTGAGTTAGTTCGGAAAGGATAATGAGAACTATATGTAATTTTTTAATTAATTTCCAGATATGGAGCTAGTCAAGAAACAGGTTCAAGACGCACTAAAGGTGGGCTCTATCATGTTGATGCATATCATAAGAAATTTGAATGAAAATTTGGACTCGCTAGTAGAGAGGGGAAGCTACCAGATCTTCTTCAAAGTGTTGCGAACATGGTTGACACAAGAAAGACGAGTCAATTTGACGGCAACCAAATTTACAGGAAAAGGCCAGAAAGCTTCTAGAAATTCAATCAATAGTATGGAAAACAGTAGATAAGCTATTTTAGAGTGCTAGGTGCATGGTTACATTCCTTAGTAATTCTCAATTCTGAGCAGTTTCAAGTTAGTTGCGCTTGTGTCTTACACAATTTTATTCCCTGATTAGTGCTACAATCTTTGTATCAATTGTTGTATGAATGATATTTAATTACCTTTTTTGTTAGTATTATATAGTTACAATGATCATCCATGCTTTTCCAGAAGAGTTACAAATTAATTTATGAGCCTGTGCTAGAAACCAAAAAAATTATACTAATGATCAATCGGTGTTCTGATATGTTAGAAAAAATTGATGATATCAGCTTATAAACTATAAAAGTTTATTATCAGTATTTGATATCAGAGTTTAGCAGAAGGTGACGTCATCAGCATTTGTTATCAGCATTTGTTATGAGCATTTGCTGATCAGTAATTGACATCAGTATTTAGTCACTTCAGCTAAAAGTCGGGAGATATCAAAGAAGGAAAGGATTTGTAGAATACAAGTCGGTGAAGGACTTTACTTCTTGTAGCAATCAAAACAAGGATGTGTTTTAGGATTCCTTATTGTAATAGAATAGGATTCTTTGTTGATTGTGTAGTTGTGCAGTATATAAGCACATATTAGGTTTACACTTTATGTGTCGTGTATTGATATATCTTTTTGTGTAACCTAGCGGCTCTCAAGGATATCAGTTCATCCTTTGAAAGATTAGTTTGTAATCAATTTTTATTATTCAATACAAAACTGTTTATCCTGTTGAGTACTTATTTCGATCTGTCTGCATAAGCTGTATTCACCCCCCTCTACAATTGTATTAAGGACCTAACAATTGGTATCAGAGCAGGTTGTTGATATACAAACAGTTTAAGATCTAAAATTGATTTATAATGGCAGACAAAGAACCTCAACAAAATCCCCCACCTCCTCCACAAGCCAATCAACCTATCAATCATAATATGAGCAGATATGAGGCTATCAAGGTTCCAATCCCGAAGATTCATGAATATCAAATTTGGAAGATGAAGACGGCCATGTGTCTGGAAGCAGCATATCCTGAATATCTGAACAGGATTTATGATGGTCCTCTTTAAGGCCAATGAAACTAGCAGTTTCTGTTGCTAGACAAGAAGAAAAGATGGTTGACAAAGATAAGAAGGGCTATACCCCTGAAGATCTTTCATCCATTATAAAAGATGCAAAAGTGAGACATATTTTTCATAACAACCTTGACAGTGTCATGTCCAACAGAGTCATTGGATGCAAAACTTCCAAAGAGATTTGGGATACTTTGGAAGTCAAGTGTCAAGGAACCAAGAAGAACATGAGGACTATACTAACTCAGGAGTATGAAAACTTTGACTCAAAATCTGATGAGTCCTTGACTGAAATATATGACAGATTTCAAAAGCTGATCAATGACTTGTCTCTGGTTGACAAAGAATATGATCTCGAAGACTCTAACTTGAAGTTCCTTCTTGCACTTTAAGAAAAGTGGGACTTAAAAGTCACATCAATTAGGGATAATTATGAACTGGATGATATATCTCTGGATGAGATCTATGGCATGCTGAAGACTCATGAACTGGAGATGGAGAAAAGGAGCAAGAGGAAAGGATCAAGAGCAAGACATGTTGCCCTTAAGGTTGAAGAAAATCCAAAGGACAAAGCCAGGAGAAAAAATCACTCCAAAGGCAAGGCTATGATTGCAAAGACTGGTACTGAGTCATCAAACTCTGATAATGACTCAAACTCTGATAGTGAATCAGAGAGTGAAAGTGATCATGATAACAATGAAGATATTGAGAAAATGGCATCTCTTTTGGTTAAAAGCTTCAAGAAGATGGTCTATAAGAATTTCAAGAAAGGAAAGAGGTTTTCTGGGAAGGGCTCTAGTTCCTCAAACACTGATAAGAGGAATTACAGAAGAAACTATGATGTGAAGGAGTTAAAATCTGGAAGTTTGACAAGTCAAAGGAAAAGTGTTACAACTGTGATGGAGTAGGACACTTTGCAGCTGGTTGCAGAAAGCCAAGGGATGAGAAGAAACAATCCTTAATTACCAAGAAAAAGAATCGGGATGATACATCAGAATCAAATGATGAAGTCAACTATGTTCTTATGGAAAATGCTGATACTGAGGCTGACACTGCTGAATTAAAGGTACGTCAAACCACACTTGCTTTTGATACTGATGATATCTGTGAATTAAGATTGTTCCTTAAATCTCTGCATGTTAGTTATAGGGATCAAACACTTGAAAATGCTAGGATTAAGAGTGAAAACCTTGATCTTAAGAAAAAGAATGATCACCAAGAATCTGAGTTGATTTTCATGCTAGAAACTCAAAGGAAAGAGATGATACTTTGTATGTTAAAGAGAAACTGTTAGAAAAGCATGCTTATCTATAAAAGGAATTAGTTAAAGAAAGAGAAGTAATTAAACTTTAGACTAATTCAGGAAAAACAACTCAGGGTTTACTAGAAAATGGATGTTGGGGATCAGGATTAATATATGCTAATAAGACTAATTCTAATAAGAGTAATAAAAAGGAAACTGAAAAAGTTAAACCAATAAATACTGATATTAAGGTGAAACTAAACCAGTCTCAGTTAAGACCTATTAAGTTTAACTTAAGTGTCGATGCTGTTAAGTCAGTTAATGAAAAATGGTCAACATCAACATCTAAGTCAAATTTAAAAACTGATAAGTATGAACCAGTTCATACAAAATCAGTAAATGTTGGTTTAATGACTCAAAAGCAGCTTAAGCAAAAGCTGAAGGATGTTAAAATGAAAAAGAAGGAAAAATAACCTAGGAAGAATATGAATGGAAATGAAGGTGTTAATAAGGAGAACAAATATAAACCCATCTTGAATGGACCTAGAAAGGTCTGTTTTAACTGTGATAGTGTTAATCATCTTGCTGTTGCTTGCAGGAAAAATAAAGGGATAAATACCGTTCCTCCTAAGTCAGAGTTTAGGAATAGAACAGTTAGATATAAACCACATAATCCATGTTTTCACTATGGTAGTATTTGGCATTCAATTTACACATGTAAATAATATCACAGTTTGTATTATGAATACTATGAGCTGAAACCCTCTTTGAATAAATCAAAAGTAGATTCCGCATGTGTAGACTCTGATATTAAGAAGGTTAGCATAAACTCTGATTTAAAGTCTTCTGCTGCAAATGTTAACAAACTTAAAAGGCCAAAGGATCCAAGCCAGTCTGGGTCCTTAAAAACACTAATTAATTGTTAAATCTGATTACAGGGTAACATCAAAAATCTTTAGTCTTGGATAGTGGATGCTCAGTACACATGACTGGAAATAAATCCCTGCTATCAGAGTTTAAGGAGGAAGTTGACCCAAATGTTTCTTACGGAGATGATAACTTAGGAAAGACTTTGGGATATGGCAAGATTAAGCTTGGAAATGTCATCATTTAGAATGTAGCTCTGGTTGCAGGACTCAAGCATAATTTGATCAGTATGAGTCAAATCTGTGACAGAGGTTACCATGTGAATTTTTATGATGAACATTGTGAAATTGTCAGTAAATCAGATGGCAAGGTTGCAATGACTGGTGTCTGACATGGTAACTTTTATGAAACCAAGGTCTCCACAAATACTGATAATTCTGAAATTTGTCTGCTTAGTAGAGGATCTGTGGAAGACAGCTGGAACTGGCATTAGACTTTCTCATCTCAATTTTAACAGCATCAATGAACTTGTGAAGAAAGATCTTGTGAGAGGATTTCCCAATACAATATTTACTCCTGATGGCTTATGTGATTCATGAAACAGAAAGCCAAACAAATAAAAACATCTTTCAAGAGTAAAACTGAATCCTTAATTCTTGAAGCATATCACTTGCTACATATTGATCTTTTTGGACTAGTCAATGTAATGTCTATTACAAAGAAGAGGTATGCACTTTTTATTGTTGATGCATATATAGGATACACATGGGTGTATTTTCTGCACACCAAGGATGGGACACCATCCATTCTTCTTGATCATGTAAGAAAACTGGAGAAAGGATCAACTCACAAAGTCAAGATCATTAGAAGTGATAATGGAACTGAATTCAAGAACAACACCATGGAAGAGTTCTGCAAGTACAAGAAAATTAAATAGGAATTTTCTGCCCCTGGAACTCCACAACAAAATGGAGTTGTTGAAAGAGAGAATAGAACTTTCATAGAAGTTGCAAGGACCATGCTTGAAGAAGCAAAGTTTCCTACCTACTTCTGGGCTGAGGCTATACAAACTGCTTGCTTCACACAAAATGCAACATTGATAAACAAACATGACAAAATACCATTTGAGATGGTCAAAGGAAAAAAGCCAAATTTAAAGTACTTTCACATTTTTGGCTGCAAATATTTTGTTCTCAAAACTCATCCTGAATAACTTACAAAATTTGATCTAAAAGCTGATGAAGGCATCTTTGTTGGATATCCACTGTCAACAAAAGCCTTCAGATTTTATAATCTGAGAACAAGGGTGGTCATGGAATCTATTCATGTATCTTTCGATGATAAGAAGACTACAGGCCCAGAGGATGCAGATGACCATGAAAAATTGAGATTTGAAAATGATGTATCATATTCTGAACAGTTAAATCATGACAGTCAGACATATACTGATAATCTGAAAAATCCTGATACAACAAATTCTGACATTACTCTAAACTCTAACGAGCCACATGTAAGTGGTAACTCTGCAAGAACTGAAGCACGTGTTGAGGGGGATCAACATGACTCACATCAAGGGTCAAGTGATTCAAATCAAGAAACATCAGTAGATACTCCATCAGATTCTGACTCCACAAATACTGATTCCTCAAATACCGATGAAGCAAATATTGATAGTAATGGAAATACTAATTCAGGGGGAGCATTAGGAAATAATAGTGGTACAAGGTAAAATGAAATAAGAGATTTCATGGATCAAGGGGAGGTTCTACTTCAAGAAGTCAACTTCCTTCTGAAAGAAAATGGACTAAGTCACATACACCTGATTTAATCATTAGAAATCCTGATAGTGGTATGAAGACTAGAAGAGCCACTGAGAATGAATGTCTCTATCATCCTTTTCTATCCCAAACAGAACCCAAAAAAGTTGAAAAAGCTCTTCAAGATGCTGACTGGATCACAATAATGCAAGAGGAGTTGAATGAATTTGAAAGGAACAAAGTCTGGACTCTTGTACTAAGACCAAAAAACTGATCAGTAGTTGGTACAAAACGGGTTTTCAAAAACAAGACTGACAGTGAGGGAACTATTACAAGAAACAAAGCAAGGCTGGTTGCAATGGGTTATTCACAACAAGAAGGCATTGATTATGATGAGACTTTTTCTCCAGTTGTAAGGATTGAAGCAATCAGGATTTTTCTAGCCTATGCTGCTCGCATGAAGTTCAAAGTCTTCCAAATGGATATAAAAAGTGCATTTCTAAATGGTGAACTTGAAGAGGAGGTTTAAGTTGAACAGCCTCCAGGGTTCATTGATCCAAAATATCCAGATCATGTCTACAAACTGGATAAAGCACTCTATGGACTAAAGCAAGCTCGAAGAGCCTGGTATGAAACACTTGCTCAATTTCTGTTGAAAAGTGGTTTCAAAAGAGGTAAAATTGATAAAACTCTATTTCATAAGTACCATGGTAAGGACTTGTTATTAGTATAGATATATGTGGATGATATCATTTTTTTCTCTATTAATGATAAACCCCGTAAGAGGTTTGTAAAGCTAATGCTGCCTAGATATCAAATGAGTATGATGGGAGAATTGAGTTATTTTCTGGGAGGGATTACAAGTAAAGCAGACAGATGAAGAATCTTCATAAATCAAGCAAAATATACCAGAAATTTGCTCAAAAGATTTAAAATGCAAGACAGTTTAGCTGCAACAACTCCCATGGCCACTACAACCAAGTTAGATTTAAATATTGGTTCATCAGTAGATATAAATAACTATAGAGGTATAATTAGCTCACTCCTATATTCGACTGCTAGTAGACCTGATATAATGTATGCTACCTGTCTGTGTGCGAGGTTCCAAACTGATCCAAAGGAACCACATCTATTAGATGTGAAAAGAATTTTTAGATATCTCAAAGGCACCATGAATCTTGGATTATGGTATCCTAGAGATTCAGACTTTAAGCTAATTGGATGCAAAATAGACTAGAAAAGCACTTCAGGAAGCTACCAATTTCTTGGTGGCAGATTGGTTTCTTGGTTTAGCAAGAAACAAAAATCAATTTCCACATCACCTGCTGAAGTTGAGTACATTGCTGTAGGAAGCTGTTGTGCTCAAATCTTATGGATGAATAATTAATTATTGGATTATGGGTTAGAATATTCTAGAATTCTTATATATTATGATAATCAAAGTGCTATTGTAATGATATGAAATCAAGTGCAATATTCTATGACTAAACACATCAACATAAGGTACCATTTCATAAGAAAACATATAATGGAAGGTACATTGGAATTGCACTTTGTGCCTACAGATCAACAGTTAGCAGACATCTTCACCAAACCACTCTGTGAAGCCACCTTTATCAGATTGGTGAATGAATTGGGAATGATCTCGGGATAATTATCAAACTATGATGAAAAATTATGATCTGTAGTTGATAATTAGAGTGTGGTATCTTTATCTTATGTATCAGTATTTGTTAAAATATGATAATAGTGTTAAACTCTGATGAAATGTATTCATGCTATTTGTTATTAAATTGTTAAGTCAAGTTTAAATCCTGATAGTTAAACTCTGATAGTAGTTGCATGATAAACTCTGATTTTGTAGGAAAGTAATGATATTGGTCAAAGTTGAGTTGACTGATAAATCTTGACAGTAGCTAGTCAAATACTGATATTGGTCAAATCCTGTTTGACTTTTATATTATGATAATATTTTGAATTTATTCAAAATGTTTTTTGTCAGTATTTTAATTAGAGTAGTAAGGTAGTAGTATTAGTGGGAAAATTTAAATTGATTATGGTTGTTAATTGATGGCGTGAGGATAGGGAAAAACAATTGAGTAATCTACCAAACATTACTTTTGGTAACTGTGCACGTATTAACTGTAATAATCACATGCTTTCATGATTACTTTTCAGTCAATAATATCATGCCACGTGTCCCACAAAGGTGAAACATTTCTAAGTAGCGGAGTAGAGTGTTAAACAAAATCAATTTTGATTTCTAATTATCACTTTACCAATTTCTGATTATCTTCTTACTCTCTTTTTCTCTCGAGCCTAAACTCTGAAACCCTAATCAGTTTTCGCCTGCTTCTTCTACATCTTTCAACTATGGCAGTGCCAAACTTATTACAAACAACTATACAGCCATTGTGGACAACAATGGAATAAATCTTGATTTTCACATTTTTCAAAATTTCTTAAGGTCGAGTGAAGTTGGGTATGCTCTCACAGCTCCAACTACTGATTTTGGAGATCAGGTTCTAGATTTATGGAGAACTGGTATGTATGATGATGAAGGAGAGGTAGGCACTCCAAGTATCATTTTTGAATTTGACGATTAGAGGAGGGTTGTTACTCCCTAAACTGTTCGTGATGCTCTTGATCTCCCAGCTCCTAATTCTTATGCAACGTTTGTGGGAGATGCTGAAATGAGAAAATCCTTCACTGAGATTGGCTATGATAAGGATATGAAGAATCTCGGCCAATTGAAGAGGAATGGGTTAAGGAAAGAGTGGAACTTTTTCTTTGATTGCATAACAAGGGCATTGAACAATAAGTGCACAAACTTTGATGCACTTCCTATCATAACTCAGCAAATTGGGTACTCTCTAATCCGTGGTTCTCACTATGACTTTGGTAGAGTAATTTTATATTTTATAGAGGATAGATTAATTGCTGATAAAAATATAGTATATAATGAGATTAATTGCTGATAGAAATATAGTATATTATGCTAGATTTTGTTAGTTGATTTTTAGTATTTGTTTCCCTGCTACCCCAATCCCTGCTAATCAAATTATATCAGTGTTTAAGCTCACAAAAAGAGCTTTCTATGATTTAATTTCTAAGGATAAGGAAAAGGTTGCTCTTGCATCTTTAAGTTACCACTCTCTGCAAGAAACTTGCTAACTGCAAGGTTTCCTGTTTATGGAATGCAGAATCTTCAGAGTGCTAAGTTACAGGAAATTACAGTTGGGAACTCACCTGTAGCTAATCCAAGCACTGCAACCTAAACACTTCCTCAAACATAATCCACCTCAGGTGCCTCCCAAAAGACACTTGTTGTAAAAAGGAAGAAACTAACAGAGTTGGTTGCTAGGGTTATTATTTCAGTTGAGAGCCCATAGGATATAATTGCCCAGTTTGCTAGGACTGATGGTCAAAGAGCAGTTTTGAAGGTTACTCAGGTTACTGGTGTAAATGCTATTGCTGGAAGGTCAAGTTGTTCCAAGGTATAAGTTTCTCCTTCTTCTAAACCTTCAGAACTTGTCATGAAAAAACTTGTACTTCCTGAGTCAGAATCAGAGGATGAGGACAATGCTACCTTATCATCAAAATTCAAGATGTTAAATCCTGATTCTACTCAGATTCATGTTGTATTATCAACTGATGAGGGCACAACTACTGGTAATGATGTTCAAACTAGTGATGCTGTTCAAGCTGGTTCAAGCCCGAGACTAAGGATCAAGAAGAAAAAATTGGTCAAAGCGACATTGCTCAAAATCCGATACATATTAAGAAAGAATTTGATGAGGAGACACAAGGTGCAACTACTGATCATCAGTCAAATGCTGGTACTGAACAGTGGACTAGCCAAATTATTGATGCACCTTTGACAATTATTGATTCTCCAGTAAAGAGGAAAAGAGTGAGGGAGATCACTCATAAGCAAGTAGAGCAATTTATCAGGAGGCTACAAAAGCAAATACTATTTCCTGGATCAGGCACACAAGAACCTTTATCTCAAAGGGATACAACAACACTGCAAATACTAATCTTGTCCCACAAGAACATGTACTTCAAATTAGTGCAACAGACGTTGAACAAATGGTGCCTCTTGCTGAAAAGTCCAATAAAAAATGGCATGATGAAGCAACTGCTAAGATAACAGCTGAAGTTGCCAAAGTCATAAACATTTGCAAGTCTATTCAGAGGTATACTTCAAAGCATAGAGCTGGTTTCAAACTTGGAGCATCACAAGATTAGAAACTGAATCTGAGGAGAGGAGTCCACAAAAACCTGAATGTCAAAGTCATCCAGCAACTCCTGAATCTCCAGCCCCATAAGAACCACTACCTCAAAGTGGTAGTGAAGGCTTAACTCCTGATCCAGTTATCTTAGTTATTGATCCTGAAGGAAGGGTACATCCAACACCCACATCAGCTAACTTCTCTCAGTTCAACCTTTGGATGTCTACACATAAGCTGATCCTTCAGAAGCACAAGGTATACATACTAATCTATTTTTATCAGTATTTACTTTAAATACTGATTCTATATTATCAGCATTTATTTTTTGTTATATAAATCTTGATGAAATTAATGTGATTAGACCTAAACAAAGGAATACCTCTAGTCATATGATGACAAACAACTCTTCTCAGCTACCTATTATTTCTTTAGGACAACAAACTCTGAGCCTTTTATGTGAGAATGAGAGAAAAGATTTAGAGAAAACGAAATTAAAGAGAGGCAGTATCCCTACCTGGCAAAAGGAGAGGTAGATGAGTGTCAGGATTTAGTCAATCCTTGTGAGGAAACTCTGACTATTAAAAGTTATGAGATGAGTGGTGTGAGAAGTAGTGAGACTACTTTAAAAGAATATAGAGATTTAACGGTTTTTTATCAAAAATTATGCAGGTGCACAGAGTAATAAAGAAACAGTTGCTGAACAACTGTCTGTAGACCCTCGGATAAACTCTAATGTACCAAGTGCTGATACTCTCCCTGTAGCTCTAAGTACTGATACTTTCCTGCAGTCCACTCACATCTCTATGCCATCCACTGCAAAAATCCATGTTCTTGCTGAAGGACAGTCCACTCATTCTATCATTCTACCTTCTATTATTCTCCCTGTTCCTGCTGTAGATGTAGATGTTGAACAGTCCACTCAAGCTGAACCCATCGTTGCGGAATCACCACAACATTCAACTGGTACTGAGGTCTTGGAGATATATACTGAAGCTCCATCTCATAGCCCTATGATTCTCACACAGCTCCAATTCCTGATGATTTGCTAAATACTGATGCTGGAGATGAAGTAACTCAGTTAGTACAGGAGCCAGTTGCTGATGAGAAATCTGTATATGGAAGTGAGTCTAATGATGGAGAAGATGTAAATGTAGCATTAGATACTGATGAGGATCTTGATGAAATTTTCTTTCCTGAAGACATGCCTGAATATGAAAAGAAAAGGAGATAAGCTGACTTGATGACCAAAAGGCAAAAGGAATTCTTTGATGAAATTTGGATTTCTAAATAGAAGGATGCTGATTATCCTATATCTATTACTCATGCTGTTGCATATTTGGATACAACTGAGAAGAACATTCAAAATCCTGACATTTTGAATCATCTCAAAGCTTCAGCATTACTAGTCAATTCTATTCAAGTTTCACAAGAATCTGCCAACTTTCAAATAAAAAAACTCAAGGTATCTTTTCTTGAAACCAAGATGACCATAACCGAGGAGATTCAGAAGCATTTAGCACCATTCATTGCTAGACAAGACAAATTGGAAGCCAACCAAGCTAAGTTGAAAGCTACTCAATAGAAGATGTCTGGGCAATTGGACGAGGTACAACAATCTTTGGAGCTTATTGTTTCCCTTTTACTTGGTGATGATGACAAAAAAAGGGAGAAAATATTGAAATCTAAATGCAAACAACTCCAACTGAAAGATGTTGATGATAAGGATGGTCCTGGTGGTGATGGTAGAGGAGGTAGTAAGAGGGAGTTGGTCTTGAAAAAACAAGGTGGAGATATGATTGGTTCTAGTGGTACCACTAGTCAATCTAGACAAGGTGGAGAGAGGAGGAGATCTGGAAGGCAAGTCTCAAAGACTATGTAAATTAGGGAACTGACTGTGACTATGACTAAATGTCAATAAACTCTGAAAGTCACAAATATTGACAAAGACCAAGGCATTCTGGAGCTAGAAGCTGGTGTTGAAGCAAGTCAGTATCTACAAACACTGAAAGTGAAAGGGAAGAAAACAACTCTATTCTACAAGGATCCAAATATTCAAACATTTGATTCTGAGGTGAGTAGAAGAATATTTGAAAGAGAAAATCTTGGAGTTGATATGGAACAACTTAGGCTTTTGGAGGAAGAATTAAAATCTTTGAAATCAGCAAATACTGATGCTATCTTACCTTATGATGATATTCCTGGTAGCAGACCTATAAAAAGGAATAATGATCAAGGAGATCAGTCAAACTGAATCTGAAAGGCCTTTAAGGTCTCAATCAATTTTAAATGCTGACAGGAGTTATAAGGGGAAGGAGAAGATAGGCGAAAAATCAAAGCCAAAGCTTAAAGCAAAATCCAAGTTGTTGAAAATTCAAGTAAAATACAAGTTGATTTCACAAATCCCGATTCAGAGAACTTGAACTCTGCTATGCAATAATTAAATTTAGAAGAAAAGAAGAAGCTGCTATAGAGAAGCAAGACACCTGCACCAATAAGCGATTCTTCTAAGACTATAAACAAGATATATAGTGGAAACTCTCAGTCTAGAAGAGCTGGTAGAAGAAGTGGCTGGGGACTTTTAAATGCTGATGCTTCTGTTGCTGATGCTTTAATTCCAAGGGAACCTGGAAAATTGACAGGAATTGGAAATAATACAAAGCTTGAAGATTTGCAGAAAATTATATCATTACAGATTATGAATGATATAGTTAGATAAAAGCTGATTTATTTTCTGGAGTCTCGAAGAAGGTTGAGGCTTTTTGAAGAGCATTTGAAGAACAAACCATGGAAGGAGTTGGAATTTGTCACTACTTTACTCAAGGTAACCAACTCTATTACTGCTAGATGGTCTGAAATTTTGAAGAACTTAGTATAGATGAAGCAGAGAGGAATGACATGCAAGTATAATTACATTCCAAAGTACATCCATGAATCTGGACATACTGTTAAAATGCCTATTAGAGGAGCCAAGGTGGTTAAGTCTTTAGGAAGAGAAGTTCTTACTTTTAGTCCAGATGGAAAGAAAATTGGATATCAGGAACTAGATGATTTGGCACTTGGAGAATCTAATCTACATGACCTTAGAGCTGCTGTTTATCAGAATGATGAATCAATAGAGGAGCTCAAGGATATTAAACAGAGAATGGAAATGTATATGAGTGTGCTTGAAGGTCAACTACTCAAGAAATTCATTTATGAAGCTGTTGACTGTACTGAAGTTTAAGATTAAAGATAAAGTCTGAGAAACACTTAGTGTAAAAGTAAATATTTGGTTGTATTTCTGCATTTAAATAATTTTGACATCATCAATTTAGAACTGGTACATATTTCATAATGCACAAGTTGGGGGAGATTGTTAGAATAAATCGATGATATCAGCTTATAAACTATCAAAGTTTATTATCGGTATTTGATAATAGAGTTTAGTAGAAGGTGGCGTCATCAACATTGTTAATCAGTAATTGACATCGGTATTTAGTCACTTTAGCTAAAAGTCAGGAGATATCAAAGAAGGAATAGATTTGCTGAATACAAGTCGGTGAAGGACTTTACTTTTTGTAGCAATCAAAACAAGGATATGTTTTAGGATTCCTTATTGTAATAGAATATGATTCCTTGTTGATTGTGTAGTTGTGCAGTATATAAGCACAAATTAGGTTTACACTTTATGTGTCGTGTATTGATATATCTTTTTGTGTAACCTAGCATCTCTCAAGGATATCTGTGCATCCTTTGAGAGATTAGTTTGTAATCAATTTTTATTATTCAATACAAAAGTGTTTATCCTGTTGAGTACTTATTTCAATTTGTCTACATAAACTATATTCACCCCCCTCTACAGTTGTATTAAGGACCTAACATGATAATCAGGATCGGATTGAAGGTTTCCTGTAGCAATTAATCGGCTAGTCCTTTAATAATAAAACACATGTTTATAAATGATAAGAACTTGTTTATTTAATCTTGTTTATTTAATCTTTCAATTGAATTACTGTAGATCTGTAGTCATGTTCAAGTAAAGCCATTTGAATGATCTGTTTTATTACATACTTATTCTACAAGGGTCAACTGTAAATTCTAATGTTGTTTTAAATTAAAACTTAGAAAAATTATCAAATTCCATGTGTGTTCGTATATGTATCAGAGCTCAGACTGGCGAGAGCAATCAGGTTTGACTCCTTACCACCCCAAATATTTTCACAATTTATTATGGACATGAAAGGCAAAATTAGGCCTCAAAGATGGCACTCATGATCCACCCTTCGACCCATAAATGTACTTTCGAGTGGGGAGAATGTTAGAATCATAATATAAGATCCTGAAAAGGTCATTCCTTTATTATCTTGAGATTTAAGAGCAATTGGTTCCTTGACATGGTATTAAAATGGGCGCTCGTGATCCACTCTTTGACACATAAATGGGTTTTCGAGTGAGGGAGAGTGTTAGAATCATAATGTAAGATTCTGAAAAGAATCTTCCTATAATCCATTGAGATTTTAAAGAGATTGGTTCCTTGACATGGTTTTAGAGCATCAAGGTATTAGAGTAAGGTCCTTCCCAAGATCTTATATTAGTATTGTAACACCCCTTTCACTCGAAAGCCCATTTATGCATCGAGAGTGGATCACGGACGCCCGTCTTTGGGGTATTAATTTGTTTTTCATGTCCATAATAAATTTTAAGAATTTTGAGGGTTGCAGGGAGTCGAACATTAGTCATTTTTCTAGTTTGAGCTCTGATACCATGTTAAAGAATCAATCGTCTAAAACCTCAAGGTGTTAGATTAAGAACCTTCTCAGGATCTTATATTAATAGGTTACTCATGCAACCTGAATCTCTCTTCGCACGAGTGTTTCATAGTAAGTACTATCTCAATAGTAAATTTTTGAACTCTTATTTGGGTATGTCTAGTAGTTATGCGTGGCGAAACATTTTGGGAGTCAAATTTCTGGTTAAGGAATGAATATGTTGGAGGGTACGTAATGGTTGTAATATCAATATTTGAGATGATCTTTGGGTTGCAGATGAATCGGGGAACTTTATTTTGACTCCAAAATTAACATTGTCAAATTTTGTTGAAGATCTCATTGACTTCGAAATAGCTGAATGAAATAATGAGTTGTTTCTTGAGACTTTTAACGAGAGAGATGTCAACTGTATTATGGCCATTTCCCCGAGTATACGATTCCCACTGTTTGAAGTGGGTTCTTTCAAATGACAAAAATTACATAGTTAAAACTGCCTATATGTTTGGTAATTCCTGTAATTTTGACAATGCTCACCGTGTTTGGAAATATATATGGCACCTGAAGACAACTTGAAAAGTCTGTCATTTTTTTGGAGAACATGTACAGGCTCCCTCCCAGTATGAACCATCTTGAGACACCGACATCTCTTAATAAGCGATGAATGTCCTTTTTGTCCTGGTAAATCTGAAACAATAAGTCATGCTCTTATTAAATGCCCCTTCTTTAAGTGTCTTGTATAAATATTGTGAATGCGAGGAGCTTCTAAGTGATGAGAAAGAGGTAGACTTCAAATTTCTCTTTGAAACTTGGAGTATGAAATCTGAAAAAAATAATAAATTGGTGCAACATTAATGTGGGTTCTTTGGAACATAAGGAATGATATGATTTTTAGTAATAAGCAGGTCCCAAACCAGATCCTACTTGAGTGGGTTAAGCATATTATGGAGGATTATAACAAATATAGTCTCAAGATTAATGGGCTTGCCAGTGGAACCCCATCCCAAAGCTCTAGAATTGGAGAGCTCCACCGTCGAATATTATCAAAAATAATTGTGATGCTTCTTTAGACACAAGGGGTTGGATAGGCCTTGTTGCAGTTGTAAGAAATGTTCTTGGAGACATATTATTTGCTGGTACAAAAAAGGGTTAAAGGTTGTTGGCTTACCGTGAGTGCAGAGTGCAAAGCTATAGTATTTGGTGTTCAATGAGCTAACATATATGGTTTAAAAAAAATTATTTTGAAAACGGACTCCCAAGTTTTGATTAATCTTCTTACCAAATCCTTAAATTTCTCCACTGATTTGGACTATTTGCTAGAAGATGTTGGAAGTCGGCTCTAAAATTGATTATGTATCGTGGATGCATGTCATAAGAGGTGGTAATAGGGTTACATATGAGTTAGCTAGGTTATTTCCATCTGGTAGTGAACAAGTTTGGGAAAATCATTATCCCCTAAAAATTTCTTCTTATATTTTTAGGGATAATTGTCCCTCAATTTATAAAAAATTTCTTCCCCCTAAAAAAGGGTAGTACTATATACACCACGTTTTTGGTCAAATTGGCTATACAGTAGTTTATAATAAAATATGTTTTACGAATACAAAATTCAGATGTATCATAATATTATAATATTTTGATATATTCAAAAAAAATCCAGTCATCAAACTAAATCACCATTTTCTTCATAAAAAATAAATTAAATCTTCCATTTCTTTACCCACCAACCAATAAATTTTGGTCGGTGCTTTTGGAAGATTTCCTTTACTAGGTCCACATTTATAAATGTGCTTCATATTTGTCATCACATTTGTTAAGGGAAGTTGAAGCAGAATGTCTAAGTCAACAATGCTGGCTTAAATAACTAAACATAGAACAAGAACTTGAAAATAATTTGTGTTCCGCTGAGATCAGTAAAGATTGAAGATTGGGTATATACACATATGGTTCTTGGAATTGTAGTGAAGAAGTCGTCAACAAAAATCCGATTAGTTCATTAATATGTTCAAGCAACGGAGAAATAAGGTTGAAGATATTCGAAACAGTTCTTAGGATTAGTGTGAAGACCTCAAGGATACTCAGTGAAATTGGTTATATATGGTAGAAGACTTAAAAATGTTTTATAAAGACTATAGTACGAAGGCCTAAGAGCATAACTAGTGGCTTGTGAACTTGACCATTGTACTAGGCGCTAGTGATCTATGAGGGGAAACTAAATACTATTATTAGAAGAATTGTTAAGTGAGGATTCATATCTGAATATGAAAGTAATATGTTTTATACGAATACTCAAAGAGAAGACGTGGAAATTGGTTTCAGTGGCTGCGAAGGCTCTAGTGGCTCCAGTAAGGGCTCCAAATGCTCCAAAAGAAGGAAGTATTGAAGGCAATGGATCCTAGACTTATAAACCCAAGTACATGATTAGTACCAATGATTTATATCATGGTCGCCTTGAAGAATTCAGGGGAAGCAAGAATTTCTAAGTCAAAATGCCCTATCACCATGATTCTTGGCTCATGGCTCCACCTATGGCTCCGGTCACTGTACACTAGTTCTTGTTGGCTCCAAGACCTTATATGTCAAGAAAACTCTAGTACATAGATGTTTTTACGTCAGTCTCCATAAAAAAACTCAAGGGATTATAATTAAAGTGCCCCGCAGCAATGATTCTGGCTCCCTATTGCCTCCCGGCTTTACATGAGGTACTCTAGGCGCTACTTACTCCTTCATGGCTCCTAGGAGGCGCCATATGCTATTATCGCCTGAATATTTCAATTCCTTAGCACCCTCTAGGCGCCACCTGATCTTAAGAGACAAGAAACTAAGTTAGAAATTGCTCCACTTCCACCTTGTAGGCACGACTTGCATGCAAAATTTAAGTTTCTAATTTTTTTTTCTCTACTCTAGGCGCAAGTGGACAAGAATGCAAGCTGGTGGAATTCAATTAAGTGGTAATTAATAAGCCACATATGCATTTATCTCTCTCTCTCTCTCTCTCCAAGTTATTACTCTACATACAAGCCTATATAATCATATAGATGCAGATTGTAATTGTACCTCGCCATAAGTAAACAGTGTGAAACTCTTGTAAATTATTCTCAGCACACAAAATCATTGATTTGACAAGGAAAGGTCATGCCCAATTGTTTACCCACCATTAAAGCCTTATACATCTAGATACACTCATCATTTATAGTTGTTTTGATTATATTGATTATCATTTGATAGGAGTTATAGGTTCTTAGAGTGATAGAAAGAAGCCATTATTTTGATAGCTTATATATTTGTATTGACTTTTTTTTATGTAACTTTGAATCTATATTCAAAGGTGTAAGTAACCCCTTGTGGTTTAATTTCTTATATAAGAATTATTCCGCGAAATATCTTGTATTTGTTTATTTCATTTTAAAGTTTCATTTTCTGCTGCACTTTAGATTTAAAATGAATAACATACATTCACCCCGTCTGTATGTACCTAACAACATTGTTACGACTGATCAATTTGCCGTTCCTAGTTCTAGATCTCCTTTAGATGTACTTTGTTGTATTGCATGGTTATTACTTATTAGAGAGTGTCTAAAAAAGACATGTAGTTCTACTTTTCGGCTGGAGCAGAAAATTATTTGTTGCTAGTTGCTAATATCGGAGAGGAACTGCATAACATATGTATTTATTGAACAAAATTTTTCAAAAAATTAAAGGCCCTATATCGATGTTGATACTGTATGAAACATGATATATAAAAGTGAAATCTTAGTCAGATGAGTATAATTATATAATATATCTTGTATATTTAATTATAGCCATCAGTTTAAGTGTTGTTGATAACTTTTAGCATTGCCATGTTTGTTAAAGGTTATGTATACTTAAAATATGTTATTTTACTTAAAATTTACATGGATCACAATTTTGCAGTTTGTTTAGAAATATGCATATAGAGTCATTTGTCCAGCATTTCTACAAGTCGATCCATATGATATTCATTAAGCACAAACTAGCAAATACACAGAGGTCAGGCCAAATAAATTGCTAAAAATAAAGAACGAAAGAATTCAAAATAAATTTTATTGAAGTATAATTGGTTATCGAACCAAAATTAATACAAAATTTAGATTCTAATTTTTTTAAGTGGACAGAAACAATGTCTTTCAAATAATTTTTAAAGGTTCGATATCAAGCTTGTGGCAAGCACTTTTTAATGCAATCGTGTGCGACACATTGTCTCATGGTTCTGGCATCTGCATCAAATCAGAGCACAAATCTCAACTTAATATATATACACATATATATTTGTATAAATACTAAATTTTTAAATATTAATATATAACAAATGATCGATGAATTATTGTCAATTTCGGAACAGGTAGATTGAGCACAAGTAGATGCGCAACTTTTAAAAACATGTGAACTTGAATTTACAATGCCACTGCAGTTTATAGGACATGCAACCATGAAAATATGCATAAATACTTTGTTGGGTGCACATTTTAGAGTACACGTAGCTTCTTGCCATAATTAATATAATTGTGAGGAATTGTTGTTGCTCCAAGTGTAACCATTATTAGCTCAATCACCACGATGGTGGAAATGATGTTGAGTTTTGCCATTTTTATTTCTCTTTGCTAAATATGTTTGCAAATTCTATTATTATTTTAGGTTGATTGTGAACAGTAAGACGCTAACACTCCAATTTATAGAGATAAATTTGTTAATTGGATTTAGAGAAAATTTAGTTTTTGTAAGATTATGTGAATATTCATCAAGATTATTGGGGAGATAAACTTTTTTTTTGGATTACATAAAAATCCATCCAACTCGATATTGGGGAGATATCCACCACAAGGGTATTATTAATTCAATATAAATATCTAATCACATTCAAATTATTTGAGATTTTTTTGATACAGTATCAGTGTATGTAAAGTAAAAAAATGTGAACAATCAATCTTACCAAAAAGGTGGTAAAAAAATGGAATAATAGAGCATCTATAGCATGAATGGTTATACGGCTTAAACCACAAATTAACTAAAAAAGTAGTAAAAATAGGGAATAATAGAACATCTATAGAAGGAATGGTGATAAAAGATGAATAAAATGTCATATTTTAGTCATTTGGTCAAATTGACCGTAAAAAGTGACAGAAATCAACAATTATGAGATATAAGTATTATTAAGTATACCGACAAGTATAACTTTTTAAATTTTTATTTAGAGTAATAAATTTAAACTGAATTTGAACTCAGCATCATAATGCCACTAAATTTTTAAAAAATACTCAAAACTTGATCATTTTTTACAAGACTAAAAGCGATTAAAATGATGCTATATTAATCCTCATACTATAATACAACGTATACATACATCATGCATAAATAATCAACATATATATATATATATATATATATATATATATATATTTGTTAACTACACACTGTCGTCGCGTATTTAACAATATAGTATAAACATTTTAACAGAAGAACGCCGAAGATGGAATGAAATATTATCGATTCATACGCAACAAGTTTCAATGACTTTACACCAATATATATCAAAAATATAAAATTTACGATTAATATCAATAATCTTTAACTCGAGAACACAAATAACCATAAAAAAATCTTCATCGGAATAATCAAAGCCTAGAAAAAAGAAACTGTAAACATTGTATGATTTACCATCACTCAACAGACTAGACAATAACTGAGAATAAGCTACTTTCATTGACATATTTCGCATACATTATTTAAATTATTAAGGGCTACACTTTATTTTTAACAACACTATAGGAAAAAGGTCAATAGATAACGACTCATACCTGATGTCTAAAATGTTTAAAACCAATATTTTCGTGGGAGTAGTAAAAAGTCCCTGTTTTTTGCATCGGTTTTGGACTGATGCGAAAGATAATATAATACATTATTTCTAGATAAATGACCTATGTATTAGACATACTAAGACATCAATTAGTAATTTATGTGAAAAACAACAAATCATGTCAATTGGCCTATACAACAACGCTTCTGTAAATAGAAAAGATGTGTTACACACACTAGGACATCAATTATTGTCTGATTTAAAAATCTCATATTACCAATAAAAAAATTGATGTAATATTATTAAAATACATGTGGGATGTATTTGTGTGTTTAGAGAGTCGAGAGAAAGAAAGAAGGTGATAAATAGATTTGAGAGAGAGAGAGACGGGGAGAATTGTGAAAATATCGGGGAAGTAATGAAAGGAATTTTGAGGAGGGAATACTTTTATCACTAAGGGGGAAATAGTTCGCATCTTTTTTAATTTTTTTTAAATAGTTTAGATATTGGTTTTGTTTACAACTGATGTATAAAACTCCTTTAACATCATTTCTAAATTTACCGATGTTAAAAATATTTTTAACATCCATTATTTTGGACAACGATGTATACAGAGGAATAAGATGCTTTCTATTGACTATTTTTCTGTAAAGTAAAATATTCCCAAACTGAAAATTCAAAAATTATATACTTTCTAATCCGAAACATTGCTAGATAATGACATGTGTCTCGCACGAGCTTTTATTCTAGTTGCTTTTAACAAATTAAAGGCCCTGAATCTATATTGAAATTGTATGAAACATGACACATAAAATCAAAATATTAGCCAAATGGGTATAAATATTTACAGTAGTCTTGTATTTAATTATACCATCATTTCATGATGGTAATTACTTCAACATTGTCATGTTTGTTGGAGGTTATGTATACTTAAAAATAGTCCATTTCACTTGGAATTCACATGGATCACAATTTGTTTTATGTTTAGAAATATGTGTGAAAAGTAAATTGTCTAGTTTTCTATGTTAACTTCCATTACATAGCATTTCTGGTATATATTCAATGAGCTCAAACCAGCAAAAACACAAAATCAACCCAATACAAATTGCTAAAATAAGAAACAAAAGAACTAAAATGTTTTTACTAAGATATAATTGGGTGATGAATCAAAATTAATACAAAATTTGGATTCTAAACTTTTTAAGGGACAAAAAGAACAATGTATTCGATAGAGATTTGGATATCTCAAGCTCCGGGCAAGCACTTGTCAATGCAATCATCTGCAACACATTGTGCGATGGTTCTTGTATCTGCACCAAATCAGAGCACAAATCGTAAGTTGGTTTATGTACAGATAAATATAAATAAATTCAATAAATAGAATAAATGATCGAGAAATTACCGGTAATATATTCAGAACAGGTAGATTGGGCACACGTAGAAGCACAACTTTTAACAACTGGCGAATCTGGGGCGCCATGACAATGTAGTAGACATGCAGCCATGCAAATAGGCATAAGCTCTTCACTGGGTGCACATGTTAGAGCACACTTCGCTATGCATCCTAATGAAATCTTCTTATCATAACTATTATTATTATGAATTGTTGCTGCTCCAAGAGTAACCAATATTAGCTCAATTGCCATGATGGTGGAAATGATATTGATTTTTGCCATTTTTATTTTTCTCTGCTAAATATGTATATAAATTATATTATGATTTTGGGTTGATCTTGAAGTCCAATTCACTAGCACTCCAATTTATAGAGAGAATGTTTTTAATTGTATGCAGAAAAAGATTTATTTTTTGTTGGATTATCTAAATATTCATCTAAGATAATTGTGGATATATTTTTTAAAATTTAGATTACGTGAAAATTCATCCGCCTAATACTGGTACATAAGAAGATACCCACTACCAGGATATTATAAATTCAAAATAAATATTTATCACATTTAAATTATATTAGATTTTCTTGATACAAAAAGGTGGTCAAAATTGGGAATAATAGAGCATCCATAATAGGAGTGGTTAAACGACTTAAACCACAAATTAGTCAAAATTTATTATAAGAAACAAGGCTTTTAACGAAAACACAGTACCGACCGAAACAATCCAAGGACAAAAAATGACACAATTTTTCCATAAACTTAAATTCTACCAAAAAATAAATGACCAGGAATAATTTGATCAAATTTTTAATATCCGGGACATAGCGTGTAATTATTTTTATTGATAAATAATTATTATGTGATTATATTGTGATTTTTGGTGAATTATCTGATGATTGGTGTTGTTATGCGGATATTTATATGTGGTAATGTTACGACCGACATTTTGTGTAATATTATTTGCGAACTCTGTATAACATTAGAGTCGATTATATAAATATTTATTGATTGAACATTTGTGTGGATGGAATTTCCTGCATTATAAATTGCTTTATTTAAAATATGAATTTTTCAAAGCGAGAATTTTATTAATTGCTCTTATTCTTGATTTATAGAGAATATTCTTTACCATGGGAAAATTATCTTTTAAAATTATTTCATTCACAAATCACAAAATTGATCTCATAAAATTTCTAAAAATCCAAGTTATTTTATGGTACAATTTTTATAATTTTTGAATTTGAATTTTATTTTATAAAAGTGAATCTTTGAAAATTAGTTGTTTAGTAATTAGAAATTTACATGGATACCCTTGCATGCAAATACCCTCCCATTCAACTTGAAGGGCGAAAAAGACAATTCCAACCCCACTAACTCTCATTTTACTAGCCAAATTACTTCTTTTTCCTTGCATGCAAAATGACCTAATCTTGCTAGAGGGTTACTTTTGTCAATTACGAACTCCACTCACATTTAGTCAAATCAAATCCATAAAATAAGCACAAGTTGTCATGATCAATTCATTTTCACTCCACACTCCACCCTCACCTCACTCTCTCCTCTCTCTCTTCTCATCCCTCTCGGCAAAATACCCCCCTCTCGGCCATCCCATAGCCGAAGCCCCCACCCCCTCTGTTTTCTTCATTTTCACTCAAACATCCATCCTATATTCAAGTAATCTTACTCCCTATATGTTGTTCATCTATAATCCAAAGAGGTTAGAGTGAAAAGTTTATGTTTTAATCTTGCATGTCATAGTTTTAACTAGAACTCAAAATATAATCTTGATTCTCATGGATTTAAGGTTGTATTATTGAGGGAACTACAAGGAATGGTGAAATGCCAAGTCATGAGAGTGAAGCTCTTGTTTTTAATGGTCATTTCCCTTCCATTTTATTCGGCTATGACCTTAAGGGAGCCGAATGAATGGTTCTTAATGGTGTTTCTTTGTGGCTTTGTTGATTTTGAATGTTTATGTGATGATAGCTTGGTTTTGGAAGTAAAAACTTGATAAAATCCTTTGCATGCTAAGTGATCATTTAGTTATAGTTAATGTTAGGCTTGCATGTTGATTTTATGATAAAATCTATTATGGAAATCATATTATTTTGGCTTGTTAATGAAGGAATTTATGGATGAGCGGAAGCGTGATATAACAATTATTTCGTAAAAAACCATGTATCGCACATATAAAAAAATGATAAATCAGAAAAACGGAGGAATCGTAACCATACCTTGAAAATCGAAGCTTTATAATATGGTTGCTAGCAGTTGCTCCTCAGTGTGTGAAGCACTCTACCGGTATCCACCAAGAATGGTCCTCTTTGATGAAGCTTTTTATAAAACCAAGCTTTTATAAAAATGGAGTTTTAGGGGGGAGAGAGAGAGAGGAAGAAGATGGAGGCTAGCTCTTCTTAGGGTTTTCACAAAACCAAGTGTATATTTAGAATGAACCATCTCATTCTATTTATAGGGCTCTCCTAGGGGTTTTATAATATATCAATATATATATATATTAGCCCCACATTTTATCTTTATAAAATGCTTTAATAATAATTAAAACTATTTTAATCATTATTTCTTTTTCTAAACTATTTAGAAAATAATTCTCTCTCTCATTATTTCATCAAAGAAAATATTCTTTTATGGTGTGACCCTGTAGGTTCAATATTATGCCGGTAGTAGAAATAAATAATAATAAACTTTTATTAATTATTTACATGAATACTAAAATTCACTAAATATAATTAACTGATTAATTATATTTATTCTACATCGCAAGTGATGCTTCTCAACATATCACGACTATCCGGATAATATGAATTCACCGCTTAGAATACCAAGAACCTGTCAGTGACTAGTTACTGTACAATGAATTCCTTCTACCCTTACAATATCCTGATTAAATACAAGGCATGGATCTCGTGTTAGGCCTATCAAATTTAATCATATGATTTCTTATTCATAATGCAAAGTTCATATTAATGCAAATTAGAAACTCCTTTCTCATTTCATACACTCTGGCCAGAGATTCCAGAACTCTCATACTAAGAATAACATAGGATATTCTCTTCCTATACTGGAAGGGGTAGATCCTCTATTGACGTTAACTATCTCTATATATAAATCCCTATGCCCAGAATAGACCTAATGGATGTCCTTGAGACTAAGGACTAAACTAAAGCACAGTTCATTATATACAAGATAACTTTAACGATCTCAAGTCTAAGGACACTTGTACAACTATCACTCAGTAAATAACTATTGACACGTGAGTAATCTTCATTAGTTGTTCAACTTATCGAGTCATGTTCAGTGAACTTATTCCCTAATAAGCACCTACATACTAGCTATAGTGTCACCACACAAATGCCTATGATAACAGACATCCTCCTGAAAGGAGCAATCATAGTATGTACCAATCTTTGCGGATCCACTAACATCTGATTAGTTATCTTATGATCAGGAACTGTTTAAGTCTAGAGTTATCATCTTCTAGATCTCACTATTATAATCTCATTATAAATTCTAGAAGCTTTACTCTAAACTATGGAGCATCTTATTTAAAACACTTTAAATAGATAAAGCCCATAATAAAACCAAAACAAGTCTTTTATTAATTTCAATGAAATCAAATAGGAATACAAGAAAGTTCTTCCTAACTCATCATACATGATTGGATTTAGGACAGACATTTTCAGTTAATTCGAAGGCATGCATGCATAGATTCAACTTATGATTTTCGAAAGTTCTTGATCATTTGGATTGATAATTGTTAATAGGCTTTCATTTCAGTTGAGTTAAGATTTTGATTTTGATTTGTTCTCCTTGATATGTGATTTTAATTCGAATATATATGGAAGATTTAAGTGGTTATTTTCGAAAAGTTAATGACTTGTAATTAGTGTATTGTGTTAACTCTTGTTTTGCTATATTGCACCTTAGGTAAGGATGATCCCCACTAAGCCAATATTGAGTGTAGGAGTATTAGTTCAGTAGATTTCCTTGGTTGAGGTTTGGTTTGGGTTTTGGTTGATGTTTGGTTGGGTTTGTCAAGTGAGAATCATGGTGGAAAAGGGAGCATTAGATTCTGCAAAATTTTAGTTTGGTACCATGAGGTTTAGAGTGAGATTTGACCTTGTCATTGTCGTGCACTTTGAGGCCCAAGTCACCAGAAGTTAGCACTAGGAGTATAAATTAGGTTTTATGTGTTTTTTAGAGGTTTGTAGGTTGTTTGGTTAGGTGGACGAGTGAAAACACAAAATCTGTCCTGCAGGGGACAATTTTGCTATAACTTAGAAATGGGAAGTTTTGACCATGTCATGGGTAGGCCCTCATTAGGCCCTGTTTGGCCTTAGTTAGAGGGAGTGTCAGAGGAGTTTTTCCTGCCATAGTTCATAGGATTTGAGTTAGAATCATGTGTCATAAGTTAATTCAAATCAGGACCCTTTTCTGTCCAGAAAACAGGGGAAACATGGACTTTAAGCTTAGGCCTAGGGAGGCCCAAGCTAGGCCCTTGAGCCACACCAAGTTTGGGAGTTGAATTATGATCAGAAGAGTCTAGTGTAGAAGGTTTAGAGGTAAACTTAAAGTGTAAGGGTGTCAAATGCACCCAAGAAACCATAGATGTCATCCTGAAATCACTATAATGAGCACATTCACCTATCACATAGTTTTAGAGCACTTATGAGTGAAGATTTGGTTGACCACCATAGTTGAAAGATAGCTTAAAGTTATTAGAGTGAAAGGCCCAAGTCAGGGTCAATAGGAATTGGATGGTTTAGTAAAGGCACTTCGAGTTAGGAGGTCAAAATTTGGAGTTTTGTCTAGTTTAGCGACCAAGTGACTTAAGTAAGTGGAGCGAGATCATCCAAGCTTAGTGATGCAATATAGTGTGTGTTATACTATTTTGTACTTAAATATGGTATGTGAGCATATGTGGCTATGAGTACTATTATGATTATAAGGTGATTGTAAATATGTGTGTATGTAGGCCTAAGTGCCATTGTGTATAATTTTGGTTTACAAATAGGTTGAGTTGGTGAGAACATATTATAATGAGATTATTATTATTTGTGTAGGATCTCGAGAAGAGGGTAAACTTGCCATTAAAGTCGAGTAAAGCTTCCAGTTGCTCCTACCTGCCAGTCAAGTCAAGCCTTTCTCAAGGCAAGTGATTCAACCTACCTTTTGTTTACACTGCAAGTGTGCGATAACCGGTTCTTATATATGATGCGAGTATTCTAATTCACCTTGATATACTTGAACAAGTCTTTTATTAGTTTCAATGAAATCAAATAGGAATACAAGAAATTTCTTCCTAACTCATCATACATGATTGGATTTAGGACAATCACTTTCAATCTCCCACTTGAACTAAAGCCAATCACCCTGGTATCTAATACCCATCTTCTCTTTATGACGATCAAAGTGAATATGAGACAATGACTTTGTGAGTGGGTCTGCTACGTTGTTATGTGTGTCAACTCTCTCAATCTTGACATCGCCTCTTTCAATGATTTCCCTAATCAATGAAAGCGTCGCAAAACATGTTTGGAATTTTTATGAGACCTAGGTTCCTTGGCTTGTGCTATTGCTGCGTTGTTATCACAATACAACACAATAGGCTCCTCAATGCTAGGAATAACTCCCAACTCAGAAACAAATTTCCTCATCCAAACGGCTTCTTTTGCAGCCCCATTTGCAACTATATATTCTGCTTCCGTTGTGGAGTTAGCCGTTGTAGACTGTTTGGAACTCTTCCAACTAATCGCATCACCATTCAGAGTAAACACATACCCTGACATGGATTTTCTATTATCATTTTCTGATTGAAAACTAGAGCCAGTATAACCCTCTATTTTCAACTCAGATCCACCACCAAAAACAAGAAAAATATCCTTAGTCCTTCGCAAGTACTTAAGGATGTTCTTCACTGCTTTCCAGTGGTCTTCACCTGGATTGGACTGATATTTGCTCGTCACACTAATTGAATAAGTAACATCAGGCCTAGTACATAACATCGCGTATATGATAGATCCTATTGCTGAAGTATAAGGAATCTTAATTATACGCTCTCTTTCCTCAGGTGTCTTAGGAGACATCTTTTCAGAATGGGATACTCCATGGCTCATCGGTATGAGACCTCTTTTGGAGTTTTCCATTCTAAACCTTTTAAGCACTTTCTGGATGTATGTACCCTGGGTAAGACCTATCATTCTTCTAGATCTATCTCTATAGATCTTCATACCGAGAATGTAGGATGCTTCTCCCAAGTCCTTCATAGTGAAGTTCTTCGATAGCCACACTTTGATTGATTGCAGCATCGGTATATCATTTCCTATAAGAAGTATGTCATCCATATACAATACAAGAAATGTTACCGCGCTCCCACTAACCTTCTTGTAGACACATGGTTCATCTATGTTTTTGATGAAACCAAACTCTTTGATTGTCTCATCAAAATAGATGTTCCATCTACGAGAAGCTTGCTTTAAACCATATATGGTTCATAGCAGCTTACACACTAGGTGTTCATTTCCCTTGGAAAGAATTCCCTCTGGCTGTGTCATATACACTTCCTCTTCAAGTTTCCCATTGAGGAAGGCCGTTTTCACGTCCATTTTCCAGATCTCATATTCGTAGTAAGCAGCAATCGCAAGCAAAATCCGAATTGATTTTAACAGGGCTACAGGAGAAAAAGTTTCATCAAAGTCAATCCCTTGCTTTTTTCTGAATCCTTTTGCCACGAGCCTGGCCTTATAGGTCTCCACCTGGCCATCTACTCCAATCTTTCTTTTGTATACCCATTTGAACTCAATAGGCTTCATACCCTCAGGTGCTTCAACCAAAGTCCATACTTGGTTGGTATACATAGATTCCATTTCAGATTTCATAGCACTTTGCCATTTCTCTGAGTCAACAGTACTCATAGCCTCATTATAGGTCATAGGGTCGTCATCATCAATGATTGACAAATCATTGTCATTCTCAATGACAAGGCCATACTACCTCTCAGGTTGGCGAGACACTCTCCCTGACCTACGAATGGGCTGTTCCACAGAAGGTTGTTCAGTCTGAACAGGTGTTTCCACTTGAACCGTAGTAGTTTGTGCTTCTTGAACTTCATCAAGTTCAATTTTGATCCCATTGTTTCCTTCAAGGATAAACTGCTTTTCCAAGAAGGTAGCATGTCTGGAGAAAAACACCCTATGATCGGTGTAAAAGTAATACCTTAAAGTCTCTTTAGGATATCCCACAAAACTACATTTTACGGATCGAGATTCCAGCTTATCAGGGTCAACTTTCTTGACATAAGCTGGACATCCCCAAATCTTAACATGTTTAAGACTTGGTTTCCTTTCTTTCCATATCTCATATGGAGTTTGAGGAACAGATTTGGAAGGCACCTTATTCAGTAAATATGCTGAGGTTTCCAATGCATAACCCCACAGGAATACTGGAAGATCCGCATAGCTCATCATGGACCGAACCATGTCTAACAAAGTTCGATTTCTCCTTTCAGATACCCCATTCAACTGTGGAGTATATAAAGGAGTCCACTGGGAGACTATACCATTTTCTTTGAGATAATCTAGAAACTCTCCATTCAAGTATTCACCACCTCGATCTGATCCAAGAGTTATAATACTATATTTGGTTTATTTCTCCACTTCATGCTTATATTCTTTGAACTTTTCAAAGGATCCAGACTTGTGTTTCATCAAATACACATATCCGAATCTAGATCGATCATCTATGAAAGTAATGAAGTATGAAAATCCACCCATGGCTTGCGTAGACATTGGTCCACATACATCTGTGTGTACCAATCCTAGCAAATCTGCAGCCCTCTCTCCATGTCCACTAAATGGAGATTTGGTCATTTTGCCCAATAGACAAGACTCGCATGTAGGATATGATTCAAAATCAAAGGGGCCAAGTAACCCTTCCTTATGCAATGTCCGCAGTCTATTTTCACTAATATGACCAAGTCTGCAGTGCCACAAAAAGGTGAAATTTTCATCATCCCTTTTTCTTTTATTAGTATGTTCAATTTGTAGTAAATTATGCTTTACGTCACATACATACAGACCATTATTTAAAATATAACTTCCATAAAGAACGTTATCTCTAAGAATTGAACATTTATTATTCTGAATAACAAACGAAAATCCAGCCAAGTCTAACATGGGAATAGAAATAATATTCCTCACAATCGAGGGAACAAAATAACAATTATTTAAAACAATAGTCTTGCCCGTAGGCATATGTAAATGAAATGATCCTATAGCTTCAGCAGCAACTCTTGCTCCATTTCCCATCCGTAGAATCACCTCCTCTTCTTCAAGAGTCCTACTTCTCCTTAGTCACTGCAATTAATTGCAAATGTGAGAACCACAGGCAGTATCTAATACCCAAGTATAAATTTGATTTAATGACATATTCACTTCAATCATGAACATACCTGAAACAGAAGAGGTAGTCTCACTACCCTTCTTCTTCTTCAATTCTGCAAGGTAAACCTTGCAGTTCCTTTTCCAGTGCCCCACCTTGTTACAGTGGAAGCAAACAGCTTTGCTTTTGGGGTCTTCAGCTTTTGGTGGAACCGGCTTTTTCTCACCTACTTTCTTCTTCTTGGAAGGGTTCTTCTTCCTTTTCTTAGGATTGGAACCTTCACCAATTAGAAGAACAGAGCTCTTCTTGGAGGGAAAATTCAATTCCGCAGTCTTCAACATGTTGTGGAGTTCATCCAGGCTAACATCCAGCTTATTCATGTGAAAGTTCACAATAAACTGCGAAAACGAACCCAAAAGTGATTGCAAGACCAAGTCTTGAATCAGTTCCCCATCCATGTTAAAACTAAGTTGTCCAAGACGTTCAATCAAATTGATCATCTTAAGTACATGGTCATTCACAGATGATCCCTCAGACATCCTACAACCGAACAGCTCTTTCGATATCTCATATCGAGCTGTCCTCCCTGCCACATCATACAACTCTTGTAGATGCGTAAGGATAGTGTGAGCATCCATATGCTCATGCTGCTTCTGTAGCTCAATGTTCATGGAAGCTAGCATGATACATTGAGCAACATTTGCATCATCTATCCACTTACGATACACAACATGTTCATCATTATGTGCATCGTCAGCAGGTTCAGCAGGCTTAGGTGAGTCAAGCACATATTCCAGCTTCTCAACCCTGAGAACAATTCTCAAGTTTCGAAGCCAGTCAGCAAAATTAGGACCAGTTAACTTGTGAGAATCTAGTATGCTCCGGAGTGATAGTGTAGAAGACATAACGTATATAGTAAATCTGTAAATGATGAACACATAACAACACTTAGCAAATATTCAATTTCATTTCAAAACACTATATGAATCGTGTCTTTATTCATAAGTGGCTCCCACTAATTTATCTAATTTATACAACCCCCTTAAGTGAAAAATTAAGCATTCATAACGCTAGTAGGAATAGGGATCCTACATTCCATCACACAACCTCGGCTGTAGCACGAAACGTCATGTGATGTTCAATAGGCAGACAACTCTTGTCAATTACATCTTATGTTATTCCCTAATAAAACTTAACCTCTTGAATAATTGAGTCACGGCTGTAGCACGACAGACTCAAAATTCTAAGTCAAGTCTAACCCAACATTTCGTACAATTGAATCAGTCTCCAACGGCCCATGGCTGCAGCATGTAACGACCTTTAGATTCTAATTCAATGTACACATCTCTATGTAATAGACAAGTATTTATTATTTCAAAATCAAAGCCCTCGGCTGTAGCACGAAACGACAATGATTTAAAAATAAGAACTACTTTCTACCATGTTGGAAGGCGATGACCGACACAAGCTCGTTGTGTCATTGGCCAATTACTACTTGATATTATTTAATTTTAGAGGGATTATATTATGTTACAATCATAATCATATTATAAAGAGATTCTTCATTTTAAATTAAATATTTCAAATCAATAATCGATAATCAGATGATTCCCAGATCGGGGGGACCATTGTCAAGAGGCGTCACTTAATACCCCTTTCTTACAGATCGAAATCTGCTTGTGACAGAATCATCCTTTCTCTCAAAATTGAAAATTCATATTTAATTACGTGTTTCATAAACACAAGAATCTCATGATTGTATTCATAATATTATTGTTAAGGCAAGAAACGATTCATATTCTAGATTTTCTAGAGCACGCTTTATTTTGATTTAAGTTCACCTAAATCTATCATCGCATGGTAAACATAGGCATATATCTCATATATAAAAATAAATAAACAAGTAAGCATGCAAGTAATATCATGTCACACATTGATATAATGATGTATGGATTTATTATAGCATTTAAAAGCAATTAAAACAATTAAAACATGCTTTAAAAAACTTTCGGGAATATAAACAGTTCAAAACTTTTATATAAAAAATATTTGACCACTCCATTAGATCCGTCTCGGAAAAACGAATCCAACGATATATTGCACGCCCAAAACGGAGTTACGAAACTCCCAAAAAATCAAATTTAATGTGGACATACGGGCTGTAATGCATTACAGGAACGCGTTACAAGGGCTGTAACGCATTCCGGTAATGCGTTACAACACTGTTAAGCCATTAATGTGTGTAACATATTCTGTAAATGCGCTACGGGGTGTAACGCATTCCAGAAATGCGCGACACCCCCCCCCCCCCCCCCGCGAGTGCGCCTCACGTGCCCAGGGCCGACCGTTGCTTGCAGTTCAGTTTTTTTTTTGTTTTCTTTTCTTCCCTGCCGTTGTCAGTTCACCTTTCTGCCGTTTCAAAAAAAGGGTAACCCCTTTCCTTTACTCCCTCACTTAATAGCTTTTATTAATATGTTATTATTTTAATTTTACTATTAATAAATTAATTAACATTTAATTAATAAATTAATAAAAATCAAAATAATATAATTTCTTAAATCAGGCAGTAACAGAAAATTATCAGATCAGCCAGGGGTCCTTGTGCAAATTTTAATCATATTTTTATTCACATGCATAATTATTTCATGAATTTAAGTTAAAACAATTTTTAAAAATTCATAAGAAATAATCTACACATCAAAAACTTATGAAAAAAATACCTAGATGATCTACAACACTTGTAGAACCCAGATCAGTAGTCAAGATCTTATGCAAAAATTATTTCAAATTAATTCATAATTAAATCTAAATAAACTTTCAAAGATCATAACAAATCCATACATGCATAAAAAAATATGAAATCTTTTATATGAATCTCTATATGCAGAACCTGGCTCTGATGCCATTGAAGGAATTTACGGATGAGCGGAAGCGTGATATAACAATTATTCCATAAAAAACCATGTATCGCACATATAGAAAAACGTATAAATTTGAAAAACGGAGGAATCGTAACCATACCTTGAAAATCGAAACTTTATAATATGGTTGCTAGCAGTTGCTCCTCAGTGTGTGAAGCACTCTATCGGTATCCACCAAGAATGGTCCTCTTTGATGAAACTTTTTATAAAACCAAGCTTTTATAAAAATGGAGTTTTACGAGAGAGAGAGAGAGAGAGAGAGAGAGAGAGAGAGAGAGAGAGAGAGAGGAAGAAGATGGAGGCTAGCTCTTCTTAGGGTTTTCACAAAATCAAGTGTATATTTAGAATGAGCCATCTCATTCGATTTATAGGGCTCTCCTAGGGTTTTTATAATATATCAATATATATATATATATTAGCCCCACATTTTATCTTTATAAAATACTTTAATAATAATTAAAACTATTTTAATCATTATTTCTTTTTCTAAACTATTTAGAAAATAATTCTCTCTCTCATTATTTCATCAAAGAAAATATTCTTTATGGTGTGACCCTGTAGGTTCAATATTATGCCGGTAGTAGAAATAAATAATAATAAACTTTTAATAATTATCTACATGAATACTAAAATTCACTAAATATGATTAACTGATTAATTATATTTATTCTACATCGCGAGTGATGCTTCTCAACATATCACGACTATCCGGATAATATGAATTCACTGCTTAGAATACCAAGAACCTGTCAGTGACTAGTTACCGTACAATGAATTCCTTCTACCCTTACAATATCCCGATTAAATGCAAGGCACGGATCTCGTGTCAGGCCTATCAAATTTAATCATATGATTTCTTATTCATAATGCAGAGTTCATATTAATGCAAATTAGAAACTCCTTTCTAATTTCATATACTCTGGCCAGAGATTCCAGAACTCGCATACTAAGAATAACATAGAATATTCTCTTCCTATACTGGAAGGGGTAGATCCTCTATTGACGTTAACTATCTCTATGCACAAATTCCTATGCCCAAAATAGACCTAATGGATGTCCTTGAGACTAAGGACTAAACCAAAGCATAGTTCTTATATACAAGATAACTTTAACGATCTCAAGTCTAAGGACACTTGTACAACTATCACTCAGTGAATAACTATTGACACTTGAGTAATCTCCATTAGTTGTTCAACTTATCGAGTCATGTTCAGTGAACTTATTCCCTAATAAGCACCTACATACTAGCTATAGTGTCACCACACAAATGCCTATGATAGCAGACATCCTCCTGAAGGGAGCAAGCATGTACCAATATTTGCGTATCCACTAACATCCGATTAGTTATCCTATGATCAGGAACTGTTTAAGTCTAGAGTTATCATCTTCTAGATCTCACTATTATAATCTCATTATAATTCTAGAAGCTTTACTCTAAACTATGGAGCATCTTATTTAAAACACTTTAAATAGATAAAGCCCATAATAAAACCATAACAAGTCTTTTATTAATTTCAATGAAATCAAATAGGAATACAAGAAAGTTCTTCCTAACTCATCATACATGATTGGATTTAAGACAAACACTTTCAGTTAATTCGAAGGCATGCATGCATAGATTCAACTCATGATTTTTGAAAGTTCTTGATCATTTAGATTGATAATTGTTAATAGGCTTTAATTTCAGTTGAGTTAAGATATTGATTTTGATTTGTGCTCCTTGATATGTGATTTTAATTCGAATATATATGGAAGATTTAAGTGGTTATTTTCGAAAAGTTAATGACTTGTAATTAGTGTATTGTGTTAACTCTTGTTTTGCTATATTGCACCTTAGGTAAGGATGATCCCCACTAAGCCAATATTGAGTGTGGGAGTATTAGTTCAGTAGATTTCCTTGGTTGAGGTTTGGTTTGGGTTTTGGTTGATATTTGATTGGGTTTGTCAAGTGAGAATCATGGTGGAAAGGGGAGCATTAGATTCTGCAGAATTTCAGTTTGGTACCATGAGGTTTAGAGTGAGATTTAACCTTGTCATTGTCGTGCACTTTGAGGCCCAAGTCACCAGAAGTTAGCACTAGGAGTATACCTTAGGTTTTAGGTGTTTTTAGAGGTTTGTAGGTTGTTTGGTTAGGTGCACGAGTGAAAACACAAAATATGTCCAGCAGGGGACAATTTTGCTACAACTTAGAAATGGGAAGTTTTGACCATGTCATAGGTAGGCCCTCATTAGGCCCTATTTGGCCATAGTTAGAGGGAGTGTCAGAGGAGGTTTTCCAGCCATAGTTCATAGGATTTGAGTGAGAATCATGTGTCACAAGTTAATTCAAATCAGGACCCTTTTCTGTCCAGAAAACAGGGGAAACGTGGACTTTAAGCTTAGACCTAGGGAGGCCCAAGCTAGGCCCTTGAGCCACACCAAGTTTGGGAGTTGACTTATGATCACAAGAGTCTAGTGTAGAAGTTTTAGAGGTAAACTTAAAGTGTAAGAGTGTCCAATGCACCCAAGAAACCATAGATGTCATCCTGAAATCACTATAATGAGAACATTCACCTATCACATAGTTTTAGAGCACTTATGAGTGAAGATTTGGTTGACCAACATAGTTGAAAGATAGCTTAAAGTCAGTAGAGTGAAAGACCCAAGTCAGGGTCAATAGGAATTGGATGGTTTAGTAAAGGCACTTCGAGTTAGGAGGTCAAAATTTGGAGTTTTGTCTAGTTTAGCGACCAAGTGAGTTAAAGTAAGTGGAGCGAGATCATCTAAGATTAGTGATGCAATATAGTGTGTTATACTATTTTGTACTTAAATATGGTATGTGAGCATATGTGGCTATGAGTACTATTATGATTATAAGGTGATTGTAAATATGTGTGTATATAGGCCTAAGTGCCATTGTGTATAATTTCGGTTTACAAATAGGTTGAGTTGGTGAGAACATATTATAATGAGGTTATAATTATTATTTGTGTAGGATCTCGAGAAGAGGGTAAACTTGCCACTAAAGTCGAGTAAAGCTTCCAGTTGCTCCTACCTGCCAGTCAAGTCAAGCCTTTCTCAAGGTAAGTGATTCAACCTACCTTTTGTTTACACTGCAAGTGTGCGATAACCAGCTCTTATATATGATGCGAGTATTCTAATTCACCTTGATATACATGAACCAAGTGGTTTCAAATCTATCTTCGTATTATATGAAAATGACATGAACCCTCAAGTATTTATTGCAAGTAGTTTTACTTTACTTGAAGATTGCTATGCAAGTAAATCAAAAGTCATACCATGCTAGTATACCAAAGTAATTGTGATGTTGAACCATGTGCAAGTTATACTCAGTAACCTTATTTAGATATCTAAATGTCAGTTATTCCTTAACGATTGTTCATGATTGTTTGATAACCCTATCCTTACCCTAAAGCATGATACTATGTTATACCTTGAACTGAAGCTCACTTTCTTTATATTTTAATACCTATGTCTTTTCTGGAACCATTACCATGAACCTAGTTTGAGTTTGTTCCTTCATACTATCCGATAACCTTGCTAAATCTCATTGTCAAAATCTTTGTAAATAGAAACCTTGAAATTCCCTTGATAAAGTATAGTCTAATGGATCATGGCCTTGAAATGTAGTGGACCTATTCCCAGAGCTTCAAAGTTGATCTAGAACCATTAATTAAGATGTTCACTGTTTAAGAAATTAACTGTCAATTGGTATCAGTTTTTAAAATAAAAAGGTTAAAATTTGGATTTCTAGTCCCAAAGGGGGACAAATATTTTCTTTAAATAGTGGATCTGGACTGAGGCGCAAGTCCTTTCCGCTCTTAATTTGTAGGCTTAAAAGTTGCCTAGGGATCCCATAAATGTTCTAGAACCCAGCGAGGTTCGGGATTACTTCGCGGCAGATCACTGGCTGTAATCCGTAGCGTCATAAATTGGTTTTGATAAAGAAATGGTTTTGAATTATTTTGTTACAAGTAAATGATGCCATCACCCAAAAGTTTATCTCTTGTTATTATTAGCACTTCCCTCGCATTGTTATTCTTTTATTTCGTTTCATGTATTGTATTGTATAACACTTTTTAAACATTTGGTTCACTACTTGCTTTCACCCTGAAATTACAGATAGCAGATATGGTTAGGTTCAAGCAGACAGCGCATAAGACTTGTGATGCCGATTCGTATGTTCGAGCTCAGGTAGAATAAGTGACCGTTTTGTGTGAGAACTCGATATTAAAAATCAGGTTGTAATAGTTAATAGTGTTGGGCTGTTCCAAACCCTAAACTGTAAGATCTTGGATTCAGATGTATTTATTCTTTTGTTAACTATTATAATAAGTTGTATTATATATATTATTAAGTCGGGGCGTGACAGGTAAAGTATAAGTATGTTAATTTTTTTATGTTCAGAATAAAATATAGATAATTAAGGTATTTTTCTGGTAATTTTTGGAGTGTTATATGATTTTATATAAATTTATGAATTTATTAATTATTTTCTGAATAATTACAAAATCATTTTCTAAAGCCGGGAATCATCCAACCTCAACCGTTTTTATGTTTTTACAACCCAAAACTCTTCTGAAAACTTCTTCTTAACCTAATCTGGTAATTATGGATATTTTCCGTGTTTTGACTTTTTCGATCCGGATTACGGTTTGACCCATGCGCGACCCGGCACAATATTTTCAATACTCTAACCCTTTTCGATAATATTATCTTCGTACATTATAAAAGCCCGGTTTTGATAATTATCCAAAATAGGATAATGCTTATCCAAAACGTTATCCGATCAGATCGTTTTATAGTTACTTGGCGGCTAAGAAATGTATTTATCGATCCAACACGATCCATAACGTACTAATATTCCGTAAATATAAATAGCCCTTTTCTTATTTCATTTTACTCGAAAAATCATATTCAGACAGTACAAACCAGAGAAAACACAGAGAAAACCCTAATAAAATAGAGTGTTCTTGAAAATCAATCGCATAAACGAAGGCGTTATCGAACTACGACTCGGGCGTGCAATATATCAAATCGAAGCTCTCGAAAGGACCTTTCTGATTCAACCATCACTTTTGGTGCAGAAATCAAGGTTATTTTCTTATTGAATTATTTTATTTCGAATTTATTAAAGATTAAATTATGAAAATGTATTCTTGATGTTGTTGATATGGTTTGATGATTCCATCGTATAAATAATATTTTTATGGTCAATTTGGTATATTATATGTCAAAAATAGAGTTCAATAACATAAAGAAAATGATGTTTGATTCTTGGAATTAAAATTAGGGTTTATAACTTTGAATGTTCTTAATTGAAATTTGGGTATTTCTTTGTTTGGGGTTATGAGTTGAAATTGAGGGCACGAATGAATAGATCGTGGAACATGGAGTTAAATGGTATAAACTAATTGAACGGAGGATAGTCGTATAGCCTCGTCGGAAACTGGAACGCGACGGCGGCGGCCGTTTTGCTTGAATTTTCCGTTCAAAAACCTTGTTATTTGATGATTATAGTCCTGCAGATGTGTTCCTCTAGTTGAGAGGGTCATTCCCTGAAAATTTGAGTGATTTCTGGTGGTGTTTTGACTCGCCGGAAAGCTTCAGACGACAGGGGGGTCGCCGTCTTCCCCTTACATTGCCCTTCTATTTTTATTAATGGCTTCCTCGCCCGTCGCCGGCGAAGGATGGAGGAAGACGATGGCTAAATTGTAGTTTAGTCATCTTTCTTTTCTCATATCTGCATTTAACCCCCTGCAATTTTAAAAACTTATAAAAATTGGATTTCTGTTTATAAAATTATAAAAATAATATTCTGTTTATTTTTATTTTTAGAAAATTGTTTTTGATTATTTTAAAATTCCAAAAATCAGTATTTTTAAGTCTAAACATTATTTTTAATTCGAAATTAAATCTGAATTATTTAATTAATTAATTTTAATTGATAATTAATTTTTTAATTAGTCAATTAATTTAAATATTAATTGATTATTTAATTTAATTAATTATTAAATAATTTTAATTGATTATTTAATTTGATTTAATTACTTCTTTTGATTTAAAAATTCTAAAAAATAGTTTTGAGCTTTAAAATATTATTTAAAATTATTTTTAAGGCTCGATAATTATTATTAAATGGTTTTAAAGTCAGATTCGGGTGTTCGAACCCTATTATTTAATTATAAAATGATTTGGAGGCCCATTTTAATTTTGAAAAATGTTCAAAAATTCGTATTAAATAACTGGAATATCATTTTGGCCCCGAATCTTCTTTGAAAAATTATTTTGATCGAATATCTTGCATGCTATGCACTATGTGCTATCTGATTGATGTGTTATATGCCTATGTGATTATTGTTTGACAGTTTTTGCTGTAACTTTCAATCCGTAAATCGGATTTGGGTAGAACGAAGGGTAGATAAAAGCTTATGACGTCTATGTGACGATTAAAATGATTTGAGATTGAGTATTGATAGATACTTGTGATGACTAGCAGAGTAAGCGAGGCATAGAAAAAGAAAGTCAGTGATCCGTAAATAGAATTGAAGTGTAGAAAGAGAAGACAAGTGATTGAAGAATAGAAGCAAGGCATAGAAAAAGAAGGAAAGTGATTGAAAAGTAAAACTATTAGATGAGTACAAGTAAAGTTGGAAATCATCTATGATAAGGCAAGTCCTTCTGAACCTTTCTTTGAGATATATTATAAATATTTCTGAACTTTCTCATAACATGTTGCTAGTATTCAAAATAAATCTTGTTTTATATTGCAAGTGTTTTAAACTATTCAACCTTGAACCCTGATCGTATCATTGAACTTGAGCCGTAAGCTTTATTTCTTGAGTAAACCACCAACAACTGATTTCCCATATATTAAACTATACAAATACAATACTACTCCATAAATACATACACACCATAAACCAAGTATTTCAACAGAATTTCTTGAGCATACAGAAACTTATACACCCTGGAATACCCTATTACATCAAAGGTCAATACCCTGTATTATCATTGAACCATTGTTCTTCAGATACTTGATTCTTCATCAAGCTTGAAGCCGTTCTTCATATCTACACCTTGATACACCCTGGTGATACCTGTGAAATGTTTTATACTCTAAGATAAATGCTTTATCAATGTTAATCATGATTATGTTTTTATTGAAGTACAATGGTTATCATATTGAATTATTTTAGAATTGGATGGTTTTATAAATGTGGACCAAATTCGTGGTCAGACCAGATTCGTGGTCATATTAGGTCAATGCGTGCCTTGGATCCAGTATATAGAGCAAAGCTGGGAGCTTTGCTCGGGGTTAATGCGTGACTGATCAGCAGCCTAACCTTGGTTTTTAAAATGAAAAGAGAATATCCAATTCTATTCATTGATTATCTAGAAACTTGATTCTTCTGAATCATTTCAACTGATCATTATTGAACCTCAGTTATTGCTATTATGACTTGCTGAGCTAGTTAGCTCACTCTTGCAAATCTGTTTATGTTATTTTATAGTTGAAAAAGGAAATTATTGGTAACAAGGATTCTCAGTCCAGTGTGCGAGCTAGGATTCCAGGATAAGCTGGACCGAGTCAGCAGGAGCTTTATAATGTAGATGAGTTCTATAAGATTGTAAGAATGATATCATTATCAGTTGTAAGCAAATTTAGTTGAGATTTGATACGATGTAATAAAAGTTAAGGTTGTGGCTTATTTTCATACTTTAGCCTGTTGTGATCCATGGTTATGGTAAGTAGGGTCTTTACATATATTACTTTCATAAGCTGGTATATATATTGAGTGTGTATGTTTTGTGAACCCAAACTTCTGACCCGGGTTTGGAGGGCGTCACAAAATTCACCCCGGTCGTTATTCTTTAATATCGAGTGATTTCACTTTTAAACGATCGATTGGGCGGTCGGTAAAAGCCCTATTTTGTATTGATTGTTTCTATATATTTTTTATTTTTTAAGTTTTATTATGTATTAATCATTTTAAGTTTAAGAATATGACACTACTGCAAATTCCCAACTATTAATTTTTTTAAGTGATTCAAGCAATGTCATATTCAGTGCTGGCTCTCTCAAAATTTTGATGTACGGTGTTACTCCTAAAATTACGTAAAGGTGTTTTTTAATTTGCATGGTATGAAAATTCATTCACCGTTCCTCCTATGTAAATGCTGGTATATGTGGAGATATCCGGTTCCAGTACATGATTTTATAAATCTAATTTTTTTCACATTTAAATCATATCGCATTTTTGAGGGTTTTTTTCAAAAATACCATTTCTTAAAAAAATTACAAAAATAAATTTTGAATATTATAAGTGATGGTTTTATTTAGATTTTTTATATGATTTAAAATCAATATCCCAAGAGCTTTAAAATCGCTCGAATTATATTTATCAATTAATCTAGAACTCCTCTATTTTAAATACTAAAATAAAAACTTCCATCTTTAGGTCCTATTTTTTGGGATATAAAATCAAATTCTTTTCTACGTTGAATAAATAATCGAATCCTTTTTTAAGTTGAATAAATATCTCTTTTCTAATAAAAATTAAAATTTTCATCTTTAGGTCATATTTTTAGGATATAGAATCGAATACTTTTCTAAGTTCCATTTCTCTTTTTAATGAAAAACTATCTCCTCTTTAATTTTATAAATACTGGATCATCGGTTTATCAACTTATACATTCATCATTAGTTTATACTTGAATCCATGTAATGATAGTAAATGATGATGTTTATTATTTTTATAAGTTTTTTTTATTTGTATGTTTGCATATTTATATTACTAGTGTATAACCCGTGCGATGCACGATCATTTTTATCATTATATATTATAATTTATAATTTTAATATTTTGTTGATTGTATTCGAACCTTATACCGCTTTAATAATAATTTAAGACTATGTCTAACGATTCTCATCAATTTTATCTAACGGCTCTGAATTGAGTGACCAAGGACCAATAAACACCTTTAATGTTTCATCTTTAATATAATAGTATATATATATATATATTATTTTATTCCTGCTAGAAACCATTATACATATTTAATCCTATTTTTAGTTATATAATTATATTGCGAATATAAGTCTATTAAGAAGAGTGTTTTATGTTAAATATAATTACAGATTTAGAGTTACCAAAAAATAGAGGTAAAGAATGAGCAACAACCAAACTTTCAAGGTTTTGTCTTTAATATAATAGTATTTAATTCTATTTTTATTTATATAATTATATTACGAGTTTAAGTCTATTTAGAAGAGTGATTTATGTTAAATATAATTACAGATTTAGAGTTAACAAAATAAAGGTAACCAAGGACCAACAACCAAATTTTCAATGTTTCGTCTTTAACATAATAATATAGATGTTCATGGTTTATGGGTTGTAAATCTTTACTGATTGATTAATTCTCTTGATAGTGTACTTCACAACTTTTTTTTGTCTTGAAGAGTGCAAGCAATTACTTCATTACCTCTTTTCTTTTATTTTCAAAAAATGACCTAATATATATTTGACATTAAGTATTGTGAGTTGAGTGCAAATTTGCTTCATCAATTTTAGTTATGTATAGGTATCGTAGTAGTGAAAACCTCAAAGAACATGTGATGAGGATCAATGAATGAATATGTTAATTTGGATTTGGTTATGTGTGCTCGTGGTGATGTTCAATTGGAGCGGACGCAAACATGGGTTATGCAGCTTACTTGGACAACAAGGAATAAAGGAGCGATACATGAAGTTGGACAAGTAGCTGATTATTATATAATTATTAATTAGAATTTTGCTTACAAGTTTTTACCTTTCACTTGAAAGGGTTTTTCTTATTTTAAGCACTTAGGATTTTATTTTCCTATTTGTATTTGGTTTTTGTCTTTTTTCTATTCGGGTTTGGTTTTTAAATTTGTTTCATGGAAGGAGTCAGATATTGGCTTATTCAAGTTGATGTTGAATTTCTCTTGGAATCCTTTTCGGTTTGGATTATTATCTAAGCCTATAAATACCCCTCTCATGTAATCTTTTAAGGGAGACAATGGATGATATAAAACTTGTGTTTTGAGATAAACTATGAGTAGTTTTTCTTTTCTCTAAACTTCAATTACTGGATTGTTTTGAAGATTATATTCGAATTACTTAGTTTCTGGATTGATATAAGCAATTTGAGATTCAAAGTTCACGTTTCTGGATTGATCTTGTTCTTTTGAAATATCCTCTTCTTCTCTTATCCCTTTTTTTCTTCTTCTTTTCTTTCTTTGTGGTGCGATCCACATCAATTTGGTATCAAGAGTCAAGGTTTTTTCCCCAATTTCTTAATTGGTTGGGAGATCTAGGTTTCAATTTTTTTACTATTCACGAGTTACTGTTCACGAGTACTGTTCACGGGGTTACTGTTCATGAGTACTGTTCACGGGTTACTGTTCACGAGTACTGTTCATCGGCATTGTTCACGAGTTACTGTTCACGGGCACTGTTCATCGTATTGTTCACGGGTACTATTCATAAAAAAATTCAGATTTTTCTTATGGCTACGGATGAATTCCTCAGAAAATTACTTGGAAAATTGGATGAGATTGATAAACGTACTCAAAAGCTTGCTAATTCAACGTAATCGAGGTTTGATGAATTGGATAAAATTTTAATTAAGGTGAAAGATAGTGATGAAGTCTATGATCCTAGTATAGAGCTTGGTTATTTTACAGGTTTGGGTAGCATAGATGATTTTATTGAATGGGTTACACAAGTCAAAAAGATTTCTGCTTATACAGGTTGGACTGAGATGAGAATATTCAAGATTGCAGCGCTTAAACTTACAAAGAAAGCAGGCTTATGGTTTGATAATTTAAACACAAAAAGAGTTAGATCTGGAAAAGAAAAGATTATGACTTGGACATCTCTGAAGAAGAAACTTCGTGCAAAATATATTCCTTTACATTATAAATTCGAATGTATAATGAAGATGACATCCCTCTCTCAAGGTAGTATGAGTGTTTCTGAGTATACTTTTGAATTTTATAGATTACGTCTTATTTGTGACTTGGAGGAGACGAAAACAATGAAAATTGGAAGATTGATTCGTGGATTGAATTTGCCTATTTATCGAAAGGTTAAATCAAGTCCATATATCTCGTTTAATGATGTGTGCAATCTTGCTTTGGAATTTGAATCTTTTCACCAAGACGAGAAATTGAAGTCTTCCCTTCACGAGTTCACTCTTTCAGAAGAAACTAAAGAAGAAGACTTGGTCAGTGTGGAGAATGTTACGGATCTTGTTGTTGATTACCAGGTGTTAAGTGTGGCGACTACATCAAGTTTTGATGAAAAGGATGAACCAGTTACAAAAGAAGCTATAATAGAGAAGTATGAAGAAAGAAAGTCACATGATGATAAAGTCTTGGTTGTTGAAGAAAATCAAATAAATACATCTCTTAAACTTGTGTGTCGTGACATGGTTGAAGAGAAAAAGGTACTCGAGGATATGTTCCAAACTAAAGAGGTTGTGTACAAGGAAAACAACATCATCATCACGAAACACATTGATTTTTTAGGGGTAGAGAACTTATTGAATGCACATATCTTAACAAACTATCTTATTCTTTCAAGTTTACTTCCTAAGATACTGGTCATGAAATTGCAATTCAAAACTTTCAAGTTCTACGAGAAATCATCTCGTTATGTGCTTATTCTTAAATATTTTAGAACTCGAGGACGAGTTTTCTTCAAAGGAGAGGAGAATGATGAGGATCAATGTGACGCCCTCCAAACCGGGTCAGAAGTTTGGGGGTCCACAACACATACACATTATATTCAAACCTGTTTATGAATATAAGAATATATAGGTATGCAATGACCCTACTTACCATAATCCACATATCGATGCAGTTTAAAGTATATCCATAAACCACAATCTTATTTATTACACAAACGTACCAAACCCAGTTTATTTATCTTACATTGGAAGTTTCAACTTTATTACAAACTATCAACACAACCAAGCAAACATCCTCTGCTAGTCTATTCCAATTCAACTTGGATACCTAGCTCGCACACTTGTCTGGGGATCCTCGCTACCACCAGTTTCCTTTTTCACTGGAAAATAATATAAACAGTTTTGCAAGAGTGAGCTAACTAGCTCAGCAAGTCACAAAGACAGTAACTGAGATTAAAAATGATCAATTGATATGGTATACGGAATCAAGTTTGCTGATAAATAATGATTAGAATTGGATATTCATTTTCATTTAAAAACCAAGGTTAGGCTGCTGATCAGTCACGCACTAACCCCGAGCAAGGCTCCCAGCTTTGCTCTATATACTGGATCCAAGGCACGCATTGGCCTATTATGACCACGAATCTGGTCTGACCACGAATCTGGTCCACATTTATAAAACCATCCAATTCAAAAACAATTTAATATGATAACCAATATAAATCAATAAGCTGAATCATAAACAACATTTATCTGGAAATATAGGGTGACTTATAACACCATAAAGGCATAATAGGGAATTCAAAAAGATTGGCTTTCAATCAAGGAAAGGTTCAGAAAGTAGAAGACCAAGGGTTCATGGGTTTCAAGATTTGGTCTTCTGATAAACAAGGAATAAGGGTTGGTATGTTAAGAAACTCAATATCAGAATCAGTATGTGGTAGGTATGTATTTGTAGAGTAGTATCGTATGTGTATGGCTCGTATCTAGGAGTTCAACAATCAACGGTTGATGAAGAATAAGGCTTATGGCTCAAGATCAATAAGAATCAGGGTTCAAGGTTAAATAGTGCAAATTACTTGCAGTATAAAACAAGAGTTATTTTGAATAATAGCGACATATTATGAAACAGTTCAAAAATATTTGCAGTATATCTTGAAAAGGTTCAGAAGTACCTGCAATATAATCAAGAGGAAAAGAAACACTTGCCTTATCGATTTGCTTTCACATTACTAGCACTTATCAGTTGGTTCCCACTCACTAACCCCTTGCTTTCCTTTTCTACGTCTCTCTTCCTCTGTTAGACAATACATATACTCATCAACACTATTTCTCAACTCATTCTACTCGATACAAGCTTCTATCTACCCTTCGTTTTACCCAAATCTGACGTACAGATTAAAAGTTACAGCAAAAAATAGTCACACAATGCACAAACAAGCATTTTATACAGCAATCAGGTCACATATAACACATAGCACGTAAGATATTTAATTAAAATAATTAATCAAAGAAGATTCGGGGTTAAAATGATATTCAAGATATTTATTACGAATTTTTGAACATTTTTCGGAATTAAAACGAGACTCCAAATCATTTTATAATTAAATAATAGGGTTCAAACACCCGAATCTGACTTTAAAATAATTTTATAATAATTATCGAGCCTTGGAAATAATTTAAAATAATATTTTAAAGCTCGAAACTATTTTTCAAAATTTTTAAATCAATTTTAAATAATTAAATCTAATTATTAAATCAGTTAAAATTAATTAATAATTAATTAAATTAATTAATTAATCAATAATTAATTAATCAATTAATTAATCAATCAATAATTAATTAATCAATTAATTAAAATAATTGAAAACTAATTAAAATTAGTTAATCAAATAATATTGATTTATTTTTGAATAACTAAATAATTGAAACTATTTTCTGAATTTAAAATAATTAAATAAATATTTTTCTGATTTTTAAAATAATAAAAGTATTATTTTTAAAATAAAACTAAACACCAGGGGCCAATTTGCAAAACTGGAAAACTTCAGGGTTTATTTTGAAAAAACCCGAAACTTCGGGGACTTAATTGAAATTTTGCAGCGTTGCCGTCGCCGTCTCCGTCTCCGGCCGCCGGCGACGAGCCAACATGCCCAGAATCAACCCAAAGCCTCTAGAATTACAGTACCATTTAAGGGGAGCAGGAATCTGCAAACAAAATCGTTAATAACATCGTGAAATGGCCGGAAAGTCGCGGAGAATCTCGCCGGCGGCGAGAACTTCGATCGGCTGTACCACTCCAGAATTACAGTACCAGTGAGGGTATTTTTCTCGCATATCACTTTCTAGTTCCCAGGTTGACTCTTCAACCCTTGGGTTTCTCCACAATACTCTTACTAACTTTACAACCTTATTTCTCAATTTCTTTTCTCTCTTTTCTAGAATTTCTATCGGATTCTCTATATATGATAAATCTTCCTGAAGTTCTACCGGCTCATACTCAATTACATGCTTAGAATCTGGATTATATTTCTTAAGCATTGATACGTGTAAACATTATGAATATGCTTCATGTGTGGGTGTAACGCCAATTCGTAAGCTACCTTGCCGACATGTTTTAGAATTTCAAAACGTCCAACGTATCTAGGACTCAGCTTTCCTTTGTTTCCGAATCTAGTCAATCCTTTCCACGGTGACACTTTTAATAACACTAGATCTCCGTCTTCAAATTCCATATCCTTTCGGGATTGATCTGCATACTTCCTTTGACAATCCTGTGCTGCAATTAGCCTATTCTGGATGACTTCCACAACCTCTTTTGTCTACTACACCAATTCAGGTCCAAGTATTTTACGCTCTCCGACTTTATCCCAATATACTGGTGATCGACATATGCGTCCATAAAGAGCTTCATAGGGAGGCATTCCGATACTGGCATGATAACTGTTATTGTAAGCAAACTCCACTAAGGGTAAATGCTCATCCCAACTGCCTTTGAAATCAATGGCACAAACACGTAACATATCTTCAATTGTTTGGATCGTTCTCTCGCTTTGGCCGTCTGTCTGCGGATGATAAGTCATGCTCATATTTAACTTAGTTCCCAAACATTCCTGGAAACTTTTCCAAAATCTGGAATTGAATCGCGGATCCCGATCAGACACGATAGACACAGGGACTCCATGACGTATTACTATTTCCTTCAGATATATGTGAATCAACTTATCTAGTGAAATTTTTTCATTGATAGGCAAGAAATGCGCTGATTTGGTTAGTCTGTCCACTATAACCCAAATAGCATCATGGTTCGCTTTCGTCCTCGGTAAGCCAACTATAAAATCCATAGCAATGTGCTCCCACTTCCATTCTGGGATCTCTAGTGGCTGTAATAATCCACTCGGTCTCTAGTGCTCCTCCTTAACTCTCTGACACGTGTAACATTTATTAACCCATTCCGTAATTTCTCTCTTCATGTCTGGCCACCAATAATTTTCTTTTAAATCTCTGTACATCTTGGTACTTCCCGGATGAATGGAATACCTTGAGTTGTGAGCTTCTTGTAAAATTTCATTCTTTAATTCCGCCACTGGTGGTATCCAAACTCTGGATGAAAATCTGAGAATACCTTGATCGTCCTTCTGGGTGCATAATTCTTCTCCAACCAATCGATTAATATCCTGATCCATTATTTCCTCTTGGCACTTTCTTATCTTCTCTAACAATTCTGGTTGAAAAGTCATACTATACATCTTTGCTTCATCAGGTTTGCGAATCTTGACTTCCACGTCCAACTTCTGAAATTCCTTATATAATTCTTCAGGGATCGTAAACATGTTCAGTCTTTCTTTTCTGCTTAATGCATCTGCCACCACATTCTCTTTTCCTGGATGATAGTTAATCGTGCAATCATAGTCTTTGATCAACTCCAACCATCTCCTCTGTCTCATGTTAAGCTCCTTTTGCGTGAATATGTACTTCAAGCTCTTATGATCCGTATAAATCTCGCATCTTTCTCCATATAAGTAGTGTCTCCAAATCTTTAGGGCGAATACTATCGCTGCTAGTTCCAAGTCATGAGTAGGATACTTCTGCTCATGAGGTTTTAGTTCTCTCGACGCATACACAATGACTTTATTATGCTGCATCAAAACACAACCTAATCCCTTATGAGAAGCATCACTATAGATTACGAAATTTCCTTGATCATCTGGAAGTGATAAAACAGGTGCCATGATCAGTCTCTTCTTTAATTCTTGAAAACTTTCTTCGTATTTCTCATTCCATACACTTTTCCTGGTAAGCTTTGTCAAAGGTGTCGCAATCTTCGAGAAATCTTGAACAAATCTTTGATAATATCCCGCTAATCCCAAGAAACTTCTCACTTCTGTTGGTGTTTTTGGCCTTTCCCAATTCGTAATAGCTTCGATCTTTGCTGGGTCCACTTTGATTCCTTCATAACTCAATAAGTGCCCTAAGAATTGAACTTCTTGTAACCAGAATTCACATTTCGAAAACTTTGCATATAACTTCTTCCTTCTCAAAATTTCCAAAGTTGTCCTTAGATGCTCCGCATGATCTTCCGTTGACTTTGAGTAAATCAAAATATCATCGATAAACACAATGACAAACTTGTCCAGATATTCCTTGAAAAGTCTGTTCATGAAGTCCATAAATGTTGCTGGGGCATTGGTCAACCCAAAAGACATCACTAAGAATTCATAATGACCGTACCTTGTTCTGAAAGCCGTTTTTGGTATATCTTCAGGTTTGATCTTTAATTGATGATATCCAGATCTCAAATCAATCTTAGAAAAATACTTGGCTCCTTTCAGTTGGTCAAACAAATCGTCAATTCGAGGTAATGGATACTTGTTCTTGATCGTAAGCTTATTAAGTTCTCGATAATCGATGCATAGTCTCATACTTCCGTCTTTCTTCTTAACAAATAATATCGGTGCACCACATGGGGATACACTGGGTCGAATCACTCCTTTCTCTAGTAGTTCTTGCAATTGCTTTGCTAATTCTTTCATTTCAACAGGCGCCATTCTGTATGGGGCTTTGGATACTGGTTCCGTTCCAGGTGCCAAGTCGATTGCAAATTCGATCTCTCTATCTGGAGGAAGTCCTGGCAATTCGTCTGGAAATACATCTGGAAATTCATTTACCACTGGAATGTCTTCCAGTTTTGTTGACTCCTGACTTTTATCTATCACATACGCAATGAAGTGCTCGCATCCTTGTCGTAGTAACTTCTTAGCTTGAATTATCGTCAAAAACTTCTTCGCTTGTCTCTGGCCTCTAAATGTCACCACTTTCTCATCTGGCGTCTTCAATATTACTTTCTTATTATGACAGTCTATCTGAGCATCGTGCTTAGATAGCCAATCCATTCCTAAAATAACGTCAAACTCTCCTAACTTAAAGGGAATCAAGTCAACATCAAACTTACGGCCAATAATCTCAATCCACAGCTCCTACACACTTGGTTAACAGATACACACTCATGATTTGCTAACTCTACCGTCATAATCTCACTTAACAATTCAACTGGACAATTCAATTTATCAACAAAACCTTGAGAAATAAATGATCGAGTTTCTCCCGAATCTACTAGCACTTTAGCACATAAGGAATTCACAGTAAGCGTACCTGCCACAACATTAGTATCCACGATAGCATCCTTCACAGACATGTCATAAACTCTAGCTCTGGGAGGTTCATTCTCTGTTGGAGTAGCTTCCATGATTCGCAGTGTATTATTGACTGGAACTGGTGCCTTGCAATCCCTTGCCATGTGTCTTGGCTTTCCATACTTGAAATAGGTATACCCAATTGCTAGAACTTTTCCTGCCTGATTCCTGGTAGGATGATCCCTGTTAGCTGGTTCTCTGGCTAGCTGGTTACGACACTCCCTTGAGTAGTGCCCCTCTGATTTCATCTGTAGTAGACCATATTCAACTTGTTACAAACTCCTCCATGCTTCTTTCCACAGACTTGACAATCTGGTAGAGCTGGCCACTGCTGGGTTGGTTGGTTCCCCATGACTGGGGGGTTACCTTGGCCTCCGTTGCCTGTATTTTGTCTATTAAAATTTCTTCCGGGCTGGAACTTGCCCTTCCTCTGATTAAAATTTGGAAACTTCCCTGCTTGAGATTGTCCTTCACCTCCTTCAAACTTCCTCTTCTTACATTCCTTCTCCTTCTAGGACATTTCACTTTCTGTCTTCGCAATCATTGCTTTCTGCACAACTCCCACATACATGTCCAATTCAAATATGGCCACCTTCCCACGAATCCATGGCTTGAGTCCTTGCTGAAACCTCTTAGCCTTCTTCCTATCAGTGTCCACATAGGATGGCACAAACCTGGACAACTCTTCAAACTTGCTTTCGTAATCTGTCACTGACATACTCCCCTGCTTTAACTCCAGAAATTTCAATTCCATTTGGTACTGGACAAATTGAGGAAAATACTTCTCGAGAAACAATTACTTGAATCTCTCCCACGCAACATCATCAGTACCTTCCAACACTTTAACAGTTTCCCACCAGTAGGTGGCTTCATTCTTCAGATAGTAACTTGCAAATTTAGTCTTTTGCTCCTCTTTCACCTTGATCAAGGCAAATGCCTTCTCAATCTCCTTCAACCAGACCCTTGCCTCAATCGGATCTGCAGAACCCTTAAACTATGGTGGATTCACCGCCTGAAAGGTCTTAAAGGTTACCTGAGGGTTAGTCTGCCTCTATTGCTGTTGAGTCAGATGGACTGTCTGTTGGGCCAAGATCTGAAGAATCTGGGCCACAGTTGGGTCTACGGGTCCTGGGTTGGCATTCTGGTTGTTGCTGTCTTGGGTGTTGTTGTTATTATTGTTGTTGTTGTTTTCTTTATTCTGGTTGGTAGAACGGGTATTTCTTCTAGTAGACATTTTCTGTAAAGAATCAAACAATTTATTTAGCCTTTAAAACATACTCCTTTTTATGAAAAGATTTTGTAAAACAGAAATATCTCTTTTTGAAAATATTTTCAATAGTTGAACTAAGTAAATTGCATGCTTCTTTACAGAATGTAAACAGTTAAGGGAAAGGGTACATGTTATCACAAAAGTTCATATCTGGTGCAGTAAGATAAAACATGTATAGTAAAGTATTGACAATGTTGAAAAAGGAAAGACATTGGTCTATATCAGAGTCTAGTGGTACAAGCACGAAACATTTTATTGAAGGCAAAGGTACAACAGGTCTATCCATTAATCAGCAAGTCTTGTTTATTTATATTCCCACCAAAAATCTGATTTTTATATATCCCACATTGTTATACACATATTAGCTGTCACATCATCTCCGCCATCTAGTTTCAAGTACTCCCCGGGTCACCTGTATCTCATTCCAAAGTTTCTTCGCATTACTGTCGACATCTATAGTCCTGATAATGTGTTGAAATCCCCAGATCCATGCCAACCGGGCTCCTCGTTCCAGAAGAAAACCTCATACTAGAGATTACTGAAGAAATTCATCGTCATAGAATACCAAATGAAATTTCATAATTAAGGAAATCGAATGAAAAGAAATAGTGAAGAAGATGTAGGTATGACTGAGAGCAACCATATAAGTACATAAGATGGCCAGTTTTAGTACCGCATAGTTCACAACACATAATTCGGTGGCGTCCCACCAGACCCTTTTGTCATATAGATAAATAGTCAACACATATGCATTGTTTGCCCCCAATCGTCCAATAGAATCACCGAGAAAAGAAATAATGTTTAGATAGGAAAATTCACAAGTAGGGAAGGAGAGAATTTGATTTATAATGAAAGCAACAAAATCTTAAGACGCACTCGCAGCCGAATGTCCAATAGAATCAGAATCAACATGTGGAGGTCATCGAATATGTAATCTCACACTTAGAGGTAGAATAGTTTGCATTGGTGCATCCGTCGCAACAGGTATTATGGCTGACACTGGAGGAAGAGCAAGACGTGGATCAGATGACGGTCTTCCGACGAAAAGCTCCGAGTAATCAAATGATCTCGAAATAAAGGAATTTTCCATCGCTGCTATCCGCAATTCACGTTGCTAAATAAGAATCTCGAATCTCGGCACGAATCATACTAAAGCCTACTATTTAGTCATACTCGACTTCTTGACGTTCTATTTCTTTATTACCTAATACTAATCTTAACCCTCTACCCATTCCCGATAATCTAAGCTTGTGGCAGTGACTTTAATCCGTGGCTCTGATACCAAACCTGTGACGCCCTCTAAACCCGGGTTAGAAGTTTGGGGGTCCACAACACATACACACTATATTTAAACCTATTTATGAATATAATAATATATAGGTATGCAATGACCCTACTTACCATAATCCACGGATCGATGCAGTTTAAAGTATGTCCACAAGCCACAATCTTATTTATTACACAAACGTACCAAACCCAGTTTATTTATCTTATATTGGAAGTTTCAACTTTAATACAAACTATAAACACAACCAAGCCAAACATCCTCTGCTAGTCTACTCCAATTCAACCTGGATACCTAGCTCGCACACTTGTCTGGAGATCCGCGCTACCACCAGTTTCCTTTTTCACTGGAAAAGAATATAAACAGTTTTGCAAGTGTGAGCTAACTAGCTCAACAAGTCACAAAGACAGTAACTGAGATTAACAATGATCAATTGATATGATATAAGGAATTAAGTTTGCTGATAAATAATGATTAGAATTGGATATTCATTTTCATTTAAAAACCAAGGTTAGGCTGCTGATCAGTCATACACTAACCCCGAGCAAGGATCCCAGCTTTGCTCTATATACTGGATCCAAGGCACGTATTGGCCTATTATGACCACGAATCTGGTCTGACCACGAATCTGGTCTGACCACGAATCTGGTCCATATTTATAAAACCATCCAATTCAAAAACAATTTAATATGTTAACCAATGTAAATCAATAAGCTGAATCATAAACAACATTTATCTGGAAGCATAGGGTGACTTATAACACCATGAAGGCATAATAGGGAATTCAAAAAGATTGGCTTTCAATCAAGGAAAGGTTCAGAAAGTAGAAGACCAAGGGTTCATGGGTTTCAAGATTTGGTCTTCTGATAAATAAGGAATAAGGGTTGGTATGTTAAGAAACTCAATATCAGAATCAGTATGTGGTAGGTATGTATTTATGGAGTAGTATCGTATGTGTATAGCTCGTATCTAGGAGTTCAACAATCAACGGTTGATGAAGAATAAGGCTTATGGCTCAAGATCAATAAGAATCAGGGTTCAAGGTTAAATAGTGCAAAGTACTTGCAGTATAAAACAAGAGTTATTTTGAATAATAGCGACATATTATGAAACAGTTCGAAAATATTTTCAATATATCTTGAAAAGGTTCAGAAGTACTTGCAATATAATCAAGAGGAAAAGAAACACTTGCCTTATCGATTTGCTTTCACCTTACTAGCACTTATCAGTTGGTTCCCACTCACTAACCACTTGCTTTCCTTTTTTACGTCTCGCTTCCTCTGTTAGACATCACATATACTCATCAACACTATTTCTCAACTCATTCTACTCGATACAAGCTTCTATCTACCCTTCGTTTTACCCAAATCTGACGTACGCATTAAAAGTTACAGCAAAAACAGTCACACAATGCACAAACAAGCATTTTATACATCAATCAGGTCACATATAACACATAGCACGAAAGATATTTAATTAAAATAATTAATCAAAGAAGATTCAGGGTTAAAATGATGTTCCAGATATTTATTACGAATTTTTGAACATTTTTCGGAATTAAAAGGAGACTCCGAATTATTTTATAATTAAATAATAGGCTTCAAACACCTGAATCTGACTTTAAAATAGCTTTATAATAATTATCGAGCCTTGAAAATAATTTAAAATAATATTTTAAAGCTCAAAACTATTTTTCGAAATTTTTAAATCAATTTTAAATAATTAAATCTAATTATTAAATCAATTAAAACTAATTAATAATTAATTAAATTAATTAATCAATCAATAATTAATTAATCAATTAATTAAAATAATTAAAAACTAATTAAAATTAATTAATAAAATAATCTTGATTTATTTTTGAATAAATAAATAATTGAAACTGTTTTCTGAATTTAAAATAATTAAATAAATATTTTTCTAATTTTTAAAATAGTAAAAGTATTATTTTTAAAATAAAACTAAACAACAGGGGCCAATTTGCAAAACTGGAAAACTTCAGGGTTTTTTTTTGCAAAAACCCGAAACTTCGGGGATTTAATTGAAATTTGGCAGCGTTGCCGTCGCCGTTGCCGGAGACGGCGACGAGCCAACGTGCCCAGAATCAGCCCAAAGCCTCCAGAATTACAGTACCAGTTAAGGGGAGCAGGAATCTGCAAACGAAATCGTTAATAACATCGTGAAATGGCCGGAAAGTCGCGGAGAATCTCGCCGGCGGCGAGAACTTCGATCGGCTGTACCACTCTTTTCCGGCATCGTTTAATAATTTTATTTACATCATTCGATTCCTCATCACGAGAGGAACACATTGATATGTACCAGGTTAGCCCAGAATTCGCGAATCAAAAAGCCCCAAATCCTACCTCAAGAATACCAAGAACCCTAATTTTTGAATTTTCAGAAAAATCAAACCTAAATTTCTATATGTTATTGAACTCGGTTTTTGACATATAATATATCAAATTAACCAGAATAATATTATCTACACGATGGAATCATCAAATCATATCAAAAACATCAAGAACAAAAATTCATAATTTAATCTATAATTAATTCGAATTAAAATATTTAAATCAGAAAAAATACCTTGATTTCTGGGTAAAAACTGATGATTGATTATGATTCTATATTTCGAGAGCTTCATTTTGATATATCGCACGCTTGAATAGGAGTTTGGTAATGCCTTCGTTTGTGCGTTTGATTCTCAGGAACATATCGGTTTCTAGGGTTTTTCTCTGTATTTACTGTATTTTTACTGGTTGTAAATGAATAAACGAATAAAATGAAATAAGAAATATGCTATTTATATTTACGGAATATTGGTTCGTTGTGGATCGTTAAATTAGTTACTTAGCCAATAAGTAACTGCAAAAACGATCCGATTTAATACCTGTGTTAGATAATTATCCCAACCGGGCTTTTTATAAAACACTTTATACGAAAATAATGTAATATTATCCCGTCTTTCGAGAATACGGGTTTTGTTTATTCACCGAAATGATTATCGTATCAAAAATCTTGCGCCGGGCCGCGTATGGGTCAAACCGTATTCCGGATTGAAAAAGTCAAAACATGAAAAATGTCTGGAATGATCATATTAGGGTAGGAAGGAGTTTTCGGAAGAGTTTCGGGTTGTAAAAACGTAAAAACGGTTGAGGTTGGGCGATTCCTGGCTTTGTAAAATAATTTTGTAATTATTCAGAAAATAATTAATAAATTCATAAATCCATATAAAATCATATAATATTCCAAAAATTACCTGAAAAATTCCTTAATTATCTATATTTTATTCTGGACATAATAAAATTAACACACTCACATTTTAACACATATATACATCTAAATATTATTATCAATTAAAAGATAATTCACCAAAATTCATATAATAATTACATAAAAATCATTTACTGATACAAATAATTACACACGATATCCCGGATATTACAATCAAGGAATGAATATTTTAATTTGGATTTGGTTATGTGTGCTCGTGGTGATGTTCAATTGGAGAGGACGCAAACATGGGTTATGCAGCTTACTTTGACAACAAGGAATAAAGGAGCGATGCATGAAGTTGGACAAGTAGCTGATTATTATATAATTATTAATTAGAATTTTGCTTACAAGTTTTTAACTTTCACTTGAAAGGGGTTTTCTTGTTTTAAGCACTTAGGATTTTATTTTCCTATTTGTATTTGTTTTTGTCTTTTTTCTATTCGGGTTTGGTTTTTAAATTTGTTTCATGGAAGGATTCAGATATTGGCTTATTCAAGCTGATGTTGAATTTCTCTTGGAATCCTTTTCGGTTTGGGTTATTATCTAAGCCTATAAATACCCCTCTCATGTAATCTTTTAAGGGAGACAATGGATGATATAAAACTTGTGTTTTGAGATAAACTATGAGTAGTTTTTCTTTTCTCTAAACTTCAATTACTAGATTGTTTTGAAGATTAGATTCGAATTACTTAGTTTCTGGATTGATCTAAGCAATTTGAGATTCAAAGTTCACGTATCTGGATTGATCGTGTTCTTTTGAAATATCCTCTTCTTCTCTTATCCCTTTTTTCTTCTTCTTTTCTTTCTTTGTGGTGCGATCCACATCAACATGCAGCTATGCCATGGTTAGGTATGGATTGCAATAATAAAAGTAATTATTCATGTTAAATACTGCAGAGACATTAGAATATTTATGCTTTTCGATTACATTCTCACAAAGCCAAATTTATTGAGTTTTGTATGTAATTTTAATATGTAACAACTTTCAGGATGATAGTCTATTTTGGGTGATTTTTTAGGTTTATTTCTAAGTCTATAAGATTCGTGAAGAAGGACAAATAAATAGTAATATGCGATAAGAAAATAAAGACAACGAAAATTGATGACGCGAAAAATTCCCGAAAGGAAGAAAAAAACCGTGGGTTGGCTTAGAATCCAGCCAATAAATGTACTATGTTTTTGTTTCATGTTACAAGAATCATGAATTTTTCTACATGAATTGGAAGTATATTCTTTGTAGAAGTGTGTTTTTTACATCATAATTTGTCCTTTATTTATGCATGAACTGCTAAGTTCATCTCCTTTTTTTCTAATCGGTTCCTCTTTTTGCTGCACCCATTGCTTGCTTTGTTTTTCAAATCTGCATAGCTTGATATTCGGAACCACCTTCCCATGTTTATCCCACATTTATCTGTTATTGACTTGGTCTCATACATATCGGTAAATTCGCCCGTCCTATCATGTCCTATCGAGTTGTATTCTCTTGTCGTCACGTTCAATTCTTCATGTCGTGTCGATCGTGAAAATCTAGTTACAACATAGTCCCATTTTTTTCGCTAAATATGATAATTCATGGTACAATTAAATTAAGTTTGGTCTGAATAGCTTTTTACATTGATTTTAATCCTTAATTATTGTCATGTTTTTTATTGTAATTTATTTTGAAATGTGTAGAATAAATTTTAAAGTGAAAGATCAAATCGAAATTGAGAAAACTATCACTGGGTTGTTGGTAAACTTTCTTTTAGGATGATCTCAAATAATCAAATAGTGTTATATAAATATTAACACTAAGTAGATCGCTGAAAAAAATTAAGATATAAACCATAGCTTTAGTGTGATTTAACCAAATAAGATACATGTGCAAGTGCAATGTTCGTCTTAGATATCTAAAATAAATAACATAGTAAAAGCTCCTACAAATGGCATATGCTGCTATTTTTTAGATTATTATTATTTGATCATTTCTATGTACTCTCGATGGAGACTCCTGGAGTTAAAGTGCATGATTCGGTTGGAAGGTAAAAATCAAACCAAATCACAACTTGCAATCATTCAATAACTGCCTTCGCAGCTAAATTGTTGGTAAATGAAAACTAACCAAATCCATCAACATAATTACAGTTTGCTTGCGGTTCAACTGACTAAATAATTAAAAAAAATAAATAACTTCAATACATTTTGCATGTGCTAAATAAATTATACGACTTTAACTAAAAATACATCCTTTATCATTTAAAGTCGTGCAAATTGTTAATAGAAATAGTGTGATAAGCCAAGTTTTGATAATTAAGTAGCTTCGCTAAATATGTGATTGAACGTAATATGTGGTTGATGTGATTGAAGATCCCAATTCTGGACAAAGACAACTATCATCACTGGAAAGTGAAGATGCTCCTTCATTTACTCTCTCAAGATAAAAGATATGTTGACTGCATAGAGAGAGGACCTCATGTTCATTGCAGGGCTGCAACAGATGTTGAAGGAGCTGTTGGAAATGAGCAAACAGTCCCAAAGCCAAAGTCAGAATGGGCAGATGAAGACATTGAGCAAGTTCATAAAGACAAAAAGGCCATGAATATTCTGTCCAATGGTCTTGATGGAGATATGTTTGGCAATTTTATTAACTGCAATACTGCTAAGCAAATTTTGGACCAAATTCAAGTGCTATGGGATGGAACTGAGCAAGTAAGAGAAAACAAGATGCAACTTCTCATACAACAATATGAACATTTTCACTTTGAAGATGGTGAGTCACTAAGTGATATTTTCAGTAGATTTCAAAAACTACTGAATGGTTTAAAGTTATATGGGAGGATCTACCAAACTAAAGATTCAAATCTGAAATTTCTGATGTCTCTACCAAAAGAATGGAAGCCAATGACAATCTCTCTCATAAATTCTAAAGAGTATAAAGAATTTACTCTAGAAAGACTATATGGTATCTTAAAAGCCTATGAGCTCAAAATGGAGCAGGATGAGCTGTTGGAGAAAGGAAAAAAGGAAAGTGGATTTCTTGCATTAGCAACTAAACTAGAGAGAGGAATAGAGTTGAAGGTTGAAGCTGTGGAATCTGCACCAAACTCAAGGGTTTGTGAAGGCAAGGGAAAAGGGCTAACGGCTGAGAATAAAGATTATCCTAGTCAGGATGAAATGGAGGATATAGATGAGCAACTAGCTTTCCTATCAAGAAGATTTTCCAAGCTCAAATTCAAAAAGAATTTTGGAGCAACCAAGCCAAACAGAAACATGGTGGACAAGTTAAATTCAAATGTTTCAAGTGTGGCTTGAGTGGTCATTTTTTCAATAAATGCAGAAAGACTAACTTTGAGAAAAAGAGGTTTGAGCCAGTGGATTATAAAAAGAAATACTTTGAATTGCTCCAACAAAAGGAAAAGGCTTTCTTGACTCAGGAAAATGACTGGGCAGCAAATGGGAAAGATGAAGATGAAGAAACAAGTTATGTCAACCTAGCTCTAATGGCCAAACCAGATGAAGCAGAGGTCATTTCCTCAAGCAATCGGGTAATTAATACAAACCTAGCACATATTTTCTAAAGATGAGTGTAATGATGCCATAAATGATATGTCCACAGAATTATATCACTTGACTTTACACTTAAATTACTAAAGAAAACACAAGAATTAAAGATAATAATCTGTTTTTAAATGAGAGAAATGTTGTGTTAGAAACTCAATTTATTGAGTTTGAGAAACTAAAAATATAGTGTAAGATTGCAAAGGACGAACTAACTGAATCTTTGAAGAAAGAGGAAATTTAAAGAAAGCAGCTTGAACGTGAGCAAGAGGTGATCAAGGATTGGAAATCATCGAGGAATGTAAGTGCCCAAATTTCCAAAGTTCAAGGAATTGAGTATTTATGTGAAGAAGCCTGGAAAAAGGACAAGAAGAAACTGGACCTTGTTTTGGTTGATGGTTTATCAACGGATGTGGAATTATAGGATGATGAAGCTTATCAGTAGAAAGCTGAAAGTAAATATCCGTTGAAAGACAAGGATGCACATCCGTTGATTGAAAAGAAGCTAATTAACAAAGTCAAGCTAGCTAAGCTGGATGAGAAATATGGTTTAGTAACCAAACACTTTGTTCAAGGAGAATCAAGCAAAGTTAAAGATGCAAGCAGAGTGAATGTAGGGCATCTGTCAATAAAGCAGTTGAGTGACAGATTGGAGAAGATTGAGGTCAAGGCAGATTCAAAAAGGAAAAATAATGGGAATGGGAAAGTAGGGATTAACAAACATAATAACTACACACCTGATAAGTATGCACCTAGAAAGACATGTGTTAAGTGTGGTAGTGTTAATCATTTATCTAGAAATTGCAAGTCTGTTGTAATATCCGGGGTATATCGTGAAATTATTTTTGTTATTAAATAATTAATATATGTGTTCAGTATCTATTCTGTGAATTATTTGTTAAGTGTTAAATGTGTTTGGATGTTTAAAAATATTATTAATTGAGTATTTTAATTTTTATATGTCCAAAATAAAATATAGATAATTGTCATATCTTCCTAATTATTTTTATGTTGATTTATGAATTTATAGGAATCATATGGATTTTATACAATCTTTTTCCGGGTATTTAAAATCTATTTTATAAAAACGGGAACCAACCACCGTTATCCGTTTTTACGTTTTTAGAACCCGAAACTCATCCGAGAACTCCTTCCTAACCTAATTGTAATCTTCCGAGCATTTTCCATGTTTTGACTTTTTCGATCCGACGTACGGTTTGTCCTGTACGGGTCCCGGCGCAATATTTTCGATACATTATTTGTATCGGTAAATCAATAAATCTCATATTTTCGATAAACGGGAGCTTTTTTTATTAAACTATCACAATTATAACCTCGTGATATGTGTAACCAGGCGCTGAGACCAAGATCGCAGTACAAATTGTACTGATTTGGATAATTATCCCGAAAACCGATACCATTTGGATCAGATTTTATAAATAAACGTACCGTTTTATATCCGGAATGATCCAACGAGATACTAATTTCCCATAATTATAAATAGCCTCTACCGTATTTTATTTTATACCGGAAATCATTTGCAAACAGTATTTACAGAATTTTTACAGAGAAAATACTATAATTCTATTTTGTTCTTCGTAATCAAACACAAATTCGGAGGCGTTATCGATATCCGATTTTGGCGTACATATACTCAAAACGAAGCTACTGAAATCTAGAATCCAAATCTTCCATCAATTTCAACCCAGAAACATCAGGTGATTTTCTATTTAATTATTTATATTCGAATTTCTTGATAATTAAATGATGAATTTTTGTACGGAAGATTGTTTGTATGATTTGATGCTTGCATATTAAAGATCTTTTCTTCCTGATGATTTTGGTATATTATACTGTTGATTTGGAGTTCAATAACATTTTCAATTTTAAGTTTGATTCTCTGATTGAAGGAATTAGGGTTTATATGGTTTGAATATTTTCAATTCGATTTGGGGGAATCTTGGTTAGGGGTTTTCAGTCGATCTTGATGGGTGCATCGTGTTCCTTATCAAATTTGCAATCGAATCATATATTCATATGTCACAAACGATTTCTGATAAGCTCGGAGTTGTATTTTGAAGTTCTCGTCGGAGTTCTTCGCGTTTTGGCCGGATTTTCATTTCCAGATGTCGTTTGGTCCATTTGTTAACTGATTTGAACTCCTGAAATGGGTTAGAATGAAAACCCCACTTGAATCGTGTCAAACCATTCCGTTTTCGCCTGAATCGGGGCTCACCGGAGCCGTATTCCGGTCACCGGAAACTGGGTTCTTCGCGACCCGTTTCTGTTCTTGGTGACCCGGAGTTCCGACCCGGTTTGACCCAGTTTTGATCCAAAATTCTGTAAAATGAATTTCTAACTTCTGTTTTTACAGTTTAGCCCCCCAAGGTTTCCCAGCTTTGCAGAAATTGGATTTCTGTTTCAAAAACTTTTAAAAATAAGATTTCTTTTATAAATTCATTTCCAAAATTTGTTTTTAATTTCTAAAAATTCTAAAAATTATTATTTTAATTCCAAAAATTATTTTTAATTCAAAAACAAATCTGAATTAATTAGTTAATTAATTTCAATTAATTTTTATTTGATTAATTGGTCAATTAATTCGAAAATTAATTGATTAATTGATTTAATTAATTATTAATTGATTTTAATTAATTAATTAATTATTTAATTATTTAAAAATGATTTAAAAATTCTGAAAAATAGTTTCGAGCTTTAAAATATTATTCTAAATTATTTTCAAGGCTCGATAATTATTATAAAATTGTTTTGAAGCCAGAATTGGCCAACCGAACCCTGTTTAATATTCTGAAATTGATCCAACGACCCGTTTTAATTCCGAAAAATGTTTTAAAAATCATTTTAAATACCTGAAAGCCTGTTTACGACCCGCGACTCCTTTATAAATGATATGTCATTGATTATTTAATGTGTTATGTGTTATATGTGACCTGTTGGTTGATTGTCGGTCTATATGTTCGGTGTTTACTTGTTTATAGCGTAACTTTCAATCCGTTAATCAGATTTGGGTGAAACGAAGGGTAGATAGAAGTGTATGTCGAATAGAATCATATGAGTTAAATATTGATAGATACTTATGATGCCTAGCAGAGTAAGCAAGGCGTAGGAAAGAGAAGCAGGTGATCAGAAAATAGAATTGACATGTAGAAAATACAGCAAGTAATCAGAGGATAGAAGCGAGACATAGGAGAAGCAGACGAGTGATTGTTGAATGGAGTCATTAGACAAGTACAAGTGAAGTTGAAATCGATTATGATAAGGCAAGTATTTCTAAACCTTTCTCGAGATATAATGTAAATATTTCTAAATGCTCTTGTAACATACTGTTAATACCCAAAATAGCTCTATTTTATACTGTAAATACTTTGAATTCTTCAGCCTTGATCCTGAGCCATATCATTTGATCTTTGAGCCGTAAGCCTTGTTCTTCGTGAACCATTTCTTGTTGATTTACCAGATATTAAACCACCCAAATACAATACTACTCCACAAATATATATCCATCATATACCAAACACTAAAACAGAATTGTTTGAATATACAGAAACTTTTATACTCAACCATACCTTATGATATCAAAGTATTAAAACCTTGAAGAAGCACTATTCATCTAATACCTGATTATCCTACCGGCTGAAGGACACTTCTTTTATGTACTTTGACATACCCTTTCGGTAACCATGAATTTTTACCATGCTCTTTTACAAATGTTTTATTATTATTAATTATGACCTGTTTTTATTGAACTCTATTGTCGATCATATTGAAATGCATTAGAATTGGATAGTTTTCTTTGTGTGGACCAGATTCGTGGTCAGACCATATCGATGGTCAAGTTAGGCCAATGTGTGCCTTGGATCCAGTAGTTAGAGCAGTGTTGTGTGCTTTGCTCGGGGTTAGCGCGTGACTGATCAGCAGCCTAACCTTGGTTTTAAAAACTTTAAATGAATATCCAATTCTATTGGTTGTTTAACAAGAAACTTGATTCCTTTGAATCACCTCGTTTATTATTATTTTACCTCATTTATTGATAATATGACTTGCTGAGCTAGTTAGCTCATTTTTGCGAATCTTTTTATGTATTCTGCAGTTAAGAAGGATACGGTTGATAGCGAGGTTTCCCAGTTCAATGTTCGAGCTAGGATTCCAGATTATGATTGATCGAGCTAGCAGGAGCTTATTGCAGTAGTGAGATAGTAAGGTTGTGAGAATAATTTCATATCAGTTGTAAATTTAATTAGTTGGGAATTTGGTGCGTTGTAATAAAAGTTAAGGTTGTGGCTTATTTTCATACTTTAACCTGTTGCGATCCGTGGTTATGTAAAGCAGGGTCATTGCAAATAATATTTTATATGCAAGTTTATATATTGAGTATGTATTGTGGACCCCAAACTTCTGACCCGGGTTTGGAGGGCGCCACATCTGTGATACATGCACCCATGTCTGCACCTCCATCTTTGCCTAACATGCGCATATCACCCATGCATTCTTTTCCTGTTATGCATGCACAAAATTTATATGTACATTATGCTAATATACCATTTATACATAATCCTTATTATGCTGCATTTAATATGCCCCAAATGCCATTTAACATGCCTTATTGGAATAACGTGTTTGCACAATATTTACCATTTCATGTTAATCCCGATGTGCCTGATAATTGTATAACTGATCAAGGGTTTCAAAGTCCCACTCCTATGACAAAGGTTGATTTACAATCACCTAAGTCTAATGATGAAAAGACTAAGAAGCCTAAGAAAAAGGCTAACAAGGATGGACTCAAGGAAATTTGGGTACCAAAATTAACTTAATTTGATTTTGATGTATTCAGAGAAACCAGAAGAGTCTATGGTATCTAGATAGTGGATGCTCAAGGCATATGACTAGAGACTCTACCCTGCTCACTGAGTTCAAGGAAAGAGATGTCCCAAGTATTACTTTTGGAGATGACAGTAAAGGGTATACTATGGGATATGGCTTGATTTCAAAAGAGAATGTCATCATTGAAAAAGTTTCTCTAGTGGATGGAATCAAACACAATCTTTTGAGTGTTAGTCAGCTATGTGACAAAGGCAACTCTTTAACTTTCAATTCTGAAGCCTTTGTTGTTACAAACAAGGAAAACAACAAAGTGGTTCTCATTGGAGTGAGAAAAGGAAATGTGTATCTAGACGACTTCAACTCATCTAATGCAAATTCTATTACTTGTCTTTTCGGCAAATCAAGTAAAAATGAAAGTTGGCTATGGCACAAGAAGCTGTCTCATTTGAACTTCAAGACTATGAATGAATTAGTCAGGAAAGACCTAGTAAGAGGCATTCCTCAAGTTGAGTTCTCAAAGGATGGATTGTGTGATGCTTGTCAAAAAGGGAAACAAATTAAAGCGTTATTCAAAAGGAAGCTTGAATCTACAATTGAAGAACCACTACAACTGTTGCACATGGATTTGTTTGGACCAGTCAATGTATTGTCAATTTCAAAGAAGAGATATTGCCTAGTGATTGTGGATGATTTCTCAAAGTTCTCTTAGACATATTTTCTTAAATCTAAAGATGAAGCTAATGAAATCATTATCAGTCATATAAGGCAAGTCAACAATCATCCTGATCTCAAAGTTAGAAGAATTATGAGTGACAATGGAACTGAGTTCAAGAATTATGCAATAAGGTTATTTTGTGAAAAAAATGGGATCATGCATGAGTTTTCAGCATCAAGGACTCCACAACAAAATGTAGTGGTGGAAAGAAAGAATATATCTCTAACTGAAGCTGCAAGAACCATGCTAGAGGAATCAAAGTTACCAACTTATTTTTGGGCTGAAGCTGTCAATACTGCATGCTACACTCAGAATATTTCTTTGGTTAATCAAGCAAAATGCATGACTCCTTATCAATTATTCTAGAATAGAAAACCAACACTGAACTTTCTTCATGTTTTTGGATGCAAATGCTACATTCTAAGGAATCAAACTGAGCAACATGGAAAGTTTGATGCCAAAGCAGATGAAGGTATCTTTGTTGGATATGCAGTTGGAAAAGCATATAGAGTCTACAATCTAAGGACCAACATTGTTATGAAATCTGTACATGTTGTGTTTGATGATAAGAAGATTGAAGGACTGCAAGATGAAGGTTTCTATGAAAGCCTCAAATTTGACAATGTTGAGATGAAGTGTGATGATAGTGATGATGAAAGGGATCAAGAAAGGGAATATACAGAAAAATCAACAACAAATGAAACACAAAATTTTACATCCGTCGAAAGACAAAATGTTAAATCAGTCAAAAGATCAAGTACGATATTTGTTGAAAGACATGATGCATCATCTTGACAAATAAACTGTATCATCCGTTGAAATATAAAATTCAGCATCTGTTGAACCCTCAATAGGAGTTGAAAGTCACTCTAGATCACAGACTGAAAGAACCCCAACCTCAAATCAAAGATCCACAAACTCAGAGGGAGTTTCTTCAAAACAAAACTCAGTCACACATCAAGATAACTATAAGGCCTCTTAATCTAGAGCTAATCTACCATAACAAAGAAAATGGACTAGAGATCACCTATTTGAATTAATTATTGGTGATGCATCTTTAAGAGTGAAAAAAAGAAAAGCAACTCAAGATGAATGTCTATATAGCAGCTTTCTATCACAAGAAGAGCCAAAGAAGGTAAAAGAAGATTTGTTGGATCCTGATTGGGTTTTAGCTATACAAGAAGATCTAAACCAATTTGAAAGGAATAAAGTATGGAAGCTGGTACCCAAACCTAAAGACAAGAATTCTATGATACCAAATGGGTATTCAGAAACAATATGGATGAAAATGGCATAGTTATAAGGAACAAAGCTAGATCGATTGCCAAAGGATATTGTCAACAAGAAAGAATAGATTTTGATGATACTTTTGCTCCTGTTGCAAGACTTGAAGCCATTAGAATTTTTCTAGCCAATACAGCCCATGCCAATTTCAAAGTCTATCAAATGGATGTAAAGAGTGCTTTTCTGAATGGAGATTTGGAGGAGGAAGTCTATGTCAGTCAGTCTCCTGGTTTTGAAGGTCCAAATTTTCCAGAATATGTCTACTATCTTCTGAAAGAACTTCATGGATTGAAGCAAGCACCTAGAGCCTGGTATGACACTTTATCAAAATTCCTTTTAGAAAATCATTTCACAAGAGGTACTATTGACAAAACTCTTTTATTTAGAAATGTTAATGGCTCTAGTTGTTAGGAAATGAATAGCACACAGGGGGGGGGGGTGAATGTGTTTTACTTTTTTTATGCTTTTCTTGAATTCTTTTTCTGGTTGAACAAAGTAAATTGAATCTTGTAATGAAATATGTTACTGCAGAAATTAAAAATGTAATAATAAAGAACACAGATCTTTTCAAAACTCACTTAATTTTACATTAAAATTAAGAATGTTTTGCTACAAAATTTCTAGGCTCTTTGTTGATAAAAAGCTTAGCTTCTCCTTGAGAGTGTTACAAGATTTTATGTCTGAATTGTTACTACAGACTAAAGGACCAGTGTTAACTTTATAATTCAGTAACTGCTGGTTTACACAGTGTACAATAAGACATGTTATTAACTTTAGTAAACTGTCACTTGCCATTTCCATTTTTGGAAAAGTGTATCTTCCATTTCTGGATTAGCATATCTTAGCATCCTGTACTTTGATCTTCCTTTGTCAGTTAATCTTCACCATTGATCTTGCACATCCTTCAAGCTGCTTTTTGTAGACTTGTCAATCCGGCTGTTTGGATTGTTTGTTAATTGTAGATCTTGGATATTGAACAGGTCTGCAATTTTGTACTTTGAGATTTTACCTCGAGATCTCTCTTTGGTCTATAGAGAACTTGACATCTTAATAAGTATATTGGCTTATCGAGATCTCTAATACTCCATAGTAAATTTGACTTGTAGAGGTCTCTGAGTTCTCTGTAATAGAATTTGGCTTTTAGAGATCTCTAGTCTTCATATCTTCACTTTGACTTATTGATATCTCTGAATTCTCTAGTGGCTTATTGACTTACCGATAACTCAGAGTTCTCTAGTCAAATTTGACTTGTCGATAACTTAGAGTTCTCTAATAAATTTTGGCTTATCGATATCTCTGAGTTCTCTAGTGGAATTTGACTTATCGATAACTCAGAGTTCTCTAATGAATATTGACTTGTCGATAACTCTGAGTTCTCTAGTGAAAAAATGACTTGTCGATATCTTCAATCTTCATGTCTTCAATTTGGCTTGTCGATATCTCTGTGAGTTCTCTATAAGCTTTTCTGACTTCTCGATAAGTCATTTGGAGTTCTCGAGTGACTTCTCTATAACACTAAATTTGTGACTTGTAGAGATCTTTGACTTAGAATATTTTTATCCAAACAGATTTATTCAACTCCAAGCTTCTTTAAGATTCTTTTGAGGCATGACCTTCTTGATCTTCTTCCAGATATAATCCTTAGGCTTGATACTGTTTAAACAAAAATACTCAAGTCTGCTCTTTTATATTTTTACAGACTTTAAATGTTACAAGTACAAATGCAAACTAAGATTACAATACAACTTACTTAGGGTTGTCAATTTGACTTAGTCTTGTTAAAGTACATGCATGTCTTGCACAACAATCTCCCCCAATTTGTGAGAAGATTGCTCAACACAAATTCATGGCTGTTAACGAGACTAACCCTAAGTTAAAATAAAATGGAAAATGAAATTAATACATAAAGCTTGATAGAATTACAACTTTTATACATCAGGAAGTTTACAGAGTTTAATGGTTACAGGTATTAGGTAAAGACAGTTTTTGTTTCTACTTTTTCTCTAAGAACATCCTTTAATTGATCAAGAATTTCAAGTTCTTCTATTATAGGTGTATCACTTAGAGCTTCTACAAGTTACTATATTGCTACCTTTGGATAACCACTATCTAGTAAGTCAATCCTGAATCTTGAGAATCCACCAGCTTTAATGTTTAGAAATTTCCCATCCTTAGAGATTCTACTCATTCCCTTGGCTTTGAGTTCTTCTGATCTTTTTATGTACATGTCTATTTCTTCATCATACTTCCTCCTTCTCTTTTCAGATTCAACCTTATTTCTTTTTATTGTTTCTTCCCTTTCAATCAACCATTCAACTATAACTGATCTCCATGCCCTTGTAGTAGTATCCTTGTCCTTTAGCAAGCTTATTATTATCTTAATTTCAGTGGGGGAGAGAGAGAAGCCATTAGATCACTGCCAAGAAAGGTGAAGGAACCATCTTCATAGAAAATTCTAACTTCCCTAAGAGATACAATCCAGACTCTGACTATTTCCTCAACAAGTTGTTGAAATTTATCTTCATATGAGATGCACCAATCTAAAGGTAAAAAGTCAGATTGCTTGAAACAGTTCCAGATAGCCCTTTCAGCGACTTCAAATTTTTCAGTAGACTTGACTTTCTTAGTTTTTCTCCCAACAGATTTGAGGTTGAATTTTAGTGACGGCTTGGCTAAAGGTAAGGTTGTGATTTTCTTGAGATTTGTTTGGCTTGTGGTGATTGGAATGTTTAGGAAAGAGTTAGCTATTTGTTTGTACATAAATTTTGGCTTTGAGATTTGAGGAGGTTAGATGTTTGAGATAGTTGATGTTGTGGGTTGAGTTGAGGTTTGAGTTACTTGTGTTTGGATTTTTAGGGTTTGCTGATGTTCTGAACCATCATGTCTTCTTTTACTTCTTCTCTTATTAGCTCTCTTCTTCTCATCATTTTTCTTATCATCCTTCTTCTTCTTCTTCTCATCACCACCCTTGCTGCCAGATGGCTTAGTGGATTGACTTGGATTTGAGCCAGAAGGATTTTGATCATCTTTCTTCTGCTCATAATCATCCAAATTAACCTTGTTGATTTAAGTTCTAGGCAAGTTGGCTTCAGCATCACTCAAGTATCTCCCCAACAGCCTTATCATCTCTACATCATCATTGTTCTTGTTCTTCTTTGATTTTAGGTCAGTTTCCAGAATCATGATAAGCTTTTTGTGGGTCATGACACATTATTTAGGGATTTGAAAATGTTTGAAGTTCCTGGTGTTTGGACAGATGTATGTTATACCCTTGCTTAGCTATAAGCATGCTTCAGGAAAAGCAGCCACTTGTGCATTCTTCAATTCAGTTAGCAGCATGGTATATTCATGAGTTACAATTTTGACTTTGTTGATCATAATGTCAACTCAGATGCCCCCTTGAGACAAGATAATTGAGGGACACCTGCATACATCTGTCTATCCCTGAGTCATGTATATTGACCACAATCCTCTTTTGAAGAAAATTATCTTGATTCACCATGATCACTCTTAAGAAGTTTATTGTTTAGTCCAGGGCCTTTTTATATGTGAAGTCATTATTATTGAGAGAAGCTTTCAGGGCCTTAAGGAACTCATCAAATTCCCTGCTTAGACTTGGTCCTTCAGCAGCCCTAATAAATCTCTCCATGTCAAGATCTACTTCTTGATTTAAAGTCTTTTCAGCACCCTGGACTTGTTGAGTAGATGATCTCGATCTTGCTAGCCTAGCCTCTATCTCCCCTTAGTCTTGTTGGCAGGCATGAGGAGGGGAGTAGGAATTTCAGGCCTTACCTATTCTAGAAGTGATGGTAGAGGGATGTTCAGCTTTCCCATGATAACTCCCAAAGCAACTGAGTTTTGCATTTGGAGATGCTTGTGAGAATCCACCAGGGTCTGAATGTCTGTCTGTTGGCTTTTGACCAGAGAATCAAAGCTTGAACTTGAGTGTTGAGAGAAGCATTGGAGGTTTCCAAAGAAGCTACTTGATACTTGAGTGCTTGAATATCTGTAGAGGAAGAGCTTTGAGCAGAGATAGCAGTAGATTGACCAAAAGTGGCTTGCACAAATTTCCGAATTTCATCCATAACCAAAGGTGAAGGAGTGTATCTTACAGTGTGCATTTGATCCAGCTTCAACCTTGTGTCATTGGATTTACTAATATGTTCTTGAACAACTTTGTGCAAGGCAACAAATGATTCCTTGAGTTGATTTACACTTTTATCAATCCCACTGAGATCTTACCTAGACATTTGCTGTGAGAAGGTTTTAAATTGATTTTTGATCTCAGTTTGTGAGGGGATAATTTGGTCCATCTTTTCTCTGACCATCTTCATTACTTTGTCCTGATGACCATTCAATATTATTTGTAGAGCTTTTCCAAAGTTGTGGAAAGTCTTGATTTGAGCCTTGTAGACTTCATTGATGGCATCATATACCTCATGTGGAGTGAGAGATCTACCATTGCTTCCCAAGATAGTAATGTACTCTTCTATAAAGTTTGCTAACACAACATCCATCTCAATTGTGAATTCTTTGTCCAACCAAGCATCACAGTTAGCATCCTAACCAGCTTCATCAACAATCTTTGCTTAATTTTCTTCCACATCAGCCTGGTAGGAGAGCATGATAGCCTGGTAATCTTGATTGGACATGTTGGATGTAAGTAGCTGTTGTGAGATTTGAGCTAGGCCTCCAAATTGATCAACTCTAAGGTCTTCAATAGTAGATGGTTGATTTTCAGCGTATTGGATCCATTGAGAGATGAGGTGTGTTTGAGATGTAGAGGGTTGAGCAGCAGAACCACCTGTGACTGAAGTCACAATTTTACTCACAGATTGCTCTGTGGTTATGGCCAGTTGTTGTTCCACACTAGTTGTGGGAAGCTCCAATTGAATTGGAGGGGATTTGACTGGGTTACTGCCATGTGCACCAGTCTCAAACCCTTGTGTGTCTTGCACCACACTGTCACCTAAATGTTCTATACTTGCCTCCCCTATGACAGGATCATTGGCAATTATACTCCTAGCATCAACTGCCAAAGAAATTTATGCTAGAGTTTTGAGGGAAGTTGTTCTTAAAATGAGGACCCTCCAATTGAATTGGAGAGGATTTATATAGCTCCCCCTCAGGAGTACTACCCTCAAACCTAACAATCTATGAATACTGATTTGCATATGAAGGTGCATTAACAGTTTCCATGGGGTCTTCAGTAAAAACTGATAAATCCCCCATATTTTTATGGTGTCATCATGGTCTACCCCAGCTAGTAGCCTCTCACCATCTAAATGTAGTGTCTAGGTGGTGAGCTAGGTTTCTTGAACCAAGTCACTTGATTTTTCTTGTACTTGAGAATTAGATTCAAGTGCAGTTGAAAGAGAAGAAATTTTAGATATGAGAGATTGTTGCTCAGGTGTGAGTGTTGGAAACTCCCCCTGAATGGATGAGGGAGCTTCAAAAGATGTGCCCTCACACTTTGTTCGATCCTTGTTTCTCCTACCATACACTTAAATTGCTTTAGGTGCAGGCTGTGCAGACTCACTACTAGGTGCTTTTACAACTGCATCCTGTTGGGAGGATACAGAGGTGGCTTGAGTGGTTAGCTCAGTTTTCTTACTTCTTTTGGATCTCTTGACCAAGGGTGACTCAGCTTCAGCTTGATCCTCACCACTCTCAGGTTACCCCCTTTCTCGTCTTTTTACTCACCTCATCCTTTTGAGAAGATGAGGTGGTTGGTTGCCCAGTTTCTAAAGGTATTGAAAGAACAGGCTCAACACTAGTAGGTTCCTGTGGGTGTGCCTATGTTTGTGCTTCCACAGGCTCAGGAACCATTGTTGCACTAGGTTGATTTCCACTACTTCTCATGTCTGGCATAGAATAAGGGTAAGTCTTAAATCTTTCAATCATGAAAGGTGTTAACTTAAGACTTACTGGAACCTTATTCTTAGTAAGAAGTGATCCAAATAGGATTTTGGATACTTGCTTACAATTGCCAATTAGTGTCCTGTTTACACCTTCTAGCATATGTATGTCATTGACTTTATAATTTAAAGCTGACATAATAAATCTAGGCAGAAAGATCTCCTTACCTCTTGACTCCAATGGCATTGTCAGCTTGGTGCTCAGCTCTTCCAATATGTAATATCCTACATTGATCTGTTTGTTGTGAGCCATGAAGTAGACCAGCTTCTGGACAACACTGGATATGTTGTCAAATCTTGACTTCCTGCAAGTGAAAGCCCTTATCACTGAGTCAAACAAGATAGACCACTCTCTCCTCAAGTTCTTCTTATTCATGCTTGCCAGGTTAATCTTCTCAGAATAGTTGATAAAATCCATGAATTCATAGAGCTCATCCTGAGTTGGGATCCCCACAACCTTGTCAGTTGGAATGTTTAAGGCCAAGTTCATGTCAGCTTCAGTTATTTCCACCTGTTGTCCTTTGATTTGACAGTTGACAACCAAGCTTGAAGACTGATCTTCATAAATAACTGTCCTAACCACAGCTGAGTTCCAGAAGTCACCCAATATATCCAGATACAGAAATGGGTTAGCTGTAAGAGCACCTACAAAGTAGGTTTCAGAAAGGAACTTGACAAAGCACTGAAAAGTTTCAGGTGCTTGGTTTGCATCCAAAAATGCAAGAAAATTGGTCTCCTTGGGGATGAAGGGTACAAGATTGTTGGCTGCCATTGATATGAGTATGAAGTTTATTGGGTAAAAGAGATTTATGAGAAAGGAGGAAAGACGAGAGAGAAATCGGCTTTGGATTGAAAGCTAGGTCACTTGAGATCTCGAAAGTTGTAAGTATGTACATGTATCGAGAAGTCTGGGTATATATAGTAAAAGAAAATGACTTGTCGAGAACTCATAAATAGATGTTTGGAATTTGTCTATTGAGAAGTCATAATAAGAAATGAAAAACATATCGAGAAGTCATTTTAAATTACTCTTATAGAGAACTAAAATATTGACTTATCGAGATGTCAAATAAATACCCAGTTTGTCCAAAAATGGACTGAATTACTTCAAAATTTTATTTGAATAAATTAAAAATAAAACTAGAATAAATTTTCCAAAAGTATTTTATCAAAATAATTTATTAAGTTAAATTATTTCAGTTCTGAGTTATTTGAGAAGTCTAAAAATTATACTTATAGAGAACTCTGTGAATTAACACTACTGGAGAACTCTAGAAGGACTTATCGATAAGTCATATTTAAGCCTATCGAGAATTCACTCGAGAAGTCATTAAATTGACTTATCGAGAACTCACTTGACAAGTCTTAAAATGACTGGTCGAGAAGTCAATTAGACTTATCGAGAACTCACTTCTCTATATACCTTTGGATCACTGAAATTCTGCCTTGTGTTAATTTTACATATTAGAGATGTAAATTAACAACTGGGCAGTTTACTTAGAATGTGAAAAATTCCAAGTTAAATTTTTGTTTTGAAAAATAAATATGCAGTTATTTCTGAAATATTCATAATTCATATTTCAGTTAATTTCTAGTTTAAATCAAATTAATTTTGATTTACTAGAAATTAATCTGCTGTAAAACATTAGTTGAGTTCTTGCCTTAGGATGAAGAATTAAGCATTCTAATTTCACCTACAAGTCTAGTGAAAGTTGCTTCATCCAAAGGTTTAGTAAAATGTCAGCTAATTGTTTTCTGTTGGAACAAAAATGAGTTCAATGGTACCATTTGTAGCATGTTCTCTTATAAAATGGTACCTTACATCAATGTGCTTTGTTCTAGAATGATTAACTAGATTAGCCACAATAGATATAACACTAGTATTGTCACACATGATAGGAATTTTGTATAATACTAGGCCTAGTCCATTAGCTGATTTCTAATCCAAAGCACTTGAGCACAACAACTTCCTATAGCTATGTATTCAGCCTCAGCTGTAGAAGTTGATACAGATTGTTGTTTCTTGCTATACCAGGATACAATTCTTTGTCCAAGAAATTGACAGCTTCCACTGGTACTCTTTCTGTCAACCCTGCATCCAGCAAAATCTGTATCTGTGTATCCAACAGCTTCAAATCCAGTTCCCTTAGGATACCACAATCTCAAGTTTGGTGTTCCCTTTAAGTATCTGAAAATTCTCTTCACAACCATCAAATGTGATTCCTTTGGATTGGCTTGAAACCTTGCACATAGATATGTTACAAACATGATGTCTGGTCTACTTGCTGTTAAATGAAGCAATGATCCAATCATTCCTCTATAGCTTGAAATATCTACACTATTGCCTTTTCTATCTTCATCCAACTTTGTTGCTGTAGACATAGGTGTAGAAGTAGGTGAACAATCAATCATACCAAACTTTTCAGTAAGTCCTTGACATACTTAGTTTGGCTGATGAAGATCCCATCACTTCTTTGACTGAGTTGTAATCCAAGAAAGTAACTTAATTCCCCCATCATACTCATTTCATATTCACTCTGCATAAGCTTAGAAAATCTTTGGCAAAACTTTTCATTTGTAGAACAAAAAATGATATCATCCACATACATCTGAACTAGGATCATATCTTTCCCATGTTTCTTGTAGAAGAGAGTCTTGTCTATGGTACCTCTAGTAAAACCATGCTTCAGTAGGAATTCTGACAGTGTATCATACCAAGATCTAGGTGCCTGCTTTAGTCCATATAGAGCCTTGAGTAACTTGTACACAAAGTTTGGAAATTCTGGATCTTCAAAACCAGGTGGCTGTTGCACATAAACTTCTTTTTCTAGCTCACCATTCAGGAAGGCACTCTTGACATCCATTTGATACACTTTAAAGTTTGAATGTGCAGCAAATGCTATAAAAATCCTTATTGCTTCAAGTCTTGCAACTGGAACAAAAGTTTCATCATAATCAATTCCTTCTTCTTGTGAGTAGCCTTTTTCAACCAACCTTCCTTTGTTTCTGGTAACTATACCATTTTCATCCATCTTGTTCCTGAACACCCATTTTGTTCCAATAATGCTTCTAGTCTTTGGTGCATGAACTAACTTCCAAACTTTGTTCCTTTCAAACTGATTAATCTCCTCTTGCATAGAAGATATCCAATCAGGATCCATTAAAGCTTTTTCAATTTTCTTGGGTTCTATCTGAGACAGAAAGCATACATGTAGGCACTCATTAGCAGTTGCACTTCTAGTCCTCACACCAGCAGTAGGATCACCAATAATTGCTTCTTTAGTGTGACTTTTATCCCACTTCCTTGTATGAGTTTGTTGACTCGTGCCTTCATCATTCTCTTTATTATTGGTATGACTGCTAGATCCTTCTTCTCTTTCTCCCCCTGAGTTTGTGCTATCAAATTCAGGTGTTTGAGATGAGCTTTCATTCCCATGATTTTCTTATTCAGTAATCTCTTTATTCAATATCTGTTGTGCGTTGACTTCATCTTCACCATCAGAATCACTATCAATGTTGAGTTTTCAAATACAAGGGCTTCAGCTTCATTATCATCAAGGAATTCCAAGCATGGACATTTTTCATCATCAAAAGTCACATTTGTGCTTTCCATAATCTTCTTTTGATTAATCACATAAACTTTGTAGGCTGCTCTTTCCAATGAATATCCCAGAAAAATTGCTTCAAAGACTTTTGAGTTAAATTTTCCTACACATTCAGAGTTGTCTTTCAAAATGTAGCACTTGCTTCCAAACACATGAAGATGCTTTACAGTAGGCTTTCTTTTAGACATGATTGAGTATGGTGATTTTCCATGTGCCTTGTTAATGAGATATCTGTTCTGAGTGTAACATGCAGTGTTAACAGCCTCTTCCCAGAAACTTGTTGACAAATTGGCATCTTGCAACATTGTTCTAGCAGCTTCAACTAATGTTATGTTCTTCCTTTCAACTACTCCATTTTGTTGAGGTATTCTAGCAGCTGAGAATTCTTGAACAATACCCTTGCTCTTGCAGAATTCACTCAAGGTTGTATTTCTGAATTCTGTTCCATTATCACTTCTCAATCTTTTTACACAATTGTGATATTTAGCCTGTTTTTCTATCTTCTTGATGTGCTCAATTATGATGTGTGGAGTTTCATCTTTAGAGTGCATGAAATCTACCCAATTATATCTTGAGAAATCATCCACCATCACAAGTGCATATTTGTTTCTTGAAATTGACAAGACATTTACTGGCCCAAACAAGTCCATGTGAATAAGTTGCAATGGTGCACTTATAGAATTCACAGTTTTTGACTTGTGACTTGATCTTTTCATTTTTCCTTTCTGACAAGCTTCACAAACTTTAACTTGAGCAAACTCCAGTTTAGGCATATCTCTCACTAACTCCTTTTTGACCAAGGTATTAATTGTTTTGAAATTCAAGTGAGACAATTTCTTATGCCACACCTTGCTTTGTTTTTATGATGCCTTAGTGTAGAAGCAACAAATTCCATCCTTATTTATTGAGTCTAAGTCTGCAACAAACAAGCTTCCTTTCCTTGCTCCTTTCAGAGCAACTTCACCAGTTTTCTTGCTGATAAAAGTGCATTCTTCTTTGTTGAATAAAACTTCAAAGCCTTTGTCTGCAAATTGGCTAACACTGGGAAGATTCACTTCAAGACCAGCTACCAGTGCTACATCATCAATGACAATATTTTCAGAAACAATCTTGCCATATCCCATTGTGAATCCTTTGCTGTTATCTCCAAAGGTCACCGGCCCCTTCTCCTCAAACTGTGATAGCAGGGCCTTATCACCTGTCATATGTCTGGAACACCCACTGTCAATGATCCATATGACTTTCTTCACTTTGCCCTGCACACAATGAGTTTTAAGTGTGTTTAGCAACCCAAGCAGTGTTGGGTACTTTCTTCTTGTTAACTAATTTAGCAGAAGTAGAATGAGTTGTTTCAGATAAAATATAATTCAATGACTGTTGTGCATTTTCCCTATCTGATGTAGACCCAATTTTTGTTTCTTTAAGATCTACTCTCAATTTGTGGCAACTCTTCATCACTTTCAAGTTGTAAGGGATACAGTCAAACTTGTCATAGAATGAGTAAGGATCATTTGCATCCGCTTCATTGTACTTGCATGTTCCTTCAGCTGGCTTTCTAACAACCTTTTTACAAAGGTGAGTTAGATGATTTACAGAGCCATATTTTTCACACTTCTTTTTTGGAGCATCTACAACATAAGAAAAATTGTTGCTTTTGTTTATCCCTATTTTCCCATTTATATTTTTCTTCTTCTTTCTAGCATCTTCAGTCTTGGTCTCTTTGATAGGTGTCTTAGAACTTTGATTATCCATGAGCTTCTCTTCAGCTTTGGAGGATGGAGTTGTTTCTTCATTTTTTTTCTCTTTATCTTCATCAGCAATTTCTTGCTTGATAATCAACTCTTCTTCACTGAAATTAACTTCACATGCCTTGAACATATGTGAAGCAACCTTTTTCAGCATTGCTGGAACATTTTCATTTTCTGTTGCTTTTCCCTTGTCACCTATGTCTTTCTTTTTGTTGTTCAAGGCATCATAGTCAAGTCCAATAGCAATGTTTGCAAATGGATTGTTTTTCTCATGATACTGTCCAATTAACTCAGATGCATTCTTGAAGGATTTCAACTTAATTTCATTCTTTTCCAGCTTCTCCCTTAGCACTGCTTCAATTTCACTTGCACATTTGAGCTTGTTCTTCAGATATGCATTTTCTTGTCTTACAGTTTCAAGCTCCACCAACAACAATTCAACTTCTTATTTATCACTTTCAAGCATCTCATTTATCTTTGTCAGTCTACTCACTTCTTCATTAGCAGCAACCATACTTGTATATATATGAAGCATTTCGGTGCTCATCTTTTCTATAGTTTCCTTATATTGACTCACATTTAAATCAATGGTAGTGAGAGTTGGTACCTGTGATTTTGATGAGGATGATTCTCCTTTCTCCAAGGCCATTAAAGCATAATTTCAAACTTCCTCATCTTCATCATTATCAGAATCATCCCAACTTTTTCCCTCTACAATATAAGCTTTGCTTTGCTGTTTCTTCAGAAGAACTTTATACTTTGCTTCCAGTTCAAAATAAGCTTTGTCTTTCTTTGATTTCTTGGGTTTCCTGCATTCTGTAGCAAAATGGCCTAGTTCATCACAGTTGTTAGGAAATGAATAACACACAGAGGGGGGCGTGAATGTGTTTTACTGTTTTTATGCTTTTCTTGAATTTTTTTTCTGGTTGAACAAAGTAAATTGAATCTTGTAATGAAATGTGTTACTGCAGAAATTAAAAAAGTAATAATAAAGAACATAGATCTTTTCAAAACTCACTTAATTTTACATTAAAATTAAGAATGTTTTGCTACAAAATTTCTAGGCTCTTTGTTGATAAAAAGCTTAGCTTCTCCTTGAGAGTGTAACAAGATTTTCTGTCTGAATTGTTACTACAGACTAAAGGACCAATGTTAACTTTATAATTCAGTTAACTGCTGGTTTACACAGTGTACAATAAGACATGCTATTAACTTTAGTAAACTGTCACTTGCCAAAAATGTATCTTCCATTTCTGGCTTAGCATATCTTAGCATCCTGTATTTACTTTGATCTTCCTTTGTCAGTTAATCTTCACCATTGATCTTTCACATCCTTCAAGCTGCTTTTTGTAGACTTGTCAATCCGACTGTTTGGATTGTTTGTTGATTGTAGATCTTGGATATTGAACTGGTCTGCAATTTTGTACTTTGAGATTTTACCTCGAGATCTCCCTTTGGTCTATAGAGAACTTGACATCTCGATAAGTATATTGGCTTATCGAGATCTCTAATACTCTATAGTAAATTTGACTTGTAGCGGTCTCTGAGTTCTCTGTAAGAGAATATGGCTTTTAGAGATCTCTAGTCTTCATATCTTCACTTTGACTTATCGATATCTCTGAGTTCTCTAGTGGCTTATTGACTTATCGATAACTCAGAGTTCTCTAGTCAAATTTGACTTGTCGATAACTCAGAGTTCTCTAGTGAATTTTGTCTTATCGATATCTCTGAGTTCTATAGTGGAATTTGACTTATCGATAACTCAGAGTTCTCTAGTGAATGTTGACTTGTCGATAACTCTGAGATCTCTAGTGAAGAAATGACTTGTCGATATCTCCAATCTTCATGTCTTCAATTTAGCTTGTCGATATCTCTGTGAGTTCTCTATAAGCTTTTCAGACTTCTCGATAAGTCATTTGGAGTTCTCGAGTGACTTCTCTATAACACTAAATCTGTGACTTGTAGAGATCTTTGACTTAGAATATTTTTTTTCCAAACAAATTTATTCAACTCCAAGCTTCTTTAAGATTCTTTTGAGGCATGACCTTCTTGATCTTCTTCCAGATAGAATCCTTAGGCTTGATACTGTTTAAATAAAAAGACTCAAGTATGCTCTTTTACATTTTTACAGACTTTAAATGTTACAAGTACAAATGCAAACTAAGATTATAATATAACTTACTTAGGGTTGTCAATTTGACTTAGTCTTGTTAAAGTATAGGCATGTCTTGCACAACACTAGTAAACTTTTTCAAATTTATGTAAATGATATTATATTTGGCTCTACAGATGAGAAACTTTGAAAAAGTTTGCCAAATTGATGCAAAGTAATTATGAAATGAGCATGATGGGAGAACTAGCTTACTTTCTTGGTTTACAAGTTAAGCAAGTTAGTGATGGAATATTTATTAGTCAAACTAAATATATTCATGATCTTTTAAAGAAGTTTGACTTAATGAATTGCATATCTGTAAAAACTCCTATGGCCACTACCACTAAACTTAAAATAAACACAACTGAAAAGTCTATGGATATTTCAAATTATAAGGGCATGGTAGTTTCACTTAATATTTGATAGCTAGTAGGCCGAATATAATGTTTGCTACTTGTCTTTGTGCTAGATTTCAGGCTGATCCTAGAGAATCTCATTTAGTAGCTATTAAGAGAATTTTCAGATATCTCAAGGGTACACCAAAACTTGGCATTTTGTACCCTGGAGATTATGGCTTTGATCTGATTGGTTATTCAGATGCAGATTATGCAGGGTGCAAAATAGACAGGAAAAGCACAAATGGCACATGTCAATTTCTAGGAAACAAGCTTGTAACCTGGTTTAGTAAGAAACAGAATTCAGTTTCTACTTCCACGGATGAGGCTGAATATAATGCTGCTGGTAGCTGTTGTGCACATATTTTATGGATGAAAAATCAACTATTGGATTATGGTTTACATGTGGAAAAGATTATAATTTTTTGTGACAACACAAGTGCCATTGCCATTACTGAAAATCCCGTGCAGCATTCAAGGACCAAGCACATCGACATAAAGTACCACTTCATTAGAGAACATGTCATGAATGATACTGTGGAACTTCATTTTGTTCCAAGTGAGCAGCAAATTGCAGACATCTTTACCAAGCCACTTCATGAATTAACTTTCTCTAGGTTGGTAAGTGAGTTAGGTATGCTTAATTATTCTTAGTTCATTTTGATGTCTATGCAATTTGAAATGCAGCCATAAATAAATTTGACCTTATTATTATTATTAATGATCAGGATTTGTAAGTTGACAAATCCTGAATCTTGATCAGGATTTGGAAACTGACAGATCCTGATGCTTGATAAGGATTTGCAAGTTGACAAATCCTGACATCAAAATCAGTATTTGCTATGAGTAAATACTGATGGAATTCAACGGATAAGAATTATCCATTGAAAGTCAAATATATTTCTAGGTATTTTATCCCTCAACGGATAATGGTACATCGTGTATCCATCGAATTTCTTCAATCATAGCCGTTAATTCTAAACCCTATCCGTAGAATTTACTTACAGTATGTATGTATATGTCGATGGATGATTTTTGTAATTTCTACAGTTTATTTTAATTTTAAACGGTTATTTTTGGCAATGATCATTGGATACTTTATTTTATTTTTAATTATTTATTTGTTTTTTTAGAAAGTATAAAAGCCTATTTCATTTTTATATTTCACTTTTATCTTTGTCTGAATTACAAAGTAATTTCTCTTTCTTCATCTCCAAAACCCCTTTCTCTCTGCAACTGCATACTAAGAAAAAGTGACACCAGTAGTCAAAATAATGTCTCAATCTGGGTTCGTCTACGAGAAAAACAACTTCATAGCACTTGTGGACAAGAGTCTTGCTTCTGAAGACTTTCACAAGATGATGGACTTCATTAGCAATTGCAAGTTGAAATACTCTATGCTCGAGTCTCCTATGATTTACTGCAAGGTTGTGGAGCAAGTTTGGACCACAACCGTTTTCGACTCTACAGACATGACCATTACCTTCAATCTTAAAGGTAATGATTTCCGTGTTAATTATGATGAAGTTCAAGCTTGTTTTAAATTTGCCTGGAAATAACACATATGTTCCACACACAGACACTAATGTGAGTAACATGCTTAAGTCTATGGGTTAATCTCTTGATTCTGCTAATTTAGGTGGAATCTGAAGAAAAGGGTCTTAGAAAAGAATGGAGCTTTCTATGTGATTCTTTTATAAAAGTTTTTCTGGCAAAATAAGTAATTTCGATACAATTACTTCTTCCATGCTTAATATGGTGTATATGCTCTCAAATGACAAGTTTTTTAATTTTAGCAATCATGTCATACTAGAGATGGAGTATAAGTTAGGAGATATTAATAAAAGACCAAATAATGTGTATTATGCTAGGTTTCTTATGATGATAGCTAATCATGTATCTAAAGATATTTTAATTGAGAACACAAACAACAAGCTTGCTTGTTGGGTCCAAGAAAAGAGAGTGCTTGCTGATTTATGCAGGACCAATCTCAATGATGAAGTTCCTCTTCACTACATGCCAATCATGGAGGCACCTCAGGTAAGTGAGGTAAATGTTCATGTCTCTAACTCTTCCCAACCTACTATTTCTTTGAGTTCAACTGTTGGTATGGCATCTATGATTGTTACCAAACAGGTTCCTACCCAAGCCACTAAACTAAAATCTTTTAAACCAAAATCAAAGAAGCCATACTCTAGTTTCTCCCAAAAGAAACTAGTTTTAAAAACTACCACAACACCTAAGGGGAGTATGAAGGGTAGTGAGCAAGGTGAGGGAAAGGGTGAAAATCAAAGAAGCCCTAAGAATAAGGTGAGAGGGGATAGTGTGTCCCAGCCAAGCCACTCCACAGTCTCCCAAAAGGATGTGGTGCTTAATAAGGAAATTAGTACATTACCAGTTGCATCATCCCAAAAAGATGTGACTGTTGAAATAAGCTCTTCTCCAAGAGCACAAAACAAAACGGGTAGGGACACCAAAGACCAAACTCACACTTATATCAGAAAGAAGAAGTTAAAACCCTTGGGGGAGTCACAGGGTGCACACACAGTTCCAACTGTAGTCAAAGACCCAGTTACCGTATCATCTCAAAGTCAGTTTGATGTGGCTCCAATAAATTTGGAGTCATAGCCAAATTCTCTCATTATTGATACACCACAAACACACAATTCTCCCAAAAACTCAGTGGATGTGGACATGATAAACACATCAATTCCTTATTCTCCATCTTTAAAATTCATGAAGGAGCCAAAATCTATAGCAAGTGAGCATCATCTTATTGATGATTTGTTGGCTCACTTGCTTTTTCTTTCTTAAACTAAAGATGAGTCTGTACATAAAAATCTAAAATCAATCTCAACATACTCAACCATAATTTCAACTCCTAACATTTTTATTTCTACTTCCTTGACGGATATTCCTCATCTGTCGATAAGTGATTGTCCCTCGACGGATAAGCTTAACAGCGATTATCCGTTGACATTCAGAACTGCTACTTTGACGGATATCCCTTATCCGTTGAGAGTCTCTACACAACTTGATATCTCCAAAATTGTGACAAGTGTAAATGACTTAGTAATTGTACAATCACTCCTAGGTTTGAGGTAAGGAAGTCACTTGAGTGAGAAGCTGAGTTGCTCTCAGGCAAAAGGAGAGGAAATGAGTGAACTTCCACATGCTATTTCTTCCAGCATGGTAAAAGTGATTGAGAGGAGTCCCACCTTAGATGGTGAAAGTGAGTGTGTGAGGGTGGGGAGCCAAAGGGAGCCCTTGATGCAAAAAGAGAGAAAAAAAATGAGAGAAAGGCAGGTACAGGAGAGATAAGCTTGAAAGCCATTGCAAGTGAGTCAATGAATGTCAATGAGGCTGAAAGGAAAAGACTATATCAGCAAGAATACAGAGCTGTTATAGATTGTATTTCCCTAGATGCCGAGACATTTACTCACCCTATTACAGCCTACCAAATATTGGCTGTTCAGGGCAATGAGGATGCAGAGAGCACTCTTAATCTGGTACATACTACAACTTCAATGCTAAGAGCAAATGATGCAATCAACACTCTTCCACCTATAGTCGGTGATGATTTCAAGTATGATTCTGGTGACTCTTATGGGGATGAGTCAAATGGGGAAGATATAGATGTAGCTGGCATGAACATAGGGGGAGATGCATGCCCTAGTTCATCTACAGACACTCCATCCTGGATGCTAACAAGGATTGCAGTTATCATCGTTTCAACTCCATAATGTTTAAGCTAATTCACAAGACTCAATCATCTCTTCAAGCCACCACTAATTCCAGTACCAGATGTCTTCTAAAAGCCCATCTGGAAACTCTACAGTTGCACAAAATTCAGACTCTTAAATAGAATCAAGATGTGGATGAGCTCAAGAACACAACCGATGAAGTCAAGAAAGGCTTAAATGAGAAAATAGAGATCCAGCTTCCTGATTCAACAATGAAGGACATTCAACGGAAACTCGAAAAAAAGTGATCTGAGTAGGAAGGTTGAGGCATTGAGTTCCAGATTGACAGATGTTGAGAACTCAGTGTCCAAGATACTCTCAAATCAAGAAGCTCAAACTTATCTCCTTCAATAACTGGTAGCTACACAAACCTCAAACCCTAATCTACTTGATGCTAACAAAAAGGGGGAGAAGGATATGCATGTAAAAATTTTCAGTGTTAGTTCCAGCTATCACATTCTCAAAGCCACCAGTTATGGATAGCATAGATCTCATAACCCTTGCAGCAGCTGAACTGAAGCTGAAGGAACAAAAACAAAAGATAGATGAAAGAATTGAGAAGGTGTTTGTTTCAATTGCAAATCAATAAAAATATGTGAAACATTTCACTCAGTTGAAGCCAATCACCATGGATGAGATGCAACTAGGAAAAGGAGATAAGGGTGAACCATCAATGAAGAATGAGTTCAATAACTCTGTGGTGCTAAAGCCTAAACAAGCAAGTGTCATAATATCAACAAAGTACCCAATGTTGGTTGATTATTATCCTCCTAGGCCTGATGAAGATAAGCTGATAGGTGGATCAATTATAAGCTTCAAGACCACCAAAGATGTCATGTTAAAAACAAAAATTGCAAAAATATACAGATATGGCAAGATGATTTATGTGATGACTGGGCACCCTCAGTTTGGAGAAGCTAAATATGAGGAAAATAAAATACTAGGAGCTCAGAAAAGAAGGAAGAAGCAGGCCATTTAAGGAGTGAAAAGGAAATTAGAAATGCCTGCAACTTCAACTGAAACTGAGAAAACCTTATCTAAAGAAAATCAAGAACCAAAGAAGTCAGGAAAAAGGTACTAGAAGGTTATATAAGAAAGGAAGATTGTTGAAGATGAAGAAATGGAAGCTGATCCAACTCAGTCCACCACATCAAATCAAACAATTGTGCCTATAACGGAGCAAGTTGAATTCAAGGTCCATCCTGATGCGAATTTTCATGGTGAGCCAATAATTCCAAAGGATGAACCAATAGACTGGGAAATCCTACCAATCCCTGAGCCAAACCTACCCATTCCCACCAAGAAAAGAAGGAAGAAATCAGCCAGAAAACAAGTCAAGCCAATTTTACCCCAATCAAAATCATTGTCCAAACCCAAGCCAACAATTAAGAAGGAATATCAACTCTTCATCTGTGACATAAAAGAATTTTCAGACCTCAACCTCTACCTGGATGAACTGGACGAAGTTAGAGCAATTGATGCTTCCTACAGATTTCCAGAGAGGCTGGTGTTCAGGTATAAGGGTGGAAAGGAAATAACTTGGTCTCTATATAGGATTCTCAATGAAGGCCACAGTGTCTTGGTAAAATTATTTTCTGCTATAAATAAGGATTTTGGATTCACCAAGGTGGCCAGAACATAAAAACTTAACAAAATTCAACAAATCAAACAAAGCTGGAGATATCCAAATGCACTATCAAGAGTCTTAAATGTTTCATACACTGGAAGTAGAGTGCATTTGAGACCATACTGGATGATGGAATTTAGGGATGAAAGATTTACCAGAAGATTCTTCAGACTTGAAGACCAGCTTAAAAAATCAAGAAATGATACTCTCAAGGAAATGCAGGAGATGCTGGATCTCAATAATGAAGATGGATATGAGTTCTATAGACAACTTCAAAATCAGATAGAATATAACAATGAGAAACTGGGGAAGAAAACTAGACAGTCAAGGAAAAAGAATTAATCTGCTCAGTCTAGAGAAGCACCTTGAAAATGGCATGTGAGATTTCTACAAACTCTCTCGGTACAAATTTTCAATGATATTTAGCACTTAGCATTTTTATCTACAATTATCTGTTTAATTTGATAGGGTGTTTTGTTATCATCAAGTACTCCTAAATTTATGCCTATAATTTATTAGTCATAAATTGGGGGGAGATTATTAGGAATATGTTGTAGGCTCGATGGTAATTTTCCAAAATACCTTAGTAGATTTAATTATGTATTTTTGTAACTATGAACGGATAACTGTAACGACTGGGAATTTCATGACATGATTAAGTGAATAAAGTATAATTTTGTGGTAATTATAATTTATGTGATTTAATAAGGGATTAAATGATTTTGTTGGTTAATTTTCCTTATTATATATAAGTAGTTGGGAATGTAAAATGATGCATTCCAGTTTGATAGTCAGCTTAGGGGATAAGCTGTGTTGTCGGGGCGTCAGGTAGAACGGAACCCGTCCTAAAAAGGGATTAAATTGTTTAAATGTGAAATGGAATGTTTAAGTAAGTATTATATTCTAGTGACGTATCAGTTGGAATAAAGAATTTATTGTGAAGCGTAAATGAAACGCTCAGCGTCGGGTCGTCAAGTAGAACACAACCCGTTACGCGGAAAAAAGGGAATAATAATAAAAAGGGAATTTTTTTGATCAGATACGAGTTGTGATGTGTGAATATATGTTTTAGCTTGTCTGTGTGCATGATTATGTGATATGTTGATTTTAAAATGATTTAAGGGATTTATTTGCTTAAAAATGGGGTTTATTGAACCTTTATACATTTTTATAAAATTACCCGAATAAGGTCAAGGCGTGAAATTTGTTTTGATATCTTTAAACTAGTTCTAGAGACTTTCTAAAAATGATAGACGGATTTATTTCATGATCGGTGTATTTTAAAATGATTTAAGTGAGTTTTATCTCTATTTTGAGCGCAACATTGTAAAATCTATAGAAAATAAACCGTATGCTCAAAAATTATTTTAAAAATATGGTTGGAAATCTAATTTCGAATCCTATATATTAAAATTGATATTACTTCCATTTTCATCTTTTCTGAGAGAGCTTTATAATATTCAAATTCGTTTTTGGGATTGAGAATAAAAGAAATGAGAAGTGAAAATCAAATTATGGCATAATTACCATACTACCCTTGCCACACCATTATATAAACCACTCTCCCTTCTCTTCTTCCCTCACTTATCTTCTCTTCTCTCTCTCTCTATCTCTCTCTCTTTTCCTCCCTCACTCTCGAACTCTCTCTCTCTCTCTCTCTCTCTCGGCTCTCTCCATCTCTCTTCTCTTTCTTACTTGTAACCTCAAAACCTAGCTCAAATTCAAAAGATCTACCCATCAATAATCATTATTTTCATCCCTCTATTCATTTACACTTTGCATGTAAGTTTCTAAGAAACTTTTCATAGCTTCATCTCTTTGGTCATATTCAAGAAAGTGCAATTTCTTGGTATGTGATCATGAGGGAATATAAACAAGAGTGTTTTGTGATTCTAAGGTCCAAAACTCAAAGAGGAGACCGTGATTGGGCACTCTTCAGTTCGACCACCACCGACCGTGATCAACGGAGAGCCGGTGGGATTTTAGAAGTGTGATATTCCTAGTGCTATAATGAAATCTTGTTAAGATATAACTTGCATGTTTGATATTTGATGAATTCTTGAGTTTTGATGATAAATAAAGTTTTGTGCTTAGAAGATGGGATATAAGGTTTGTTACTAGGTGAATTTGTGTTTAATTGAATGAAATGGGATGCATATCATAGGAATCTATATGGATGTCACTAAAAGTCATTGCATGTTAATGTTCTAAGTTTCTTTTGGTTTTGAACATTTGATAGGTTCGAAATTTCTTAAAAATTGTGTGGGAAAAATGATTTTGATGTGTGATAGTATGCATGGTAGCATTAAAATGGTTGCAAGTGATTTGGTTGGTTTTGTGTTAGTGTTGGGTTTGAATTTTTGTAAATAAAAAGGAGAGGAGTAGTTGTTTGCTTAAGGTAAATGAGGTTTAAGTATCACAGAATCTTTTGTCATGATTAAATGGTTTTTAGTTCGAATTTTCACTTTTTTTAAAAAAAGGGTTTTTGATTTTGATTCAAGTTTACAGAGGATTTTGGTTTGAGGATTTAAACTTGCTTCGGTTTTCTTTGAAAAAGGTTTTAAAGGATGAATTTTGGCTTAAGCAAAAGATTATAAATGAACCCTACACTTGCATGTCAATTTGTGGTGTTGCATGTTATGTTTCTTGGGAAATTCGAATGGTATAAATCGAATTTATAGAAAAATTAAGATGAATTATGTGCTTAAAGTGTTGTTTATGTGTTTCCATGAATTATAATGATGAATTGGAGTTAGATTTGGATGAAATAATGATTGCATGTTAAGATATGAGGTTTTATTTGACAAGATTATAATCTAAAAGAATCATTGGATTTCTTGTTTGTGTTTTATGATAAAGACGAATGGATTATGGTTGTAAAAGTAATTGATTTGAATCCAATATCTTACCAAGTGAATGCATGTGAGATTTCTAAGAATATGTGATTTATTTGTTTGTTTTGGTTCGAATTAAGTGATGTATAAGGGGGGTTTGAGTCGTCTTAATATGAGGTTATATATTTGATATGATAACTCAAGTATAGAATTTGAAATACAAAGATTTAATGCTATATGTCGTATTTGCATCACAATACGTGATTCGAAGTCTATTTGGTTAAAGTATACGGGTTTTGGTATAAATGTGCTTGTATTTATGATCGAGTATATATATATACTCTTAGGGTATTGCGATAAAGGGAATTGTTAAGCATTCTGGGAACGTCGAATGAGAATCTAATTAGGGTTTAATTGTTGAATTTTAGATTCGGAGCGTGAAGGCATTCGGGCTAGGAAAGGGAAATGTATACTAGGTGGTAGTAGTTCAACCTCTGTGAAACAGGAAAGCGAATTCAGGCAAGTAACTCTACTTACTTGTGTAAATTGTTATAGAGAGGATATTGTTCATGCCATGATAGAGTATTGGACTTTTGTAGCGTTGTACACCTATTATTGATTCTTTAGATACCCTATCATTGTCCTTGTGAACTTGTTATTGATAAGATTATTGTTCAAACCTTTTAGTAACCTTTTCTTATCATGATCACCTGTTAATACCTTGAATTCTGGTAAACCCTATAAGAACCTTTACGAACCCCTTGCGTAATAATCCTTCATTCCTTTGTAATCTTATCCATGATGATCCTTAAAACTGCTATGATTCCCTAACTTGTATACCCTGTGATCATTCGATCAAGATCCCTATCATTGAACTTTGCTTATCCTTAATTCATCCACTTTCTTTGAATTCTTGAAATTGAACTTAAGAATGAGTTTCGACTTGAAAGAGTCTGAATGATTTCATATTCTTGGTAATGATAAAATGAATTTAGTAAAACCTTTCTTTTCCAACGCAAGGTTTTCCAAACGAATTCCTGATGCATTGGATTTGAGACGTAAAAGACTAGTGGGACTAGTCCAGTCATATAAGAGGCTAGCAGGGCTATTCCGATTTAAGGCTGAAATTATGCCATAGGTACCTTAAAGACCAAATGGAGGTCGGTACGCGCTGATCACTCGTATTATTATTTATGAAAGTTAAAGTAGTCCAATCAAGGGTTCCATAATTATAAGAGGAATTGAATTCCTTATTCAGTACTTGATTCTTTGAAAATTTAATGGCTTAGAATGTTTTGAAAAAAGTTGATTATGATATTTATTAGCATGCAGTTTGTGAACCCTGATTTTTATAACATTATCAATCATATAATTGATTTCCAAAGATGAATAGATTCTCGCTTTCCATTTGAAAGATCATTTGAGATCCTGTTAATGATTTATGATGAATATCGGCTTTCACCCTATCTTGAGCTTTGTTTCCTGAAAGCCCAAAGCCTTACTTCATAACCCTTTTAAAGCCCAAAAACAGTAATCTGCCACCTAGAGATGTTATAGTAGAATGCCCTGAAAACAGTAATGGAATATTGTGAATTTTATATCGTAGAACTGTTATATAGTTACTTGCTGAGTTTTATACTCATATATCTTTGCTTTGATCTAACCATGGCAGTTAAGCAAGATGATGGTCAGACTTAGGCGCACTACTCGTAAGAGCGTACCTGGTGGTCTCTACCGTGTTGTAGGCTTCTAGATGTCAGAGCAGGTAGTACAAGTTATGTGTGAGCAAACGCTTAGCCAGAAAGTTGTAAAGATACAATGGGTTATCTGTCGGTTCCAAGTCGGAATCAATTATATAAGCTTGGTTTTATTTTGGGTTGTAATATGGTTGGTAGTTGTAATCTTGTCTCAAACTTTATCCTGTTTGATCCTGTTAGTAGTTAATCGGGGTTTATGCTTATTTATTCATAGTTTAATGGTGTGTGGGTCCTCATTCCCTAACCCTGAGATTGAGGGCATCACAATAACCACACTTGTTCATCCTTTGATAAAGTAGCTTATATTTCAATATGTTTTTGTAGCACATTTATGTATACTGTAATTACTTAGAGGTTTATAAGTTATTTGAAATTCTAAGTCATGTTGCTACTAACAAGATATGCAAAATAGGTTGGTTAATTGTAAATAGGAGATGCCTTGCAATTTTGAATAAGTGAAAGTGTAGCATCTGCTAAGAAACCACTCTCAATGAATAAACTACAAAGCCTCGACAGATGACTCAAGATACTTTCAACGAATAATTTATTAGAGAATCAACGGATAACTCAAGTTAAGTATCGAAGGATAATACTGAAGTCTTGACTGATAAAAAATTCATAGTTTAAAGTGACTTGACAGTCACATGGGTTGATTGTATAAAAAAAAGGAATGTGGTAGCTTGTTTACAGGTTTTAGAGAACAAAAAAACATTTCCATTTCCATGCTTAACTGAAGATATTCAAAGATGCTAGATAGAGAAATGAAGAAACATGTGAATAGACTTAGATTCTTATTTTTACTGTTTGTCTTTTTCATATGTAACTTGATAGTATATAAACCAAGAGTAGCAAGTAGTTAAAAAGGGGATTTGAACTGAGAAATAGAAAAAAGCTACATCTGTTAGGAATTCTCTCTGTTCATCTTTGTGAAACACTTGTAAGCAGCTATGTGCATTCTTACATCACATAGATCTCTAATCTTTATATATATCTCTGGTGGAAAGATCAATCTACCAGAAAGTGTTAAATCAGTCTTGTTTATTTACTTTATGTTTGGATACTTGAATTCTTTTAATCCGCACTATTGTATGTTTATTCACAGGTATATATATTTAAAAGAGTTTTTAAATTTCCAGAAGGAACCAGAATTCCATTCAATCCCCCTTCTGTAATTCTATTGTTAGATTGTCAGGGAATAACAAACACATTCGTCATATTTTATTTCTGTAGTTTCCAAGCCATATCTGGCAATTGGTGAAATAATTTCAGTTGGCATGACAGCTTCTGCCCCATAGACTAGGCTAAAGGGAGTCTACCCTGTTGATGTTTTTGGTGTCATCATGTTCGACCATAACACCCAGAGAAGTTGTTCCGCCCATTTCCCTTTGTATGATGTCAACCTCTTCTTCAAGTTATTGATGATGATTTTATTGTTGGACTCAGCTTGTCCATTAGCCTGCGGATATCTTGGTGTAGACTTAACCAAGTTGATTTTTCATCATCGACAAAAGTCTTCAGTCTTGTTACATATAAATTGCCAGCCGTTGTCACAAATTATCTCCGAAGGTATACCAAACTTGCATAATATATTCTTCTCAATGAAAGAAAATTACTTCTTTGGATTTGACTTGTCTAAAAGCTTCTGCTTCAATCCATTTGGAAAAGTAGCATGTCATAGCTAACATGAACACCTTCTGTCTCGGAGCTAAAGGCATTTTTCCTACTATGTCCATTCCCCATTTCATAAATGGCCATGATAAATTGGAAAGATATAGTAATTCCTGATGGTTGATGTATAATTGGTGCATGTCTTTGACAGGCGTCACACTTTTTGACATACTAAATAGCATCTTGTTTTACCGTAGGCCAATTGTAATAACCCAAATTTTTGGGACTTTGTAAAACATTTAATTAATAGTGACCCTGACGATCGGGGGGAAATGTTTTAGCCCACACTATGTTATGCATGGAAAATTTAGTTTTCGAGTCGATATCGTGATTATACGTACCAAATGAGTTTATGTAAAAGCCATTCGTTTTTGAAGAAAATGAACTTTGTAAAATGACCTTATCTTACGAACCATCAAATAATACGAAAATTACGCTACAATCACGAACCTAGAATTCTACAAATTAAAACCCAAGTACAAGGTTTTAAAGCATAAAGGACATATAAGAAAAAGATTTACCCCGGGAATCGCTTATGAAAAATAGTAACCAAGCATGTAGTTGTAGTACTTGGCTAGTAGTTTAGGCTTTAAAAATGACCATGCTAGAAGATATGTTCAAATATTTGCATATCTAAATATATCACAAATCAACCACACTTATCCAAAATCACCCAACCAAGCAAGCAACAATTTTTTTTCTCTCTTATCTCTCCCTTAAGCTCCATTCGACTATTTTGAAGAAACCAAGGAACCAAAACTCAAACCTCAACTTCTAGCCATGGATAAATGCTATAATTAATTACCAAGCTTCCTAAATATCAAACTAGGGTAAGATAAATCTTTCATAGCATTTTCTTAAGGTTTGGATGGTTAAATAAATTCATGAAAGTGATGATGAATAGTGTCAAATAGTGACTTTTCTTGATTTTCATGGAAAAATCTAGGAATCTTAAGCACACCCAAGACTCACCAAGTATCATCCATCAAGAAGAGAACCTCCCAAGCTACCAAGAAAGGTATAAATAGTTACCCAAACTTTGTTTAAGGTTTAAGTTTCAAGAAAAGTATGGATATTGGTTGTAAACTTAGTTTTGATGGTTATTTTGCAATTTCTTGATGATTAGTTAGTTAGATACCAAGGTTGATGTTGTGGCCTCAAGAACTTAATTTTCTTCAGATGATTAAGTAGTTAAATGTTGACATGATAATTGTTGATTAGTGATTAGTAGTTTAGAGCGAAAATGAAACTCGAATCGTAAGCGTAACGTCGATAAAACGGTTCGTAACATTAAGTTTTCTGCAGAAATACATAAAGTGTAAACTGTGATTTCTTAAAAAATAAGACTTGAAAATGATAGAGCTTGTTGTAAGTATAGTTTAGGCGCTTGAATAACTTGATTTCGATTTACGGTTCAAAGGTTAAGTCTGTTTTAGGGAAAATAATTTACGCGATAAAACTGCTACGAATTACGAACTTTGGAATTATAAATGAGTGACTTAATATTATTCAAAAATCATGAAAATTTTACAGAGAGTAATAAATAGAGTATAATAACTTCCATAAAAATTTCAAGTGAAAATATGCATTTTTCAATTTTAAAAAATGTCGGAGCCGGGACCGCGCAAGTAGAAATCCTTAAGAATCGCGAGTGGAGCCTAGTGACAAAAGTAAAAGAGATTAATGGACATAAAAGATCATGATTATAAAACGAAGTTAACAAGTACTCATATTTTATTAAAATGATGAGAGTAAAGTGAGTCGTGTAAATTGATTATAAGTATTGCATATTTACTAAGTGACGATAAATACAATTAGAATCTAAAGGAACAATAATGTTCTTGATTTTAGATCTTCAGAAGAACTCTAGAGCGCCCTCCACCTCGAAACACCCAGGCAAGTTTACAAAGCCGACTCCATATATTGTTGTGTTGTGAAGATTGTTTTACTGTCTTTCGTAAAAATGGTATGTTTGCCATGATAGTAAAATACGAGTTTTTCCGTATCGATAATGATTGAGTTTACGATGCATATATCATAGATTATATTTACGCTATTGAATAGCGTGATGTATAAGTTATAAGAGCGAGGGTCAGTCAGCTTTTATAATGTATAAATCCGGTAATCACCCCGAAGATATTTTGGACGATTGAATGTCTCTAGCTATTTTAGTCCAAGGGACTCGATGTCCTCTTGCAAAATATTAAATTACCTCAATTTTTTTTAAAACGATTTCCAAAGATCGTATTTTCTCAACCTTATTTAATTACTCGAACAATGAATATTATTTCAGATATTCATTTCAATAGGAGAAGTATTCTCCAACGATTATTTTATTTTAAATTCAATTATTTAATATTATTATAAATCAATTTAAAGTCTTAAATATAAATTAGTTGAGGAATATTATTTTAAATATTGTTTTAAAATAGAATTATTCGAGGTTTATTTATTTAATAATTAATAATTAATAATATAATATTTATTAAATAATTTAATATTTAATTATTAAATAATTATTAAATGATTTAATATAATTTAAAAGTCCAAAGAACTACTTTTAAAATATTTTTTGAACTCGAGAAAATTAGTTTAATACTTTCAGATCACCGAAGAATATTATCTCGACGTATTTTAAATATTTCAACTATAGTGTCAAAAGAAACCCCCCCTAAATACTTATCTGTTGACAACAGTCAACTCACATTATCTTAGTACTTCCTCCGAAAATTCTCGGAAGTACATACATACATATATGAGATGAGTTGTGTTTCAACAAGCAAAACGCTTGAGGAACTTCGATATAATTCGAGTTCCTGATTTATGATAAGATTCTTTAAAGGACAAGGAGGGGTAGACTCTAGTACTTTATGATAAGAGTGCCACATGTAAACATGTGAAGTATGTGGAAATCCTGGATGTATGGGCCACACATAATATGCCCAAATGTGGCAAGGGTGACAATTTGATGTATGAGAGTCGTCCTTCTACATATAGAGAACAATAAATTGTTACCGTTATACGACTGATCATCGTATTTCGGGGGCTCCGGTGAATGTCCTATTCTTCCAATTGGAATTGAGATGCGATATCGTAACCCAAGCCTAGGTGTTGGGTTTACCATTAAGGTATTTGCAGAATAATAAGTCAATCAAAGAATTGTTCTGAAATGAGGTGTGTACAACCAAGAAAAATTACTTTAAACAAACATATATCAATATACGGAATCAGATATAAATTCCTTGTACACTCTTTTCATATTGTAAATTATTATGCTGGGCATTATAGCTCACACTTGTTTTCTTAAAATGACACAACACAAAAGTGAACCAAGATGCCGTTTAGAAAGCTCACAGCCCGGAAGCGAGTAGGAAATGGACAACTTTTCCGTAGATTGTTTGGTGTAGTGCCACAGGTAGACCATATTAGTTGGCTTGGATTTCAGTTGTTTTTAGTCCGACTTATATATAAGTACGACTTATGTAAGGTAGTAATGAAGAAACATATATTTAGCCTTCGGTCTAACCTTAAATAAGGTTATACCCGTGGTAAGACTTAATTACTTTCGGTCAGTAATAACTATCACCTTGCGGATTTAATAACTCTAGTAATGCATTGTTCGTTTCCAAGACAACAACCTGTAAGTGTGGGTGTGTTGATAAGTGTGGGCTTGTAGATGTGTGAGTATATATATAATGTTGTGCAAAGATAAGTGTTTAAACAGGATTCAAGATGACATGGCCTCCTAAATCCCTGACCCCGGATTTGAGGCGTCACAAAAATGGTATTATGTAATAACCCCCAAAATTTTCAACTTTTTTGTAACCCTTGTGAATAGTGTTTTTGCTGAATGAGAGAACTTTTCATGCCACACTATGTAGGGGTTCTATTATGGATATTCTGAGATTTTATTAGTACTCTATATGGTATATGAGTGTATGTAAAGATCGCCAGAATCCAATTCCGAACACTTTGGTTTTTCCCGGAAATACACTAGATACGGAGAGAATTGAGTATAACGTAACAGGATAAAAAGGATTTAAATTAAAGGATTATAATAGAGGATCATAAAAAGGAATATAATGTATTGAGAAAGGTTAAGGGAACCAAAGTAATAAGATCCCGGGTATGATCCTTCAAACGATAAACGAAAACGAAAGTTAAGCGAACCGTATAACAGATCAGCGGTCATTAGGCAAACAATTAGGAAGTTAAGCAAAGGGATTAGAGAGAGTGATGTCACCCAACCAATGAGAAGAGGACAAGGAGGGAAATATGACATCACAACATGACATAGGCATGACATGGGAAGGAAGGAGATGTGGTGGATTTTTAACCACACAAAATCAAGGTTAAATTGGTAATTAACCAAAAACAAAACAAAACCAAATCAACCAAGCCAAATAATTCATTCTTCATCAAAATCAAAAAGAAACCAAGGCATTGCTCTTCATTTGCTCTCGGCTTTTTGACATTTTAAAGGCAAGAAATTTTAAAATCAAAGATCCAAGCTTCCTAAATTGGTGAGTTAATTCCCTAATCATCCTTATGCATAGTTAGGGCTATATCATGAGTTTAAGCCATCAATTCTTTCTCAATCTTCTTCATTAAATCAATGAAGAAGACAATGAATAGTGTTTTCAAGTTTTTAACTTGAAATTTTTCTTGTTTTCCTTTAAGATCCAAGCATTCCTAAGACTTCTCAAAGCTTCTTAAGGCTTCCTAGCTCCTCCCACCACTTCAAGGAAGGTATATCATCTCCAAACCCTAGATTCCTATGTTTAATAAGATGATTTTGATTATTATGGTGATATTGTAGCTTAATGTTTGTGGTTTAGAGTTTGGGTTGAAGTGGTATTGAAATGGAATGGTAAATCTTGTTGTTTTGATTAAAAGAACTTAAGTATAGTTAAAGTTAAGCTTAGGCATAAGTATAAATGTTGGAATTGAATTGATTGGGGCTGTTATGATGTGATAAGGATGGATGTTGGTTGTGTGTTTGATTTGAGTTTGAATTGTGGTTGGTTTTGAATAGTTTAAAATTGGGAAATCGCGTAAACATAGCCGTCGTAACGTCCGATTTTCTTTAGACTGTTTTTGTGTATAACATTAGGACCCGAGAACCCCCTGCTAGATTATGACCATTGCCATGTCTAGATAGCTCGTGTTACGAGCTTCGTTTTGATATGTAGTTCGTTCGATTCCGATGCACGGTTTAGGAGAAACGACCGTTTCAAGTAACGGCGTTTCGCGAACGAAACTTTTCCCCTCGCCTTACTTTGAAACATAGGTTAAAGACCAAAAAGGGTTAATTAATGTATGAAACTTTTATGGCAAGTGTGTTAGGCAGTTGGTAAGACACTCGCGAAGGAATCGCCTTAAAACTCGTAAAGGTTAAATTATTAAAAATGGTGGAGCCGAGGGTACCCGAGTGACTTAAGAGAATCAGTAAGCGCAAAACAAGCGTTAGAGTCTAAGTTAGTTAAAGTATAGATTTACAAGTGACTTTGGTTTAATTCCAACTTACTTGTTGTTTATAGGTTACCAGACTCGTCCCGAGCCTTTTATCACCCCAAGTCGCTCAGGCAAGTTTTCTACCTGTTATACTGTTGTGGTGATGTACATATGTATATGCATTATCTTGTGATAGATGCATGATGGTTAATTAGAAAATTCTTGCGATATATTGTAGCATGTGATATGGTATATATGCATGCCTGTTTCGTAATCTTGATACATATATCTGTTGATTCATTTGATAATACCTATGCTAGAGATAAGATATTTGCAATACCCTTATTATAGGGATCCAAAAGGTGAAAATATTTTCCAAAACCGGGAGTCGAGGATCCCGAGTAGATTTTGTACATATGTATATATATATATATTTATATATATATATGGTTATAGTTTCAAAATTATTAATCGAATAAGGGTTATTCAATAACTTTATATTATTTATTGAATATTATTTCGAATATTATTCGAGGGCTTATGACTCCTTTATATTATTATTGAATATTACTTGGATATTCATTCGAGGATGTATGACTCCTTTATTTTATGAATATTAAATAATAATATTCATTCGAGGTATTACGACTCCGCTTATTACTGAAATATATTCTTTATTTTAGTAAAGAATAAGGTGTCAATAATCAAACTTATTTTCGATTATTCAAATAAAGATAGTACTTTTATATAAGTATATCTTTGGTTATTTAATATCCATTTCAAGTATAAGTTTTAATACTTCTACTTCGATTATTTTTATAAGGATTATCATTATGGGAATATTATTTAAATAATAATATTCAGATATTTTCTAATATATTGGGGCTGATTTACTTCATTAAATCGGCATTACTCCAAACACTATATATCTAGTAAGTAATTATCTTGCACATGATAAAAGATTCTAGTAAGTATCCATTTAGATACTTATATTATTGTTATCACTATATATTATCTTGCGAGCTGTAAGGCTCACTCTTGCTTTATTTCTTCATCACACAACAACAGTTAGGAAGGATGGCTAGACTCCAGCAGACCCAGCGCAAGCGCGTGGGAAGCGTCCCGCGTCTTCCCGTTGATGTTGTAGCTGCTATAGCTGCAGAGGTAGATCTATTGTAGATCAGACCATCTACTTTTGAGAATCAATTATGTATAATTATAACTTGTGGCAGATAATGACAATTAACTGTAAATTTATCAAGTAATCATTTTGGGTTGTAATAACTTTTAAATTGTGGATTCAAAGACTTGTACTTATTTCAATTTCGTCTCTGAGACTATAACGGGTTGTGGTGTGTGTTAGTATGGGGTCACAACATGAGGTTATTTATTATTAATTAAGTGAAGTGATATTGTGGAAAGAAAGACCGTGACGACCCGGATCCCCGACCCCGGATCTGGGGGTGTTACTTATTAGAGATTTGGTTTATCAAATCTTGGAAACGATAGGAGATAAAATACGTAGACATAAGAATAATAATAGTCAATTAGAACTCAAATCGAGTTCATCATCAGACTGCATTGTGTAGTCTTGACAATTTTATCCTCAAGGGAATTCCGACTCTAGTTAGTAACACCTTTCCTATTGTGTCAGGTACCAGTGGAGCCAATGGGGAAGTTGACCCTGTTGAGGATGTTATTCCATTTGAGCGTGACCTTGTTCCCGGGACGGAGGACCCACCTATTGATGACTCAGAGGATGACCCTACCGAGGATCCCCCCGAGGATGAGAATGACTTCCCTACACTTATAGCAGATGATGTCGAGGAGTCCCAGGATGATGACATCGACTGAATAGACATAGAGATGTATCCTCTCCCTATTGTTCGCCCTTCCACCCCTTACCCAGGGATACTAGCCCCTTACCCTCTGCTGATGAGGATGATGAGATGGAGGAACAGACTTTCGAGATCCATGACATATCCTCCATTGACCCGGACTCGCCCCTGCCACCCCAACGACCATCCATATGACAGTTCATGACTGGATTGTGGCTCAGCTGAACGCTGAGATCACTGCAGTATCTTCCCGCATTGTTGAGCTACGTCAGGCATTATCCGCCGAGAGAGCTACTAGACTTGGGTACCCCGGGGACTTTAGGGCTGCTTCCCTGATAATAGCTCACCGAGAGATTGACGGGATTAAGCTTCGCACTCGGGTGTTGATGAGGATGACTGTGATTGGAGGATACCTTCCGATAGTCGATGCTCAGTTGATGCTGGCCGGAGCGATGAGGAGGGTCAGAGACCTCACGCATAGTGACACAGATTGAGTAGCGCAATAGTTGTATATGGACCTTGTAAGGGCTGGGTGACTTGTCACCAATTTTGTTAGGATAACTGATAGTAGATAACATTCCTAGCCCTCCAGGGTTCCCGGTTTATTTATTTGAGATTCAGTATTTAGGAATTATGTATTTCGTAATTTTTATTCAAGACGTAGGTATTTCGCCCCAAGATATAGTCTGGGAGACCTTGTTATATATTATCTATCAGTCGTCAAGAAATTGTTTTACTTTATTACTACTCCCTCGATGAAAGATGCCAAATTTTTAAATGCATGCGTACGTACAAATTAATTAATAAAAATATAAATATATGCAATTGTATTAACACCATTTTCATTATCAGAATGATGCCACCCCATAGAAGAGGAACTAGGGCTCAGCCCACAGAATCTGTTAATCAAAGGCAGGACGAAACTGAACATGTTGTAAATGAGGAAAGTGAGGAAGACTTAGACTTTAATGAATTCGATGAAGAAGAATAGATGGAAGAATAGGCTGAGGATACCCACCAAAGGGGAAACCCCATTAATAAATTTATGGATCTTTTAAGGGCAAATCTGAACGACCAACCCCTGCCACCACCGCCACATGTTGCTCAACAAACTACTGCTACCGCCTTGAGGGCGTTTAAGTCACTAAAACCCCCGAAGTTTCTAGGATCTGCCAACCCCGTAGAGGCACGAGCCTGGCTTAAGGAGATAGAGAAGTCTTTCGAGATACTAGGTGTCGAAGAGCGACACAAGACCATTTTCGCCTCCTACATGCTGAAGGGGGAAGCTAACTATTGGTGGGAGTCCAAGCATAACCTCGGTTGTTCTTACACAAGTATTTCCCTAGTTTTATGGAGACTTAGATGGAGATCAAGTTTTTAGAATTGAAATAAGATAGAAAGACAGTGGCAGAGTAAGATGCCAAGTTTACTGAGTTATCACGGTTTGTACCGGAATTCGTGAATACGGAATAGAAGAAGGCGTAAAGGTTTCAGCTTGGTTTGAAACAATGGATTCAGAACCGAGTGGCGATGTTAGAGATGACAGATTATGTCACCCTAGTGTAGAAGGCCTCGATTATTGAAGCAGGAAGTGATCAGAGTTTGAAAGAGAAGGAAAGTAGGAAAAGGAAGATAGGAAGTCAAAGAGGAGGAGCAACCTGGAATAGGAGCCTTCCGAGCAGGTTTATCGAGTAGTGTCCCAACCTGCGAGAGGCCCCGGGTTTAGAAAATCCCCAAATGAGAGTATTGGCCAGGGCAATGGACAATATAGAGTGACATTTCACAGTCAACCCCGTGCCCTTATAAAAAATTGTCGAACATGCGGGAAGAGACACCTCGGAGTGTGTGTCTAGGCAAGAGCCCCTCTGAAGTGCTTCAAATGCAACCAACCAGGACACCTTGCCCCAAGTTGCCCACAACCAGGAATGACATGTTTTCAGTGTGGAAAGATAGGGCACAAAGAAGGATTGCCCCACAACAAGGCTTCCGGCCTCAGTGATGAGCAGAGCTGTTTCCAACTAGCCCCCAACTTCTAGGACTTTCAACATGACCGTCCAGGACGCTTTCCGGAACACTGATGTGATAGCAAGTACCCTTTTGTTAAATTCTGGACGTGCAAATGTCTTATTTGATTCTGGAGAGACCAAATCATTTATATCTTTAAATTTTGCTAAAAAATAAATCTTAATGTTGTACCTTTACATGAGGTATTACAAGTAGAAATAGCGAACCAAGAGATTGTTCATGTTAATCAATTACATCACTTAATCCCATTTGCGTTAGGAGAATTAGATGTGATCCTAGGAATGGACTGAATATCCAGTAACGGAACGCAGATAGATTGTGAGAAAAAGAAAATAAAAATAAGAGTTCAAGATGGAAAGGAGATAGTGTTTACAGGTCAACGACAGACCCATTAATTTCTAACCATGGTTCAGACCAAGAGGTTATTAAAGAAAGATAATGAGGCCTATTTGGCCTATATTATGGACACTACGAAGGAAGTCCCTGACATACATGACTTACCCGTAGTGAATGAATTCGAGGATGTTTTTTCAAAGGACTTACCAGGGTTTCCACCTGACATAGAGATAGAGTTTGCTATAAAATTAGCACTAGGAACGACACCAGTATCTAAGGCCCCATATAGACTAGCCCCAGTCAAGATGAAGGAACTAGCTTCTCGACTACAAGAATTTTTAGACAACGGGATGATAAGACCAAGTTTGTCACCATGGGGTGCACCAGTGTTGTTTTTAAAGAAGAAGGATGGTAGCATGAGGCTATGCATAGATTATGGAGAGTTAAACAAACTGACCATCAAGAATAGGTACCCTCTCTCTGGGATTGATGACCTATTCGACCAACTTAAGTGTGTTGTGCACTTTTCCAAAATAGACTTGAGGACAGGATATCACCAGTTGAAAATCAAGATTGAAGATATGCCCAAGACTGTCTTCCGCACTAGGTATGCACATTATGAGTTCTTAGTCAAGTCATTCGGGTTAACCAATGCACCCGCAGCCTTTATGGATTTGATGAACAGAGTGTTCAAGAAGTACCTGGACATATGTGTCATAGTCTTAATAGATGATATTCCAATCTACTCAAAGACAGGGCAAGAATACGCGGAATATTTGAGTATAGCCTTAGAGATTTTGAGGAATGAGAATTTATATGCCAAATTCTCAAAATGTGATTTTTGGTTAAAGGAAGTTCAGTTCTTATGACATGTGGTGAGTAGAGAAGGAGTTCTAGTCGACCCCGCCAAGATAGAGGCGGTATCTAATTGGGAAAGTCCGACTACCCCAACCGAAGTTAGGAGTTTAGTGGGCTTAGTAGGATATTATCGAAGATTTGTGCAAGACTTTGCCATGATAGCCGACCCATTGACTAGGCTTACCCGAAAGATGGAGAAGTTTGTGAGGACAGAGAAATGTGAAGAGAGCTTTCAGGATGTGAAAATGAGACTGGTGTGCGCACCAGTATCCCGATGGAAAGAGAGAGTTCGTGATATACAACGATGCCTCACATAAGGGGTTATAATGTGTGCTCATGCAGCACAGAAAAGTGATTGTGTATGCCTCGCGGCAGTTGAAAGAATATGAGATAAGGTACCTTACCCATGATCTGGAGTTAGCGGCCATAGTGTTTTCTCTAAAAAATGGAGGAACGACCTGTATGGGGAAAAATTCGAGATTTACACAGACCATAAGAGCCTCAAGTATATTTTCACCCAGAAGGAATTGAACATGAGGCAGAGGAGATGGCTAGAGCTGATTAAGGACTATAATTGTGAAATCCTGTACCACCCGGGTAAAGCCAATATGGTGGCTGATGCCCTCAGTAGGAAAGAAAGACTTAAAATGATAATGACACCCGAGGAGTTGGTTAAGGAATTTGAAAATATGGAGATCGAAGTGAGGATACTTGGTAAAAGATCTGAAAGACTATTTGAAATCAGGTTATTACCGGAACTAGCCGAGAAAATACGAATGTGTCAGGAGAAGAAAATGAATGAAGAAAAAGAGACATTGACCGGGGAAAATGTCAGATACGAGAAGGATGAGAGAGGGATCATGAGGTATGATCCCGAATTTGGGTTCCGAATATGCAAGAACTGAAAGACGAGTTGTTGCACGAAGGGCACAGCTCCAGGTATTCCATCCACCCAGGAAGTACGAAGATGAACCGTGGCATAAAAGAATATTATTGGTGGTCTAGCATGAAGAGAGATGTAGCAGAGTGGCCTAGAAAGTGCTTGACTTGTCAGAGAGTAAAGGCTGAACATCAGCAACCGAGTGGACTATTACGACCCCTGGAAATTCCGGAATGGAAATGGGAGCATATAGCCATGGAATTTGTGATAGGCCTGCCAAGGACTAAAAAAATCACAATGCCATATGGGTCATCAACGATAGACTGGCCAAATATGTGCACTTCCTACCAATTAACGAAAGGTACACCTTAGACAAGCTAGTGGATATTTACCTGAATGAAATCGTAGTAAGGCATGGAGTTCCCGTTGCTATAGTGTCAGATAGGGATCCAAGGTTTAACTCCCTATTTTGGAGAAGTTTTCAAGAATGCGTAGGCACCCGACTGAACATGAGTACAACTTACCACCCCTAAACGGATGGGCAAAGTGAAGGACCATCCAGACTGTTAGATATATTTGTGATGTCATATCTAATAATGATTTGTGTTTAGTTTTCAGATCTTGACTAACAGGACAAATCAGGACTTAACTGGAAATCAGTACTTATACTGAAGTCAGAACTTAAGATATCAGAACTTAAGTTACAGAACTTAAGATATCAGAAGATATTCATCAGGAGATAATATAAGGACTTAAGAAGACTTTCAGATACGGAAAACGGCTGATTGAAGGGAAAGAAGATCAAGACTAAAATAAGAAGAGATATGCATGGAGAAGAATTATATGAAGAATAGAAGACTTGGAGGAAAAGATAACTAATTGATATATTTTAGGATACAAAATTACATTCGATATCAATTAGAGATTATCTTGTAACTGTGTGGTATATAAACACATCATAGGGTTTACACTAGAAGTGTTATCATTATCGAGAATATTATTCATTGTAACCCTAGCAGCTCTCATGATATTTGTTCATCACTGAGAGAGAATGGGTCCATTGCAATACTGTTTTATTAATAAGATTATTCTTTGTTACATACGTGTGTTCTTAATTCGATTTGATTGTATTATACACTGTATTCAACTCCCTTCTACAGTTTGTGTGACCTAACAAGTGGTATCAGAGCCTATCTGTTAACACACATACAGTAAAGATCCAAAATAATCATGTCTGAAGAAGAACAAACTCCAACCAAGCCCACCAAAACTGAAGAAACTCCAAAGACTTAAGTCCACAGTCGATATGAGACTATAAGGGTTCCCATGCTGAGACCTTCTGAGTATCCCATATGGAAAGTAAAGATGGCTATGTTTCTAGAAGCTACAGATCCAGAATACCTTAACAGAATTTATGAAGGACCACATAAGCCGACCAAGCTCTCTGTTGTAGTTGCAGATCAACCAGCAAAGACCATACCAAAGGAGAAAAGTGAGTATACAGCAGAAGATATCTCATCTATTGCCAAGGATGCAAGGGTAAGGCATTTGCTACATAGTGCCATTGATAATGTCATGTCAAACAGGGTAATTAATTACAAGACTGCAAAGGAGATATGGGATGCTTTGGAAATAAGGTGTCAGGGAACTGATGCAATCAAGAAGAACATGAAGACTATACTCACTCAAGAGTATGAGCAGTTTGACTCAAAAGCTGATGAGTCATTAACTGGATTATATGACAGGTTTGTCAAACTCTTGAATGATCTGTCACTAGTGGACAAGGAATATGATCTTGAAGATTCAAATCTAAAATTCATGTTAGCGCTTCCTGAAAGTTGGGATTTGAAGTCTATTACTATAAGAGACAACTATGCTCTTGATGAAACTACTCTTGATGAAATTTATGGTATGCTCAAGACTCATGAACTTGAGATGGATCAAAGAAGTAAGAGGCATTGGAGAAAGTCAAGGACAGTTGTTCTTAAGGCTGATGAGGAATTCCCCAAAGTGGATGTCTCAAAGAAAGGCAAAGGAAAGGCTCTCATCACAAAGTCTGATTCAGGTTCATCAAGTTCTGATAATGATGAGGATTCAGAAACTGAAAGTCTATCTGAGATGGATGCTGATGAAGAGATGATGAAATTGTGTGCTCTTATGGTGAAGGGTATCACAAAGATAGCCTACAGGAAATTCAGAAAGGGAAAGAAGGTTTCCAGGAAAAGTGGAAGTTCTGATAAGAAGAGTTTCAGAAAATCTGAAGGCAAAGAAGGAAAGTCTGACAGAGGAGACTACTCAAATGTTAAATGCTACAATTGTGGTGAAAGATGCCACATATCTCCTGACTGCAAGAAAGGAAAGAGAGACAAAGGCAAGGCCCTTGTCACAAAGAAGAAAAGCTGGACAAACACTTCAGTTCTGAAGATGAGGTGAACTATGCCTTGATGGCAAATACTGATAGCAGTTCTGATGCTGTTGAGTTAAAGGTACCTCAACCAACTTATGCTTTTCATACTGATGATATTACTGAGTTGAGATCTTATCTTAAAACCATATTCATTAGCTATAGAGATCAGACTTTAACATGTGATAGGTTAACCTCTGAAAATCTGGATTTTAAGAAAAGGAATGACTATTTAGAAAAAGAGTTAGTTATGTTCCATCAAAATCAGAAAGAAAGAGATGATGCTTTTTATGTTAGAGAGGAAGTGTTAAAATTGAATCAATCTCTAAAAACTGAGTTAGAAAAGGAAAGAGAGATTATCAGGACTTGGACTAACTCTGGCAGAACAACTCTAAATTTGCTAAGTAGTGGAAACTGGAAAGAGGGCTTAGGTTATGAAGATGATAAAAGTGAAATAGGAACTGAACAAATTAAGCCAATTATTGTTAAACAAACTACTAAGCCAAAGGAAAATCCTGTTAAGTTTGTATCTAAAACTGTAAAGTCTGATTTTGAAAAGATGAAAGATATTGATACAGAAGTTAAGGCAGAGTCAACTTCTGACAAATTAAAATAGGATAAACCAGCTGAAGTTAACATAGGCTTAATGACAAAGAAGCAGCTTAAGTATAAGCTGAAAGAGATTAAGAATGTAAACAAGGTAAAGCCACCTAGGAAAAATAGGAATGGAAAGGAAGGTGTGAATAAAAGCAATAATTATAAGTCTGTTCCTAATGCTCCTAGAAAAAAATGCATTAAATGTGGAAACACTAACCATCTTGCTTCTTTTTGCAGGAAGAATAAGGATATAAACTCTTTACCTCCTAAATCAGGAGTTAAGAGTCAGACTGTTAGGTTTAAACCATAAAATCCTTGTTTTCATTGTGGTAGTTTATGGCATTCCATTTATACTTGTAAGGAATATCATAGTTTGTACTATGATTATTATCAAATAAAACCTTCTTTAAAGAAAGTTAGAATTATTCCTTCTAGTGTAAGTTCTGATGCAAAGTCTAATACTGTAAAATCTAATAAGAAACATGTTAGCATAAACTCTGAACTTAAATCCGCCGCAAATGCTAACAAACTTAATAAGGTCAAAAGATCCAAGCAAGTTTGGGTTCTTAAAACTAATCATTATTGGTTTTTGTGATTGTAGGGCAACATGAAAAATATCCTAGTTCTGGACAGTGGATGTTCAGGACATATGACTGGAAATAAAGCCCTGCTATCAGAATTTGTGGAGAAAGCTGGCCCCAGAGTTTCTTATGGAGATGACAACATGGGAAAAACTCTGGGATATGGCAATATCAATCTTGGGAATGTCATTATTAAACAAATAGCTCTAGTCTCCCGACTTAAACACAATCTGCTGAGTGTTAGTCAAATCCATGATAGAGGTTATCATGTGGATTTCTTTGAAGAACATTGTGAAGTTGTAAGAAAATCTACAAGCAAAGTTGTTATGAAGGGATACATGCATAAGAACATTTATGAAGCCAAGCTTTCAACAAGTTCTGATGGTTCTGCAATCTTTCTGTTAAACAGAGCATCAATTGAAGAAAGCTGGGATTGGCACAAGAAACTCTCTCATTTAAATTTTAACAATATAAATGAACTAGTCAAGAAAGATCTTATGAGAGGACTGCCAAAATTGGTATTTGCTCCTGATGGCCTTTGTGATTCATGTCAAAAGGCAAAAAAAAGAAAATCTTCATTCAAGAGCAAGACTGAATCTTCAATTCTTGAGCCTTATCACCTACTACATGTTGATCTATTTGGTCCAGTGAATGTCATGTCTATTACAAAGAAGAAATATGATATGGTCATAGTAGATGAGTTTACCAGATACACATGGGTGTATTTCTTGCACACAAAAAGTGAAACTGCATCTATCTTGATTGATCATGTCAAACAACTGGATAAATTGGTCAAAGACTCTGTGAAGATCATAAGAAGTGATAATGGCACTGAGTTTAAGAATTTGATCATGGAAGAGTTCTGCAAAGACCATGGAATAAAGCAGGATTTCTCTGCTCCTGGAACTCCACAGCAAAATGTAATTGTTGAAAGAAAGAATAGAACTCTTATTAAAGATGCACGAACTATGCTTGATGAAGCAAAGTTACCAACCTACTTTTGGGCTGAAGTTGTGCAGACTGCTTGTTTTACTCAGAGTGCAACACTTATCAACAAGCATGGAAAGACACCATATGAGATGGTGAAGAAAAAGAAGCCAAATCTGAAGTACTTTCATGTATTTGGTTAGCAAGTGTTTTGTTCTTAAGACTCATCCTGAACAGCTATCCAAATTTGATCTAAAAGCTGATGAAGGAATTTTTGGTGGATATCCACTTTCCACAAAAGCATTCAGAGTCTACAATTTAATAACAAGGGTTGTCATGGAATCTATCAATGTTTCTTTTGATGATAAGAAGATTACTGGACTTGAAGATTTCAATGATCATGATCAGCTGAGATTTGAGAATGAAGTTTTAAATTCTGATTTTGTAAATTCTGATAGTCTAAATCTTGATACTACAAACTCTGATGGGTTAAACTCTGATGTTATTGAAACTGTGGTGACTACGCCAAAGGAAAATGCACCTGTGCAAGGGGGAGCATATTGAAGATCCAACCACATCTCAAGAAGCATCAGAACCTAGAACATGCTCTTCAAGTTCTGATTCATCAAGTTCTGATGGGCCAAGTTCTGATAATTCTGGAAACTCAAATTCTGAAGGATCCAACTCAGAGAGCATAATTTCAGGGGGAATATTAGAAAATGTTGATGGAGACAGTATGGAACATGGGGGAGCATCCAGTTCTAGAGATCACCTTCCATCTGTAAGAAAATGTACTAAAGCACATACACTTGACTTGATTATTGGAAATCCTGAAGCAGGTGTTAGAACTAGAACAACAACATCAAATGAATGTCTCTATCATTCTTTTCTTTCTCAAACTGAACCAAAGAAAGTGGAAGAAGCTCTTCAAGATGCTGATTGGGTGCAAGAAATGCAGGAAGAGTTAAATGAATTTGAAAGAAATAAAGTCTGGACCCTAGTTCCAAGACCAAATAATAGATCAGTTATTGGTACAAAGTGGGTGTTCAGAAATAAAACTGATAGTTATGGCATAATTACAAGAAATAAAGCAAGGCTGGTTGCAAAAGGATATTCTCAACAGGAGGGAATTGATTATGATGAAACATTTGCACCAGTTGCTAGATTGGAAGCCATAAGAATATTTCTGGCTTATGCTGCTCACAAAAAGTTTAAAGTCTTTCAAATGGATGTAAAAAGTGCTTTTCTTAATGGAGAATTGGAAGTAGAAGTATATGTTGAACAACCTCCAGGTTTTGTAGATTCAAAATTTCCTAATCATGTCTACAGACTTGATAAAGCACTTTATGGCCTTAAGCAACCTCCAAGAGCATGGTATGAGACATTAGCTTGGTTTCTTCTGGAAAGTGGATTTAATAGAGGGACTATTGACAAAACTTTATTCTATCTCAACCATGGAAATGACTTACTTTTGGTGCAGATATATGTTGATGATATCATTTTTGGTTCTATAAATGACAGACTTTGTAAAAGGTTTGCCAAGCTAATGTAGTCAAGATATCAAATAAGTATGATGGGAGAACTTAGCTATTTTCTGGGCCTTCAAGTCAAGCAAAATGAAGAAGGAACTTTTATTTATCAATCTAAGTACACCAGAAATTTGTTAAAGAAATTTGGAATGCATGACTGTTCAAGTGCATCCACTCCTATGGCCACTGTAACAAAATTGGATAAGGATACTGGTACATCAGTAGATATTACTGATTACAGAGGTATGATTGGCTCACTACTCTATCTAACTATAAGTAGACCTGATATTATGTATGCTACTTGTCTTTGTGCAAGATTTCAAGCAGATCCAAGAGAACCTCACTTAACAGTTGTGAAAAGAATTTTCAAGTACCTTAAGGGTACAGCTGATCTAGGATTGTGGTATCCTAGGGAATCAGACTTTAAGCTAATAGGTTACTCAGATGCAGATTTTGTAGGGTGCAAAATTGACAGGAAAAGCACAAATGGAAGCTGCCAATTTCTTGGAGGCAGATTAGTTTCTTGGTTTAGCAAGAAACAAAAGTCAATTTCCACATCAACTGCAGAGGCAGAGTACATTGCTGCAAAGCTGTTGTGCACAAATTCTTTGGATGAAGAATCAGTTACTGGATTATGGGTTAACATATCCTAAAATACCCATTTACTGTGATTATCAAAGTGCTATTTCTATGGCAGGTAATCCAGTTCAGCACTCAATGACAAAGCACATCAGCATTAGGTACCACTTCATAAGGGAACATATGATGGAGGGTACAGTGGAATTGCATTTTGTTCCAACAGATCAACAACTAGCAGATTTCTTCACAAAACCACTGTGTGAAGCTACTTTTACAAGATTTGTAAATGAACTTGGAATGGTTTCAGGTTCTTTCTCTAAATCTATTTAGTTTATGTTCTGATACATCATACCTTATGATCAGTATTTACAGATATTACTATCTTTATGTAATCTGTGCTTAAATTGAAATTCACCTAAGTGCTGATTGTTGTCTGATATGAATTTTTAAACTCTGATAGTGATATGAATGTTTATGTGACTATTCAATCCAATGAGGATAACTGTGTTACATGCTGACCTAGTAGTCTCTAATATACTAAAGATCCCATGTTTGAAGTAATTGTTTATGTGGAAATCTTTTAACATAAGCAAATTCTGATATTGAGCTTGGTTATGTTTACTTTGTGTATCTTACTACTAAGTCAAAAACTAGGATAGTGCTTCTTATCTGTTAAGTTCTGATGTTAGTAAATCTTATGGATGTACTAAGTGCTGATAGGCCTCACTTATCAAAAGAAAAAGTAAAGAAAAGAAATAAATATCAGGTACTCCTTTGAGATCTAGAGAAAAATGTATATGGAAGGGAAGACCCAAGTGCATTGCTGGTATTAAGTAATATGCATTAGAAAAGCAAAATAAATTTTTTTTGGTGACTTTTCACATTCTCTGATTACTGGAAAAATATTCTGATAATAGTATAAATTCTGATAAGCAGTTGTGGCTCACTTACACTGAGGAGCTCCTATGAAAAAGAATATCAAAAGATGCATAAAATGAGCACAAAAAAGTTGAGGTGGACTCATGCATGAACTCATTCTATAGTAGACTTCAGACTAATGACAGATTTTGAGCAAAGTTCTTAGTTATGCCTTATTTCTAAGATGTACTGAAGTGAATCGGACTTTACTCTTTGTCTGATATTTAGCTTAAAGCACACACTTACACTCCATATGAATGATAAAAATTACTGTGGTGATCAATGTTGTATTAGATGAACAGTTTAAGTGTCAGTTACATAAATTCTGAGGATAAATTCTGATGGAAGTTCTGACGATTAAATTCTGCGAAAACCATATCAGTATTTGTGTGAAGAATTACAGAAATAAACATTCTTTTTTTGAGTACAGAAGCCATATTCTGATTACCTTTAAATTCAGATAATAATCAAGTTCTGATGCTTATGTGGCAGTATTTATTTACTTGATTTATTTTTGGTCAATACTTGAACGGTTCCATTTTATCAGAATATTGGTTTAAGTGAGATAAAGACAGTCATAATTACTTGTTTAGTGGGAAAAGTTTTTTTTATTGAAAAACTGCATGTGCATAGTAATTATTACTTATTTCTCATGCCCATTAACTATTTTCTTAACTACTGAATGGCTGACAGGTGTAAAGACTGTTCCAATTCGTCTTAACTGCTGTCAAGTGGCATGTATAAGTAAAAGAGAGAAAAGATTTTAAATCTTTTATCTACTTTTGTATTCAATACTCTCTCTCTTTTCTCTTATTCTCTCTATATATACTGACGGTTTTTACACAGGCATTTTACCAAACACCTTTCAGGCATTCTTATTTCTCACTTATTTTTCAATGGCACCCAAGGATCTAATCTTTAATGGAGCAAAGTTCGTCCCCAACAACTACACTGCCATTCTAACCAAGAGTAACGCTCCGTCAGAACTTCATTTTGTTCAGGACTTCTTGGCTCACAGTGAAATAGGGTTCACTTTGACGCAGCCATCCACTTTATCTAGAACTCAAGTTCTGACGTTCTGGCGAACGGGACTTTATGATGATGGTGGTAAGGATGGGACTCCAAACATCATTTTTATAGAAAAGGAGGTGGAGTACGTTGTTACTCCGGCAACAGTCAGGAAAGCTCTACATCTACCTGAGAACTGCCAGTTCAGTTCTGCTGTTGAGGAGCCATTGCTACAGCAAATGATGGCTAATTTAGGGTATGAGGAGAGTTTGGCAAAGTTGGGCCAACTTAAACGCCGACATATTCGAAGAGAATGGAGCTTTTTCTTCGATTGCATCACCAAGGCGTTGGCAAACAAATGCTCAAATTTTGACGCCATTTTGATTCCGACTCAACAAATTGGGTATACTCTCATAAACCAGTCTCACTTTGATTATGCCAAGACTGTGTTATGTTTTATAGGAGATAGAATGAAAGAGGACAGGAATGTAGTTTACTTTTCTAGGTTCTGTCAGTTAATTTACAATTACTGTACATCAGATGAACCACAACTAGCAAGTGAACACATAGAACCTTTTAGGTTAGCAAAAAGGGCTTTTACTGACCTTTTAACTGCTAATAACAAAAAGAAAGTTTTGAGGCCCCTTAGAATTCCTTTAGCAGTAAAGCAAGCCCTTGTAAATGCTGATGCTAATACTTACTCTGTATTATATCCTGATGTTCCACAACAACAACAACCACAACCACAACAGCCATTAGAGCCTACTACTACCACTCAACAAACACACACATCAGAACATACTAACCATCCATCAGCATATAATCAAGTGAAGCCTTCTTCTTCTAGAGTAAAGAGGACATCAAAAAAGAAGGAAGATGATTTTAAGAGATGAGTCTGATGATGATGTACAGGTTCAACCATCAAAACCTGTTGCTGAAGTAACTGAGAAGGTCTCTTCTCAGACAGCTCAAGAAACTGGGAGTTCTAAGCCCCTAAAAAGGCTTAGAAAGCTAAACTCTGATAATCAAGCTCCCAGAGTCTCTCCACTAGCTAAGAGACTTAAAAAGAAAAGAGCAAGGAGGGTTGTAGAAGAATCAATCTCTGAAGAAGGAATGGAAGCAACAGCTGTGGAAGGGGGTCAGGAATCTCTGATCCCACAAGAACCTACTGTAGTTGAATCTCTTCCAAGTGCTGAGCCAGAACTTCATGAAGCTCCAATCCAAGAGCCAGAGGCTACTCCAATGCCTACACATCCTGTGTCTCCAATAAACTCTCTAGTACATGCTGACAACCCAGGCACAAGTGCTGAAATTGATATCAACAACTTGGATGTGCCTTTGGTCTTGTATCTGGAAGCTCCATCTACTTCACATCTTTTTCAGCACACTCCACCAACCACTCCATTGATTGTTTCTGATGTCCATGAAGATGAATCTTCTATTGCTTCACATACAATCATTTTATCAAAAGATGCTGATACTGAAGATTCTGCAAGTTCTGTTGAAGAAAATACTGGTGAAGCTGCTACAAATATAAATGCTGATGCAGCTGGTCCTTCTGGACATGCACCTCCACAAACAGTTTGTAAAGCTGATTTGATTAAGAAGTTTGTGAGAAAGGATGCACCAGTTCCTTGGAGTGAAACTAACAGAGGAAGAGAATGGATCAAGGAGTGGAACAAAGTTGATTTTGTTCCTACTGCAGATGTTCTTGCTGAGCACCTGGCTAAAGCTGATGAAATGCTGATGAATGATGACTTCAAAGCACAGCTCAGAGTTACTGCATTGAGTACCAGGAACCTTCAAGGTCAACACTCAATAACTCAAGCCAAGGTGGACAAAATTCAAGATATAGTGACTAAGCAAACCATGAATGTCACATTGGACAAGAAAAAGTTTTTTAAGCCAGCCTTTGACCGCATTGAGTATATAGAAAAGACTCAAGAAAAGTAGAAAGCTCAACTATCTGATATTTTAAAGAATCAAGCTGCTCAACAAAACCAACTCAATGAAATCCAAAACTCTGTGGAATTGCTTGTCTCCCTGCTTCTACCAGATTATGCCAAAAAGGGGGAGAAAGTGATTAAGTCTAAATGCACAACTGATCAACCACTGAAGGGTAAGGATGATGATAATGAAGACCAGGGAAACTCTAAAAGGAGTAGAGGTCTAAGTCAAGGTAGGGGTTCTTTATCAAGGGAAGCCAGAACTATAAGTCAAAGAACAAGTTCTGATACTAAAATGATAAGTTCTGATGAACAAACTCTGAAACTTAATGAAGAGGTCTCCAAAAGGCTGTTCCTAAAGGACAATCCAGGCATGGATATTGAAAGTCTGAAGGAAGAAGAGATTAGACTGAAAGCTGAAAATGACAAATCTAAGTCAAAGTCTAAAACTCAAGTCATAGCAAAGAAACCACCTAAGCCTAAGGGCATTGTGATCAAAGAGAGGATAAATACTGAAGCATCTAAGGCCAAGTCCAAATCACAGGTGGAAGTTGATACTAGATTCAAGGGTAAGGAAAAAGTTGATGAATCTGTAAAGATATATATGCCAACCATGGATCTGGAAGTAAATGCTGATGAAGATACAAGTCTGATTTTGAAGGAGAAAAGGAATATTCAAGCAACCTCTGACAGAGCTCAAGTTGTCTTGACATCAGAAGAAAAGGAAACCTCTGACATTGCTCATGTTAAACCTTCAACAGTTCTACTACCTGGGTTTACTAAAGCTCAACAATCTGCTCAACCTATGAAGACTTCAACAAATGTTTTTCAGGGTAGATTGATCCAAGGGAAGGAAGCTAAAGATAAAAAAAGGACTGGGTAATCCTGATGAGAAAAGAATAAACAACTCTACCTCAGATCCTACATCCCTTACTGAAAGGACAACTCTAGAAAGACTAAATCAATTAGAGTCTGTACAGATGGTCTACAACTCCAAGCTGAAAGAAGACATAATGCTTTATTTAATGACAGATGGGAGAGTATTCCGGATAAGAAAGGATGCAATTCGGTTGAAGTATTATGAAGAACTGCAACATGTTTTATTTCTACTTCAAGTAAAGAACAGGTCAACAGATGGTGCTGCCAGATAATTAATATCTGATATTCAGAGGCAGAAGAAACTTTACTCTATAAAGTCTGACAGACCATACTATCCACAGTGCAGAGCTCACAATGGTGATTTAGTTGAGATGAAGCCTAATACCGCCATGATCACTACTTTTCTGGGTATTAAGGGTGTTGAATTTAATCTGGAGTCTGACAAAGCTTATCTGATCAGACTGGATCAGGAGATAAGGAAAGCAAAGATTAATGATCTCAAGGCTGCTATCTTTCAGACAGGAGAAGATACAGTTGAACTTAAAGATGCTAAAAGGAGGATGATAAATGAACTTGAATATGCTGAGAGAACTCTTCTGAAGAACTATCTCAGAATAACTCCTGACATTCAAGAGATCAAACACTAAAGCCAGGTCGAGGACTACAACTGTTAAATTTTGAAGGATATACAGGCTAAAGCTGATATCAGACTTTAAGGATGGTAAAAGCTACAAGGACTGTGAGTTGTAGTGATCTAGTCAAATTCTCATATGCATTTGTACTTAATGTTTTTGACATCATCAAATATCTATTGAACTTGTATATTATGCTAATTTACAAGTTGGGGGAGATTGTTAGATATATTTCTGATGTCATGTCTAATAATGATTTGTGTTTAGTGTTCAGATCTTGACTAACAGGACAAATCAGGACGTAACTGGAAATCAGTACTTATACTGAAGTCAGAAGTTAAGATATCAGAACTTAAGTCATCAGAACTTAAGATATCAGAAGATATTCATTAGGAGATAATATCAGGACTTAAGAAGACTTTCAGATAAGGAAGGCGGCTGATTGAAGGGAAAGAAGATCAAGACTAAAATAAGAAGAGATATGCATGGAGAAGAATTCTATGAAGAATAGTAGACTTGGAGGAAAAGATAACTAATTGATATATTTTAGGATACAGAATTATATTCGATATCAATTAGAGATTATCTTGTAACTGTGTGGTATATAAACACAACATAGGGTTTACACTAGAAGTGTTATCATTATCGAGAATATTATTCATTGTAACCCTAGCAGCTCTCATGATATTTGTTCATCACTGAGAGAGAACGGTTCCATTGCATTTATTAATAAGATTATTCTTTGTTACATACTTGTGTTCTTAATTCGATTTGATTGTATTATACACTGTATTCAACCCCTTTCTACAGTGTGTGTGACCTAACACATATCACAGAGGATATTTAATATCCCATATTTTCAAATATTATTATTATTATTATATGGAATTGTTTATATGATTTTTTTTAAATTTTAGTGAATTATATGATAATTGGAATTGATGTTTGGGTGTTTATATGTGATATTATTTGAGTATTTTAATTTTTTATATGTCCAGAATAAAATATAGATAATTAAGGTATTTTTCTGGTAATTTTTGGAGTGTTATATGATTTTATAATGATTTATGAATTATTAATTATTTTCTGAATAATTACAAAACTGTTTTTTAAAGCCGGGAATCGTCCGACTTCAACTGTTTTTGCGTTTTTATAACCCGAAACCCTTCCGAAAACTCCTTTCTGACCTAATCTGGTAATTCCGGACATTTTCCGTGTTTTGCCTTTTTCGATCCGGATTACGGTTTGACCCGTGCGCGGCCCGGCGCAAGATTTTCGGTATGATAACCATTTCGATAAATCAACAAAACCCGTATTCTCGAGAGACGGGATATTTTTACATTATTTTCGTATATGGTGTTTTCTAAAAAGCTCGGTTTTGATAACTATCCAAATCTGATATTAAATTGTATCGTTTTATAGTTACTTACCGGTTAAGTAATCAATTTTTGGATCATTTTGTAGTTACTTAGTGGCTAAGCAACTAATTTATCGATCCAAAACGATCCAAAATGAACCAATATTCCGTAAATATAAATAGCATATTTCTTATTTCATTTTATTTGTTTATTCATTTACAACCAGTAAAAATACAGTAAATACAGAGAAAAACCCTAGAAACTGATATGTTCCTGATACGTTCCTGAAAATCCAAAATGAACTCCGATTCGGGCGTGCAACATATCAAAACTAAGCTCTCGAAAAGTACTTTCTGAATCAACCAACCATTTCAGTGCAGAAGTCAAGGTGATTTTCTTATTTATTTTTCTTTAATTTGAAATTATATGATTTAAAGTATGAATTTTTGTAAACGTGATTATCTGATTGTTTTGATGATTTCAGGTTATAGAGCATATTTTTCTGGTCAATTTCATATATTATACTTCAAAAATAGAGTTCAATATCATGTAGTAATTGAAATTTGATTTTCTGGAAATTCTGTAAAAATCCGTTCTTGAAGAGTTCTGAAAATCAAACTCAAATTTGAAAGTGATATTGAACTCCAAATCACAAGTATTTGTAACCATTGTGAAGCCCCTGATCTGTTCTACCTATTTCAACCATCAAATCGTGTAAACGATTAGTAATTTGTAAATTCATATTTTAGGGTTTATACCACGAATTAGGGGTTTCTTATTGAGTGATTTTTGGATTATTTTGATGGTACCAATAGCTTTTTTTACTTGTTTACAGTCGATTAGAGTGTAAATATGCATTGTTTGATTACCGGAAGGTCATAGTCGAGTTCAAAGGTTTTCCTATTTTTAAAATTGATTTTCTGGATTATTCATGTTATGGTTGTTTGTTTCGATGATATCACTACATTCGTATGATTTGCAGCGTTGTTTTGAGTTATTACGTGTTAAGTTTGGTGTTGTTTTCTAGAAAATCGACGTTCGCCGGAATTCTTCGCCGGCCGGATCGTTTACTTCGATCGGGATAATGATGTCTTGATGGATTGTTATTTACGTAGTTATCTTCATGTTTCTGGGTTCGCGTGGATCGATTTCGACTCAAATCCCTCTGCAATCAATCTTGGTTGCTCGAGAATGGTGGCTGACCGGGATATTTTCCGGCGACCTGTTCTTGGTCCGCCGCCTCTATTCTTCGTTTCTACGGCCTGTTAATCCATCGAGGAAGACAACCCCCCCATTTCTGTTTATGCAGAAATTTTATTATAAAATCATAAAAAAAATTCTGATTTTAATTCTAGAAAATTCTTTTTAATTCAAAAATCATTTAATTACTATTCTTAAATTCTCAAAATCATTCAATTAATTATTATTATTAGATTCCAAAAATTATTTTTCTTTTATTATTTTCAAAAATCCAATTTGATTTAATTATTTATGATTTGTTTTAGTTAATTATTTATGAATTTAATTAATTGATTAAATCATTTAATCAATTGATTTTATTTATAAATAGTTTAATAAAATGTAAATTATTTATAATTAATTCAGATAATTCCTAAATATTATTTTTAAGCTTTTAAAAATTATATTTTGGTATTTAAAAATCAATTAATATTAATATTATTAATTAATTTATTCCTAATTATTTGTATTTTCTTCGTAGAAAATAAATCGTTCATCCGTTTAATACGAAACGAACGCCTCCAGAGTCAGAAAAATATTCTGGTTTCATTAAAAATACTTTCGAGACCTAAATTCTTTTGTTTCGAAAAGTCGCTTGTTTTACGAATCATTCTGAGTCAATTTTTGATCGATAAATTATATTTTTGACCCGATTTCAGTTTTAAACGTACCAAGTCAAACCTTTTGGCGAACCGAATATGTGATATGTGAGTTACGTGTTTATGTGCTATGTGAATTATATGCATATGTGGGTGAAGAGTCCTGTGTTTGGCTGTTGTAATAATGTGTGGGCTATCGTATGGGTAAACGATAAGGTATTGACGCGCAATTCGTCGAGTGATTATCGTTTAGACGATTAAAGTTGTATCTTTTAATTATAGATACGGATCGCTCGAGTCGATCAGGTTCAGATGGAATAGATGTAGGCTAGAGTTGAATTGTATGGAATAATGGGTTGCAGCACTACATTATTAGCAGATCAGAGATTTAGCGAAGTAAAAGCGGTGATGCATTGAGATGCCAGACTGAGAAAATTACGTTTATACGAGAGTGACTAACTGCTTAAAACCCAAGGCAAGTATCCCTATCATCACTTATCGTTCAAGTGATATTTATTTTAAATCTTCTTATGTAAGTATTGCTTTCCCTATTCTCAGTTCGGAATAAATAAATGTTTTACATATCGCGGAATTAAATAATTTTGTTTATGCAAGTATTCTTCTGTTATTCTATGTTCACAATAGCTAAGTGATTTTACTTATCAAATTACTCGATTTATAAATGTTTTGGATTTTGAGAAAGATGATTTTATTGTGAGTATTTCTCCCCAAGTGAATAGGGGAATAAAATTATTTAGGATGTCGATTGGTTCGGCTCCTTTTTCAATAAAAAAGTTTTTAAGATTGGAATGGTTACTGGTTACTGGTTACAGCGTAGGTGATCGAGATATCAGTCCAGCTGTAATATCTTTCAAGGCTTGTTATGCCTTTTCTGGCGCCCTATAGGTACCGTATAGCTGCGGGATACGGGTAGTACCTATAATTACGGTATGGCTGCGGGATACCGGTGATGTTTCGTGACTAATCATCAGGAACAACATGAAATATTATTGGTTCCAATCTGAACTGTTGTTTCTAAATTGTTTTTATAATCATATAATAAATGGTTTATCAACTGTTTCTGTTTTGGATTAAAGGTGAAATGCGGTTTTGATTCAATTTCTGATTTATGCTGATACTTACTTTGTTGTTGAATATCAAATGTGGTATTAGTATAAATAATTGATGTTGACTTCAGTATGGGATGTTGTGAGCATCAAAGTTCGTATTGATATCTAATTTTATATGACAACAAAATGTGTATTAATATCAAGAGTTCGGTTTCGAATAAAGTTTATGATTCAATCCATGGTCATTACTTCTTTATATTGTTGTTTACGACGGAAACACTATTTTACGAGTTTTATTCTCGTCAAGATTCAAAGTATTGCTGAATCATTTCGCTCGAAAATATCAAAAAGGGTTTTGAATAGAATGAGAAACAATTATCCGATTTTTTAATAAATTTTCTATTTCAGCAATTATGATTTTAAATGTTCTGCGCTATTGAAGACGTCGGTTTTATATCAAAACGGCCATATATATATATTACAATGATCTTGCTGAGCATTTCTTCCGCTCATACTTGCCTGTTTTTTTTTAAATTTAACCTCCAGTGAGGATTAGCTTGTGCTAATTAGCCGCGTACTTCGAGGAAGCAAAGAAGAAGCTTTTGGAAGGTGGTTGGTCCAGGGTTTGCGCTCTAGTGTAAGTTTTATTATGTAAAGTTGTTTATATTATATTATATTATATTATATTTGTGATATTTTATAGTTGGGCCTAGTATACTTCTTTTCGAAGTTATACTAGCGGGTTAGTTTTGAATTGGAATTTGTTGAAAAGAGTTTTAAAAGAAAGTGAAAAATTTATTTATGGAATTTGGATATCTTGTTTCTAGAACTGTAACCTTAAAAGATCTTGAGTAGTTTGGGGTCATAAATAATAATTATCTTCCGCTGGCATTTATTTTATTGATTTAACAGGTTAATTTGGATTGAAGTTTTATAGTGACGACCAAATCCTCTGACCCCAGATTTGGGGGCGTTACAGGTTGGTATCAGAGCTGAGGTTATAGTAAACTAATACGAGAGTGAGTAAGAGTGTGTATAGCTATGTGAGGACGATTGAGCTCATATCGAGTTCCTGTTGGACTATTGGATCATTACTAGAATTCTGTCAATAGACATCGGTCCTTAGACATCGGTTGCTCAGATGACCGATGTTAAAGTTTTTTTAGACATCGATTATTTTAAAACTGATGTTATTGCTTATATTAGACATCGGTCGAGAAAATAACCGTTGTCTATAGTTATTTTTCAAAACTGAGAAACGTTAGTTAGACATCGGTTTTCTATATAACCGATGTCTTTGTTTTATAGACATCGGTTGTATTTTACAACCGTTGTCGATGGTTAACTTGAAAAAATTAAAAAAAAACACGCGGAAACTTTCCCCCCATTATTCCCCAAATATTCCCCCCTTAACCAAAAAAAAACCTGTTTTCCCCCTAATTCTTTTTCTTCTCTCTTCCTCTCTCTATCACTCTCACTCTCTCTACTCTCTCTCTCTGAGCTCTCTCGTTCTTTCTCTCTCTCTCTCTCTCTTCCATCTCTCCGCTTCTCTCCCTCTCTCTCTTCCATCTCTCTCTCACACACACAATATATCAATTGATTGCAAGTATATAGGGTCTCAATTAAACCCTAAATTGAAGAACACCTTCAATTAATCAAATCCCATATACGAGAAACCCTAATTTCTGAATAGGTTTGTTTGTTCAATTAGGTTTGTTTGTTCAATTAGGTTTAATTTGTTCAATTAGGTTTGTTTGTTCAATTAGGTTTAATTTGTCCGTCTCCCTTTCGTATGCCCACTAGAAATCCATCTCTCTCCACTCGTTTATTCAGGTACTAATTATTATACACACTCTTGCCTATTATATTGTGCTATTACATTTATTATTTACACACATTGATGATATTTGTGTGTGTTTTGTAGTTGTCCGGTTGAAATGAGTTCAATGCAACCCTATCACATGACCATTGCTTCTGCTTTGATGACTTCTATGCTTACGCTTTCGAGAGTCGGTTACGGTTGGCTCCCCGAAGGTATTTTCTTTTTTCATCCTTTTAAACTAAAGATGGAGGCATTGATGTTATTGAGACATATGTCTTTTGGAATGTTCATGAGTCTTCTCCTGGCAATGTACTTTACTTTTATCTCTATTTCTAGTAATTGGTTCTTTTACATTGTTTCCATTTTTTACTTTAAGGTCTATAATATGTTTCTATTTAATTTCAGTACAATTTTGAGGGGAGATATGATTTAGTTAGGTTTCTAAAGACAGTGCAGAAAGCAGAGCTTTATGCGAATATTCGAGTTGGGCCTTATGTTTGTGCCGAATGGAATTTTGGGTACTGTATATAGTTGTTTTAGATCTTATTTTGTTTATTCTGATGCATGTGTCGGTAAAAATTAAAATGTGAAGTTGTTTTAATGGGATGTGTGTTTTTTTGTAAATTTGTTCAGAGGGTTTCCTCTTTGGCTGAAGTATGTTCCAGGCATTAGCTTCAGAACAGACAATGAGCCATTTAAGGTTATAATTTTGGATTTGAATTACTTCCATTTTTGCATATTTATCGGTGTTATCGACTTAAGTAATTAACTTGTTACTTGAATGAAATGGCGGTGTTGCAGATGGCCATGAAAGGTTTTACAGAGAAAATTACAGAGAAAACTTGTTACTTGTTACTTGTTACTTGATGAATGAAATGAAGGTTTTTAGAGATGGAAGGTGGAATGAGTAAGATGATGTTGTTTTGGTGCCTGGAGATATTATCAGCATAAAATTAGGAGATATAGTTCATGCAGATGCTCGTTTACTTGAGGACGATCCTTTGAAAATTGATCAAGTGGGTCTTCTGTTAGCATTAACGTTTAGTATGTCATTTTGTTTTCATATTTATGTTGTAGTACAACTGCTAATGTTCTCAAGTATAATACTTTGCAGTCATCTTTGACTGGTGAGTCCCTTCTTGTAACAAAAGGGCCTGGAGATGGAGTGTACCCAGGTTCTACATGCAAACAGGGAGAAATTGATGCTGTGGTCATTGCCACCGGGGTTCATACCTTCTTCGGGAAAGCCGCTTACCTTGTTGATTCCACTAATCAAGTGGGCCGCTTTCAGAAGGCAAGTTATTACAATTGGTATCTCTAATTAATTTGTATTATCCTTTGACAGAGTAAGTTCTGATGGAACTTTATTTTGTACTGACAGGTGTTGACTGCGATTGGTAACTTTTGTATATGCTCTATTGCTATGGGGATGGTGGTATAGATACTGACAGGGAGCCATCACGAAAAGAATGACAGCAATAGAATGCACTAGAAAAATCAACCAGAGTCATTTTATTATCTCATATATTCGAAGGTATGCCAATCAAGTTGGGCTGAGCTATCTTGAACAAGGAGATGCAGGGTTATGTGATGGGATTACTAAGAGCAACAGTGGATTGCGATGCGGTTATAATATCAGTGGCATATACCTAAGTCATTTTGTTTCTTTACTTCTCTCTCTATCTCTCTCTCTCTCTTTCTTTTCTTTCTCTCTGTCTTCCTCTCTATTCTTCTTTCTCGCAATGAGGAAAGGTGATTTCATTGGGAAATTGGTCAAAGGGTGTGGATGGAATAATGTTGCAGTGTAGAAAAGTTGCATATGCAAGATTGGGAAGTTGGTTAGAAAACCCTTAGTGCTCTCTTCTGCTGATTCCGAGGATGGAATCCTTACAAGGGGGGTAGATTGTAATATCCCATATTTTCAAATATTATTATTATTATTATTTTGAATTGTTTATGTGATTTTATGTGAATTTTAGTGAATTATATGATAATTGGAATTGATGTTTGGGTGTTTATATGTGATATTATTTGAGTATTTTAATTTTTTATATGTACAGAATAAAATATAGATAATTAAGGTATTTTTCTGGTAATTTTTGGAGTGTTATATGATTTTATAATGATTTATGAATTATTAATTATTTTCTGAATAATTACAAAACTGTTTTATAAAGTCAAGAATCATCCGACTTCAACTGTTTTTGCGTTTTTATAACCTGAAACTCTTCCGAAAACTCTTTTCTAACCTAATCTAGTAATTCCAGACATTTTCCGTGTTTTGACTTTTTCGATCCGGATTACGGTTTGACCCATGCGCGGCCGACGCAAGATTTTCGGTACAATAACCATTTCGATAAATCAACAAAACCCGTATTCTCGAGAGACGGGATATTTTTACATTTTTTTCGTATATGGTGTTTTATAAAAAGCTCGGTTTTGATATCTATCCAAATCTGATATTAAATTGTATCATTTTTATAGTTACTTAGCGGTTAAGTAATCTATTTTTGGATCATTTTGTAGTTACTTAGTGACTAAGCAAGAAATTTATCGATCCAAAACGATCCAGAATGAACCAATATTCCGTAAATATAAATAGCATATTTCTTATTTCATTTTATTCGTTTATTCATTTACAACCAGTAAAAATACAGTAAATACAGAGAAAAACCTTAGAAACCGATACGTTCCTGAGAATCTAACGCACGAACGAGGGCGTTATCGAACTCCGATTCGGGCGTGCAGCATATCAAAACGAAGCTCTCGAAAAGTACTTTCTGGATCAACCAACCATTCAAGTGCAGAAGTAAAGGTGATTTTCTTATTTATTTTTCTATAATTCGAAATTATATGATTTAAAGTATGAATTTTTATAAACGTGATTATCTGATTGTTTTGATGATTTCAGGTTATAGAGCATATTTTTCTGGTCAATTTCATATATTATACTTCAAAAATAGAGTTCAATATCATGTAGTAATTGAAATTTGATTTTCTGGAAATTCTGTAAAAAGCCGTTCTTGGTGTTCTTGAAGAGTTCTGAGAATCAAACTCAAATTTGAAAGTGATATTGAACTCCAAATCACAAGTATTTGTAACCGTTGTGAAGCCCCTGATCTGTTCTACCTATTTCAACCATCAAATCGTGTAAACGATTAGTAATTTGTAAATTCGTATTTTAGGGTTTATACCCCGAATTAGGGGTTTCTTATTGAGTGATTTTTGGATTATTTTGATGGTACCAATAGCTTTTTTTACTTGTTTACAATCGATTAGAGTGTAAATATGCATTGTTTGATTACCGGAAGGCCATAGTCGACTTCATAGGTTTTCCTATTTTTAAAATTGATTTTCTAGATTATTCGTGTTATGGTTGTTTGTTTCGATGATATCACTACATTCGTATGATTTGCAACGTTGTTTTGAGTTATTACGTGTTAAGTTTGGTGTAGTTTTCTGGAAAATTGACGTTCGCCGGAATTCTTCGCCGGCCGGATCGTTTACTTCGATCGGGATAATGATGTCTTGATGGATTGTTATTTACGTAGTTATCTTAATGTTTTTGGGTTCACGTGGATCGATTTCGACTCGAAACCCTCTGCAATCAAGCTCGGTTGCTCGAGAATGGTGGCTGACCGGGATATTTTCCGGCGACCTGTTCTTGGTCCGCCGCCTCTGTTCTTGGTTTCTGCCGCCTGTTAATCCATCGAGGAAGACAACCCCCCCCCCATTTATGTTTATGCAGAATTTTTATTATAAAATCATAAAAAAAATTCTGATTTTAATTCTAGAAAATTCTTTTTAATTCAAAAATCATTTAATTACTATTCTTAAATTCTCAAAATCATTCAGTTAATTATTATTTTTAGATTCCAAAAATTATTTTTCTTTTATTATTTTCAAAAATCCAATTTGATTTAATTATTTATGATTTATGTTAGTTAATTATTTATGAATTTAATTAATTGATTAAATCATTTAATCAATTGATTTTATTTATAAATAGTTAAATAAAGTGTAAATTATTTATAATTAATTCAGATAATTCCTAAATATTATTTTTAAGCTTTTAAAAATTATATTTTGGTATTTAAAAATCAATTAATATTATTATTATTATTAATTGATTTATTCCTAATTATTCGTATTTTATTCGTAGAAAATAAATCGTTCGTCCGTTTAATACGAAACGAACGCCTCCAAACTCAGAAATATATTCTGCATTCATTAAAAATACTTTCGAGACCTAAATTCTTTTGTTTCGAAAAGTCGCTTATTTTACGAATCATTCTGAGTCAATTTTTGATCGATAAATTATATTTTTATCCCGATTTCAGTTTTAAACGTACCAAGTCAAACCTTTTGGCGAACCGAGTCATATGTGATATGAATTATGTGATATGTGAGTTACGTGTTTATGTGCTATGTGAATTATGTGCATATGTGGGTCAAGAGTCCTGTGTTTGGCTGTTGTAATTATGTGTGGGCTATCGTATGGGTAAACGATAAGGTATTGATGCGCAATTCGTCGAGTGATTATCGTTTAGACGATTAAAGTTGTATCTTTTAATTATAGATACGGATCGCTCGAGTCGATCATGACCAGATGGAATAGATGTAGGCTGTAGTTGAATTGTATGGAATAATGAGTTGCAGCACCACATGATTATCATATCAGAGATTTAGCGAAGTAAAAGCGGTGATGCATTGAGATGCCAGACTGAGAAAATTGCGTTTATACGAGAGTGACTAACTGCTAAAAACCCAAGGCAAGTATCCCTATCATCACTTATCATTCAACTGATATTTATTTTAAATCTTCTTATGCAAGTATTGCTTTCCCTATTCTCAGTTCGGAATAAATAAATGTTTTACATATCGCGGAATTAAATGATTCTGTTTATGCAAGTATTCTTCTGTTATTCTATGTTCAGAATAGCTAAGTGATTTTACTTATCAAATTACTGGATCTATAAATGTTTTGGATTTTGAGAAAGATGATTTTGTTGCGAGTATTTCTGCGCAAGTGAATGGGGGAATAAATTTATTTAGGATGTCGATTGATTCGGCTCCTTTTTCAATAAAAAGGTTTTTAAGATTGGAATGGTTACTGGTTACTGGTTACAGCGTAGGTGATCGAGATATTGGCCCAGCTGTAATATCTTTCAAGACTTGTTATGCCTTTTCTGGCGCCCTATAGGTACTGTATAGCTGCGGGATACGGGTAGTACCTATACTTACGGTATGGCTGCGGGATACCAGTGCTGTTTCGTGACTAATCATCAGGAACAACAAGAAATATAATTGGTTCCAATCTAAACTGTTGTTTCTAAATTGTTTTGATAATCATAGAATAAATGGTTTATCAACTGTTTCTGTTTTGGATTAAAGGTGAAATGCGGTTTTGATTCAGTTTCTGATTTATGTTGATACTTACTTTGTTGTTGAATATCAAATGTGGAATTAGTATAAATAATTGATGTTGACTTTAGTATGGGATGTTGTGAGCATCAAAGTTCGTATTATATCTAATTTGATATGACAACAAAATGAGTATTAATATCAAGAGTTCGGTTTCGAATAAAGTTTATGATTCAATCCATGGTCATTACTTCTTGTTATTGTTGTTTATGACGGAAACACTATTTTACGAGTTTTATTCTCGTCAAGATTCAAAGTATTGCTAAATCATTTCGCTCAAAAATATCAAAAAGGATTTTGAATAGAATGTGAAACAATTATCCGATTCTTTAATAAATTTTCTATTTCAGCAATTATGATTTTAAATGTTCTGCGCTATTGCAGACGTTGGGTTTATATCAAAACGGCCATATATATATTACAATGATCTTGCTGAGCATTTCTTCCACTCATACTTGCCTATTTTTTTATAATTTAACCTCCAGTTAGGATTAGCTTGCGCTAATTAGCCGCGTACTTCGAGGAAGCAAAGAAGAAGCTTTTGGAAGGTGGTTGGTCCAGGGTTTGCGCCCTAGTGTAAGTTTTATTGTGTAAAGTTGTTTATATTATATTATATTATATTATATTATATTTATGATATTTTATAGTTGGGCCTAGTATACTTCTTTTCGAAGTTATACTAGCGGGTTAGTTTTTAATTGGAATTTGTTGAAAAGAGTTTTAAAAGAAAGTGAAAAATTTATTTATGGAATTTGGATATCTTGTTTCTAGAACTGTAACCTTAAAAGATCTTGGAGTAGTTTGGGGTCATAAATAATATTTATCTTCCGCTGGCATTTATTTATTGATTTAATAGGTTAATTTGGATTGAAGTTTTATAGTGACGACCAAATCCTCTGACCCCAGATTTGGGGGCGTTACAGGATATGCTAAGGGTCTGTGCCATTGACTTTAAAGGAAGTTGGAATGACCACTTACCCCTGATTGAGTTTGCCTACAAAATAGCTATAATGCTAGCATAGGAATGCCCCAGTATGAAGCTCTTTACGAAAGAAGATGTCGCTCTCCCTTATGTTGGGATGAGGTTGGAGAACATAAGATTTTAGGGCCCGACCTGGTCTAGCAGACCCAAAAAACGGTGGGACTGATCAGAAAGAGGCTGGTAGCTGCTCAAGATAGATAGAAGAAGTACGCTGACCAGACCAGGAAAGATATAGAATATAAAGTGGGAGATTCAGTATTGTTGAAAGTATCTCTGTGGAAAGGAGTGATGAGATTCGGAAAGAAAGGGAAACTGAGTCCCAGATTTATTGGCCCCTTTGAGATCCTGAGGAGGATAGGACCTCTAGCTTACAAGCTCTCCTTGCCTTCTAACTTGTAACAAGTGCACAATGTGTTCCATGTGTTAATGTTAAGGAAATACCATGCCGAATTACGGAACGTGATAGAATATAAACAGGTAGACTTGCAATCGAACCTGACCTACGTTGAGCAACCTGTGAGAGCGATGGACCAGAAGGAAGAAGTGATGAGGAACAAGAATGTCAAGCTGGTCAGAACCTTGTGGAGAAATCAGAATGTCAAAGAGTCAATTTGGGAGCTAGAGGGCGCGATGTAGGAAAGATATCCCCACTTGTTTTCTATTTGATTCCAGTACGGAATCCTTTTAATAACCCAAATTTTTCGGACTTTGTAAAACATTTGATGAATAGTAACCCTGACGATAGGGGAAAACTTTTTATCCCACATTATGTTATGCATGGAAAATTTAGTTTCCGAGTCGATATTGTGATTATACGTACCAAATGAGTGTATGTAAAAGCCATTAGTTTTAGAAGAAAATGAACTTTGTAAAATGACCTGATCTTACGAACCATCAAGAAATATGAGAATCACGCTACAATCACGTATCTATAATTCAACAAATTAAAATCCAAGTACAAGGTTTCAAAGCTTAAAGGACTTATAAGAAAAAGATTTACCCCGCGAATCGCTTACAAAGATTTATCACGAAAATGAATAAGCGACAAAGTGAATAAATAAACGTATCAAGCACATGCAACTTCCCATGCAAGCCATGCCAACTAATTAGTAAGAATGCAACCAAGAATTAGAATCAAATAGTGATCATCCAAGGGGCATAGTTGTAACACCCCCGACTTAAAAATAAATATTAGATGGAATGAATGGAATAAATATTCTAATTATGTGTTACTTGACATCTATGTTCGATTTTTACATGTGATGAAATTTGCGAATTTTAATTTTTATATATCTAAAATAAAGTATGGATAATTTTGATATTTTTCTAGCAATTTATACGTTATTATATGATTTTATAATTGATTATAGATTTAATTACTTATTTTTTAAATTAGATATTAATTATTTTGAATAATCGGAAATCGTCCAACTTCAATGCTTTTTACGTTTTCACCACCTAGAAGTTTCGGGAAAACTCATTTCTATCTTAATTTGATTATTTCAAGCATTTTTTGTGTTTTGACTTTTTCAATCCGGAGTACGGTTTTACCAATACGGTTCCCGGTACAAATTTTACGATATTATGTTTGTTTCGGTAAACCAATAAACCAGATATTTTTGATATACAAGATATTTTGATTAAAATCCTATCTTATCTTTTCGTAGTACGTGCAATCCCATCTTATCTTTTCGTAGTACGTGCAATCCTATCTTATCTTTTTGTAGTACGTGCAGTCATATCTTATCTTTTCGTAGTACGTGCAATCCTATCTTATCTTTTCATAGTACGTGCAATCCTATCTTATCTTTCTGTAGCTATAAATAGCCTTACAGTACCTTGTTCAGATAATGATAAAAAAACAGAAAAATGTTATAATTACCTAGAGAAAATACGTATATTCAAAGTGTTCTTCATAATCAAACGAGGATTCAAAGCCGTTATCGAACACCAATTTTAGCGTGTAAGTAGTCGAATCGAAGTTCGTAACAAGTAGAATCAAGTTTTATCAACCATATTACTGTAGTTTCAAGTGGAATAAAGATCGATAGTAAAATCAATTTGAAGTTCGGGATTTATAGAGAATAAATTAAGCGACGCACGGTAAGTACATATTGTACTATTTCACTATTGATGTTTTGATCTTTAAATGATGATTGATTTGACTGATGATTCACTGATGAAAAATGAGTATTCTTGCACTGATACTTGATGAACTGATGATGATGCTTCCTTTTTGGAAGTAGGCTAAACCAATTGTTTAGCTGGCCGGGATCCCAACTTGATGAATTGATGAATTGATGAACCTATCATGCTTGAATACTCTGTTTTATTCTTATGAGAACTATTTTGATGAACTCTTGATGATTGTGATGAAACTCTGATTATTCTATTTATTTAATGATTTGAAGAACTCTGATTTTCTCGGATAAACCTCAGTTGAATTGATAAGATATATGCTTACTAAGCTTTATATGCTCACTCTTTTATGTGACTAACATTTACTGGAAATAATTTTGGAGAAGGAAGTTCGGGAAGGGATAAGAATGTGATAAACTAAGGTTTTAGTGAGCATCGAGAGCCATCTAGCATCGTCACGAAAAAATATTACAGTAGACGAATGGTTGTACTATGTTAGGATCTTATGACGTATCTTACCTTTTTAAAAAATTCGAGATTATTGTACGAACTTTATGTTATTAAATAAGTTTTAGATTTCGTAGGCATTTATTCAGTTGTTTAGTTTATTTGGCGTTCCCTGGTCGGGTTTCTGAGGACATCCCGAGGTTGAGGTCGCCACAATAGTAACCTAGTAGGATAAATAGTAACCAAGCATGTAGTTGTAGTACTTGGCTAGTATTTTAGGCTTTGAGAATGACCATGCTAGAAGATATGTTCAAAGATTTGAATATCTAAATATATCACAAATCAACCACACTTGTCCAAAATCACCCAACCAAGCAAGCAACAAAATTTTTCTCTCTTCTCTCTCCCTTAAGCTCCATTCAGCTATTTTGAAAAAACCAAGGAACCAAAACTCAAACCTCAACTTCTAGCCATGGATAAATGCTACAATTAATTCCCAAGATTCCTCAATATCAAAATAAGGTAAGATAAATCTTTCATAGAATTTCCTTGAGGTTTGGATGGTTAAATAAATTCATGAAAGTGATGATGAATAATGTTAAATAGTGACTTTTCTTAATTTTCATGGAAAGATCTAGGATTCTTAAGCACACCCAAGCCTAACCAAGCATCATCCATCAAGAAAAGAACCTTCCAAGCTACCAAGAATGGTATAAATCATTACCCAAACTTTGTTTAGGGTTTAAGTTTCAAGAAAAGTATGGATCTTGGTTGTAAACCTAGTTTTGATGGTTGTTTTGTAATTTCTTGATGATTACTTAGTTAGATGCTAAGGTTGATGTTGTGGCCTCAAGAACTTAATGTTCTTGGGATGATTAAGTACTTAAATATTGATATGATGATTGTTGGTTAGTTCTTAGTAGTTTAGAGCAAAAATGAAACTCGAATCGTAAGCGTAACGTCGATAAAACGGTCGAATCGTAACATCAAGTTTTATGCAGAAATTCAGAAAGTGTAAACTGTTATTTTTTGAATAATTAAGACTTGAAAATGATAATCTTGATTTAAGGATCATTTAGGCGCTTGAGTCTATTGATTTCGATTTACAGTTCAAAAGTTAGGTCCGTTTTAGTGAAAATAATTTACGAGATAAAAACTTGTACGAACTACGAACTTTGGAAGTATAAATGATTGACTTAATATTATTCAAAAATCATGAAACTTTTATAGAGTAAGAAATTGAGTATACTAACTTTCATAAAAAATTCAAGTGAAAATATGCATTTTTCAATTTTTAAAAATATCAGAGCCGGGACCGCGCAAGTAGAAATCCTTTAGAATCGCGAGTGGAGCCGAGTGGCAAAAGTAAAAGAGATTAATGCACATAAAGGATCATGAAAATAAAACGAAGTTAACGAGTACTCGTACTTTATTAAAATGACGAGAGTAAAGCGAGTCGTGTAAATTGATTATAAGTATTGCATATTTACCAAGTGATGATAAATACGATTAGAATCTAACGGAACAATAATGTTCTTGATTTTAGATTTTCGGATGAACTGTAGAGGGCCCTCCACCTCGAAACACCCAGGCAAGATTACGAAGCCGACTCCATATACTGTTGTGTTGTGAAGATTATTTTATTGTCTTTCATAGAAATGGTATGTTTGCCATGATAGTAAAATACGAGTTTTTCCGTATTGATAATGATTGAGTTTACGATGCATATATCGTAGATTATATTTACGCAATTGAATAGCGTGATGTATAAGTTATAAGATCGAGGGTCGGTCAGCTTTTATAATGTATAAACCTGAGAATCATCCCAGAGATGTTTTGGACGATTAAAAGTTTGTAGCTATTTTATTCCAAGGGACTTGATGTTCACTTACGAAATATTAAATTACCTCGAATTTATTTTAAACGATTCCCAAAGATTGTATTCCCTCAACCTTATTTAATTACTCGAACAATGAATATTATTTCGGATATTCATTTAAATATGAGAAGTATTCTCGAATGATTATTTTATTTTAAATTCAATTATCTAATATTATTATAAATCAATTTAAAGTCTTAAACATAAATTAGTTTAGGAATATTATTTAAAATATTCCTTTAAAATAGATTTATTCAATGTTTAACTATTTAATAATTATTATTTAATTATTAAAACTTTATTAAATGATTTAATATAATTTAAAAGTCCAAAGATCTACTTTTAAAATATTTTCTCAACTCCAGAAAATTAGTTTAATACTTTCAGATTATCAAAGAATATTATCTCAACGTATTTTAAATATTTCAACTATAGTGTCAAAAGAAACCCCCTTAAATACTTATTTGTTGACAACAGTCAACTCACATTCAACTCACATTATCCTAGTACTTCCTTCGAAAATTCTCGGAAGTACATATATACATATATGAGATGAGTTTTATCTATCAACAAGCAAAATGTTTGAGGAACTTCGATATAATTTGAGTTTCAGATTTATAATAAGATTCTTTAAAGGACAAGGAGGGGTAGACTCTAGTACTTTGTGTACTAGAGCGACTACTGGTGTACCACATGTAAACATGTGAAGTATGTGGAAAGCCTGGATGTGTGGCCACACATAATATGCCCGAATGCGGCAAGGGTGACAACTGAATGTATGGAATCGTCCTTCAACATGTAGAGAACAATAAATATTACCGTTATACAACTGGTCATCGTATTTCGGGGGCTCCGGTGAATGTCTTATTCTTCCAATCGAAATTGAGATGTGATACCGTAACCCAAGCCTAGGTGCTGGGTTTACCATTAAGGTATTTGCAGACTAATAAGTCAATCAAAGATTTGTTTTAAAAAGAGGTGTGTATCACCAAGAAAAATTACTTTAAACAAACCTATATCCATATACGAAATCAGATATAAATTCCTTGTACAGTCTTTTCATACCGTAAATTATTATGTTGGGCATTATAACTCTCACTTATTTTCTTAAATTGACACAACACAACCGTGAACCAAGATGCCGGTCAGAAAGTTCACGGCCCGAAAGCGAGTAGGAAATGGCCAGCTTTTCCGTAGATTGTTTGGTACAGTGCCACATGTAGACCGTATGAGTTGGATTGAATTTTGGTTATTTTTAGTCCGTCTTATATATAAGTACGACTTATGTAAGATAGTAATGAAGAAACATATATTTGGCCATCGGTCTAACCTTAAATAAAGGTTACACCCGTGGTAAGACTTAATTACTTTTGGTCTATAATAACTATCACCTTGCGGATTTAATAACTCTAGTAAAGCATTGTTCGTTTCCAAGAAAATAACATATAAGTGTGTGTGTTGGTAAGTGTGGGGTTGTAGATGTGTGAGTATATATGCATATATATATAATGTTGTGCAAAGATAAGTGTTTAAATAAGATTCAAGATGGCATGGCATCCTAAATCCCTGACCCCGGATTTGGGGTGTCACACAAATAGTATCCTATTCTGAGTACTTTGCACGAAAAGTTCCTACCACCCATGTGATTGCCACAATATCCCTCATGTACATCACGTAAGACTTGTTCATATTCTTCTTTCTTTAAACACCTATGTAGTAAGCTAGTGACAGATTTCTTGAACAATATACCATCAGTTGGACAAAATCTTTATTCTTTCATCTTGAATGTCTTTATTACTGTCCTTAAATGAAATTTCTTTTGACAAGTACTCTTTGTATATATTTGTCCATCTGTAGGGTTCTTCTTCATCAACAACCATTATAACTTATTTCTCTTTATCCCTCTCCATAGCTAGTTTCAAAATATGAACAATTGGGATGTTAAAAATGTTTCGAAATACTGCCCCCACGCATGCCAAGACGTCAGCCTGAATATTATGTTCCCTCGGCACTTGTCATATGACTAAGGAATCAAATTTATTTTGTATCTTCTTGACAATCTCCAAATAAGACATCATCTTGCAATCTTTAACTTCATAAGATCCATTTACATGATTCACAATGAGTACAGAATCACAGTTGACTTTTAGGTGTGCAATTTTTAAGTGAATGGTTGTCATCATCCCAACTATCAATGTCTCGTATTCAGACTAAGCCAAGGTGTCCCTTTGTGGCAATTTCAGAACTAGTCCTAAACCCGACCCAATGACGTTTGATGCCCCATCCGTAAACAATGACCATATTCTATCTTTGTCGTAGAGGCTAGATGTTAAATTTCTTCATCAGCTTGACATAACATACTAGGACTGAAGTCCGCCACAAAATCAACCAACACTTTAGACTTGATGGCCGTCCGTGAATCGTACATAATGTCATACATACTCAGAAGAATTGACCATTTAGCTATTCATCCTATCAACTCTGGCTTTCTTAACACGCCATTTAGTGGATAATTCATCTTTACACATATTTTTATGTGACTCAAAATAGTGTCGTAATTTTGTTGACGTCATGGATAAGGCTAACACCAAATTTTCTAAGGACGAGTACATCGTATCCGCGTCAATCAGACTTCAGCTCACATAGTACACTGGAAATTGTGATCCATTTTCCTCTTGCACAAGTACACTACTGACGACATGTTATGTTATGGACAAGTACACATAAAGGATTTCACACAGGTTAGTCTTAGACAACAACGGGGTTGTGGATAAATATTTCTTCAAATCGTCAGAAGCTACTTCATGCCTTGTTGTCCACTCAAGTCCTTTGTTTTTCCTAAGTATGTCATAGAATGGCTTACACCTGTCTAACGAGCGTGATATAAACAGGTTAAGAACCGTAACCCTTCCCGTCAATTTTTGTACTTCTTTAACAGATCTTGGACTTGTAATGTCGGAAATAGCCTTTATTTATTCCGGACTTGCTTCTATCCCTCTTCTAGTCACCATGTGTCCCAAGAATTTTCCTGAAGAAACTGCAAAGGTGCATTTTGACGGGTTGAGTTTCATATTGTATGTACGTAAAATATCAAATACTTCTTCTAAGTATCTGACATGATCGGCTACATTTTTTGATTTCACCACCATGTCATCAATGTATACCTCCATTGTGTGACTAATTTGTTCCTTAATCATCTTAATTACCAATCGTTGGATAGTTGTTCCTGCATTTCTCAGCCCAAACGGCATTTCTAAATAACAATATATCCCTTTATCCGTTATAAAGAGAGTTTTTTCTGCGTCCGATGGCTTCATTCGATTCTGATTAAAACCACTCGATGCATCCAGGAACGTAAGCAGTTCATGTCCTGCTGTCGAGTCAACCATTGTATCAATGTGTGGTAGTGGTAAGTATCTTTAGGACAAACTTTATTCAAATCTTTAAAGTCAACACATACTCGCCATTTGTCATTCTTCTTTTGCACAATCATGACATTTAATATTCCGCATAATCGACTTCACGTATCATTCCATTCTTTAATAGCTTGTCGACTTTTTCATTTATTATCTTGTTTCTTTCAGGTCCAAACTTTCGTCTTTTATTTTGAATTGGGGTGTAGTTGGGATCAACATTCAGTTTGTGTGTAATGACATCCGGACTGATCCACGTGATATCATCATGTCCCCATGTAAATGCATCCAATCTTGTTGTTAAAAAATCAATCAAGTTAGCTTCTATGTGAGGCGAAACGTCTTCGCCTATTAGAATTTTCTTGTCTCCAGTGGATAACTCTACCTCTGCCAGATTTTCCAGTCCTTTCAATCCAACAATAGGTGGCTTTTTCTGAACATGTTGTATTGTGGGCTTCAAATAAGTTTTGTAACATTCTCTTGCCATAGCTTGGTCACTAAAAATTTATTAAACTCCCGAAGGCGTTAGAAACTTGACTACTTGATGTAATGTTGATGGAACTGCCTTAATGTCATGAATCCATACTCGCCTAAAGATTATATTGTAGGTATATCCTCCATCAATGACTAAAAATCTCTAAAGCAAATTGATTTCTCCAGCATACGTAGGTAGGTGAATTTCCCTATTGTTCTTTTCGTCTCTCCACTAAAACCAACAAGTGTGGTGAATCTTTTTTCAATATTTGCTTCTGTCAATCCCATTTATCATAGTGTATCAAACATCATTATGTTGGAAGCACTTCCGTTTTCCACCAATATTCTTTTTATCAAACAATTTCCAATATGCAGGGAAATCACCAAACCAACATGTTGAGGCACCATGACATGTTCCATGTCTGATTCATCGAATTGTAGGACATGTGAATTATTTATTGTGATACTAGCCCTTGAGACTTGTAGTCCTTTTCCTTTTTCTATCCTCTTATCTTGCGAGTATATTGCTCCACAAATTTCAGAACTACCAGCAATGAAATCAATTACTTTATGATAAGGGGGAGGCGGTGGTAGTTTTGTGGGTGTCTTCTCTCTTCGGACGTGATTAATTTTGTGGGATGACATGTATTTTATTAGATATCCTTCTTGACTAGAATTTTTATCTCCTTTCTCAAGGCGACGCGGTTGTTAACTCTATATCCTTAATCTCTGTGGAACTCACCCCATAGTTTTGAATCAGGATTCGATTTAGGCTTGCTGGTCTTTAGGGGCCACCTGACAATACTTCCAAATTTCCCAAATTCCTTGACCAACGCTGTAGGTGTCATATTGAAACCATAGCTGTCAAACACGGGGGAAGATTTGGATCTTTTCTCCAATCCGCATGAGTTTTTAAGGTATTCACATGTTATTTCTCTCGTGTATTACGAGAATATGGATTGTAGTCTGCCTTGTAATCTTTGTGCCTCGCTGAAATGACCTTTCTACTCGGCCGATAGTACGTGTTTTCTTCTTCTCTCTTGTCTTCTTCTAGGCATACTTGTGCCATGATTTTAGCTTGAACGTTGTCCATAGTAATGCATGGATATTTTGTTAGCTCGCCATATAGTGGCGAGTCTCTTTCTAATCCACTTCTAAATGCCTCAAGTGTTGTAGAGGTGTCACAATTTGTTATAGTGACTTTTTCTTTGTTGAACCTGGTCAAGTAGGCTCTCAATGGTTCTCGATACTTTTGATAAACATTGTATAGGTCACTCATGGTCTTTTCAAATTGCCTGCTACTTGTAAATTGAAAATTAAATGAGCCTTCTAAGCCAACTAATGTCTTGATGCTTCCATTTAGTAGTGCCACGAAACACTGTAGAGCTGGTTCGATTAGTGTTGACCCAAATCCTTTGCACATGCAGGGCTCTTTATATTCTTCTAGTATAGGCACTGTGAACATATATTTCTTGTACTAAGCAATGTCTTCCTAAATCTGTTGAGCTATCGTATTAGCTCATGTGGGGAACCGTGAAGCGCTTTGGGATTTCCACCAAGGAAATATGATCTGCAAAAGGGGAGTCAGCATAACTCGTAGGATTTACTTTTTCTAAAGGTCCTAGAACTCCAGAAATTTTTTGGATCATGTCTTTTACTTCTTGTTATTGTTTCTTGATTGATTCAGGTATTTCAGATCGTGACCTGGACTTTATATGTTTCAATTTCTTCTTTTCGTGACTCTTCTCAGATCTTTCATTGTGGTTGCTTTCACCTTGCTGATCTATGTCAGTTTGCTTCCCCATGACTTTCCCATCTTTATTCATTAAGATAACGTTATTGTTATTGTCATTCTCATTCTGTGGTTCTTCATCTAGTCCTTCGTCCATGTCTAGTCATCTAGCCATGCTTTTCACTGTCTGTCTACTCTTTATTTCGTTATTTGATTTCACCATCATTAGGAAAACCTTCTTCAAATTCTCATTCTCCGATCGTAAAGACTCCATGTCAGCCTATAGTTTCTCCATAGCAGCTTTCAATTCAGCATTGTCGACCTGTTGTGAGTTATCTTCGTGTGGATATGGATTGCCTTCTATCTTCACAAATCGCTAAGATCCTTAAAACTTTCCCACATACGGCGCCATACTATTTTGGGTGATTTTTTGGGTTTAATTCTAAGTCTATAAGATTCGTCAAGAAGGACAAATAAATAGTAATATGCGATAAAAAAATATTAGGTCACACAACGCTGTAGAAGGGGGTTGAATACAGTGTTTATACAATCAAATCGATTTAACACAAGTATGTAACAAATATCAAGTATATTGAATGAACTCTGTTACAATGAGAACTGTTGTTCTCTCTTAGTGATGAACAAATATTACTAAGAGCTGCTAGGTTACAATGTATAATCTTCTCGATAATGATAACACATATAGTATAAACCCTAAGTGTGTGTTTATATAGTACACAGTTACAAAATAACTTCTAATTGATATGGAATATAAATTTGTCTCCTAAAATATATCAATCAGATATCTTCTACAAGTCTTCTAGTCCTCTAACTCTTTCCATGCATATCTTCTTTTGTTTTAGTCTCGATCTTCTACTGTAAATCAGCTTTCTTCCTTATATGAAAGTCTTCCCGCACTTAAGTTCTGATATGACCTTAAGTTCTGATATTAAATTCTGACTTCCAGTAAGTCCTGATTTCAGTAAGTCCTGATATGTCCTGTTTGTTAAGATCTGAAAACTAAACATGAATCATATTAGACATGACATCTCAAATATATCTAACAATCTCCCCCAACTTGTAAATTATGCAAAATATACAAGTTAATAGATTTGATGATGTTAAAAACATTTAAGTACAAATGCAAATAAGAGTTTAACTAGAAAACTAACTACAACTTACAGTCCTTGTAGCTTTTACCAATCTTACTAAGTCAATCTGAATCCATAATGATTCTTGACCAAGCTTGATATCAGATTTTCTTCTTTAATTCCCAGGACTTGAGACATTGTAGTCTTGACTTGCTTCATCTATTTATTCAGACTTCCAGTCTGGTAGATTGCAGTCCTTAAAACAGAGATATGGTTTCTTTCTAAACCATTATTATGGCGCCCTCCAAACCCGGGTCAGAAGTTTGGGGTCCACACACACACCTTAATTATAACCTGCTTATAACAATATTAAAGATAATAATAATATATGCAATGACCCTACTTACCAACCACCACGGACCGCAACAGGTTAAAGTATGCACACAAGCCAAACACACTAATATATTACAAACCGTTCAAATCCCAACTATTTCAAATTCAAACTGAGTATTAAACATTATTACAAACTTTTACAAACTTAAATTATTTCAAAAGAAGCCTACTAGCTCAGCTTTCTCAACCTGAACCCCTAGCTCTCGCGCTGGACTGGGGATCCTCTTTACCAACTGGTTCCTTTTTAACTGGAAAGAATATAAATAACATCGCACAAATGAGCTAACTAGCTCAGCAAGTCACAATGACAAAACTGAGAATAATGATCATCAGGTGAATATGGTTATGATATCAAGTGAACAATGGATTATGATTTAGAATTGGATATTATACTTTTAATTTAAAAACCAAGGTTAGGCTGCTGATCAGTCACGCACTAACCCCGAGCAAGGCACACAACATTGCTCTAACTACTGGATCCAAGGCACACATTGGCCTAACTTGACCATTATATGGTCTAACCACGAATCTGGTCCATAATTTTATAAAAACAATCCAATTCTAACATAATAACAGAATATGCAATAATAAACAATAACCAAAATCATTAACAACAATAAATGTTTAACAATGAAAGGGTTTCAATCCTTGTAAGGATCAATAAGGCAATTTAAAAGCTTAGATGCTGGGTAATGTAAGAATTGGATAACAAAGGAATCAACGTTTCAAGGTTTCAAGGATTTGGTCTTTCAAAGTATAAGATACCATGGGTTGAGTATATAATAGTTCATTTCAGTGTCTGGTATTTAGTTTGTATGTATTTGTGGAGTAATATCGTAGATTTGTGGTTCTTGTTTGGGTATACAATAATCAATGGATTAGAAAGAATATGATTCATGGCTCAAGAACAATAACTGAAATCAGGATTTAGGTTTCTGTGCTTCAAAGCACTTGCAATATCACAGGATTATCAAGTACTACAATATCTCGAGAAAGTTCAGAACACTTTCCTGGTATTAGCTTACTACACTGCACTCGCTTCCAATCACAACCGTTTTACTCCTCAACTACATGTTTCCCTTTCCTACGTCTTGCCTCTTCTGCTCACATATCATAAGCATCTATCAATAATTTACTCATGGAATTCTATTCAACACATACTTCTATCTACCCTTCGTTTTACCCAAATCCGATTAACGGATTGAAAGTTATGCAATAATCAAGTAAACACCGAATATATAGACCGATAGTCAATTAACAAGTCACATATAGCACATAATACATCACGTAATCAATGATATATTATTTATAAAGAAGTCTCGGGTCATAAATAGGCTTTCTGGTATTTAAAATGATTTTTAAAACATTTTTCGGAATTAAAACGGGTAGTTGGATCAATTTCGAGTTAATAAACAGGGTTCGGTTGGCCAATTCTGGCTCCGAAATAATTTTAGAATAATTATCGAGCCTTGGAAATAATTTAGAATAATATTTTAAAGCTCGAAACTATTTTTTCAGAATTTTTAAATCATTTTTAAATAATTAAATCTAATTAAATAATTAATTAAAATCAATTAATAATTAATTAAATCAATTAATCAATTAATTTTTGAATTAATTGACCAATTAATCAATTATAAATTAACTGAAATTAATTAACTAATTAATTTAGATTTATTTGTGAATTAAAAATAATTTTCAGAATTAAAATAATAATTTTTAGAATTTTCAGAAATTAAAAATGAATTTTTATAATAAAAATAAATAGGAAATATGATTTTTAAATATTTTATAAACATGAATCCTAAATTTGCAAAGTCTGGAAACTTCAGGGACCTAACTGCAGCATTTTCAAAAGTTGGGGTACTAAACTGTAATTTTCCAGCCCTTCGCCGGAAAACAGTCGGGTTCGCCGGAGAACACGTTCCCGGCGTCCTCACCCCATCAATACCTCCAGATCACATCTACACAACATCAGGAACACAACCATGCAATCAATTCATCCTAACAATCCCTGAGTTGGCCGGAATTTGGCCGTGAAATTTCCCAGTTTCCGGCGAACATCGGAAAACTTCAAAACACAACTCCCTTCTCTACAGACCTCGTTGGTTGATGAAACTTATACGACTAGATTGCAAATTTCACAGAGAACACAACCCACTATAACACAACATCAATCTATCACAGAATAAGAAACCCCCAAATTTCAATTAAGAACATTCATACGGGTTATAAACCCTAATTTTGAAATTCGAAAATTAAACCCACTTTTGAGCATGTTATTGAATTCCAAATCAGACGTATGACATATGAAAATCATCAGGAAAACAAGCTCTACAACATGCAATCATCAAATCATACAAACAATCATCCGAACAAAAATTCATATTTTTAATAAAATAAATTCGAAAATAAATAAATTTTTAGAAAAATAACCTTGATTTCTGCAGTGAAACAAAGCTCATAATCTGATAGAACACTTCAAATCCTTCGTTTTGGTTACTCAAGCTTTGAAAATAGAGATCGGTAACGCCTTCGTTTTGATGTTTGATTCTTAGAACAGTTTTAGGAAATTAGGGCTTTTCTCTGAAAGTTATATAATTAACTATCTGTAAATGATTTTGATATGAAATAAAATACGGTAAGAGGCTATTTATAATTATGGAAAATTTGTATCCCGTTGGATCATTCCGGATATAAAACGGTACATTTATTTGTAAAAACTGATCCAAACGGTATCGGTTTTCGGGATAGTTATCCAAATCAGTACAATTTGTACTGCGGTCTTGGTCTCAGCGCCTGGTTACACGTATTACGAAGTGATAATTGTGATAGTTTAATAAAAAGCTCCCGTTTATCGAAAATACGGGTTTTATTGATTTACCGAAATGAATATTGTATCGAAAATGTTGCGCCGGGACCCGCGCAGGACAAACCGTACGCCGGATCGAAAAAGTCGAAACATGGAATATGCTCGGAATATTACAATTGGGTTAGGAAGGAGTTCTCGAAAGAGTTTCGGCTTCCAAAAACGTAACAACGGGTGACGTCGGTTGGTTCCCGTTTTTATAAAATATATTTTAATTACCCGGAAAAAGATTTTAGAAATTTCATATGATTCTTATAAATCCATAAACCAACATAAAAATAATTAGGAAGATATGACAATTATCTATATTTTATTTTGGACATATAAAAATTAAAATACTCAATTAATATTATTTTTGAATATTCAAGTACAGATAACACTTAACAATTAGCTCACAGAATAGATACTGAACACACATAATAATTATATAATAGCAAAAATAATTACACGATATATCCCAGATATTACATCCTTCCCCCCTTAAAAGGATTCTGTCCTCAGAATCTCTAAGAAAACAAATGAGGGTACTTTTCTCTCATATCACTTTCTAACTCCCAGGTTGACTCTTCAACCTTTGGGTTTCTCCACAATACTCTTACTAACTTTACCACTTTATTTCTCAATACTTTCTCTCTTTCCTCTAAAATCTCTATCGGACTCTCTACATATGATAAATCTGCTTGAAGTTCTATTGGCTCATATTCTATTATATGGCTGGAGTCTGGATTATATTTCTTAAGCATTGATATGTGAAAAACATTGTGAATGTGTTCCATGTGCGGAGGTAACGCCAACTCGTAAGCTACCTTGCCAATACGCTTTAGGATTTCAAAAGGTCCGACATATCTTGGGTTTAGCTTCCCTTTCTTCCCAAACCTCGTTAGTCCTTTCCACGGTGATACTTTCAATAATACCAAGCTTCCTTCTTCAAATTCCATGTCTTTTCTTGACTGGTCTGCATATTTCCTCTGACGATCTTGTGCGGCTATTAATCTTTTCTGGATAATTTCAACAACTTCCTTTGTCTGCTGCACCAATTCGGGTCCGAGTATTTTGCATTCTCCTACTTCGTCCCAATATACTGGAGATCTACATTTGCGTCCATAAAGGGCTTCATAAGGTGGCATCCCAATACTGGCGTGATAACTGTTGTTATAAGCAAACTCTACTAGGGGTAAATGCTCGTCCCAACTTCCTTTGAAATCAATAGCACAAACACGTAGCATGTCCTCGATTGTTTGGATCGTTCTTTCACTTTGGCCATCCGTTTGGGGGTGATAGGCCGTACTCATATTCAATCTTGTTCCCAAACATTCTTGAAAACTCTTCCAAAATCTTGAATTAAATCTTGGATCTCGATCAGATACAATAGACACTGGAACTCCATGACGAACTACGATCTCTTTCAAGTACATATGAACTAACTTGTCGAGTGAAAATCATTCATTTATAGGCAGAAAATGAGCTAACTTGGTAAGTCTATCTACTATAACCCAAATGGCATCATGATTAGCCCTTGTCCTTGGTAATTCAACTATGAAATCCATGGCAATATGTTCCCACTTCCACTCTGGAATCTCCAATGGCTGTAGCAATCCGCTTGGTCTCTGATGCTCTGCTTTAACTTTCTGACAGGTATAGCATTTGCTAACCCATTCCGCAATTTCCCTCTTCATATTTGGCCACCAATAATTCTTCTTTAAATCTCTGTACATTTTGGTACTCCCTGGATGGATGGAATATCTTGAACTATGTGTCTCTTGTAAAATTTCATTTTTCAGCTCCGTTACTGGTGGAATCCAAATTCTTGAAGAATACCTTGATCATCTTGTTGCGTGCATAATTCTTCACCTACCAAACTATTTATATCTTGATCCATTACCTCTTTCTGGCATTTCTTCATTTTCTCCAATAACTCCGGTTGGAAAATCATACCGTACACTTTTGCTTCCTCAGGCTTGCAAATTCTAATCTCCAATTCCAATTTTTGAAATTCTTTATATATCTCTTCAGGTACGGATAATACATTTAACTTTTCCTTCCGACTTAACACATCTGCTACAACGTTTGCCTTACCGGGATGATAATTAATCGAGCAATCATAATCTTTGATCAATTCTAACCATCTCCTTTGTCTCATATTAAGTTCCTTCTGGGTAAATATATATTTCAAACTTTTGTGATCCGTGAAAATCTCACACTTTTCTCTATACAAATAATGTCTCCAAATCTTCAAAGCGAAAACTATAGCTGCTAACTCCAAATCATGAGTAGGTTACTTCTGTTCGTGTGGTTTCAATTGCCTTGACGCATACGCAATCACCTTGTCATGCTGCATAAGAACACATCCTAATCCTTTGTAAGAAGCATCGCTATAAATTACGAAATTCCCTTGATCGTCTGGAAGTGACAAAATAGGTGTTGTGATTAATCTCCACTTCAATTCCTGAAAACTTTCTTCGCACTTATCATTCCATATAAAATTTTCATTCTTTCGTGTAAGCTTTGTCAATGGTGTTGCAATTCTTGAGAAATTCTAAACGAATCGTCGATAATATCCTGCCAATCCAAGAAACTTCTTACCTCAGTGGGTGTTCTTGGTCTTTCCCAATTCGTAATTGCCTCGATCTTTGCCGGGTCCACTTTGATCCCTTCGTTACTGACTATGTGTCCTAAGAACTGAACTTCCTATAGCCAAAGCTCACACTTCGACAATTTAGCATATAACTTCTTTTTCCTTAAAATCTCCAAAGCTGTCCTTAAATGTTCCGCATGATCCTCCTCCGTCTTTGAATAGATCAAAATATCATCTATAAATACTATAACGAACTTGTCCAAATATTACTTGAAAATTCTGTTCATCAGGTCCATAAACGCTGCTGGGGCGTTGGTTAATCCAAAAGACATCACTAAAAACTCGTAATGTCCATACCTTGTTCTGAAAGCTGTCGTTGGTATATCTTCTGGTTTGATCTTCAGTTGATGATATCCCGATCTTAAATCGATTTTGGAGAAATACTTGGCTCCCTTCAATTGGTCAAAGAAATCATCAATTCTGGGTAACGGATACTTATTCTTGATCGTCAACTTGTTGAGCTCCCTATAGTCGATGCACAGTCTCATGCTTCCATCCTTCTTCTTGATAAATAATACCGGTGCACCCCACGGGGATACGCTGGGTCTAATTACTCCTTTCTCTAACAGCTCTTGCAATTGCTTTGCTAACTCTTTCATCTCAACGGGCGCCATTCTATACGGGGCCTTGGATACTGGTTCGGTTCCAGGTGCTAAGTCGATTGCAAATTCAATTTCTCTATCTGGAGGAAGTCCTAGTAACTCGTCGGGAAATACGTCTGGAAATTCATTTACAACTGGAATATCTTCAAGTTTTGCTGGCTCCTGACTTCTGTCGATCACATATGCTACGAAATGCTCACATCCTTGTCGTAGTAATTTCTTGGCTTAAATCATCGTTAAGAACTTCTTTACCTGCTTCTGTCCCTTGAATGTTACTATTCTTTCGTCTGGCGTTTTCACCATTACTTTCTTATTTCGACAATCTATCTGAGCATCATGCTTAGATAACCAATCCATTCCTAATATAACGTCAAATTCTCCTAACTTAAATGGTATCAAATCTACACAAAACTTACTACCAGAAATCTCAATCTCACAATTCCCACAAACTTGGTTAACAGTTACACGTTCTTGATTTGCTAATTCCACAGTCATTATTTCATTTAAATACCCAACTGGACAATTTAACTTACTAACAAAATCTTGTGAAACAAACGATCGAGTTGCTCCCGAATCTATTAACACTTTGGCACATAAAGAATTCACATTAAGCGTACCTGCCACGACATCCGTATCCTGGATCGCATCCTTCACCGACATGTCAAAAACTCTAGCCCTCGGAGTCTCATTCACTGTTGGGGTAGATCCCATAATCCTTAATGCATTACTGACTGGGGTTGGTGTCTTGCAATCCCTTGCCATATGTCCTGGCTTCCCACATTTAAAGCATGTAAATCCAATGACTGGAACTTTCACTGCTGGATTCCGGATAGGCTGATCCTTCTTTGCTGGCTCTCTTGCTGGCTGATTTCAGCACTCCCTCGAGTAGTGCCCTTTCTGGTTGCATTTAAAACATACCACATTCAACTTGTTACAAACTCCTCCATGCTTCTTTCCACATACTTGACAATCTGGAAAAGTTAATCTCAACTGATTCGGCTGATTCACATTAGCTGGACGATTGCCCTGGCCTCCATCTCCTGCATTTTGTCTCCTGAAATTAAAATTTCTCCCTGGCTGAAACTTGCCCTTCTTAAAATTTGGAAACTTCCCTGTTTGTGACTGACCCTCACTTCCCTCAACTTTCCTTTTCTTGCTTTCTTTCTCTTTCTGAAACATCTCACTCTCTGTCTTTGCGATCATAGCCTTCTGTACAATCCCGGCATAGGTATCCAATTCAAAAATAGCTACCTTCCCTCTGATCCATGGCTTCAAGCCTTGCTGGAATCTCTTAGCTTTCTTTCTATCAGTATCAACATACGACGGCACATACCTTGACAATTCCTCAAATTTCCCCTCATAATCTATTACCGACATGTTCCCTTGCTTTAATTCTAAAAACTTCAGCTCCATTTGATCCTGAACAAACTGAGGAAAATACTTTTCTAAAAACAATTCCTTAAACCTTTCCCAAGTAATAACATCTGTGCTTTCCAATGTTTTCACCATTTCCCACCAATAGGTGGCCTCATTCTTCAGATAGTAACTTGCAAATTCAACCTTCTACTCCTCTTTCACTTTTACCAAGGCAAAAGCCTTCTCTATTTCCTTTAACCACACATTTTCTTCAATTGGCTCTAAGGAACCCTTGAATTCTGGTGGGTTTACTGCCTGAAAAGTTTTGAAAGTTACCTGGGGATTGGTCTGTCTCTGCCGTTGTTGTGCCAGGTGAACTGTTTGTTGGGCCAAGATTTGAAGAATCTGGGCTATTGCTGGGTCCATGGGTCCTGGGTTCACATTCTGGTTTATATCATTTTGGTTGTTATTGTTTTTGTTGTTGGTTTCTTCATTCTGGGTGTTGGTGCGGGTATTTCTTCTGGGAGGCATTTTCTGTAAAGAATCAATCAATTTATTTAGCTTTTGAATTAAATCTTTGTATAAAAGAAAAGTTTTGTAAAATAGAAATATCTCTTTTTGAAAATAGTTGTAACTAAGTAAATTGCATGCTTCTTTACAGAATATAAACAGTTATGGAAAACAGGGTACATGGTATCACAGGGTATACTGGTGCAATAAATAAGGTAAAGTAAAATAGGTGCGATAAAGTAAATGACAGTGTTGGAAAGGAAAAGGTACTGATATATAGATCAAAAGTTTTAGGTAGTACAAGTGTAAAGACGCTTCGAAAGTAAAAGCAAAAAGGGGTACAACAACCTACTCACTAGTCAGCATCGCTAGTCTATAAATACAACTCAAAAGTCTACTGATACACACTACACACTACTGTCCATACTATATAACCATATCAACACTGCTCAGCATCTCCATCTCAAAATCTCTAACTCATGGCAAATCTGGACCTCCTATCTCCTCAAGCTCCTCTAGAACCCACTTAGCCCACTCCACTAGGAAATCAGGGGTGATGTCCTCATGTGTAGCCTCAACAATCCTTACAGCAGCTGCTCTACAAAATGCCTGGAGCCTCTCCCTAAGTCGCCTCTCACCACTCCCCATCTCTCTGGTACGCATGATATGCAATAACTCCTGGATCTGACCCTGTAGAAATCACTGCTCCATAAGGCAAGCCTCAAATTAATGATATGGGACAGGATAGGAAGAGAACTGGAAAGGTACTCCTGTGACTGAATGACTAGTAAAGCCTGAATCAGCAGGTGGGGGTTCTCTAACAGGTGGCCTCATGCCTGGAGGTGGAATAGCCTGCAATGGTACGGGCTGCAACACCGGTGGAGGTAGAATAGCCAATGCTGGTGGAATAACAGGACTTGGATCCGATGCCGGTGCTCCAACTGAAGGCTCTGAGTGATCAGCTGATACGGGAATAAAAGAGTCGGCCATTTCTGCTATCTGAAATCATATCGTAATATAAGAATCTCGTACCACGACGTAAACTATACTAATACCGGTTATACCATAACACTCTACCTCTCGACGTTCTATCATCCTATACCTTACTTCTAATCCTATCCCTCTACCCATTCCCGTCAACCTAGGCTTGTGTCAGTGACTTATAACCTGTAGCTCTGATACCAAACCCGTGGCGCCCTCCAAACCCGGTTCAGAAGTTTGGGGTCCACACACACACCTTAATTATAACCTGCTTATAACAATATTAAAGATAATAATAATATATGCAATGACCCTACTTACCAACCACCACGGACCGCAACAGGTTAAAGTATGCACACAAGCCAAACACACTAATATATTACAAACCGTTCAAATCCCAACTATTTCAAATTCAAACTGAGTATTAAACATTATTACAAACTTTTACAAACTTAAATTATTTCAAAAGAAGCCTACTAGCTCAGCTTTCTCAACCTGAACCCCTAGCTCTCGCACTGGACTGGGGATCCTCTTTACCAACTGGTTCCTTTTTAACTGGAAAGAATATAAACAACATCGCACAAATGAGCTAACTAGCTCAGCAAGTCACAATGACAAAACTGAGAATAATGATCATCAGGTGAATATGGTTATGATATCAAGTGAACAATGGATTATGATTTAGAATTGGATATTATACTTTTAATTTAAAAACCAAGGTTAGGCTGCTGATCAGTCACGCACTAACCCTGAGCAAGGCACACAGCATTGCTCTAACTACTGGATCCAAGGCACACATTGGCCTAACTTGACCATTATATGGTCTGACCACGAATCTGGTCCACAATTTTATAAAAACAATCCAATTCTAACATAATAACAGAATATGCAATAATAAACAATAACCGAAATTATTAACAACAATAAATGTTTAACAATGAAAGGGTTTCGATCCTTGTAAGGATCAATAAGGCAATTTAAAAGCTTAGATGCTGGGTAATGAAAGAATTGGATAACAAAGGAATCAACGTTTCAAGGTTTCAAGGATTTGGTCTTTCAAAGTATAAGATACCATGGGTTGAGTATATAATAGTTCATTTCAGTGTCTGGTATTTAGTTTGTATGTATTTGTGGAGTAGTATCGTAGATTTGTGGTTCTTGTTTGGGTATACAATAATCAATGGATTAGAAAGAATATGATTCATGGCTCAAGAACAATAACAGAAATCAGGATTTAGGTTTCTGTGCTTCAAAGCACTTGCAATATCACAGGATTATCAAGTACTACAATATCTCGAGAAAGTTCAGAACACTTGCCTGGTATTAGCTTACTACACTGCACTCGCTTCCAATCACAACCGTTTTACTCCTCAACTACCTGTTTCCCTTTCCTACGTCTTGCCTCTTCTGCTCACATATCATAAGCATCTATCAATAATTTACTCATGAAATTCTATTCAACACATACCTCTATCTACCCTTCGTTTTACCCAAATCTGATTAACGGATTGAAAGTTATGTAATAATCAAGTAAACACCGAATATATAGACCGATAGTCAATTAACAAGTCACATATAGCACATAATACATCACGTAATCAATGATATATTATTTATAAAGAAGTCTCGGGTCATAAATAGGCTTTCTGGTAGTTAAAATGATTTTTAAAACATTTTTCGGAATTAAAACGGGTAGTTGGATCAATTTCGGGTTAATAAACAGGGTTCAGTTGGCCAATTCTGGCTCCAAAATAATTTTAGAATAAATATCGAGCCTTGGAAATAATTTAGAATAATATTTTAAAGCTCGAAACTATTTTTTCAGAATTTTTAAATCATTTTTAAATAATTAAATCTAATTAAATAATTAATTAAAATCAATTAATAATTAATTAAATCAATTAATCAATTAATTTTTGAATTAATTGACCAATTAATCAATTATAAATTAACTGAAATTAATTAACTAATTAATTTAGATTTATTTGTGAATTAAAAATAATTTTCAGAATTAAAATAATAATTTTTAGAATTTTCAGAAATTAAAAATGAATTTTTATAATAAAAATAAATAGGAAATATGATTTTTAAATATTTTATAAACAGGAATCCTAAATTTGCAAAGTCTGGAAACTTCAGGGACCTAACTGCATCGTTTTCAAAAGTTGGGGTACTAAACTGTAATTTTCCGGCCCTTCGCCGGAAAACAGTCGGGTTCGCCGGAGAACACGTTCCCGGCGTCCTCACCCCATCAACACCTCCAGATCACATCTACACAACATCAGGAACACAACCATGCAATCAATTCATCCTAACAATCCCTGAGTTGGCCGGAATTTGGCCGTGAAATTTCCCAGTTTCCGGCGAACATCGGAAAACTTCAAAACACAACTCCCTTCTCTATAGACCTCGTTGGTTCATGAAACTTATACGACTAGATTGCAAATTTCACAGAGAACACAACCCACTATAACACAACATCAATCTATCACAGAATAAGAAACCCCCAAATTTCAATTAAGAACATTCATACGGGTTATAAACCCTAATTTTGAAATTCGAAAATTAAACCCACTTTTGAGCATGTTATTGAACTCTAAATCAGACGTATGACATATGAAAATCATCAGGAAAACAAGCTCTACAATATGCAATCATCAAATCATACAAACAATCATCCGAACAAAAATTCATATTTTTAATAAAATAAATTCGAAAATAAATAAATTTTTAGAAAAATAACCTTGATTTCTGTAGTGAAACAAAGCTCAGAATCTGATAGAACACTTCAAATCCTTCGTTTTGGTTACTCAAGCTTTGAAAACAGAGATCGGTAACGCCTTCGTTTTGCTGTTTGATTCTTAGAACAGTTTTAGGAAATTAGGGCTTTTCTCTGAAAGTTATATAATTAACTATCTGCAAATGATTTTGATACGAAATAAAATACGGTAAGAGGCTATTTATAATTACGGAAAATTTGTATCCCGTTGGATCATCCCGGATATAAAATGGTACGTTTATTTGTAAAAACTGATCCAAACGGTATCGATTTTTGGGATAATTATCCAAATCAGTACAATTTGTACTGCGGTCTTGGTCTCAGCGCCTGGTTACACGTATTACGAAGTGATAATTGTGATAGTTTAATAAAAAGCTCCCGTTTATCGAAAATACGGGTTTTATTGATTTACCGAAATGAATATTGTATCGAAAATGTTGCGCCGGGACCCGCGCAGGACAAACCGTACGCCAGATCGAAATAGTCGAAGCATGGAATATGCTCGGAATATTACAATTAGGTTAGGAAGGAGTTCTCGAAAGAGTTTCGGGTTCCAAAAACGTAACAACGGGTGACGTCGGTTGGTTCCCGTTTTTATAAAATAGATTTTAGTTACCCGGAAAAAGATTTTAGAAATTTCATATGATTCTTATAAATCCATAAACCAACATAAAAATAATTAGGAAGATATGACAATTATCTATATTTTATTTTGGACATATAAAAATTAAAATACTCAATTAATATTATTTTTGAATATTCAAGTACAGATAACACTTAACAATTAGCTCACAGAATAGATACTGAACACACATAATAATTATATAATAGCAAAAATAATTACACGATATATCCCAGATATTACAATCATTCAGTCTTATTACCCTAGGATGAGAAGAATCTTCATTGTAGCATAGACATTTCTCATTCAGTAACACTTCAAGCTTAGCAGAATCCTTCTTCATTGGAGTTTCACTTCCATCATTTTCAACAATACTAGGAATGAATTCTGTAAATCTTGAACCATAAATTCTTGCTTTATCTCTAATGGTCTTCAATATGAAGTTTGACCATCTCCTGGTAATATCAGACTTTACCTCTAAAAGGTAATGAAAGAATTAAAGTTTTTTCAGTGATTTGTTTAGCACATCTGATTCTGACATCTGATATGTCCTTCCATCTTCAAGAAATAGAATCAGATTTTCCTTGACATTGTGCTTGTTATGAGCATCCAGTACCACTTGAACAGAGATAACCTTATCAAGGTGTTTCTGTGTAACATCTTCAAGAGGTTGATCAGTTAAAAGAAATGGATCTCTAGTCAGCACTTCAACTCCTGTTTTGATCTTAGCTTCATCAGAACCTAGTCCAGCTCTGTCTCTTGCTTCTCTGGATTTTAGTCCAACAGTCATGAAATCAAATAACAATTGGCTTTTCTTTGGATCTGATGGTTTGACATTTTTCCACATAAGTTTCTTTTTGTCAGCTACTTCCATCTTGTTTAAATCAACTTGAGCACTGTCAGAGGTTGATGTCTTGATGATTTTATCAAAACTTGTTGTTTCTGTTGTAGCTTGCAATTCTTGACTCTGAACAACTTGAGCCTTGTCAGATGTTGTCTTTGATTCTTCAGAAATCTTCCTTCTTTTCAGAGTTTGAACATCTTCATCTTCGGCAAGAGTGTCATCAGTAACTTGAACCATTTTGCACACTGGCTTTATCAGAATTTGAGGAATTTTCATCTCCAGTGGCTTGGTTGGTTCATCAATTTTTCCCTTTCCTTTGTCTTTGGGATCAATCTCATATTGTGATCTTGTTTTGGGCTTTAATGCCTCAGTTTATGACTTCTCCTTGATCACAATGCCTTTTACCTTAGGCCTTGGAGGTTTCTTTGCAACAGAAGCTTTTGGCTTTAAATTTTTCCTTTCAGCTTTAAATCTAGCTTCTTCCTCCATGAAATTTTCTAAATCCATTCCTGGATTATGCTTCAGAAATAATCTTCTAGCAATTTCCTCATCAAGTGTCTGAATCTTGGGATCTTTATAGTAAACAGTAGTTTGTTTTCCCTTGAGCTTCAGAGTTCGCATGAACTTCTGAGAATCTTGACTTCCACCTTGTATCAGAACATCAGGCTTTGTCATCAGACTTTGCTCATCAGAACTTGATATCAGATTTTGAGTTTCAGTACTTGATATCAGATTTTGAGTTTGAGCAGCTTCAGAGCTTGTCTTCTTTTGAGTAGAAGATTTGCTTGCTTCAGTAACTAGTTTCCTTAAAGAAACCTTGCTGCTCTGCCCTTTACTTTGAACTTGACCTCTACCCTTGCTAGGGTTTCCCTGGTCATCAGCTTCATCATCTTTCTTCTTCAGTATTTGATCATTAGAGAATTTGGACTTAACTATCTTCTCCCCTTTTTTGGCATCATCTGATAGTAGGAGTGAGAGAAGAAGTTCAACTGAAGATTAGATTTCATCCAATTGAGCCTGTTGAGAAGCTTGATTAGCCAGGACCTCAGTGATTTGGGCATGTTGCTTCTCTTGAGCTTTCTCAATTGCTTCTACTTTCTCAAGTGTAGGTCTGATAATCCTTGTCTTGTCAAGCTTAATTTTCATATCTAGCTTATTAAATGATTCTTGTAGTGTATCAGCCTTTACTTGAGTTTTAGAGTGAAGACCTTGAAGTTTCTTGGTAGATAGAGCAGTGATCTTGAGTTGTGTTTTTACATCAGAATTTATCACAAGCTCTCCAGCTTTAGCAATGTGCTCTGTCAAAACTTTAGAACTTGGAATGAAATCAGAATCATTCCACTTCTTGGTCCACTATACTCCTCTATGAGTTTCATCCCAAGGTACAGGGCATCATGTTCAACAAATTTCTTGACCAATGCTTCCTTTCCAAGTACAGGAGCTGGAGTATGAACAAAAACACTATCTTCAGAACTTGAAGAAGACTCAGTATATTCTGACAGCACTAGTGTGTGTGAAGCAACTGGAGATTCAGGAATGACTTCATCTGGATTCTGAGCATCAGAATTTATCTCCAGAATATGTGTTGTTGGAGTAGATGGTATCTCAGCATCAGCATTTAAAATTGGAAAATGAGTTGGAGATGTTTGTGCTGCTGTAGGAGCTTCCAAATACAGAATAGTAGGAGTGTGTAGCCTGTTGATGTCAATTTCAGGACTTAAGCCTGAATCTTCAACTGTAATATCTTCATGAAGAGGAGAGACTGGAGGTGTAACCCCTGTATCAGGAACAGTGTCTTGGGATGTAGCTGAAGGTGGTAGAGATTCAATCACAATTGGATTAGAGATCAGAGATTCCTGATCCCTTTCCTCAGCTTCTTCAGTATTCTCTGATGGAGGCTTAGCCAAATGCCTCTTAGCCCTCATTTTCTTTAATCTTCTTGCAAATGAAGAAGTTGCTTTATCATCAGAGTTTATAGTTCTCTTTCTTTTTAAAGTATCAGAACCTTCAGCTACAGTTGCTTTCTGAGAATCCACAGTTTCAGTTTCAACTATCACAGGTTCTGATGCATGAACCTGTGCTTCCTCCTCATCATCAGACTCATCCCTTAGAAGCATCCTTCTTCTCTTTATTAGAGATTTAGGAACAGATTGAGCCCTTTTTGGCCTGGAATATGAAGGTCTGATGGTATGTGCTGATGGTTGAGGTTGAGATGATTGTGTTGGTTTGAAGTATGTCCTGATGGAGGGTTAAGGTGGTTGAGGTTGAGAAGTTTAAGGTGTTTGTGTGGTGGTGGTAGGTGCTGATGGAGGTTGTGTTGGTTGGACATCAGTATATATGGAGGTGTATGTGGCTGGATCAGAGTTTACTAAAAACTCTTTGACTGAAATTGGAATTTGGAGGGGTCTCAAAACAGTTTTCTTATTATCAGTGGATAATAAGTCAGTGAAAGCTCTCTTAGCTAGCTTAAATGGTGAGATCAAATTACTGGCAAGTTGTGGTGCATCAGAGCAACAAAAACTGTATAATAGCTGAAAGAATCTAGCAAAATAGACTGTGTTTCTGTCTTCTGTCATTCTATCACCAATAAAACCGAGTACAACACTAGCATAGTCAAAATGAGATTGAGTAATTAGAGCATACCCAATTTGCTGACTGAGGATAGGAATGGCATCAAAATTTGAACACTTGTTTGCAAAGGTTCTTGTGATGCAGTCGAAGAAGAAACTCCATTCCCTCCTTATGTTCGGTCTCTTCAACTGGCCCAGCTTTGCCAATGTCTTTTCATACCCCAGACTGGCCATCATTTGTTGAAGAGCTGGCTCCTCAACTGTTGAATAATTGCAATTTTCTGGCAGGTGGAGTGCTTGTCGAACTGTGGCCACAATCACCACATGTTCATCCTCCCCAATTGTGAAAATCAGACTAGGGGACCCATTTTTTCCACCAACATCATACATACCTGACCTCTAGAACTCCAGCACTTGAGTCCCTGAGATAGCTTCAGGTTGAGTCAAAGCATAGCCTATCTCACTGTGAGCAAGGAAATCCTGGATGAAATGAAGATCTGTTGGGGCTTCATCCTTGCTAAGAATAGCTAAGTAATTGTTAGGATCAAACTTAGCTCCACTGAAAATCAAATATTTTGGTGCCATTTCTGTTAAAAATCAAGTGAGAAAAAGAGTGTTTGCAAGGTGTTTGATAAAATGCCTGTATTAAAAAGAGCTTCAGAGAATATTAGTGGGTGAGAGAAAATAAGAGAGATAAGAGAATGAGAGAAGTAAGTAAAAAGATTGTAAAATCTTTTAAATTTCTTATTTATACACCCCACATGAAGTATGGTAGACAATTTACACCTGGAAATATGTGAACAGTCAATAGTTAAAGCATGAGTTAGTGGGCAATGGAAATAAGTAATAATTACTGTGCACATGCAGTTTTTCAAGACAAACACGTTTACCACTAACCCAAATGATTATGACTGTTTTTATCTCACCTAATTATATTCTAATTAAATATGACCGTTTCAGTATTTACCACATATAAGTCAAGTAAAAAATAATGTCACGTAAGCATCAGAGTTTCCATCAGGATTTAATATCAGAACTTGACTATTATCAGATATTAACAGTCATCAGAACATGGCTTCTGTACTCAAAAAGTGAATGTCTGTTTCCGTGATTCTTCATACAAATACTGACTTGTTTCTTCAGAATTTAATCATCAGAACTTGTCCTCAGAATTTATGCATATGACACTTAACTGTTTATCTGAAACAACTTGATCACCACAGTAATTTTCATCATTCATATGGAGTGATAGTGTGTGCATTAGAAAAATATCATATAAAGATTAAAGTCTAATAAACTTCAGTACATCTTAGAAATAAGGCATAACTAAGAAAAGTGCTTGAAATCTGTCATTAATAATGAAGTCTACTATAGGATAAATTTGTGTATGAGTCCACCTCAACTGTTTGTGCTCATTTTATGCATCTTTTAGAATTCTTTTTCACAGTGGCTTCTCAGTATAAATGAGTCACAACTGCTATCAGAATTTATGCTATTATCAGAGTATTTCTCCAGTAATCAGAGAATATGAAAAGTCACCAAGAAAAATTTATTTGCTTTTCTAATGCATATTACTTAATACCAGCAATGCACTTGGGTCTTCCCTTCCACATATTTACTCTAGATCTCAAAGGAGTACCTGACTTTAATTTTCTTATCTTTTCTTTAGATAAGTGAGGCTTATCAGCATTTAGTTTATCCTTAAGATTTACCGACATCAGAATTTGACAGATAAGAAGCAAGAATCTAGTTTGTGACTTAGTAATAAGATACACAAAGTAAATTTGACTAACCTCAAAATCAAAATTTTCCCGTGTTAATGAATTTCCACATAAACAACTAATTCAAACATGGGATTTTTAGTATGTTAAGGACTACTAGGTTAGCATCTAGCACAATAATCCTCATTGGATCGAATAGTCACAGAACATTCAAATCACTATTAGAGTATATAGATCTACATCAGATAATAATCAGCATTTAATGTATTTCAATTTAAGTACAGATTACATGAAGATAAGACAATCTGTAAACACTGATCATAAAGTCTGATGCATGAGAACAAAAACTAAGCAGATTTACAGAAAGAACCTGAAATCATTCCAAGTTCATTTACCAGTCTTGTAAAAGTAGCTTCACATAGTGGTTTTGTGAAGATATCTGCTAGTTGTTGATCTGTTGGAACAAAATACAATTCCACTGTACCTTCCATCACATGTTCCCCTATAAAATGGTACCCAATGCTGATGTGCTTTGTCATTGAGTGTTGAACCGGATTACTTATCATAACAATAGCACTTTGATTATCACAGTAAATAGGTATTTTAGAAAATTCCAACCCATAATCCAGTAACTGATTCTTCATCCAAGGAATCTGTGCACAACAGCTTCCTGCAACAATATATTCTGATTCTACAGTTGATGTGGAAATTGATTTATGTTTCTTGCTAAACCAAGAAACTAATCTGCCTCCAAGAAATTGGCAGCTTCCACTTGTGTTTTTCCTGTCTATTTTGCATCCTACAAAATCGGCATCTGAGTAACCTATTAGCTTAAAATCTGATTCTCCAGGATACCACAATCCTAGATTAGTTGTACCCTTGAGGTACTTGAAAATTCTTTTCACAGCTATTAGATGAGGTTCTCTTGGATCAGCCTGAAATCTTTCACAAAGACAGGTAGCATACATGATGTCAGGTCTACTAGCAGTTAAATAGAGTAAAGAGCCAATCATACCTCTGTAGTTAGTAATATTTACTGATGAACTAGTTTCTTTATCAAACTTGGTTGCAGTGGCCATGGAGTGGATGCAGTTGAACAGTCTTGCATTCCAAATTTCTTGAGTAAATTTATGGTGTACTTGGATTGATAGATAAAAGTACCTTCTTCATTTTGCTTGACTTGAAGTCCCAGAAAATAGCTAAGTTCTCCCATCATACTCATTTGATATCTTGACTGCATTAGCTTTGCAAACCTTTCACAAAGTTTGGCATTTGTAGAACCAAATATGATATCATCAATATATATATGTACCAAAAGTAAGTCCTTTCCATGATTGAGGTAGAACAGTGTTTTATCAATTGTACCTCTGTAAAATCCACTTTCCAGAAGGAATTGAGCTAAAGTCTTATACCATGCTCTTGGAGCTTGCTTAAGGCCATAAAGTACTTTATCAAGCCTGTAGACATGATTTAGAAATTTTGAATCTACAAAGCCTGGAGGTTGTTCCACATAAACCTCTTCTTCCAATTCTCTATTGAGAAAAGCACTTTTCACATCCATTTGAAAGACTTTAAACTTTTTGTGAGCAGCATAAGCCAAAAAGATTCTTATGGCTTCCAATCTAGCAACTGGTGCAAATGTTTCATCATAATCAATACCCTCCCGTTGAGAGTAGCCTTTAGCAACTAGCCTTGCTTTGTTCCTTGTAATTATGCTATCACTGTCAGTTTTATTTCTGAACACCCATTTTGTGCCAACAACTGATCTGTTATTTGGTCTTGGTACTAGGGTCCAGACTTTATTTCTTTCAAATTCATTTAACTCTTCCTGCATTGCTTGCACCCAATCAGTATCTTGAAGAGCTTCTTCCACTTTCTTTGTTTCAGTCTGAGATAGAAAAGAATGATAGAGACATTCATTTGATGTTGCAGTTCTAGTTCTGACACCTGCTTCAGGATCTCCAATTATTAAGTCAGGTGTATGTGATTTGGTCCACTTCCTTGCAGATGGAAGTTGATTTCTAGAACTGGATCCTCCCCCATGATCCATGCTATCTCCATCAGCATTTTCTGATGCTCCCCCTGTAGTTATGCTCTCTGAGACTTCAGAATTTGAGTTATATTCTTCAGGATTTGAAGAATCAGAGTTTCCAGAATTATCAGAATTTGGCTCATCAGAACTTGAAGAGCCAGTGACAGGTTCTGATGTTTCTTGAGAGTCTTGTGTTATGGTAGGATCTTCAGCTTGCTCCCCCTAGATAGGTGCATCTTTCTTTGGAGTTGTTACCACAGTTTCAATGACATCAGAACTTAACCTGTCAGAACTTACAGGATCAGAGTTTAAGTCATCAGAATTTACAGTATCAGGGTTTAAATCTTCATTTTCAAATCTCAGTTGATCATGATCATTGAATCTTCAAGTCCAGTAATCTTCTTATCATCAAAAGATACATTGATAGATTCCATGACAACCCTTGTTCTTAAATTGTAGACTCTAAAGGCTTTTATGGAAAGTGGATATCAAATACAAATTCCTTCATTGGCTTTTAGATCAAATGTTGACAGCTATTCAGGATGAGTCTTAAGAACAAAACACTTACATCCAAATACATGAAAGTATTTCAGATTTGGCTTCTTTTTCTTCACCATCTCATATGGTGTTTTTCCATGCTTGTTTATGAGTGTAGCATTCTGTGTAAAACAAGCAGTCTACATAGCTTCAGCAAGCATAGTTCGTGCAGCTTCAATAAGAGTCATGTTCTTTCTTTCTACAACTCCATTTTGTTGTGGAGTTCCAGGTGCAGAAAATTTCTGTTTGATTCCATGCTCTTTGCAGAACTCTTCCATGATTGAATTCTTGAACTCAGTGCCATTATCACTTCTTATAATTTTAACAGAATCTTTGACCAACTTATCAAGCTGTCTGACATGATCAGTTAAAGTAGATGCAACTTCATTTTTCTTGTGCAGGAAATACACCCAAGTGTATCTTGTGAGCTCATCCACTATAACCATAGCATATTTCTTCTTTGCAATAGACATGACATTGAATGGACCAAATAGATCAACTTGCAGTAGATGATATGGCTCAAGAATTGAAAATTCAGTTTTGCTCTTGAATGAAGATTTTCTTTGTTTTGCCTTTTGACATGAATCACAAAGGCCATCAGGAGCAAATACTGATTTTGGCAGTCCTCTCACAAGATCTTTCTTTACTAGCTCATTTATGTTGTTGAAATTCAAATGAGAGAGTCTTTTGTGCCAATTCCAACTTTCTTCAATTGATGCTCTACTTAACAGACAGATTGTAGAACCATCAGAACTTGTTGAAAGTTTGGCTTCATAATTGTTACCATGTCTGTAACCTTTCAAAACCACTTTGCCTGTAAAATTGCTTACAACTTTACAGTGTTCTTCAAAGAAATCCACATGATAACCTCTATCACAGATTTGACTCACACTTAGCAGATTATGTTTAAGTCCTGAGACAAGAGCTACTGTTTTAGTGATCACATTCCCAAGATTTATATTGCCATATTCCAGAGTTTTTCCCATGTTGCCATCTCCATAAGAAACTCATGGGCCAGCTTTCTCCACAAAGTCTGATAATAGGGCTTTATTTCCAGTCATATGTCTTGAACATCCACTGTCCAACACTATGATATTTTTCATGTTGCCCTGCAATCACAAAGACCACTATTGGTTAGTTTTAAGGACCCAGACTTGCTTGGATCCTTTGGCCTTTTTCATTTTGTTAGCATTTGTGGCGGATTTAACTTCAGAGTTTATGCGAACATGCTGTTTATCAGACTTTGCATCAGACTTTACACTAGAAGGAATAATACTAACTTTCTTTAAAGAAGGTTTTATTTGATAATAATCATAGTACAAACTATGATATTCCTTACAAGTATAAATGGAATGCCATAAACTACCACAATGAAAATAAGGATTTTGTGGTTTAAACCTAACAGACTGACTCTTAACTCCTGATTTAGGAGTTAAAGAGTTTATATCTTTATTTTTCCTGCAGAAAGAAGCAAGATGGTTAGAATTTCCACAGTTATAGCATTTCTTTCTGGGAGCATTAGGAACAGGCATATAATTATTGCTTTTGTTCACACCTTCCTTTCCATTCCTATTTTTCCTAGCTTCCTTTACCATGTTGATATTCCTAATCTCTTTCAGCTTATGCTTAAGCTGCTTCTTTGTCATTAAGCCTATGTTTACTTCAGCTGGTTTATCCTGTTCTAATTTGTTAGAAGTAGTCTTTTCCTTAACTTCTGTCACAGATTCTTTCATCTTTTCAGAATTAGACTTTACAGTTTTTGCTACAAACTTAACAGGATTTACCTTTGGCTTAATAGTCTGTTTAATAACAATTGGCTCAATTTGTTCAGTTCCTTTTTCACTTTTATCATCTCCATAACCTAAGCCCTCTTTCCAGTTTCCACTACTTAATAAATTCTGAGTTGTTCTGCCAGAGTTAGTCCAAGTTCTGATAATCTCTCTTTCCTTTTCTAAGTCAGCTTTTAGAGATTCATTCAATTTTAACACTTCATCTCTAACATATAAAGCATCATCTTTTTCTTTCTTAGTTTGATGAAGAAAAACTAACTCCTTTTCTAAATAAGCATTTCTCTTTTTATAAGCAAGATTTTCAGATGTTAATCTTTCACATGTTAAAGTCTGATCTCTATAACTAATGAACATGGTTTTAAGATATAATCTCAACTCAGTAATATCATCAGTATGAAAAGCATAAGTTGTTTGAGGTACCTTTAATTCAGCAGTTTTAGGACCGCTGTCAGCATTTCCCATCACGGCATAGTTCACCTCATGTTAAGAATCTGAAGTGTCTGTCCAGCTTTTCTTCTTTGTGACAAGTGCCTTGCCTTTGTCACTTTTTCCTTTCTTGCAGTCAGGAGATATGTGGCCTCTTTCACCACAGTTGTAGCATTTGATATTTGAGTTGTCTCCTTTGTCAGACTTTCCTCCTTTGCCTTCAGACTTTCTGAACCCTTTCTTATCAGAACTTCCACTTTTCCTGGAAATCTTCTTGCCTTTTCTGAATTTCCTATAGGCTATCTTTGTGATACCTTTTACCATAAGGGCACAAAATTTCACCATCTCTTAATCAGCATCTATTTTAGGTAAACTTTTAGTTTCAGAATCATCATCATTAGAATATGATGACTCTGAATCAGACTTTATTATGAGAGCCTTTCCTTTGCCCCTTTTTGAGGCAGCCATTTTAGGAGATTCCTCCTCAGCCTTAAGAGCAATTGTCCTTGACTTTCTTCCATGCATCTTACTCCTTTGATCCATCTCAAGTTCATAAGTCTTGAGCATACCATAAATTTCATTAAGAGTAGTTTTAGTAAGGTCATAGTTGTGTCTTATGGTAGTAGACTTCAAATCCCAATTTTCAGGAAGAGCTAAAAGAAATTTTATATTTGAATCTTCAAGATCATATTCCTTGTCCACTAGTGACAGATCATTCAAGAGTTTAACAAACCTATCATATAAGTCAGTTAATGACTCATCAGCTTTTGAGTCAAAGTGCACATACTCTTGAGTGAGTATAGTCCTCATATTCTTCTTGATTGCATCAGTTTCCAGACATCTTGTCTCCAAAACATCCCATATCTCTTTTGCAGTTTTGCAATTAATTACCCTGTTTGACATGACATTGTCAATGGCACTATGCAGCAAATGCCTTACCCTTGCATCCTTGGCAATAGATGAGATGTCTTCAGCTGTGTACTCACCTTTCTCCTTTGGTATGGTCTTTGCTGGTTGATCAACAACTACAACAGAGAGCTTGGTAGGCTTATGTGGTCCTTTATTAATTCTGTCAAGGTATTCTGGATCTGTAGCTTCCAGAAACATAGCTATCTTCACTTTCCATATGGGATACTCAGAAGGTCTCAGTATAGGAATCCTAATAGTCTCATATCGACTGTGGGTTTGAGTCTTTTCATTTTCTTCAGATTTGGTGGGCTTGGTTGGAGTTTGTGCTTCCTTAGACATGATTGTTTGGATCTTTACTGTATGTGTGTTAACAGATAAGCTCTAATACCAATTTTTAGATCACACAACACTGTAGAAGGGGGTTGAATACAGTGTTTATACAATCAAATTGATTTAACACAAGTATGTAACAAAGATCAAGTATATTGAATAAACTTTGTTACAATAAGAATTGTTGTTCTCTCTTAGTGATGAACAAATATCACTAAGAGCTTCTAGGGTACAATGTATAATATTCTCGATAATGATAACACATATAGTGTAAACCCTAAGTCTGTGTTTATATAGTACACAGTTACAAGATAACTTCTAATTGATATGGAATATAATTATGTCTCCTAAAATATATCAATCAGATATCTTCTATAAGTCTTCTAGTCCTCTAACTCTTTTCATGCATATCTTTTTTTGTTTTAGTCTCGATCTTCTACTGTAAATCAGCTTCCTTCCGTATATGAAAGTCTTCCCGCACTTAAGTTTTGATATGACCTTAAGTTCTGATATTAAGTTCTGACTTCCAGTACGTCCTGATTTCAGTAAGTCATGATATGTCCTGTTTGTCAAGATCTGAAAACTAAATATGAATCATATTAGACATGACATCTCAAATATATCTAACAGAAAATAAAGACAACAAAAATTGATGACGCGGAAAATTCCCGAAAGGAAGAAAAAATAGTGGGTGGGCTTAGAACCCAGCCAATAAAATGTACTATATTTTTGTTTTGTGTTGCAAGAATCATGAAATTTTCTACATTAATTGGAAGTATATTCTTTGTAGAAGTGTGTTTTTACATCACCATTTGTCCTTTATTTATACTTGTACTACTAAGTTTATCTCTTTTTTTCTCTCTAATCGATTCATCTTTTAGTTGCACCCGTTGCTTGCTTTTTTTCACATCTTCGTAGCTTGATATTCGGAATCACCTTCCCATATTTATCCCACATTTATCTATTATTGACTTGGTCTCATATTTATCGGTAAATTTGCTTCAACTGTCATGTCCTATCGAGTTGTATTCTCTTATCGTCACGTTCAATTCTTCACGTCGTGTCGATCGTGAAAATCTAGTTACAACATAGTCCAATTTTTTTTGCTAAATACGATAATTTATGGTACAATTAAATTAAGTTTGGTGTGAATAAATTTTTACATTGATTTTAATCCTTAATTGTTGTCATGTTTTTTTTATTGTAGTTTGTTTTGAAACGTGCTGAACAAATTTTAAAGTGAAAGATCAACTCGAAATTGTGAAAACTATCACCAGTTGTTGGTAAATTTTCTTTTAGGATGATCTCAAATAATCAAGCAGTGTTATATAAAGATTAACACTAAGTAGATCGCTGAAAAAAAAGTAAGATCTAAACCATAGCTTTAGTGTGTTTTAACCAAATAAGATACTCGTGTGAGTGCAATATCCGTCTTAGATATCTAAAATAAGTAACATAGTAAAAGCTTCTATAAATGGCATATGCTGCTATTTTTTAGATTATTATTATTTGATCATTTCTCTGTGCTCTCGATGGAGACTCATGGAGTTGAAGTGCATGGTGCGAGTCGAAGGTAAAAATCAAACCAAATCACAACTTGCAATCATTCAAAATATGTCTTCGCAATCAAATTGTTGGTAAATGAAAACTAACCAAATCCACCAACATAATGGCGGTTTGCTTGCAGTTCAACTGACAAAATAAAAAAAAAATAACTTCAATATATTTTGCATGTGCTAAATAAATTATATGACTTTAACTCAAAATACATCCTTTATCACTTAAAGTCGTGCATATTGTTACTAGAATAAGTGTAATAAGCCAAGTTTCGATAATTAAGTAGTTTCCTTCCCTTCACCTCCATCTTCTATCCTTGCTCGCTGGAAAACATTCATTCCCCCCGTTCCAATTGCTGGAATGAGTGGAGCATTTACACCCTCCTCAGTCTTCAACGGTTATCTAAAATCTCATCCACGATGGCCCCCATTTTGCGGTTATCAGTAATATGCGGACGGTTACAGGTGATTTTTGTGGTTGATGTGGTTGAACGGATTGAATGTAAAACCTTACCGGAACCCTAGAATCGCTACAAGTAATTTATATTTTTCCTAGAGTATCTCTGTTTTAAATATTAAAAAGCAAAATTTCCTTCTTTACATCCTATTTTTTAGAAAATAAAATCAAAATTTTTTTAAATGTAAATAAGAGATTTTAAAATAGAACTAAAAATTTGATCAATTTATGTAATTATTGACCATGTTTATACAATAATTCTATATAAAACGATTATTATTGCATCAAGTTAAAGCACACGTGCATATTTTTTGTCTCTGATTGTCTTTTTGCAACTTTCTATGAATATAGCATATTAACTTTGTGGTGTTGTAAAAGTTTTACATATATATCAAATTCAATATTATTGTATGTGTTGACAATAAAATCGAAGGAGGTACAAGGGAAGTACTGAGATTCCGAGAAGGTTAGTTTTCTTAATGGTTTGAATTTTCTCGGTTAGACTTAGACCAAAGAAAGGAAAAAACAGGAAAAAAATGCCTACGGTGATTTATTAAGACTTTAGATAGTGACCCGATGTCATAGAAGATGTTCTCTTGAAGTGGACAATCGACCCAAATAAATTTGACACAAAATTGGTATGATAATCTCTAAATAATTTAATTTATTATTTATATGTTCAATTAGTTAAAGGTAGATAAAAAATAAATACTAAACTCTTTGGGGTCAACGATAAATTCAAATCCAAGTACATATTTGTATACATCCGGGTTATACAGAAATTAGTCGGATCAGAACGAACCGATTAGATTCCCATCAGATTAGATTTTTTCATAATCCTTAATATATGTAACGCCGTGAAATTTTTAGTAATTAATTAGGAAAGTACGAACATAAATTTCTATAATAGTTGAGATCATCGGGAGTTGTATATTTTGTATAATCTCAATTCTGTAGTTACTATCTATTTTTGAACTTAATAGGAATCACACCGCTATTCTCATATTAAATAGTTGTTAATTACTATTTTCGAGAACTTCTATCGATATTTATTTATTTCGAAAGGGAGAATATCGCAAAATATTAATTTGGGAGTATAAATATGTTATCTCAATTATTTCCGAGAATTGGTAGCCTAATATTATTATTTATTAAATTTATTGAATTTTCTTATATATATATAAATATACTTATTCCTTATTTAGTAAATTATTAATTTTTTTTATTATTTTTTTAGTTATATGTGTTAACGATTTATTTTTGCATAAACTATTGAGTTCTAAACTCAAATTATGTTCAAAATACTTATTGAGATTTACTTCCAAAATTTCTACAAAAGAAAAGTTGAAAGTTAGTACCCTCATTATTATTTTAATTAAAATTCTTATCTAAATGTTAGGATATTAATAAGTCTAGTTCATTCTAGAGAAATCACCATAATTGAATGTATCAATATATTTTTCATGACGATGCCAAAATTATTATTATTATTATTAAGTAGAGACTGGTTCATTGTTCGATCCAGAATATGGGATTTTATTCTCCAAAATTCCATGTGATGTTATTGAAAATGTGTAGTGAGATTAAATCGGGTTGTGTTCATTGTTGTGAATATGTTGTGTACTTGATGATCACTTAAACAAAACATCTAAGTAGATTTTACTTAGTGAAATAATGTAGCACTCGACGGATAAGAATTATAGTCCCGAAGGATAACTCATTATAGTCCCGACGGATGATTAACTTATTATCCATCGAGTGAGTAGCTTATGTAATAATAAGTTTGTAGCACAGTGATGTATGCACCTTTGTATAGAATTTGTAGTAGCATATAAGTCATGTTGACTTTATCTAGATATGCAGAATAGGTTGATTAATTGTACATAAGTAATGTCTTGTAATTCTGTATAAGTGAAATGAAGTCAAGTGCCAAAATAGCTACCGACGGATGATTAACAAAGCCTTCGACGGATGATCAAATGACTATCGACAAATGTTTAACATAGCAGTCGACGGATGATCAATTGAGTCATCGACGGATGATCTGAAAGTCGACGGATGATCATATCAAGAATTCAAACATCAGTTGTACAGTGAAAGCTGACACACATCCGTCGAGTTGTATACAAACACATTGTGGAAGCCCATTAACTGGGTAATAGAGGACGAAAAATAGCAAAGATTAAGACTGTTAGATTTTATATTTGTTTAGTCTTTTTGACTTTGTAATCTTGGTATTATATAAACCAAGAGAGTAGCAAATAGAAAAATAACTAAGATAGCTGAGAAACACAAAAACAGAGAAATCATTGTAAGCATAATCTTTAGCATTTCCTGTATTCTCAGCAGTTCTATTTTGTAAGCAGCTGTGAGCATTTCTGCACACAGAGTCCTCTCGATATATTATATATATCTCTGGTGGAATTGTTTAAATCCACCAGAAAGTTTTTAAAGACTCTTGTTTTTAATTACTTGTGTTTTGATTCATTTAAGTTTATATTCCGCATTGTGCTAATCAAAACAAATATATCAATAATCGAGTTGAACATTTTTATTTCAAGAAAAAGGTTCAAGATTTCCATTCAACCCCCCTTCTGTAATTCTTGCTACATTGTTAAGGGACTAACAATTGGTATCAGAGCAAGCTCTTAATCTACAAAGAGTTTAAAGATCAAAACAATTCAGCAAGATGAACAAGAAAGATGTTGGAGTCAAGATTCCTTTTCTTGATAAAGATAATTACCATCATTGGAAGGTAAAGATGCATCTTCATATGCTTTCTCAAGATGAGGCCTATGTGGACTGCATAGAAAGAGGCCCTCATGTTCCAATGAGAGCTGCAACAGGAAATGAGCCATCTGTTCCAAAGCCAAGGCACGAATGTTCTGATCCTGACATTGAACAAGTCAGGAAAGATAAAAAGGCCATAAATATTCTGTTCAATGGTGTTGATGCAAACATGTTTGATAACATCATCAACTGCAAGACTGCCAAGGAAGTTTGGGACACAATACAGATAATCTGTGATGGTACTGAGCAAGTAAGAGAAAATAAAATGCAGCTCCTGATTCAGCAATATGAGCATTTTCACAATGAAGAAAGTGAGTCACTCACTGACATTTTTAGTAGATTCCAAAAACTACTAAATGCTCTTAAGTTGCATGGAAGAGTCTATCAGACTAAAGACTCCAATCTGAAATTTCTCAGATCTCTTTCAAAGGAATGGAAACCAATGACAGTCTCATTGAGAAACTCACAAGATTATAAGGAGTTTACTTTAGAGAGACTGTATGGCATTCTGAAAACCTATGAGCTTGAGATAGAGCAGGATGAAAGAATGGAGAGAGGAATGAAGAAAGGAGGATCCATTGCACTAGTTGCTGATCTGGAAAAGGAGAAAGAAGTGAAGATGGAAGCTGTGGAATCAACTTCAAAGGTCTGTGAAAGCAAGGGTAAGGGGCTAGCTGCAGAAAGTGAAGAATCATTGAGCCAAGATGACATGGAGGACATTGATGAGCACCTAGCATTTATTTCAAGAAGATTTGCCAAGCTCAAGTTCAAAAAGAACTTTGGAGCAGCCAAGCCAAATAGAAACATGGTGAATAAATCAAAATTCAAATGTTTCAAATGTGGCTTGGCAGGGCATTCTGCAAATGAGTGTAGAAAGTCAGATTCCAGTAAGAAAAGGTTTGAGTCTGTATATTACAAGAAAAAATACTTTGATCTACTCAAACAAAAGAAAAGGGCTTTTATTACACAAGAGAATGACTGGGCAGCTGATGGTTTGGATGAAGATGAAGATGTCAGCTATGTCAATCTAGCCCTAATGGCCAAGTCTGATGAAACAGAGACAAGTTCCTCAAGCAATCAGGTAATCACTACAAACCTTGCACATTTATCTAAAGCTGAGTGTAATGATTCCATAAATGACATGTCTACAGAATTGTATCATTTGCGTGTTACACTTAAGTCCCTCACTAAAGAAAATGCTAAAATCAAAGAAAACAACTTGTTTTTAAGTGAGAGGAATAATGTGCTTGAGTCTCAGTTTGTTTGAGAAACTAAAAATTGAGTGTAGAATTGCCAAGGAGGAATTAACAGAGTCCTTGAAAAAGGAAGAAATTTTGAAGAAGCAGCTCGAGCGTGAACAAGAGGTGATTAAAGCATGGAAAACATCTAGGGATGTTCATGCTCAAATCACGAAGGTTCAAGGAATTGAGTCTTTTTGTGATGAAGCCTGGAAAAAGAATAAGGAGGAACTAGAACCTATTTTGGTAGATGGGTTGCTGACAGATGTAGACTCGACAGATGATGAGGACTATCCGTCGGATAACAAAAATTTCCGTCGAATGATAAAAATCCTCATCCGTCGGCTGTAAGCAAACCCATTAGCAAAGCCAAATTAACCAAGCTAAATGATAAGTATGGGTCTGTTTCCAAGAACTTTGTTTCAGGAGAGTCAAGTCAAGCTAAGAAAGGGAAAAAGGCTAATGTTGGTCACATGACTGTCAAACAGTTAAGTGATAGACTTGAGAAAATAGAGGTAAAAACAGAGACTAAAAAGAAAAACAATAGGAATGGTAAAGTAGGGATTAACAAACACAATAACTACACACGTGATAAATATGCTCCTAGAAAAATCTGTGTCAAGTGTGGTAGTGTAAATCATTTATCTGTTAATTGCAAATCTGCCATGCCTACTCCCATGTCTGTTCAGTCTCAATTTCCTAACATGAATGCCATGCCTCCCATGCCTGTTAATGCTATGCCTACACAGAACATGAATGCACAGTTTGCTAATATGCCATTTGCACCTAATCCATATTATGCTGCATACAATATGCCTCAAATGCCATTTAGCATGCCTTACTGGAATAACATGTTTGCACCAAGCATGCCATTTCCTGTTAGCCATAACATGCATGATAATTATGTTGCATTTAGTGGTTTCAAAGGTACAACCCAATTGACTAAGGAAGAATCTGAAATTATTAAGTCAAATGAGATAAGGCCTAAGAAACAGAAGAAGAAAGCTAACAAGGCAGGACCCAATGAAACTTGGGTACCAAAATTAACTTGATTTAATTTTGATGTGTGCAGGGAAACAGAAGGAATTTTTGGTACTTGGATAGTGGTTGTCCAAGACACATGACTGGTGATTCTACCCTGCTCACAGAGTTTAAGGATAGAGCTGGCCCAAGTATTACTTTTGGAGATGACAGCAAAGGATATACTGTGGGATATGGCTTGATTTCAAAGGACAATGTCATTATTGAAGAGGTTGCCTTAGTGGATGGTCTCAAACATAATCTGTTGAGTATCAGCCAGCTTTGTGACAAAGGCAACTCAGTAACCTTCAACAAAGAAGCCTGTGTTGTGACTAATAATCAAAACAACAAAGTGGTTCTCACTGGTGTGAGAAGAGGAAATGTGTATCTAGATGACTTCAACTAAACTAAAGCAGAATCTGTAACTTGTCTTCTCAGCAAAGCAAGTCAAGATGAAAGTTGGTTATGGCATAAGAAGCTATCCCATTTAAACTTCAAGACCATGAATGAGCTGGTAAAGAAAGAGCTAGTTAGAGGCATTCCTCTAGTGGAGTTTACAAAGGATGGACTGTGTGATTCCTACCAAAAAGGGAAGCAGATCAAAGCATCATTCAGGAAGAAACTTGATTCAGCAATTGAGAGCCTCTGCAACTGCTTCATATGGATTTGTTTGGACCAGTCAATGTATTGTCAATTTCAAAGAAAAGTTTTTGCCTAGTAATTGTAGATGATTTCTCAAAGTTCTCTTGGACATATTTCCTAAAGTCTAAAGATGAGGCTAGTGAAATCATCATCAATCACATAAGGCAAGTTAACAATCATCCTGATTTCAAAGTTAGAAGAATCAGGAGTGACAATGGAACTGAGTTCAAGAACTATGTCATGAGAGCATTTTGTGAGGAAAATGGGATCTTGCATGAGTTTTCAGCAGCAAGGACTCCACAACAGAATGGAGTAGTGGAAAGAAAGAATAGATCTCTTATTGAAGCTGCAAGGACAATGCTTGAAGAATCAAAATTACCAACATATTTCTGGGCTGAAGCTGTAAACACTGCATGCTACACTCAGAACATCTCTTTGATTAATCAAGCAAGATGCATGACACCTTATCAATTGTTCAAGAACAAGAAGCCAACTCTAAACTTTCTTCATGTCTTTGGCTGTAAATGCTATATTCTGAGAAATCAAACTGATCAAAATGGGAAGTTTGATGCTAAAGCAGATGAAGGAATTTTTGTTGGATATGCTGCTGGTAAAGTATATAGAGTCTACAATCTAAGAACCAACATTGTTGTTAAATCTATACATGTTGTGTTTGATGATAAAAAGATTGAAGGACTAAAAGATGGAGATTACCATGAAAGCCTCAAATTCGACAATGTTGAGATGGTCAGTGATGAAAGTGATGATGAGAGTGATCAAGAAACAGTGTCTAAGGATAATGCAGACAAATCTACCACCAATGAAGCACATAACTCAACATCCGTCGAGGTACATAATGCTTCATCCGTCGGAAGGCAATCTGTGTTATCCGTCGGAAGACAACCTGCCTCATCCTTCGGTACTCAAAATTCACCATCCGTCGGGTTATCTAAAGGAGCAGGAAATCAAGGAAGGTCACCCTTAGAAAGTACCCCTTTCTCAAATCAAAGATCCATAAACTTAGGGGGAGTTTCAAGCAATCAAAACTCAATCACACCTCAAGACAACATTGAGGTCTCTTCATCTAGAGCTAATCTACCTCAACCAAGGAAATGGACAAAAGATCACCCCTTTGAACTAATTATTGGTGATGTGTCTTCTAGAGTTCAAACAAGAAGAGCAACTCAGGAAGAATGTCTATACAGTAGCTTTCTGTCAAAGGAAGAACCAAAGAAGGTAGAAGAAGCTTTGTTGGATCCTGATTGGATTTTAGCTACGCAGGAGGAGCTAAACCAATTTGAAAGGAATAAAGTATGGAAGCTAGTACCCAAGCCTAAAGGAAAGAATCCAATAGACACCAAATGGGTATTCAGAAACAAGATGGATGAAAATGGCATAGTAGTAAGGAACAAAGCCAGATTGGTTGCTAAAGGCTATTGCCAGCAAGAAGGAATAGATTTTGATGAAACATCTGCTCCTGTTGCAAGACTTGAAGCCATCAGAATCTTCTTAGCCTATGCAGCCCTTGCCAATTTCAAGGTCTATCAAATGGATGTCAAAAGTGCCTTTCTGAATGGAGATTTGGAGGAAGAAGTGTATGTTAGTCAACCTCCTGGCTTTGAAGATCCAAATTTTCCAGAGTATGTCTATTATCTACTGAAAGCACTTTATGGACTGAAGCAAGCACCTAGAGCCTGGTATGACACTTTATCAAAGTTTTTTTTGGAAAATCACTTCACAAGAGGTACTGTAGATAAAACTTTATTTTTCAGAAATGTTAATGGCTCTAGCATACTTTTCAAATTTATGTAGATGATATTATCTTTGGCTCTACAGATGAGAAACTTTGTAAAAAGTTTGCCAAACTGATGCAAAGTAAGTATGAAATGAGTATCATGGGAGAACTAACTTACTTTCTTGGTTTACAAGTTAAGCAAGTTAGTGATGGAATATTCATTAGTCAAACTAAATATATTTTTGATCTTTTAAAGAAGTTTGATCTAATGGATTGCACATCTGCAAAAACTCCCATGGCCACTGCAACTAAGCTTGAACTAAACACTACTGAAAAGTCTGTGGATATTTCAAGCTATAGAGGCATGGTTGGCTCACTTCTGTACTTAACAGCTAGTAGGCCAGATATAATGTTTGCTACATGTTTATGTGCTAGATTTCAGGCTGATCCTAGAGAGTCTCACTTAATAGCTATTAAGAGAATTTTCAGATATCTCAAGGGAACACCAAAACTTGGCATTTGGTATCCTAGAGATTCTGGTTTTGATCTAACTGGTTATTCAGATGCAGACTATGCAGGTTGCATAATTGACAGAAAAAGCACAACAGGAACTTGTCAATTTCTAGGAAACAAGCTTGTGTCCTGGTTCAGTAAAAAGCAAAATTCAGTTTCTACCTCTACAGCTGAAGCTGAATATATTGCTGCTGGCAGTTGCTGTGCACATATTTTATGGATGAAAAATCAATAGCTAGACTATGGTTTGCAAGTTGAGAGGATTCCTATTTTCTGTGATAACACAAGTGCAATTGCCATCACTGAAAATCCAGTGCAACATTCAAGGACATAGCACATAGATATCAAGTACCATTTCATAAGGGAACATGTAATGAATGGTACTGTAGAGTTACATTTTGTTCCAAGTGAGAAGCAACTTGCAGATATATTTACCAAGCCACTGGATGAATCCACATTTTCTAGGTTGGTAAGTGAGCTAGGTATGCTTAATTACTCTTGAATCTATCTGAGTTATTTTGCAAGTTGAAAAGTAGCCAGAAATTTAACTGATTTTCAGTCATGGATGAAATTTTGGCTAAGTCAAAATTTGCATCTCAACGGATGACCATTATCCATCAAGTTAAGTCATCCGTCGATATACAATGTGCAAATAAAAATCAATTATTTTCTGGAATCTTTTAAAACTCGACGGATAACAGTTTATCCTCATCCGTTGAAGTGTCGAAATCTTAACCGTTAATTCCCTGAACATTATCCATCGAGTATACTTATAGTTTGTAAGCATTACACGATGGATAATGAGTGGAATTTTTACAGTTATTTTTTTAAAACGGCTAATTTAGGCAATTTCTATTGGGTAATTTACTTCTCTTTATTATTTTTATCCGTTGTTTTTTAGCAAAGTATAAAAGCTTATTTCATTCTAATCATTTTCTTTTATCATTCTCAAATTCAACTGTGTTAATTTCATTCTCTCTCAAGCAAAAATCCTCTTTCTCTTTAAGCTTTCCTTCTCTAACAATGGCACCTGTAGTAAAGATTATGTCTCAGACTGGGTTCATTTATGAGAAGAACAACTTCACTGCTTTGGTCAACAAGGGCATTCAGCAATCAGAAGACTATCACAAGATGATGGACTTCGTGAAGGACTGTGAGTTAAGTTTTGCCATGCTTGAATCACCCACAATCCTTTATGAAGTTGTAGAAGAGATGTGGACCTCTGCAATTTACAACTCTACTGACAAAACCATCACTCTGACCATCAAAGGTAATGAATTCTGTATCAATAGTGATGTGATAAAAGCATGTTTCAAGATTCCTGATGATAATGTAACTTCACCACAGACTGACATTGATTTGATCAATATGCTTAATTCCATGCATTATGCACTTCCTACTAATAAGCTAAGTGATATTAGGAGATTAGGTCTTAGGAAGGAATGGAGTTTTATGTGTGATGTTGTAACTAAAGTTTTCTCTGGAAAAATCAGTAATTTTGATTTTGTGAACATTTCCATGCTTAACATGCTATACATGCTAGTTACAGACAAATTTTACAATTTCAGTGACCTTATCATATATGAGTTAGGTTTTAAACTAGGTGAGTTAGCCAAAAGGGGAAAGAACATATATTATGCTAGATTTTTTATGCTATTGGCTAACCATCTTTGTCAAGAAATTGCACTTGAGAACCCAAACAACAAATTAGCTTGTTGGGTTCAAGAGAGAAGAATCATTGCAGATTTGAACAGAGCCAACCACCATAGGGATGTGCCAATGTTCTATTTCCCTGTAATGCTGACACCTCAGGTAAGTGAGGTAAGTTCATCCATACCCTCAACTATTCCAATCTCCTCTATTTCTTTGACTTCAGGCATAGCTATGGCAAATGTGACAATGACCAAACAGTTGCCTACCAAAGCTGCCAAAACAACTGTAATTTCCAAATCCAAATCAAAGAAAACCCCCTCTGGTATATCTCAAAAGGTACCAGTTGAAAAATCTACCAAAGCCAAAGAGGGGAGTGTGAAGGAGGGTCAGATAGGTGAGGGAAGGGGTGAACATCAAAGAAACCCCAAGGATAAGGTTGGAGAGTTGAGTAAATCCCAGCCTAGCCACACTGCAGTTTCCCAACAAACTGGAGTGCTTAAAAAGGACAAAAGCTCACTTCTAGCTGCATCTTTCCAAAAGGATGTGGCTATTGAACAAAGCTCTCATCCAAGAGCACAGGCCAAAAGGGTTAGGGACACAAGCTCACCCCAAAATTACACTAGAAAGAAGAAATCCAAAACAACCGGGGATGCACAGGGCACACACACAGTGCAAACTGGTGCTAAAGACACAGTCCCTGCACCTTCTCAAATTCAAATTGATGTGGCTCCAATAGATGTGGAGTCACAGCCAAAATCTCTTATAATAGAAGCCACTGAAACACCATACTCACCAACTAACTCACTAGAAGTGGATATGATAAACACTTCAATTCCTGATTCCCTTTCTTTAACTCTGTTGGGGAAGCCAAAATCTAGTGCAAGTGAGCATCATCTTTTAGATGATTTGTTGGCTCACTTGCCAATTCTTTCAGATACTATTGTGACATCTGTGCCTCAAATAACTTCAATCAACACAGAGTCAACAATAGTTTCTCTTCCCACCTCATTCATTTCTACTCTCTCGATGGATATTGCTCATCCGTCGAGTAGTGATTGTATCCCGACGGATAAGCTTAACAGCAGTTATCCGTCAGATAGCTTTACCACTCACCCGATGGATATCACTTATCCGTCGAGTGTCTCTGCACAACTTCAAACTTCAATTATTTCTAGTGCAGAAGATTTAGTGGTAATACAATCACTCTTAGGACTGAGAGAGGAGAGTGCTTTGAGTGAGAGGCTGGGTTGCTCCCAGGCAAAAGGAGAGGAAAAGAGTGAATCTCAGCAATCCATTTTTTCAGGATTGGCAAAAGTGAGTGAGAGGAGTCCCACCTTAGTAGGTGAAGGTGAGGGTGTGAGGGTGGGGAGTCAGGGTGAGACCCTGATGCAATAAAAGAGAGAATATGAGAGAAAGGCAGGTACAGGAGAAATAAGGGTGGATCCAGCCATTGCTAGTGAGTTAATGATTGTGGATGATGCTGAAAAGGGAAGACAATTTCAGCAACATTACAAAGCTGAAATTGATAACATTTCCTTGGATGCTGACACTTTTACTCATCCTGTGTCAGCCTATCAATTGTTGGCTGCTCAGGGCAATGTGGAGGCAGAGCAGACTTTGAATTTAGTGCACACCACAGAATCTCTTCAAAGAGATAAAGCTGCTGTTAACAGAATGCCTTCTCAAGCTGGAGAGCCATCTGAAGAATTTGGAGTAAATTCTAATGATGATGACTCTGGTTCTTTGGATGGAAGTAGGAACTTAGGGGGAGCTGAAGACCCAAGTTCTGCTTTAAGTTTACCTGAATGGGCATGGGCAATGGAATCTACACCAGGACAATTTGAGGTGTCTTTGGTCAAACAAGTAATGGCTATTCAACAGGCCCTTCAGGAAACTTCAGATGCTGGTACCAAGGCTGTTCTTCAAGCTCACCTAGACTCTCTACATCTAATGAAGATCCAACACTTAAGACGGAATCTCAGTGTGGATGAATTGAAAAGAGATATAGCTGACTTGAAGACCTATAACTCTGAGAAGCTGGATTCAGTAATGCCATATGGTACCATGCAAGATCTACTACTAAGATTGAGGAGAGAATCAGACTCTGAAAAGAAGCTAGCCAAGCTGGAAAACAGAGTTCAAGTTATTGAAGATTCAGTGGCTATTCTTCTTCAAAATCAACAGACTCAGACAAATCTTCTCATGCAACTGGCTAAAGCACAAGGCCTAACTCCTCAACTTGATGATAACAAAAAGGGGGAGAGAGAATCAAGTAAGGGGGAAAAAGGACCAATAGAGGGGGAGAAACTTCAAGTACAAATCAGCAAAGTAATTGTACCTTCAATTACTATCTCCAAGCCACCAGTTGCAGATGGTATAGATCTAATTGAAGCAGCAGCAGCAAATTTGAAAGTTGCTGAAAAAGGAAAGTTGAGTTTAATCAACTGGGAAGAGATTGATGAGGAAATTCAGAAAAAGTTTAAACTAGTTGAGGAGCCAGTTAAGTCAGCCATCCATCACTCTCATGTCAAGCCAATCAGTATGAATGAGATGAGCATGAACTATCTGGAGAAAGGACAATCTTCCTGCATCAAATCACAAAAGGCTAAAACAATTCTTAAACCAAGGGCAAATTATCCAAAGTCATTTTTGAAGAATCCCTTGGATACTGTGTATGAGACACCCAAGCCTGATGAAAAGAAGCTTCTGTCAAGATCCATTGTCTTCTATAAAGATCCAGCTGATTCAACCTCAAAAAGGAGAATTGCTAAGATATTCAGAAATGGAAAGGAAATTTGTGTTGTAGCTGGACATCCACAATTTGCTCAAGCAAAGAAAGAAGAGAAAGCAAGATTAAAGAAGGAAAAGAGGCAAGATGCTCTAGATGCAAAGAAATCTAAACAAAAGAAAGAGCAGATTGTCATATTGGCCAAGCTACAGGCTGTAAACTCTTCTCAACAAATTCCCTCTCAACCATCTGAAGCTGCTGAATCAAAGAAGAAGATTGAAGAACAGAAGAAATCCCCAAGAAAGAAAAAATTGGCTAGAAGAACAAAAAGGAAACTGGATGTTGTTGACAAGAAATTGGAAGATCAATTTCCTAAGGAATCCACTCAAGCTAAAACTCAAGCATTAAAGCCCTCTGTGGTATTTGAAGACATAAGGGTGGTGGACCCCTACAGGAACATACATGGAGAGCCTATTGTGCCAAAGGATGAGCCAATAGAGTGGGATAAATTACCAATTCATGACTTCAATTTGCCAATCCTTACTAAGCCAAAAAGGACAAAATCAAGGGCAGTCAAGAAAGTGAAGCTATCACCTCTCAAATCCAAGTTAGTAGTTAAAGCTCAACCCAAGGTCAACAGGGGAGACTACTTGTACTTGTGTGACATCAAAGAATTCTCAGATCTAAACCTTTATCTGGAGGAACTGGATGAAGTAAGGGCAATTGATGCATACAGAAACCTACCTGAAAGGTTGGTGTTCAAGTACAAAGGAGGAAGGGAGATTCAGTGGCCTCTTCACAGGATACTTCAAGAAAGCCAAGTTATGTTGATCAAAGTCTGTTCATCCTTCAAGAAAAACTTTGGGTTCAATGTAACTGCAAGAAGACTAGTATTGAAGAAGATTGAAGAGATGAGGAGTGTTAGAGCTAAAGACGCACTCCCAAAGACTCTAATCATCCCATACACCGGGAGAAGAGTGCATCTAAGGCCCTACTGGCTGATGGAATTCATGGATGACAAGGGTGTGAGAAGATTCTTTAGACTAGAAGACCAATTGAGTATCTCTAGCAATGAGACTCTCTTGGAGATGCAAGAAATTCTAGATCTCTCAGAATCTGATGAACTAGAATTCCACAGGCAGCTCCAGAATCAAATTGAAGAAAACAACAGAAAGCTTGGAAGAAGATCCAGACCTTCAAGAAACTAGAAAAACCTGCTCAAGCTAGAGGAGCATCTTGAACTGACTGTGAGCCAAACCTTGTACATTTTGTTTAATTGAAGCACTTTCAGTTTTATCTACTTATCTTTAAAGATATATGTTTAGGATGTTTTGTTATCATCAAGTATCTCTTAATTTATGGCTACAATTCCAGTAGACATAAATTGGGGGAGATTGTTGTGAATATGTTGTGTACTTGATGATCACTTAAACAAAACATCTAAGTAGATTTTACTTAGTGAAATAATGTAGCACTCGACGGATAAGAATTATAGTCCCGACGGATAGCTCATTATAGTCCTGACGGATGATTAACTTATTATCCATCGAGTGAGTAGCTTATGTAATAATAAGTTTGTAGCACAGTGATGTATGCACCTTTGTATAGAATTTGTAGTAGCATATAAGTCATGTTGACTTTATCTAGATATGCATAATAGGTTGATTAATTGTACATAAGTAATGTCTTGTAATTATGTATAAGTGAAATGAAGTCAAGTGCCAAAATAGCTACCGACGGATGATTAACAAAGCCTTCGACGGATGATCAAATGACTATCAACGGATGTTTAACATAGCAGTTGACGGATGATCAATTGAGTCATCGACGGATGATCTGAAAGTCGACGGATGATCATATCAAGAATTTAAACATCAGTTGAACAGTAAAAGTTGACACACAGTCGTCGAGTTGTATCCAAACACAATGTGGAAGCCCATTAACTAGGTAATAGAGGACGAAAAGCATCAAAGATTAAGACTGTTAGATTTTATATTTGTTCAGTCTTTTTGACTTTGTAATCTTGGTATTATATAAACCAAGAGAGTAGCAAATAGAAAAATAACTAAGATAGCTGAAAAACACAAAAACAGAGAAATCTTTGTAAGCATAATCTTTAGCATTTCCTGTATTCTCAGCAGTTCTATTTTATAAGCAGCTGTGAGCATTTCTGCACACAGAGTCCTCTCGATATATTATATATATCTCTGGTGGAATTGTTTAAATCCACCAGAAAGTTTTTAAAGACTCTTGTTTTTAATTACTTGTGTTTTGATTCATTTAAGTTTATATTCCGCATTGTGCTAATCAAAACAAATATATCAATAATCGAGTTGAACATTTTTATTTCAAGAAAAAGGTTCAAGAATTCCATTCAACCCCCCTTCTGTAATTCTTGCTACATTGTTAAGGGACTAACATTCATCTTTACTGGTCAATGTGGGGTTTGACCCACGGTGTTTGTTGTGACAGTCCAAATACAGACATGTTATTCGGATCGAGTGCAGCCGAGAGTTGGGACGTTAACCCTTCTTGGCACCCTTTATTATTATCTTGTGAAATTGTTAGTCATCTGTACTTGCTGAGGACTCAGTTGCTCACTCTCGTTATTCTTATATTTCCAAACAGTGAAAAATAAAGCAGATGATCTGTACTATCAGGCGAGGCAACGAAAAGGGAAGGAGCATGTTCGCAGTGGCAGCGTTTAGCTATATATATATATTATTTGTAGTGATGTACTAAGACTTTTCCCGAACTTGTATCTTATTATCGAGACTTGTAGTAGGAATTAAATTATGTATGTAATAAACATGTAAGTGTGGAGACTCGATCCTGAGATCTGCGTAGTGGCGTCCACAGTGAACTTTATATTATAATATGGTTTGTAATGTTAATGCAGGTGTGCGAAACACGGTACCGTAATGACCTGAATCCACGAAAGGGTGGGTTTGGGGGCGTCACAGTAAATCTACATATTAGTATTATAAAAATCGGAAATCGGAGCAGATCGGTTGACCTACTGATGTATGATTTATCGGAAATTGGGGATTAATCGGAATATAAAATTGAAAAAAAATAGATGTATTTTAATTTTACTTTTATAAAATATATATTAAATTAGATTATTATTTTTATTACATACAAATATATCTTTAAAACTTTTAAGTTAATCAATTTTTTTATATAAATAAAAATTTTAGGGAACTGATATGTGCACATCCTTAATGTATAGGTGTACACCCTTTTGTTTAAATTGTGACTAAATTATCCTTATTAAAGAGTAAAAGAAGTTATAATTAAATGTATGCACAAGGGTATTATGGTCTTAATGTCAATAAAGGGTGTGCACTTGTAAATCAGGGTGTGCACATATCAGCTCCAAATTTTAGGGATGGCAAATCGAGAATAATCTGGAAGAAAGAGAGTGATTTTGAATAGAATACAATATTACCCTCCCACCTACCTTATCTATCTAAGTCCCCCCTCTCTATCTCTCTCTCCTCTCGGTTCTCTTTCTCTCGCTGAACATCTTAACCCTCTTTCATCTTGTCTCCCAAATCTCCTTCCTTTCCTTTCCTTTCCTTTCCTTGGATCAACAATTCTTATCATTTTAATACAATAACAAACACGTTTAATATATTAATGTATGTATGTAATATCTTTTTAGATCAGATTGGTCAGAAGAATCAGTTACCTATGTTTTCCATGTTAACCCGCTAATTAAATAAAAAACAACATAAAACATCTATCTTCTACCTCTTTCTTCGCTCTCTTTCAAGTATCAAACCAAGGAGATTGGAATTATTGTGATTTTGTGAAGAATCGGCGACTCCGTTCATTCAGTGCCTGCGGTGAGGCGCGACCCACCCGATTTTTGACCCGATAATGCAAAACTGTTTTATCTAGCGATATACCTGAGCGAAATTCTGGCCGATTTATCGGCATTTCGGTCCATTTCTATAATACTGCTACATATAAAGAACAAAATAAGAATAATAAATCCTTTTCAGTTCTTATATATTATTATTTCGAATAGTAAGTGTTTTATCTATATATATATATATTATCTGGCATAAAATTACAAATTTATTACAACAAACGTCGGCCCAAAATACTACAGCACAAATTGGTATTATGAAAAAAAATTGTAAATTGTTTATTTCATTGTCTACTTATATACTATAAATATTTACTTTTCAAATATTTTTCCTAAACAGTCTATATTTGAAGGTTTTAAAAAAAATAAGTCATTGCGAAACGCCTCTTAGTCGACTAAAAATATATTTATCAATTTTTCATTGAAAAAAATTATAACTTGATTTGAAAAAATAATTAAATGGCCGACGCAAAGCACAGTTTAGTGGATTAGTATATATATAAAGAAGGATGCGCGGGAGGTTAGGTGGCGCTCTAAGATCGTGTCATTCTATTTTCAAATTTTCTTAGATTTTTTTAAATTTAAATACCAAAAAATAAAAAATATCATTTGACATATTAGAAGTACAATATGCATTCGAGATTGTGGAGAATAAGAGAGTTGAAAAGATATTCAAATTTATAAGGAATAAGAGTTTGAATTTATATAAAAATTTAATTAACCTCTCTCTATATATATTTAAGTTCTTTTTATTAGCTCAAATATTGCTTCTATACAAGATATTTATACTTCCGGTAAATAAACTTTTATCCCCAATATTCAGTGTTTTGATATCTATGATGCAGGATGATGCATAGGTAATTTAATGAATGTAAAAAATATGGACATGGTACATAGTTTATATTGATAATTTAGACTGCCAATTTATATTGATTGTGATTATATATTTAAATGTTGTGTTCATAGTTTATTAGGTGGAACACTAATATCGTCTCAATATATTTTTCTAATATTCTTAGAGTTTTAAAATTCTATATTCAATAATTATAATATCTTTTACATTTAACATATTTAATGCAGAAAAGACATACGAATTTATAGAGAAGAGTTAGAATTTGTAAAGAAGAAGAAATCAAATTTCTATAGAAAAAATCAAATTTATTAAAAAGAAGAGTTTGAATTTATAGACAAAAATTATTATAGAAAAAGTATTCGAGTTTGTTGCGACGACTTCAAATTTATTGAGAAGACTTATAATTTTATGAAATATAGCATATTAAGTTGAACTATAATTAAAAATAGAGAAGACAATTGATTTATAATGAAGCTGAATTTTACGTTTATTTTTTCTTTTATAATTTTTTTTTAAAAGATGTATATGAATGACGTTATATTATACCACTATGCGGGGAAGGTTAATTGTGCTTTATATTTCAACAAGGTAGAAGAGGTTATCTACAAGAGGGTGTTTGGGTTGTAATGTGTTGTACCCAAAATTAGGTTTGGGCCGAATTTATGGCCCACGAAGGAATAGGCTTAGTTATCGTGGGTGACTAGGCTTGCTAGGGAGAAGGTATGGTAAGAGAAACTCATCAAATATTACGAGAATGAATATAAGTGGGATAGAAAGCTAGGGCTGCCATGAGAGGTTGTTAGCATGGCTTCTTTTAAGGTTTCCCACAGGGCTTCTTTCAGGATTTCATGAAGGGTTTCCTTGCAGGGCTATATAGAGGGCTTTCCATAGATTGGTTGTTAACCTGGGACTCACATAAGGCCTACTGTCGGAGTTTCCTTACAGGCCTTCTTAAGGGGTTCCTCTACGACTGAGGAAGCCCCAAAGAGGTAGTGTTTTACTAGGAAACCACATATCGGCTGGCTGAGAGATGAGATGGATTTCTACAATGATTCTACTACTGAAGAAATGATATGCACAGCTGTTATATATCCATACAAGAGATATATACTGAGTATATGTATATTTGGTGGATAATTATGATAAATACATGGCTAAATACGGCTTTAAGTGGCATACAAGGAGAAGGACTATTGAAGGCAAGCCTAAACCTAATTGGATCAGCATTGGGAAGAGCTACAAGCTGGAAGGAACGTATCTAACCATCCTTGGAGGAGTCCTAAGGCATTAAAACTATGTATGGACTTGATTTCTTTAAATATAAGATACTTAGGCCATTTGCGGGGGAGACACACTTACACTCTCTATGCAAAATTGAGTAGAGGCTTCATAAGACCATTTCCGAGCACTCTCACGACTGAGTAGGAAGTACTCCATCACCACCGCTCGGAACCTTGTAAATTTAGTCTAAACACAGCTACAAATGCCACACATTTGTTAGAAAATGAAAAGTTTGAGGCATGTTTTAGACATTTTCTTAATGTAATTTCCTAAATCTAATTGTTGGAGGTTGTTCCTTATAATGAGGACTTAAACTTTCATGTTCGGATCTAAGTCATTTTCTTAGTGTAATCCATAAAGAAATTGAGTTGAAGTTAGTCGCTTGAAAAGGGTTGTGTGTGTGACGGCCTCAACCCCGGGGTCAGGAGTTGACGTCATCAATAACAATATAAACAACATAACATAATCTAACTCAATATTATTATATAAACACAATCCCTTTTTCCAAGATCTTTTCCAGGTTTAAGTATGACTTAGGTTACAATCACCACAAAACCAACTTACTAAAGACAATCCAAACAATACTATCTTTGTTCAGCAACTCAATCGACCCGCTTGGGTCCAGCACAACTACCTCAGAGGAGCCTGACACGGAAGGAACTGGAACTCTGCCCTGACTATCACGGGAATATCCCCTAAGCATCTGCAATACATATATAAAACATTTGGCAAGGGTGAGCAATCAATCGCTCAGCAGTACCACTATATGAATAACAAATAAAAATGATTTAAAGCAAGCAGTTATAAAAACAGAATTCATAACTTGCCAGAAACATGTAAAACAGGTATAAACTGGATATCAAAACTAGCATGCTCCGTAAAACAAAATCAACTGTCGTGTGTTGTGCATAAATACCAGAGTTCAATTTTAGCATGCTATTTTCATTTTCAAACTTTCCGTTCCATTCCAGGAACCATAAAACCATTGTCCCGTTACGGGGACCCAAAATCATTTGTTCCGTTACGGGAACCATAAAATTTATCCCATCACAGGATCTATAAAACTTGTCCCATCACAGGACCTATAAAACTTGTCCCCCTCCGGGAACCTCAAAATCACTTACTCAGATATAAAAGTATTGGATGATCCCTGGGGAGACAGCTGATCAGGCTATCCTATGAAACTTGTTCCGGAACTCAGAGACTAGCTAGGTCTCTGTCACGCTGGGCTGGTGGTTATAATAGGGTGCGCAACCACTTCGCCTCTTACGCTAACTTCCAGGCCGTTACAGACCTTCTGCGCACACTCATCCAATTATCTGATCATTTTTATCTAGTTTTCCAACTCACTTACCTATCTCTTGTCAAAACAATTATAACACAGCACATTTTCCGAAACATTTTCATTTTATTCAAAATTTAGAGATAGGCATTTTCAGAAGTTACTTTTCCCCAAAACCAAGTTAACAAAACAATTTGAAACCCAGGGGATACGTAACTTAAATCGTTCTGTTCCAGTACGTAAATGTAAATCAACAATTATTCATATAGTACTGAACTGTAAGAGATTTATTCAGGGGTACTTTCCTTGCAGAGCTTTACAAATATTATTGATTGACCTTGAGCCCACACGGACGCTCAGACTTTAACGTCTAACCACTAGATTACCCTGGATTCGACTCCAACACTCAGGTCCTTCAATTGGAACCTTACTGAACTCGTTGACTGTCCACTAGGCTATCCAACGCCAACTCTTGGGCTTTCCGACTAGCACCTACAAAGTCGAAATACCCTAATTTAGACTTTCGATTATGCTTAACATATCCTCGCTAACAATCTACCCGAACATTAACAAAACTCGACTCGTAATACTTCATATAATCATACACGTATCAATTAGGGTTCACGTCTTTGAAAGTCGGTTCGGTGTTCGTTTTCAGAAAATAGGTATATTTATCCTTTTATGAAATTAGGTTTATCGGTTTTCGTAAAGTATTTCATCACAACACATAATAGATTTCGTACAAAATAGTTACATATAATCGATCGACGTTCCGATAGCCATTGGGTACGGCCTCGTATTTCCGTAATTAATTTTTTCAGAAATCGGGTAGCACCTCCTTTGATTATCGGCTAACCCGTCGAACATCCCGACGTCCAAACAAACACAACTACAATCAATCGCAATCCAAAACCTAATCACCGATTTCAGTCATCAATATCAGTCCCAAAATTCTCAATTATCAATTAAATACAATTATTAGTCGTGTTTTTATGTTTTATATCGTATTTTGTATTTTTTTTATTATTATATATACATTTTTTAAATCGTAGGACTCAGAACAACGTCATCACCGTCCACCGTCGGCTCGCCGAGGCTCATCGCCGACGGCGGCAAAATTTGTGGGTACCCTAATCGGGTTTCCAATCACGAATTTCACCGATTATTCTAAACATTTCCCGCACGTAAAAGTATATTTTATATCACGAATATTCACTCAAATAATTTCCATGCAGAAAATCAAATAATTAAATAAATAAAAGAACCCCAAAATAGACGTGTGTAGTCACGCGCTCAACACTGCAGCAACACCCACAAAACACAGAATATAGCCGGAACAAAACGGAATAGACGAATACATAACACAACTTTATCCACTCACGGATTGAGCACACACATACCCAGACTAAACATACACACACACAGAGCACATATACGTGTATATATATATATATAACAGAATTAGGCAAACGAAGCAGGAAACGGAACCAACCGGACCGACGGCCGGAAAAGAGAGGGCGGAGAACGGAGCAACTAGAAAGGAAAGGAAACAGAAAAAAAAGAGGAGGAGGAAGAATAGGTCAGGAGAGATCGTGAGAGAGAGAAAAAGGGAGGAAGAGAAAATAACCGAGAGAGAGTGGAGAGCGAGAGAGAAACGAGCGGAGAGAGATGAGAGGAGAGAGACAGGGGTGTATTATTCTGGTTTTATTTATTTTATTTTTTTTGTCTACAAATCATCTGTAGCTAACACGTATCACAAGCAGCACAAATCAACTGCCACGTGTCTATTTTGACCGAAAACTTATCTCTTATCCGGGTTTTTGTAGAAATAACGAATAAATAGGCGGGTAAAATAAACCCAAAAATTACCCTATTAACTTTAAAATATTGTAAATATCCCGAGGTTACTAAAAACGTAAATTTTAAAATTTTTAAATAATTTCTAAAATACAGTTTATACCCGTTTTTTAACGAATACACGAAACAACGCGCGGGTGAAATTAATCCCAAAAATTCTCAAAATAATTTTAAAATTCTAGGAATATTCCAAACTTAAATAAATACGAGTTTCATAATTTTTAAAGAATTTTGGAATTAAATACGGATTTAACAAATAATTTCAATCAGAAAATCATACATGGCTAAATAATTGAGGAAATGTTGGTTTCTCAATCTTAAAAACTCCTAAAAATAATTAATAAAATTATGAAGCCATAAAAATGATTTTAGGGATAACCCAAATATTTATGGAAATAAATCCTGAATTAAATCACTTTTAAATACAAAAGTAACGTAACACAGCTTCACGAAGAATTACACAATTAATACACGAACACCACAATCACATAAATCAATTAAAATATTAACAAAATAATATCCAGATGACTGAACCCATACACATATTTTATTTATGTAATTATTTAATAATTACACATTTAAACAATATAAAAATATACGAGTCGTTATAGTGTGGGTTTGTCCCACATTGATTAAGTAAGCAAGGAAGTTTACTTAATGTTTAATTATAATATTTACTGACTTATTTTATTATTTTAATATGAATATTGAATCTGAATATCAGGATTTGGAGTAATGCCCTGAACTGATTATCCACCGGGGTACAAAGTGTGCATTATCCACCGGGATACAAAATGCACTGAATTGATTATCCACCGGGGTACAAAATGCACTGAACTGATTATCCGTCGGAGTACAAAGTGTATATTATTCGTCGGAGTACAAAGTGTACATTATCCGTCGGGGTACAAAGTGTACATTATCCGTCGGGGTACAAAGTGTGCATTATTCACCGGGGTACAAAGTGTGCATTATCCACCGGGGTACAAAGTGTACATTATCCGTCGGGGTACTAAGTGAGCATTATCCATCGTTGTACAATGTATGGATTATCCATCGGTGTACTAAGCATTATCCACCGGGGATAGGCTGTTTTTGATTCTGAAAGTATTTATTAAATGCATTTAAGTCAGAATATATATTTAATTAATATAACTTATTCAATTATGTTTTGGGATGTAATATATATACTGAACAAAACATTTTGGAGTAAGTAGGTTGAAATACGTTGAAATATACATACGTAAAACCCTAGCTATCATCTTCCTCTTTGTCTCTCCTCCAAAATTATACAAATTAGCATAGGTTTTGGCGACTGAGGTCGGATCGTTGTTTGTACATCGAGTTGCTGTGAACTGGTGTGCTGTTGCTATTTTATCCTGGGAGGGTTATTGCAGTCTCTGAACACAGTAAGTGAGGGCAATAAACTCTTCAAGAACAGCCTCTTCCTCTCGAGGGATTGGTGACTCAGCTGTGATTGAAAGCTTCATTACGCTAAGCTTTCTTTCTCTTCTATTTTTTCTTTTACAGTTGCTGATTATTATTTTTTTATTTTCAACCTTCGTGTTTTGTTTTCGTTATTGGTGATATTGCCTTGTTCTTGTTATTGGTTATATAACTGCCTCATTGTGTTAGTATAATAGTTATTTACTTTTATTATTTTCCTTACAATCTTGAAGAGTTTAATTTGTTATATAGCTATTTAACGAGATGGTTAACGAAACTGATACTCCTGTTGGTGAGAATCCTGTTGTTGTTGGTTCTGGTTCTGGAGTTACTGCGTCCACCATAGATTGGACCACGTACAGATTTCCACAACCTATTGATTTATCGGGCATGCCTGAAAAATTCAGTGGGGGGGCTTCCTTTTCTCGCTGGCAGAAAAAGATGAAGCTCTGGTTAACTATTAATGGTCTATGGCTGGTGGTACAGTATGATCCTCCTGTTGTGGATCAAGAAAAGCCTGAAACTATGACTGTTTATGCGCTATGGGCTGAGAAGGATGGGGTGGCTAGGGCTGCCATTCTGGCTGCTTTAGCAAACACTCTGTTTGATGTTTATTCATCGGATGCTTATAGTGCTAAGCAGTTGTGGGAGAAGCTGGACCAAACCCATAATACTGATTCTCAAGGTCTTGAGAAGTATTATGTGGCGAGGTTTCTTGATTACAAGTTGGTGGATACCAGATCCATGACTGAGCAAGTACATGAGTTTGAGATGTTGGTGCATGCTTTGGGTGAGTCTGGAATGGACTTACCTGAGAAGTTTAAGGTGATGGCTGTGATTAAAAAGCTCCCTAAGTCTTGGGAGGAGTTTGCTCTCTCCCTGAAAAGACAGAAAGGAGAGATCTCATGGATAAACCTTATGTTGGACATTTCTGTGCAGGAACAGCACAAGTCCAAACAAGGACATGTGGGGCAGAAAAAGGAAATCTGTCAGTAAGAAGGATAACACCAAACCGAAAAATGACAAGAACAAGGCTAAGAAACCAAAGGCAAACAAACCTTATTGGTCTTGTGGACAGGCTGGTCATTGGAGTAAAGACTGTCCTGTGAAGAAAGCAAAGAAAGCTAAAGTGGTAGCTCAAGCAAACATTGTGCTTGGACTTGCAACCACTAGTGGGCATGTGGCTAACATGGTTGTTGGTGAGGTTGTTGCCTCTGACGCCAACGACGGGTATGTTAACTACAACCCTGAACTACTTTCCACTTACTAGTCTAATGAATGGTTGATTGATACTGGAGCTAATGTGCATATTTGTGCTGATATTACTCTGTTTGTATCTTATCAACAGACTCATGGAGTGACAGTGACGATGGGGAATGCTAGTGCTGCTCAAGTGCCTGGAATAGGAAACGTGGACCTGAAGTTTGCTTCTGGGCGGATTCTATCTCTCACTAGAGTGCATCATGTTCCCTCTATTCATAGAAACATTATTAGTGGAAGCAGTTTAGTTAAAAATGGCTTTGAACTTTCTTTCAAATGTAATTAAGTAGTTATTATACATACTGGTACTTTTTATGGCAAGGTTACTTGTCTGACGATTTATTTTTAATAAATGTGGAGCCTGTTTTGGGCAGTTTTATTAATGATAGTGTTGCACCTTCTGTTAATTGTGTAGAATCATCTGATTTGTGGCACTTACGACTTGGTCATTTAAATTTTGGTGTTCTAAAGAATATGATGAATTTAGAGTTGATTCCAAAGCACGACATTGATAAGAAAACTAAATGTCAAGTATGTGTGACTGCTAAATTAACAAGGAAACCATTTCATAATGTTGTTAGGGATTGTGACTTGTTAGATTTAGTACACACAGACATATGTGAATTTGGTGGTGTGTTGACTAAGGATTATTGTAGATATTTCATTACCTTTATAGATGATTGTGGTAGATATTGTTATGTTTATTTGCTTAAACATAAACATGAAGCACTAGATAAATTCATTATGTTTAAAAATGAAGCTGAAACATAAACTAGCAAAGTACTTAAAAGATTGAGGTCGGATAGAGGTGGTGAGTATACAAGTACCTCATTTAATGAATTTTGCGCAAGCAATGGTATAGTTCATGAGGTGACTCCTCCATACACACCTGAGTTTAATGGGGTGGCAGAGCGAAAGAACAGAACTTTTAAAGATATGATTAACAGTATGCTGATTAATTCGGGGTTGCCTAAGTACATGTGGGGAGAGGCTCTGAATACGGCTTGCAATATTCTGAAAAGAGTCCCTCTGAAATACATGGATAAGACTCCTTATGAATTATGGATAAAGCGTAAAACTAGTTTGAGTTATCTTCATGTGTGGGGGTGCCTTGCCAAGGTGCTTGTCCCTGAACACAAGAGAAAGAAATTAGGACCGATAAATGTTGATTGTGTCTTTCTGGGCTATCTTGAAACCACAATTGCTATGAGATTTTTGGTTTTAAAACCTGACATAGATGGTATTGTGGCGAATACGATAGTTGAGTTTCGTGATGCAACATTTTTTGAGGATGTGTTCCCTATGAAGACTGGTATACCACAAGATACTTTTGATGATGATCTCACTCACACATCGAGTTCCATTCCCGATCATGCGGAAAGGATGACGAATGTGGGGGCGGATCCTGGTAGTAGCTCTACTCCTAACGAAGTAGAGGAACCTAGAAGGAGTAAGCGTGCAAGGCTAGTCAAGGACTTTGGAAGTGATTACATCACTTACAATGTTGAGGACGAACCTTTAACTTTCCGTCAGGCTATGGATTCTTCGGAGTCAAGGCACTGGAAAGGCGCTGTGAAGAGTGAGATGGACTCCATTATTTCTAACGGAACATGGGAGTTAGTCAATCTCCCTTCTGGATGTTCTACTATAGGATGTAAGTGGATTTTCAAGAGGAAGTTAAACCCTGATGGTTCAATAGATAAGTACAAGGCTAGGCTAGTTGCTAAGGGTTTTAGGCAAAGAGAAGGAATTGACTATTTTGATACATACTCTCCTGTTGCTAGAATGACAATATTCAGATTGCTTATTGCATTAGCTTCCGTACATAGTCTTATCATCTATCAAGTGGATGTAAAGACAACTTTTCTTCATGGTGACCTTGAAGAAGAGATTTATATAGATCAACCTGAGGGATTTGTTGCTTTTGGTAATGAGAGGAAAGTATGTAAGTTAGTCAAATCCATTTATGGCCTAAAACAAACTCCTATAGACTGGCACAAGAAGTTTGATGAAACTATTTTAAGCTTTGAGTTATTAGTTAATGAAAGTGACAAGTGCGTCTAATATAAGGTTAGAGGAAATGAATGTGTGATTGTGTACCTATATGTGGATAATATTTTGTTGTTTGGAACCAAAATTGAGATTATTAACGAGACAAAGAGTTTCTTAAAAAGGCATTTTGAGATGAAGGATATGGGTGAAGCTAGTGTGATTCTTGGGATCAAGTTGACTCGGTCAACCGATGGAATAACCTTGTCACAGTCTCATTATATAGAGAAATCTATACTTGAGAAGTATGGTTATTCAAATTGTAGAATCGCTAGTACTCCATTCAATCCTAAAGTTGGCCTTATCAAGAATAGTTCAGGTATTCCTGTGTCTCAGTTAAGGTATTCTGAGATTATTGGGAGTTTGCAATATCTTGCTAATGTGACTAGACCAGATATTTCTTACTATGTGTCTAAGTTAGCTAGGTATACAAGCTGTCCGAACAAGACTCATTGGGAGGCACTAGATAGAGTTCTTAGATATCTCAAGGGAATAATTTCTCTTGGCTTGCATTACTGGAGATTTCCGGAGGTACTCGAGGGGTACAGTGATGCAAGTTGGATAGCTAAGAAATCTGGTTCCAATGGAGTAACTGGATATGTGTTTACCCTTGCGGGTGGAGCAGTGTCCTGGAAGTATTTTAGACAGACTTTGATTACTCGGTCTACTTTTGAGGCTGAGTTGTGTGCACTTGATGCAACGGGGACGGAGGCTGAATGGTTACATGGACTCATGAGTATGTTACCTATAGTAAGCAAGCCGCTTCCTACCATTTTTGTTCATTGTGATAGTCGTACAACTATCGACAAAGTCAGAAGTGTTAAGTATAATGCTAAAACAAAGAGACACATTCAAGTTAGGCTTAAGTCTATAAGGGGTCTTGTGTCTGATAGGATTATTGCTATAGAGTTCATAGGAACTCAGGATAATATAGTTGATCCTTTGACTAAGGGGCTTGAGCATGCTGTGGTCCTTAAATCGAGGTTGGGGATGGGACTGATAACCCATCATGGTTTATCTACGGCGGGAACCCAATACACCTGAGAGGAGATCCCTCGAAGTGTATTCAATATGGTAATAACAATTTGTAAGGATGAATCTGTAGTACCTTTACTTTATATAGACTGATACTTATGTATCTGAGTCTATCCCCTGGAAACCTCAAAAGGTGCTGAAATTACAAGTATAGCAAGAGTTTTATAACTCTGAATGGGGTTAAGTCGTAAGACGAGATGTAAGCAGTACATCTTTGGAAATGCCCAGCTAAGCGAATGTTATTGTGAGGTCGTAATTATAGGAAAGGGTTATTCCTCGAAGCATTTGATGAACGGGTTCGAGACACGACCATAATGTCTCAAAGCCGTAGATCTGACCATAGCCTTTGACTTGTCGTCGTTTATGGAGTGTGGTTACACTTCACCGATAAAGATTCAAGGTAAAATATTCCATCTATATCCGGTAGCCATCGAAGTAGAGGACTTAGGAGGGTTCAAACCCGGGAGGGTACCGACTCTGAAAAACAAGTCATGATAAAATCTGATATGCATTTCTGTATGAATTTGTGGGGGATTGTTAGAAAATGGAAAGTTTGAGGCATGTTTTAGACATGTTCTTAATGTTATTTCCTAAATCTAATTGTTGGAGGTTGTTCCTTGTAATGAGGACTTAAACTTTCATGTTTGGATCTAAGTCATTTTCTTAGTGTAATCCATAAAGAAATTGAGTTGAAGTTAGTCGCTTGAAAAGGGTTGTGTGGGTTTGTCCCACATTGATTAAGTAAGTAAGGAAGTTTACTTAATGTTTAATTATAATATTTAGTGACTTATTATATTATTTTAATATGAATATTGAATCCGAATATCAGGATTTGGAGTAATGCCCTGAACTGATTATCCACCGGGGTACAAAGTGTGCATTATCCACCGGGGTACAAAATACACTGAATTGATTATCCATCGGGGTACAAAGTGCACTGAACTGATTATCTGTCGGAGTACAAAGTGTACATTATCCGTCAGAGTACAAAGTGTACATTATCCGTCGGGGTACAAAATGTACATTATCCGTCGGGTACAAAGTGTGCATTATCCACCGAGGTACAAAGTGTGCATTATCCACCGGGGTACAAAGTGTACATTATCCGTCGCGGTACTAAGTGAGCATTATCCATCGGTGTACAATGTATGTATTATCCATCGGTGTACTAAGCATTATCCATCGGGGATGGGTTGTTTCTGATTCTGAAAGTATTCATTAAATGCATTTAAGTCAGAATATTTATTTAATTAATATAACTTATTCAGTTATGTTTTGGGATGTAATATATATACTGAACAAAACATTTTGGAATAAGTAGGTTGAAATACGTTGAAATATACATACGTAAAACCCTAGCTATCATCTTCCTCTTTGTCTCTCCTCCAAAATTATACAGATTAGCATAGGTTTTGGCGACTGAGGTCTGATCGCTGTTTGTACATCGAGTTGCTGTGAACTGGTGTGTTGTTGCTGATTTATCCTGGGAGGGTTATTGCAGTCTCTGAACACAGTAAGTGAGGGCAATAAACTCTTCAAGAACAGCCTCTTCCTCTCGAGGGATTGGTGACTCAGCTGTGATTGAAAGCTTCATTACGCTAAGCTTTCTTTCTCTTCTATTTTTTCTTTTACAGTTGCTGATTATTATTTTTATTTATTTTCAACCTTCGTGTTTTGTTTTCGTTATTGGTGCTATTGCCTTATTCTTGTTATTGGTTATATAACTGCCTCATTGTGTTAGTATAGTAGTTATTTACTATTGTTATTTTCCTTACAACATTTGCGGCAGCTCTGGCATTCTCAGTTGCCGCTCCCTGGCCCGATTTCAGGCCGACATCTCCGTGATTCTTCTGTTATTTCAGCAATAACCTCCGTAAGTGTTGTACCAAATTTCTCGCATGACACACATGTAATTGAGTTGAACCAAATGAAAACAGAATATCACATCTGATTAGCACTGTCACGCTCCCGTTGACCTTAAATAATGAGTCATCGGGCTCCTTCAATTTATCAGGATCAATCAGAAGACATATGACTATGGACCTTGCACTTGCAAAAGGTCATCTACACAACATGGGAAAGATGGTAGAAGAAATAGAATGGAGACTAAAGAATTCACTAGAAGATGTTTACTTTGGCAAAAGAAATGGTGTGCACCTTGCGACCCCTGCTGAATTATTGCAAATGAGATTCATTGATAATCGAGATGCATGTGAGTTATTATATAGTCAAGCATGAACGAGAAAGTTAAAAAGTAGAATTATTGTTGAAGATTAAAAAAATGGCAAATTAGATGACATACAGTATTTTTAATCTAACATCCTAAGGAATATATAATATGAATGAGTAAAGCATTTGTTGATGTTGAAGAATTGTAAATTTAAAAATTTGAGGTCAATATAGTTTAATGTTAATCATAGTTAAATCTATTTCCCCTTTACTATTGAAAGCTTCTCTACCCTTATTTTAAGATGTATCATAGTCAAGGTACATGTAATACTTTAGCGGAATGAATGTGAGGTAATCACAACTTTTATCCATTGTTAATAAATTTAATACTACTTTGTAACAAATTCTGATTTTTATATACAGTAAAATTAGTTAATGATTACAAAATTCTATGGCAAATATATAAAGGATGATACACAAGAGTTTGGGTGAGCCTTTAAGACCGTCTCAATCTATTTTTTTTTATTTTTTTAGAGTTTTAGAATTTTAAATACTAAAATATAAAGAATATCCTTCAACATACAAAAGTTATTCGAATTTATATAAAATTAATTTTTATATAAGTTATAATATTTCTATTTGTATTGTGTTTGACCTTTGACGGGTTGGTGGCTCAAACTATTTTTTATCTAAATTATTATAAATTTTCATTAGTTTTGTGTTAGACGGGAGGGCGGCTCAAACTAATTTTTATATAAATTATAATATTTTTTAATTAGTTTTATGTTTGACTGGAGGGTGGCTTAAAATTATTTTTATCTAGATTATAATATATTTTATTAGTACTGTGTTTGATGGCAAAGCGGCTCAAACTAACTTTTATCTAAATAATAATAATTTTTATTAGAATTGTATTTGACATAAGGGTGACTCATACTAATTAATATCTAAATTTTAATATAAGATCATATAATATTTTATACAAAATTCATAATATCGTCTCGAAGCGCGGCTTTATTTACTAGTACTTATATAAAGGAGAAGATGTGGGCGTTTATGTGGCGCCTCTTAGATTGCTTCATTCTGTTTTTCGAATTTTCTCATTTTTTGAAGTAAAAATTATTCAAAACTACAATTACCTTATATTTCTCCAAATATTATCTTCAAGTCAAAAAAAGTTAATCTTATTAAAAACTACAATTACCTTATATTCTTCTAAACTTTCTCTTGAAGTCAAACAAAGTTAATCTTGCAAAACAAGTAAACAAAAATTTAATGTCATGTTTATGAATCATA